>NC_083683.1:44697500-45320000 GCF_033118175.1 Dama dama
ACTGAGGAAAAAGCAGAAAGGAGGGGAAAGAGAGCTTGAAAAAGCTAAGTCAGCAAAAGGGGGCAGAACTGAGATGATGTCTCATTTGGCCAGTTAGGACCGGCAGGAACAATTTATACCTTAGGAGATCTGGCAGCTACAACCAAAAGAAAGTCAAGAAGGTTGAGAATATCCGATGCATGTTGACTGTCCTGCCAGGATGTGGCTTGGGAACCTGAGAAGTCTAAGGAAAATGCAGTAACGAACTAGCAAGCAGTGCTTAAAAATCCTCGGAGGATGTGCTAACTCTCCTGCAAAAGCAGACATTTAGAGAAGCTGACAAATTAGTAGAAAGAACATACTGGAGAGTATGTCTGATGATAGTTAGAATGAAAGCCACCAGACCTTGGCTCAAGCCTTCTCCTATGCATCAGGAAAACCTGGACATGCTGAACATGGACGCTGAAATCAATAGAGAAGCTTCAGGGGAAATTACTGATTCCTTAATTAGGAATACAGAATAGGTAGAAAATAAAGTCAAACAGGGAATTGTCTTTTTTGGATGACTAAAAACCAGATTCCCCAAAGCAGAGACCTCTTAAAGGTCACAGATGTCAACCTGAGATGTTAACCAAACCTAAGACTTAGCATACCAGATTTTGATCAAATATCTATGACTAATTTAAAAGCCAGTCACATCTCAGACAAATAGAAAGAGCAACTATTTATAACTTGTTTTGGAAATGAATGGTTCTCTAGCTCTCTACCCCAAAGGCAAATTTAATATACGAACAAGGAGAGGGGACAGGAGCTGAGTGCAGTAAAGACCAGCCCTCCTGACAGTCCCATCATCAGAAGTTTGAAATCATAAACAGCTACAAAGAATTAGCCTGCATTTCATGTAAGCAACATTTTGGGCAATTTCACAACACATTTCTGCTGACCTTCACCTTCTCCCGAGACCAACCCTTCCCTAAGTCATAGATTAGGAAGTAACCCACTCACTTAGTGATGCCACTAAGATGCCACTTTTTCTGCTTAGAATCAAGATTCCACTCACCATCACTTTCTTAATCCCTGGCCTCCATCCGTTCCTACTCTACACTACCAGCCTATCAGGACACTGACTGTCAACACTCAAACTACTGCTGAAATTTCCCCTTGTCAGAGAAGAGGTGGACTACTTCTCTGGCCCAAGCAAGCCTGGGCATGGGAATTACCTAACTACCTGCCTTGCTTTCTACCCCTAAATCAGTTTCTCCTTAACATTGAGCTTAAACACCTTTTTCTAAGACTAAGCTACCTGTATTTGCCCTCAGGCAATTCTATCAGGCTAGAGAGGAGAAGTCCTAGATGGGGGAAGGACCATATTCTCTTGATATCCCCACAGCTTAGATGCACGAGGCTGTTCGGTAGCAGCAACGAAATCTCCTGGATATACTCTTATTTGTCAGTAAGCACACATGCACACACAGACACACACATATATACACGAGGCCTCTGTTTCACTATCACTCTCAGTTTCCTATCCTAAACACTGTCCCAACTTGACTCTGCCACCCATAGTCACCAGCCACAGACCTGAGCTGGGAAGCAGCCAGGACTGGAATTGAGTGCTGGGTGGGATTAGGGAAAGATGAGAGAGGAAGAGTATGGAGTGGTTCCTACCACTGAGATGTAGCACAAACAGAGCTAGCTGTTGTTTGAGGAAAATTTAATCACCCCAGAAGACTGGCATAGCCTCCCAAAGTAGGCTGTGCTAGGACCCTGGGAGGGTAACAAAGACAGGAAGCCCACAGGACAGGGCCTCATGAGACATCAGTGTGTGCAGAAACATGTTCGGAGCGACACTGTCACCCAGTTCTGCTGCATGATGGAGACTTCCCTGCTTTATTCCTTGTAGCCACACTGAGGCCAAGGGAACGGGATGCAGCCACCACCTTCCCTATACAGAGGTGGCAGGAAAAGATGGGAGGGGCAAGATGGGGGAAGAGAGGAGGGATGTTCTCAGGGAACAGAGAAGAAAGGAGGCAAGTTCAAGGAAGCAGCCTGGGACAGGGAAAGTCAGCAAGAAAGCTTTTCTCAATGATGGGTTGCCTTATGATTTTTCTAAACCAGGTAGGTAAACAGGTACAATGATTACATTTATCCTAAAGTGATAAAATGTGAAGCTTTGGCTCTCAAAGATTTTAATGCCCATAGAGTTCAAAGAAGCATGCCTGATCCTGTCTGCACCATAGGAAAGGAAGCTGAGGCTGCCCCTGAAACAGCCTTGTGAATAGAAATTAGACAAGCAGGAACAATACCCATAATTCAAAGGGATATCACTTTAATATTTGAAAGCAGGGTGATGCTCAGCCAGTAGGCACTGGTATGGCCATACATACTGCTTGTTTACAGCAGGCATCCTTTCTGAGTGGTTGGTATCTATCCTGTACCAGTTGTTAAATATTTTGAAAATCATCTATGTATTAAAAATAATTGTGGCTCTAAGAGATAGGGAGATAGGAAAATGCAGGATTCCTTCAATACCAAAGTCCCTAGAGTAAGACTAGAATAGCAACAACATATTTTTAGAGTCCAAGGAATGTAAACTTCAATAAGATTATGTAGCCAACTCTTCACCTGTGAAAGAGAGCACCCTGAGGGGCCGTCCCTCTGTACAAATATTTTCCAGGATGGAAACTGATCAGATCCCCTGGGTACCAACGTGCTTGTTAGTCATATTCTGTGCACAAAGGAAGGGAAAGTCTATACACAATGGAGCCCAAACCCTCACTGCGACAGAGAAGAGGAGACAAGAAGTAGAAATATAGTTTTAAACTGAATACGAGAATTAATTTCACCACTTACAGTTCATTTCCCCATTGTGGCTTTTTACATCTCAAAGTCAAAACATGTGTCAACAAAAAAAATCCAGGATGATGAAAGTGGTTTGGTCCATAGAGTTGACGATGGTTTGCGACTAAGGCAGCTAAGGAGACATTATGTAAGCACTTGGATCTCTCCAGGAATGGAATCAAAATATGTCCTCAAGAGACAGCAGCAAGACACGGATGTTTCCTCAACATGCCCAATAAAAAACCCCTTATCTCCTTTTCTACTCACAAATAACTATAATCAAACTTTCACCAGATATCTAGAAAGCAGACAGTATGACAAATCTTCAGGCGAGGAAGTCCTTCCTGATGTCTAAACTAATTCCTTCTGTAGCCACTAAAGCTCATTCTCTTATTCTATCAATGAAACCAAGTGAAGCTGCTCATCCTCACTCATCATTTTCCCCTGAGCCTTTTCCCATCTGAGCTAAGCAAGTCCAGTGCGTGTGTCCCTCTTGGCCCTTTCATCATCCAAGGTTCTTGCTGAGTTATGCAGGCTGCTGCTAGGAAGCGAAGAAGATGCACTGGGTCAGAGGCATCTTCTGGCTGTTGTGGTTGGCACTGCCAATGCTCAGGGTGCGGACCCTCCTAGGAGCAGACCTTCTGACAGCCTCTGGGTCTGACCAGCATCCCCCAGAGGAGGCCACCAAACCAAGGCCCAGGGCTGCCCAGGGGCCTGCAGTCACTATGCAACCGGAGAGGCTTCCCTTTGCTCTCTGCTCTCCTCCTACTCCCCCACCCCATCCTTGAGCAAGAGGAACCTCACTGAGGAAAATCCTCAGTGGCAGAATGGATTTAGATGGCTCAGCAGGCCAGCCACCTGAAGAGGAAATGTCTGGCAAGTGGGAAGCTGGGTCTTCAATGGTGGCAGTTCTGAAGAGAAAGAGAAGGAAGAGGAGAAGTACCAGCAGGAGGTGGTCGTCTGTTTCCATGCTCACGCCTGGCGATGCCCTCTGACGCACACCACCAATAACTGAATCTCACATGGCTTGGCCAGGACCAAGGACAGGGCCAGGCTGGGGCTCGCTTCTTCTCCGAGACCCTCGCCATCTTCTCTGTAACCCGAGCTTCCCTGTGGCACCTCACGGCCCACAGCCTCCAGCCCAGCAAAGACTTTTAGTTGAAGAGACTGAACAAAAGTGTTACAATTAGACAAAAAGGGAACACATGATTCATTCCTGCTTTTAACACAATACTTTGAAGATGTCACCACAATTTGGATCTGGCTATATTTTAAGTTCATTTACAAGTAGACTAGTTCTCAACTAAAAATAATCATGTGCGTTATACTTTCGACAGCTGCCTGGATTTTCCTCTGAAGGAAACAAGATTCTATATTTCACTCACATTCAGCACAGATTTATTTTAACCCATTCGATGAAGAAATAACCCACCACTACCACCCACTGGTGGCTGTGACTTTCCAGAGCAGCCTTATGAATGAAACAGTTATTACCCCCATTTCATGGCTGAATAAACCAAGTGCCAGAAACAGTGGTCTGCCCAGTTACACATGAAATTTATAGCTAGGCCAAGTCTCCTAACCTAGCCTACTGAATTTTTTCTTTTTTTTTAAGCTAGAAAAATCACCTTTAGTAAAACCTAAGATTTCACCTTCAATTATCTGATGACTTAGTGTTTGGACCAAATTATTTATGTAATTTGAGTACACAGCCTACCTCAATGTAGGCAAAAATGCCTCAAGTCTTTCCCTTTTCTTCATGAACCAGATTAAGATTGATCTATGCTACTGACAAACGATATTCAGAATTTGGTTTTCAAAATAAGAACAGTTATAATTTAATATTTCAAAATCTTTATGAGACAATAATTCTAATTATGGAACAAGTTAAATAGGTTAAAGTCTATATCAATATTATCAACACTATCCAAATATTGTCAGGATTTTCCAGTTTGTATGGCTGCAATCACCAGAGAGATGCTCTACCGATTTTGAAATGGGAACTAGAAAGAGGATAAAGGGAATGAAACAGATAAAGCAAATTTACATTCCAAAATAATTCCATCCTGACTTTGGGCTTGTGTAAATGGGCAGCTCAAAATAATATATCTGCTCAAATAGTTGGAAAACATTTTTGCTTCTCTTAGGCTTATAACAATTTTGTGAGGTTAGCAGCAGTCCTAGATGTGCTATTTAACAGGTAAATTCAATTTTACACCTAAAATACAGTTTATTTTCAACATGATTTCTATTTTTATTTATTTATTTTTTTTATGATTTCTATTTTTAAAAGCCAGAAATAAATAAAAATCAGCAATTATAGTTCTCTTTACCTCTTTTCCTTTGTGTTTCCGGAATTCATACTGAGAGCTTTCCAGACCGTGGTTTTAGGCATTTCATCAGATATATTAATCTCAGAGGGGTCACATCTGAAATCAATGCTTAGGACAGTCAGTGTCAGACATACAAATAAGACATATACCCCAGTCTGTGATGCCCGCCACCCACCAGAAGGGAAAAGAAGAAGTCTGAGGGGGCTCGTCTCATAGCTCTCGCAGCACTAGGAACCAGATGGTTGGAATTCGAAAGGCAAGGTGGCCCGTGAGTCAGAGCTGAGGGCTGGGCTGGGGTGCTGGCAAGTGGCCAGCCCTGCCTGCACAGTTCTGCTCTCCTCTGAAGGGCCCCTCTGGCGAAGCTGGTGACAGCACTGTGATGCCCATAGTGGCGGCATCAGGAGCTACAACTGACTGAGCGCTCGCTGTGTGCCAGGCATGGGGCTAAGCACTCTTTGTTCCTTTTCTCATTTACACGGCCAGATCTTTTCCATTTGTAGTTTACAAAGGTCTGTTACAATGTGGTGTCTTAACGATTATAGCATCAGAGATGATTAACATCCTCACTCTGAATGTGTAGAAACCAAAGCTTGTAGGGTTAAGAGACCATCCAAGGTCAAACATGCATAAGTGGAAAATCAAGACCTTGAATCCTGTCCTTGGTCTCCTAGAAACTCCCATGCCCCCAGTACTCTGAAGTTTTCCACATGCCAGACTGTTTCTTTCTAAAAGGCCGAGAGGAGGCAACACCTGCTAGGAAAGGAACATGGCCCCTACTTCACCACAGAGAATGCAAAGTCTCTGGCTCCTTGCATGGCAACTTACAGAAAGTTTATTAAGGACCAAAGATTCCATTTCTTTGTGGTCAGTGTTTTTTTTTAAGTTAAATACTCATAGTAACAGAGTTAGAATGGTGGTTACCAGAGGCTGAGGGGTGGGGGACAAGGGGAGATATTGATCAAAGGGTACAAACTTCCCATTAAAAGATGAGTTAGTTCTGAAGACTTAATATAGAGCATGGTGACTATAGCTAGTAATAAGAATGTATTGTATACTTGAAATTTGCTAAGAAAGTAGATCTCAGCTGTTCTCTCCACCCACAAAAAAGGAATGGTAAGTATAGGAAGTGATGAATGTGCTGTCAATTTGATTAAAGTAATTTCTTTTACTATATATATTTATATATTATATATAATGTTGCATACCTTAAATACATATTACTTTCAGTTGTCATAAATAAATGAATAAAAGGCCAAAGAAAAGCTTTTCCTCTTCTCTCCCTCAGTATAAACCACAATGAATTCAATAAGTCAGCAGTAAATTATCCAGCATCTAGATGGCCCAGATCCCTTCTCTCTCCCTTTTCTGTTCCCTCTCCACCTCTGGACTTCTTTCAGCTTGTGTATTCCTCTCTCAAAGTGGAAACAAAATGCCAGGAATGAAAGTAAAAATGGACCGATTTAGCATCCTGTGATTTGTGGTGAGCAGACCACGAATAGGTTGAACTGACCAAAAGGCTAAGATCACTGGCAGAAGTAAGGAATTAGAGGAATCCCAGTTCAGTTTCCCCTTGGGTTCTAGGACTGCAGTTGCCATGAGCCAAGCTGGAAGGGGCTCGGCTGCCTATCCCCCAAAGGCTTGCCTAAGCATGGGAACTTCATGCCCACTAGAATGACAAGCATAGCCTGTATCCTATTCACCTTTGGAAGGCGGCAGAGATAGGCAGAAAGAGCACTGGTTTGAGGAGAGCATGAACTTTGGAAGCAGGGTCCTCCCATGACTCCCTTAACTGGCACAGTGGCTGACGCATGGCATGCCCTCAGGAAACCATGAAAGGAAGGGTGTTTTCATAGGTTGCAACTGAGAGGTTGAATGTTTAGCTTTTTATACCAGCAGCTACATTCATGCCCCAACCCCCACCACAAAGCCAGAATGTTTACAGAACCACTGAAAGAAGTCAACTCCTCCATGTTCTGGGAGCTTTACCTGAAACTGTTGTTCTTTCCAGGACTACTTAGTAACTTCCTGCTCTCTAAGGGGAACTTGTCTCCCCCAATTTCTAACATTTTCTCAGCCTCCTGCAAGAAAAAGAGACATTATTTTACCTTGGATCAAGGTAGTCTACACCAGCCCATTTTTCAATCCCTATAATTTCTACCTAATTTTCTCTCACATTTATTATAAGAGAATGTAGCTATGTTCTTTCATAGTTTTGACTCACCATAAACTGAGTGACAATCCAATATCTGCACCTACTGAACAGTACTTAAAAAAAAAAAAACCTGAATCTGAGTAAACCTTTAGATACAACTACCAATTTACTGGAAAGAGGAGCCCGACAGGCTACAGCCAATGGCATTGCAAATGATTTAGCGACTGCACAACAATATTGCTAACTATAGTCATGAGGCTGGATATTATAACCCCAGAACTTACTCATCTCATTGACCACCTTCACCTATCACAGCCCTACCCCTTAGCGCTCTGTGATGCCACCAGACTCCAGTCTGGAGATTTTATCTCTGAGATTACTCCTAATTCCCACCCTGGCAAGCCCTATAGAAATATTGGTGATGTGGAGGACATTACTCACTCTAGTCTTCCTTTCCTCTGCAACCAGTGTGAAATCCCCCACAATAACATACCCTATGTGTTAGCCTGTGGACTTTTGGACTATCCTACTTTTGGTTTAACTTACTATAGGCTTCTTGTTGTTCAGTCACTAAGTCGTGTCTGACTCTTTTGCGACCCCATAGTCTGTAGTCCACCAGGCTCCTCTGTCCATGGGTTTCCCATGCAAGAATATTGGAGTGGGTTACCACTTTCTTCTCCAGGGGATCTTCCTGACCCAGAGATTGAATTTTTGGCTTATCCTTATATAGGATCACTGTACTGTACATCTTAAACTTACACCATATTATGTGTCAATTATATCTTAAAAAAAATTAGATTTTCAAAATTCAAGATTTTGGGAAAAAGTTCCTCTAAAATGAATTTCAAAGTGCCTATTTCAGGCACTAACTGGATGTGGAAACTCTTTCAGGCTCATTCTTGGACTGGTATTTTCATTTTGCTACACATCCATTCTTTGCACATATTATAAGCCACTGACTGAAGGTCCATTGTGTGGATGGCAGATGCCAAGTGCTCAGGAAAATGAGAAAGGACAGAAAGTCCTATACAAGTTATCTCTGTGAACCACAACACCATCTGCAATTAAGTATGTAACAAATACTGTCAGAAAATAATAGATTTTGAATAATTATCAAATTAGACCTTTGGGAAAACATAAACTATTCAATCTGATAATAAAAGCAGATTCACATTCATATTCTAAGTGTAAACCTGGTAAGTAGGCTGTAGACAAACAGAGGAAAAAACAACTGGTTATCAAATTTAAAGATGAAGGGCAGATATCGGCTGAGAATATCTTCAGAGTAATCTTCCCCAATCCTAAATATAACCCTTGGGATTCCAGACATGCTGACTTTTCATGTGGCCCTTCCTATGTTCTGTAATTTGAGGCTGCCGCAAAGTGTGCAGTTGGTGCAAGAACTATGACCTCTTCCTCCTTGGCCTTCTTCTTGGCATCATCCAACTTTTTCTTTTTGCTCTCAGGCATGAGATCATCCAACCAGCTCAACTCCCGCTTAGAGAAACAGAGATCCATGACTTTCCTGACAAAGACCAAGGCCAAAACCTGAAGAAATACAGAGAAAATAAATTAAAAAGGCTTGTTCCCTTCTGGAGTGAAAAACCAAGTCTTATATTCACAGCAGACTAGGACATGTCAGGCAGAATCAAACTCATAATAATCATCATAGTTGCCTTTTATTGAGGCTCTCTGTACCAGATACTAAGTGTTTTATATATAATATTTTATTTAACTATCATCATAACAACTCTACAACTTATTAATTCCCTACTTGAACTAATTTAATTTCTTCATTGAAAAGAGAAACCCTCATCGTCAGATTGCCATAAGAGCTGTCTTCTCCTGGCCCGAGGCCAGCTGGAAGGGCTAGAGGGCAGGATAGGGGTGGCAAGCCTCTCTAGGAGATGGTTTTGGTGGGGCCAGTTATACCCAAACCAAGCATGGGCCACCACAGGGTTAGGGAGCCTTGAAGGGCCATCTGGATTTCCTCTGGTCCTCTGCCTGTACATTTACTTGCAAAGCCTTGCTTTGTGTCTGCCGCATGGATCTCGAGTGGTTTCTGTCTCTGGCCTCTGACGTGGTTTGACACTCATTCTATAAATGAGGAAACTGAGGCCCAGGGAGAAAAGGTAACTGCCTAAAATATGACAGCTAATCGGCTCAATAGAGATGACCAGAGTTCTCAACTACTTCTCTACTTTCTCCCCATTAGGGCCATTTCAGCCAAAGGAGAACCAGTAATAAGCCTCAATGCCCTGCCTGGACTGACTGGTGTTCACCAGCTAAATCCGGTGACTGGACCAGAAATGGGACAAATCTGGATAACTGCATTCATTTCCCCTTAATTTCAACAACTATTTTCACAATAAATTCAAAATTGAAAGTATCCCTTCCAGGAGTCGCTGGGAATTTACTATTTCTTTAACCAGACACTCAAGCCCTGAGCATAGCACCCCAATGCAGAACCCTACATGTATTCTGACAAAACTGAGAATCCCATCAGGAAGATATATATCTAGGAGATTGGGGAAAAAGAACCCTGAAGTTTCCTCATCCTTGAATATTCTCCCAGGAAGACAGACTTCAAAAGTCTGTAAATGAATACTCGATATTACCCTCATGGCCTTTTCCCTCCGGAGGCCCATCCTTTGGGTAACTTTCAAACACTGAGTGCTCAGCATTCTCGTGACATAGAGTGAGCCAGAGAGAGGAAGGCATCAAGAGGACAAGATGAAACAGTGCGGTGGTCAGGTGGCATGTATTTCATCATCACCCTGGTTTTAGGAAACAGGTTGTCACCGGTTGCACCACATAGTTCAGCTTTCCTGGTCTCCTTCCCAAAGCCCTTGTTTCAGTTTGAAAGGAGGTAAGGATGTCCCAGCCACTTTTCAGTGCTACACACCTCTTCCTCTCTCCCATTTCCACCACTATAGACACTTCTGATTGCAATGAATTCTAAACTGGAACCATACTGCTTTCAGATAATATGCAAATTATCATAAACATAGAGTCCTCTCTCCATATCAAATTCATGAAAGAAAGATAAATATTAATAAATAGAAAGAAATACAGACAGGCAGAAAGGCAGACAGACAGTCTTGAAAAAAACATGGCAAACTACTACACACATGCATCCACACCTCAAGGTCCCCTAAATAATGCTTGGTCTATGAAGACCAACCAAAAAAACAGGAACTCACCATCAATAAAGGACTAATACCCAGAATACAGAAAGAACTCCTAAGACTCAACAACAGAAAAACAAACCACCTTATCTCAAAATGGGCAGAGGACTTGAACAGACACTGCTCTAAAGAAGATATACCAATGGCCAATAAGCACATGAAAAGATGCTCAACATAACTTATCACTGGGGACATTAAAACCAAATCAAAACCACAATGAGATACTAATTCACACCCATTAGGATGGATGTTCTCCAAAAAACCCCCCTGACACAACATGGATGGACCTTGAAGACATTATGCTAAGTGAAGCAAGCCAGTCACAAAAGGACAAATACTGTGATTCCACTCACATGAGGTCCTGAGAGGAGTCAAATTCATAAAGACAGAAATTAGAATGGTGGTTGCCAGGGACTGAGGGGAGTTATTGGTTCACAGGTACAGAGTTTCAAGTTTTGCAAGATGAAGAAGGTTCTGAAGAAAGATGGTGGTGATGGCTGCACAACAAGGTGAATGTACTTAATGCCACTGAACTGTACAGTTAAATATAGCGAAGATGGTAAGTTTTCTATTATGCCTATTTTAGCACTATTTTTTAAAATAAAGAACAATACCTTTTAAAACTCACCATCATAGGAAAGACAATGGCAGCTGGGGATGCCTTGATGACCCAGAGCAGGACGAGGCAGGTCAGCTGGATGAGGGTGAAGAGGTGCACCTTGCGCAGCGGCACATGCCGGAGGTAAATGAAGTCCGGCTGGTGCTTCGCAGGCATCCCAAAGAGCTTCAGACGATCAAAGAACTGAAAAAAGGGAACCGGCACTTATCTTTCGGCGGTTTCCCTCGGGCTTGTTGGGCCGATTCATGTCTGTTATATCATAGGCTCTGAAAGGTAGCTAATACCATTTCTACCTGACAGAAGTAGAAACTGAGTCTCAAAGAGAACAGGTCATTCGGCCAAGGTTGGTACGGGACAGCGTCACATTTAAATCTATCTCTTCTCATTTTCAGTTCAACTGTCTTTCTTCTATCCACACTGTAGCTCCTGAGAGAGCTCTTTCTCAGGGAGTACTGAAAACAAACTAGGCCAATGGCGTTCTTCTGCTTAAAAGCCCAAATCTATTTGTTCTTGGAGGAGTTCAGAGCTTTTCACGAATTATTTAAAGAAAAAAGATAAAATGAAACCTCACAACATTCTGGATATAGAAAATACCCTTATATTATAAAAAGGAAAACAGAGACTCAGAGAGATTAAATAACCTGCCCAAAGAACTCAGTGTATAAAAGTGACTACTGGACATTCCAAAATAACAAAGAGGAACCAGCCACCAATAGAAGAAGCAGCTAAATTATCATTTTATTTATGATAAAATGAGCTAACACAAGTTAGCTCCTGATTTTCTCAATTCAAAGGACTCAGAGGAATGAGTTGATAGATGGGGAAAGACAACGTGTGACAGGAAGTAATACCTGCTTACCTGGGGCAGTTCCTATGACTTCCCAATCTCTTCACCAATGTACCCCCAGTTACACCCCCACACATTTTAGCCTGGCACCAAAACTAGTGTCATCCATGGTAACTCACTCCAGTATTCTTGTCTGCAAAATCCCACGGACAGAGGAGCCTGGAGGGCTATGGTCCACAGGGTCACAAAGAGTAGGACACAAATGAAGCAATTTGACATGCACGTATGCATGTGTAGAAGCCCGTTTGGCTTCTGACCAACCTTTCAGATCTAAGTTTACTAGCATCTGACAAAATACCTAGTGTTTAATACATGTCTGATAACTGTCTGTTGAATAAAACTGACGAAGGACTGGAACCATGGCGCTGAGTCAGGCCACCCTGGAAGTCTCTGTGCCCTCATGCCAACATGACTGTATTTTGCCCAGTGTCCAAGGGAATGTCTAAAAGAGCTTAAGCAGCAAGACTAGGAAATAGTCCCTCAAGAACTGGTTTGTGGTTCCCTAGGGAAGCTGCTCTCCCTGGTCAGGAAGGGGAGCTCACAGAGGGAAGACGCTGCCTGACTGAACCCCACAGTACCTGAATTCCCTGCAGGGAAGACACTCCCATGTAGAGGAAGACTCCATACAGGACCGGCATCGGGATAAACTGAAGATGAAAGGGCAGAGACCAGCAATTCAATGTGGTATCACAGCACACTCAAGATTATATAAACTGCCAAACCTCCAAGAAGGAAGCAAACTCCCAAAATCACTGCAGAAATGCTGCATTCGCTTCTGCTGTCTTTACATGATTAAGAAGCAGAAGTGAAAACAGAAGCTGACAATGATACAAATCATTTTGTTCTGAAATGAAATGATTACATGTAAGTGTAATCTGGTCCTGGTTAAATCATAGGCCTCACATCTTCTCCCCATCTGGTTCTTCCTCCTCCAGGGAAATGGGCAGGCGCATACACACATATGCACACACACACACTCACGCCTCTCTTTTACAGAACTGAAATATTTTAAATCTTTTGTAATCACATAATCATCTCCTCAGGGATTTGGTATATTTTAATATAGGCTAAAAGCATTTGCTTTTTAGTAATTAGAGACTTGAGGGCAGGGGTAGGGGGGTATTTTGTCAAATAAAGAATGGGGAGAAATGGCAACATGATTCTATTGCACTTGAATACACATGCAGGCTTCCCACATTATACCAATCTAGGTAATTTTCAGAGCAACTTTACGAGGTAATGAGGCCCATGGAATTAAGGCAAAGAAAATATCACTGCAAAGACTACACTCAACTTGCTTTTATTCTGGGGCTAAAGAACATTTCTAAACATAATTCTTCTTTGAACTAGAAAATCCCCATTGGATTTTATGTTGTTCTGGCTCTAGAGTGAGTAGACATCTCAATTTGGTGCTAACCTCGTTAGAAGAACTACTGAATGATTTCCCAAAAGAATCCTCCTGAGACTGTACTAGGAAGGCCAGACAATGACCACCACCATGACTTCATGGTTACGTTCCCAAAGGAGCAGACACCTTTGGGCTCCTCCAGATGGCACCCACATCAGAGGTGGGGGTGGAGGTGGGCCAGGGACAGACAGTAGAAGGGGGAAGGGGCATGAGGAGAGGTGGCAAGATTAAGTGGAAGGTAAGGGAGCAGGAGGAGGGTTCAGAATCCTGTCCCACCTCTGCCAATTTGCACCCTTAAACAGCATCTGCATTGTAGGCCGAAGTGGTTGACGAGTCACTAAAAAAGTGGGAGGAGGAGGCAAGGGAGATAAGTAAGTGCTCCTCAATGGCTGGGGCTTGAACTTTCTTTTTTATCCTGTTTTTCCCACAGGCAGGCCTTTCAGCCACAAAAAAACTTTTTCCTCATGTTCAAGGTAGCTTCCATCTTTCCAAAAATCCTCTTTTCACCCCATGTCTCATATCAGCCACTGCCCATTTTGCTGTTCTACTTTAATAGAAAAAACTTTATAGAGTTGTCTGCCCACACTCTCTTTACTTCCTCACCACCTATATACTCTTCAGATCCCATCACTCAGCTTCTACAGTATTGTTCCAATGAATCTGCTCTTGGCAAGTCTCATTAGGCCTCCATGTTGCCAAACCCAATGATCTTGGTTTGGTCTTCATTTTTCCAGACAGTTTCCAACCAATCATTCCCCTCGCTTGAACTCCCTGACGTCATACGCTCCTGGTTCTCCCCCTCCCTCTCTGGCAGCTCCTCTGAGTCTCTGTTGCTGTCTCCTCCTCTACTGACCTTCTAAACATTGGACCTCTGTGGACTCTGCTCTTCTCTCCACTCCTCCTCTTTTATAGCTACCCTTCCCCCTGAGTGAGCTCATCTATGCCCCTGGCTTTCACTACCACTGATGTGCTGCTGACTCCCACATTTATATTTCTAGTCTAGTAACCTCCCCTAGCCTCTTCATTCAGGTGCCTACCAAACATCTCACTCAAATCTGATCACAGCCCACCCCTTACAAAATCACTTCCTCCTTCATACAGTCTTTTCCACTTTAAATGCCATCACTCTCCACCCAGATGGTCAA
This sequence comes from Dama dama, assembly GCF_033118175.1. NCBI lineage: Eukaryota > Metazoa > Chordata > Mammalia > Artiodactyla > Cervidae > Dama > Dama dama. The sequence goes on from NC_083683.1 coordinate 44,712,013, forward strand.
GCCAAAAACTTAGCAGTCATTTTGATTTTACCATTTTCCCATTCCATATCCAGTCAACCAACGAGACCTGATCTCCTCCAAGATATACAGAAGTCATGCCTTTTATGCATTCCTTACTACCAACTTCCCTATCCAACTAACCATCCTCTCTCACCTGTAACAGACTCACCAGTCTCTCTACCTCTACTTTTCCTCAACCTTAAATACTTATTCTCTAGATGTGAGCCAGAGAGACCTTTTAAAAAAATACTAAATGGATAATGCCCCTCTACTGTTAAAGCCCTTTGAAGGTTACCTTTACCAGTGTCAACAAGCCCTACAATGATCTGTCCTTGCCCTCTTCAATCTCATCTCGCGTGCTTTTGCCTTAACATCCCTGAGCCACATGGCCCTGGCAGCTCCTAGAACATGTATCATGATTTCTCACCTCAGGACTTGTCTAGACTGCTTTTCTGCCTTCGCCCCATGTCCTCTCCCACCACACATGGCAGGGCTGGCTCCATCTCATCTTAAACACCATTTCCTTAGAGAGGCCTTCTCTGACCACACTAACAAAACACATCCCTTTAATTCTCTATAGAACCATACAACACTGTATATTTCCTTTGATCACATATTACATTCTGCAATTACCTTGTTTATTTTCTTAACTAACTTCCTTAACTACATCTTGTCTGTCATGCTCCACTTAGAATAAACTCCTCAGGGCAGGTGTTCGTATGTGTATCTATTTGTCATACCACTGCATTCCCAGCACAAATCAGGCACTTAATATTTACCTAATGAACAAATGAATAGTTTTACCTTTAATATAGTTGTCATGAAGACTGAGCAGCCCATCAACACAAAGATCATAAGGCCTGTCACTCTCTGTTCTCGGATGCCCAAGAACTTGGGCTGTTCTCCTGGGGCAGAGCACTCAGATTCCAGTTTGAGGCTATTCACGTGCGTGATGGATAGGACAGTTGCAGCCACAAACCAGGGCAGGCCCATGATGGAGCAGACACCCAGCATGATGGCCACCATCAGCAGGTCCAGGTGGTAGCCACATCCTTTCTGTGGGGAAACAGAGTCTCCATCACCATCAGTGGGCTGGCTGTAGTGGGACATAGGACAGTGAGCTAAGAGTCTCAGGCCCAAAGCAGGAAGGATAAGGAAGGGGTCCAGGGATTCCAGAAGAGTCTTGCAGCCCCTCCTGGTTTGGAGGGAACAGAGAAGAAAGAGAAACCTTAGCGGGTCCTACACATGCCAATATCCAATTTTTATCCAAGTGTCCCCAGATCTCACCCTGAGTATCACATATTCAAAGATTCATCCTTTCTCGGCAGAGTAGCCAGAGACACATCTTGACCATTCTAGAGGGTCGACCCTACAGGAGTTGGCGATAGATAGGTTCCTATAAACACTCCCCATTCCTTGCCAAATATGGATGTTGCCTACTCTAGGTAATGAAGGAATAGAGACAAGTCATGAAGCCTCTCACTAATAAACGTATTGGCACCAATCCTACCTCCTAGGATTCTTGGGCTCAAGGTTCAGTCTGGGAACCTCAGTAATGGACACCAATGGGAGAACAGTTGTCTCCAGGAAACTGTGGTCCAAGCCCTAACCTGAACCTCAGGAAGATAATCCTGGACCAGAGCATGTGACCATATAGGGACCACCAAGAATTCTGCCCACCAACCTCCCCCATAGGTCTGAGAGGAGAGGAATGGATTCCAAGCTTCCTTCACATTGTACAATCACGCTGTACTCTAGTTTCATCTCCAAACCAATCTCTGTCATTAATGAAGGAGTCAGAAACCCCTGGAAACTCTGTATGAGCTCCTTCCATGACTGCTTTTACCCAGGTTCTACAGTTCCTGGTCTAAATGGGCTTTTCCTAAAATTTTTTAAAGATGTAATAGGTTGCCATTATTAGTATGCCATTATTCTAGGTCAGAAATTTTTCTTACCTTGAGTTTGTGTTCCTTCCTGTTAATGATGACGGCTGTGATCTGCTGGTCCATGAATATTAAAATAGTGCAGAGCAGTGCTGGGATAACCGCAGCAATCACAGTCCACCAGGGATTGGGGCCAATAGGACTAATAATCCACCCTCGGTCATCCCGTGTTGGCTAAAGGGAAAAAGCAAGGTTTTACTTTTGTATTTTAAGTTAACTGTAGTCATTAGGGCAAAACAGATCAAACTGAATCACAATAACCACATTTCTTTTTATTCTTGAATGAAAATTCTCAAAAAAAAAAAAAAAAAAAAAAGGCATGAAATACAGAAACTCCTTAGAAAATCTATGGCTTTGTTCCAAATCTCCTTTGAAAGAGTCAGTCCTTAATTGTCAATTTCTTATGGAATATTCACCAATCCTTCACTTCCTTCCCTGGCTCTCCAAACTCCTGCGTACAGAAAAAGTGACTTTATCTCTGCATCAACCCAAATAAAATATATTAACTAATAACAAAATTTGTTGTTTAAAGAAGAATTTATAACTTCCAAAGACAATATAAATAACTTTGAATATCCTCCTCACTACTCTCCCCACCAGAAGCCATATCATGTATGTTTACAGCACAAATAAAGACAATATAGAGCCAGTTACATGGAAACTCAGGGCCTGGTCCAAGACCCACCTCCCATCAGCAATGAAACAAGGTCCAGGCCCTAGAGACCTGAGAGAGGAGACCAAAACACTGAATCTGGGGACTCGCATGATCTGGGACCCTCTCCAATGCCCCTGTAAGACCACTGTTCGTAAATCTTATAAACTAACTAAACTCCCCTAGATCTCAAAAAAAATGCCAGGGTACTCTGGGGAAGAAAAGTTCACTTTGATTGGCAAGTAGGGATGGAAGATAAAAGACCGGGGATACAAACTGGCCCCAAACTCATGAACAAAGCAAAGATTTTAATCCAAAGTATTTGGTTCCACATTGGTTATCATTTCTAGGATTCAAAGACTCTTCAATAATGTCACCAAGTCCCAAATTATCAATAGGTTAGGTTCTGAAAGTTTATAGAATCTGTGTTTCCTTAGTAATAATGTTCGAAATGGTAGTTAAATTGTTAGGTCTACACAAAAACTTATTAATCCTTGACCAACATTCAGTTCAGTTTAGTCACTCAGTCGTGTCCGACTTTGCGACCCCATGAATTGCAGCATGCTAGGCCTCCCTGTCCATCACCAACTCCCAGAGTTTACTCAAACTCATGTCCATCGAGTCAGTGATGCCATCCAGCCATCTCCTCCTCTGTCATCCCCTTCTCCTCCCGACCCCAATCCCTCCCAGCATCAGGGTCCTTTCCAATGAGTCAGTTCTTCGCATGAGGTGGCCAAAGTATTGGAGTTGCAGCTTCAGCATCAGTCCTTCCAGTGAACACCCAGGATTGATCTCCTTTAGGATGGATTCGTTGGATCTCCTTGCAGTCCAAGGGACTCTCAAGAGTCTTCTCCAACACCACAGTTCAAAAGCATCAGTTCTTCGGTGCTCAGCTTTCTTCACAGTCCAACTCTCACATCCATACATGACTACTGGAAAAACCATAGCCTTGACTAGACGGACCTTTGTTGGCAAAGTAATGTCTCTGCTTTTTAATATGCTGTCTAGGTTGGTCATAACTTTCCTTCCAAGGAGTAAGCATCTTTTAATTTCATGGCTGCAATCACCATCCACAGTGATTTTGGAGCCCCCCAAAATAAAGGCTGATACTGTTTCCACTGTTTCCCCATCTATTTCCCATGAAGTGATGGGACCAGATGCCATGATCTTAGTTTTCTGAATGTTGAGCGTTAAGCCAACTTTTTCACTCTCCTCTTTCACTTTCATCAAGAGACTCTTTAGTTCTTCTTCCCTTTCTGCCATAAGGTGGTATCATCTGCATATCTGAGGTTATTGATATTTCTCCTGGCAATCTTGATTCCAGCTTGTGCTTCTTCCAGCCCAGTGTTTCTCATGATGTACTCTGCATTAACCCATCAATAATAGTATGAGTCTTCAGACTGGGTCTTGGTCACTGGGGGTCATGTGGTGTAATAGGGAAGAGAAGAAAGAAGAAAATGTTTTCTCTGCTTCCTGAAAGGGAGATCTGCCAATGAGCAGCACTGCCTTTGACATTCTCCCATTTTCTCTGACGTCTCTCCCATCTTCAAAAGAGAGGCCTTCTTCCCAGATATCCCAGAAATTCAGTGCCTTCTGACTATCTTAAGCCTACCCATCAGGGAACCTTTCCAAGAACTGCTTAATGCTCCGAGATTACTTATTTTTACACAAAATCCATTCCTCCTGCAGTGTCGACCTCAGCCACCTATTAGAGAAAAAGCTGATCGCACTCATTTACACAGGGTGAGAATGATATATATTCTAGGAGGTATATACTTTTAAAGAGGATGTTTTTTAATCCATCAATTTCTAACTGGGTGGCATTTCAGTTGAATTTAACAAAACGAAATAAAAATTTTTCAAGCAATACAGAAAAAGATATTTTTAACCAGGCCTGCTTCAGGGAGAGAGAAAGGGAAGACGAAGGCCGACTGTGCCGGGTGTTTACGCGTTACCACGGGCCTGCGTTCCCGGCCTCCTCCTCCTGCCCAGCCTCCCCCACCCCCTCCTCTCCTGGCCCCTCTCCAGTCCCCAAGTACACCCAGGTTTCCTCTCCTCTCCACCCTGTGGGGATCTGTGGAACTGAGCTCAGCTGTTCTATTTCCTCAGTTTCCCCAGCAGTTGCCCCCAAACTGAAACAGATTTGGAGTCCCCATGTTTAGATCATCTGTTTTACTTTTTGTATAGGTTTTTGGATAAACAACAGTATTGATTATAGAGAGATATACAAACAATGAATTAGGGTTGAAGAGAGGTCATGATTACTCTGGGCGGGGCCCTAGACTGAGGGTGAAGCTCCTCCACCGCCTCACCTCCTCATGGGGCAAGATACTTGAGGAGCAGGACTGAGGCTTACAAAGAGCCTTTTCACCCTTCCCGATTTCCTAAGACAGCTAATATTCAGTGAAGTGCTGTGAACCAGAACTTGTTCCAGAGACCCATATTCCCACAGTCTTTGGTATATGTTTATGTAAATACGAATATGCCATTGTTTTATTTTTTAATTATTTATTTGGCTGCACTGGATCTTATTAATAGCTGTGGCATGGAAACTCTTGGTTGAGCCATGTGGGATCTAGTTCCCTGACCAGGGATTGAACCCAGCTCCCTGCATTGGGAGTATGGAGTCCTAGCCACTGGGCCACCAGGCAAGTTCCCACATTTCAGTTATAAATCTTCACATATTAAAAACAATAAATGGCATTAAGAAAATAAATAACGCTTTTCATTCATTAAACAACATTAGGTTTTCTGACTTCTCTGATTTGAACTCGGTCAAGCCTGAAGAGTTTGCTTTTCTGAATGGTATGGCATGAGCAGCACAACTCAGATTTAGAGGACTGCAAAATACGTGATTAGGATAAGGAGAGGCCCCTGAAATAACTCGGGATCAGATTCTATGAACTACATAAGGGCACCAAGTACCCTAACATCTGTTTACCTTGAACACACTGGGAACCTGAAGCTTGGGTGATGGTACTCCAATCAAAAAATCAATAATCACCATTGTGAAGATAGTGAGGAAAACAGCAAAGTCACTCACCATGGAGCGGACCTGGCATGAAAAAGGATTGGAGATGTGTTACAGTAGATTAAACACAATAGAAAAGACTCAGGTATTATAAAATGCTTAAACATGCTCAGAAGAATGCTTTAATTTTATCGGTCAATTAATACAAGCATATTTAAACAACAGGACTATGTTAACATGCCCAAATTAATACCACCAAAGTGTGGGAATCATAAGGAAGAATGAATCCTCTGACAAACTCTACTGGGACCCACTCCAAACTCTGAGGAGTTCTGTTTAGAGAATCTGGGCCCAGCATTTAGGTCTGAGAACTCGGGGTAAGATTTCCTGGGACCAACAAGATCCAGCTGGGCCAAGACCTCGCAGCAGCACCAACTTGTCTTTGCTCTCAGCCCCAACATCAAATCCATCTGCAAGTCCTATTGGCTCTGCTTTCAGCTCATGCCCACAACCTGACCCCTTCTCACTACCCCGTAGCTCCCAACCAGATCAGAAGCACCGGCAGCTCTTGTCTCTGTAGCAGAAGCAGACTCCTAACCGTGCCTCTGTCCTTATGTAAAGCTGCTGGAATAAGCACTCAAAACACAAGTCAGATCATGTCACTCTTCTACCAAAACCCTGAAATGGCTCTTCACTTCAATGGAGCTAAAAAGCCCAGAGACCTCCTTGGCCAGTGAGGCCCACACACATCTGATATCATTACTGCTGTGATCCAGGTCCTAATGCTCCCCAACTCACTCTGCCTGTCCCAGCCGCACAGCCCTCTTTGCTGTTTCTTACTCACACCAGACTCTCTCCCACCTCAGGGCCTTTGCACTTGCTCATCCCTCTGCCTCAGCGGCTTTTCCTCCAGGTGACCCATGGGCAGCTCCCTGCTTTACATCCACTCAAGTATCACAATTTCCACTCAGTCGTCTCTGATGGTCACCACCCTTCATCCTGGTACTTCCTGTACGCCTTCCCTACTTTTTTTTTCTCTAAAGCCCCCTCATCACCATTTTGCCCCTAAGAGGACTGACTAACCAACTTTATAGTTTTGTAGTTTTAATAAAACACAGTCCCCCTCAGTGTCTAGTGCCCACTGTATGCCCACCTTAATCTGAGCTTCCAACAAGACAGAGCCAGATATATCTTGGCCACATGTAACATCACTGACACCTTAAGCTGACTTTGCTTTCATTTGAAACCTGAGGTTTCTAGCTCCCCTTCCCTGGCTTTTTAGTTCTCTTCTGAATGTTACATAAGTTCTCTGAACATGTAGCTGCCCTACCAAGAAGCCCATCCTGGGGCCCAGGGTCCTTCTCTCCTCTGAACTCCCATGGCACTTATATCCCAGGATGGCATCCATCTAATGACTGCTGTCTCCTATGGGCCTCGTTGTTTCATGGGTTTTCACTTCCTATTGATGGTAGGGACTCTCTCTCTCTCAATCGTCTCTAATGGTCACCACCCTCCATCCTGGTACATCCTGTGTACACACACACACACACACACACACACACACACACATAAATTAGAGGATAACTACTTTACAATACTGGAAGGTTTCTGCCACGCTACTGCTGCTGCTAAGTCGCTTCAGTCGTGTCCGACTCTGTGCGACCCCATAGACGGCAGCCCACCAGGCTCCGCCGTCCCTGGGATTCTCCAGGCAAGAACACTGGAGTGGGTTGCCATTTCCTTCTCCAGGTTTCTGCCATACTTCAACACAAATCAGCCATAGGTACACGTATGTCCCCTCCCTCTCAAACCCCTATCCCACCTCCCTCCCCATCCCAATCCTTTAGCTTGTCACAGAGCACCGACTTTGGGTTCCCTGCATCTTACAGCAAACTTCCACTGACTATTTTACATACGGCAATGTATATGTTTCAAGGATATTCTCTCACATCATCCCACCCTCTCCTTCACCACTATGTTCAAAAGTCTGTTTTCCATGTCTGTGTTGCCTTTGCTGCCCTGCAAGTAGGAATAAAACTACCATATGAGAAACTAAAGGCAAAGGAGAAAAGGAAAGATATGCCCATTTGAATGCAGAGTTCCAAAGAATAGTAAGGAGAGATAAGAAAGCCTTCCTAAGTGAACAATGCAAAAAAATAGAGGAAAACAATACAATGGGAAAGACTAGAGATCTCTTCAAGAAAATTAGAGACACCAAGGGAACATTTCATGCAAAGATGGGCACAATAAAGGACAGAAATGGTACAGACATAACAGAAGCAGACAATATTAAGAAGAGGTGGCAACAACACACAAAAGAACTATACAAAATAGATCTTAATGACCCAGATAACCACGATAGTGTAATCACTCACCTAGAGCCAGACATCCTGGAATGCGAAGTCAAGTGGGCCTTAGGAAGCATCACTACGAACAAAGCTAGTGGAGGTGATGGAATTCCAGCTGAACTGTTTCAAATCCTAAAAGATGATGCTATTAAAGTGATGCACTCAACATGCCAGCAAATTTGGAAAACTCAGCAGTGGCCACAGGACTGAAAAAGGTCAGTTTTCATTCTAATGTCAAAGACTGTTCAAACTGCACAATTGCACTCATCTCACACACTAGCAAAGTAATGCTCAAAATTCTCCAAGCCAGGCTTAAATGGCACATGAACCATGAACTTCCAGATGTTCAAGCTGGGTTTAGAAAAGGCAGAGCCAGAGATCAAATTGCCAACATCCGTTGGATCATTGAAAATGCAAGAGTTCCAGAAAAATATCTACTTCTGCTTTATTGATTATGCCAAAGCTTTTGACTGTGTAGCTCACAACAAAATGTGGAAAATTCTTCAAGAGCTGGGAATACCAGACCACCTGACCTGCCTCCTGAGAAATCTGTATGCAGGTCAAGAAGCAACAGTTAGAACTGGACATGGAACAACAGACTGGTTCCAAATTGGGAAAGGAGTACGTCAAGGCTGTATATTGTCACCCTGCTTATTTAACTTCTATGCAGAGTACATCATGCGAAATGCCGGGCTTGATGAAGCATAAGCTGGAATCAAGACTGCCGGGAGAAGTATCAGTAACCTCAGATATACAGATGACACCACCCTTAAGGCAGAAAGTGAAGAACTGAAGAGCCTGATGAAAGTGAAAGAGCAAAGTGAAAAAGCTAGCTTAAAATTCAACATTCAAAAAATGAAGATCATGGCATCTGGTTGCAAATAGATGGGGCAACAATGGAAACAGTGAGAAAATTTATTTTTGGGGGCTCCAAAATCACTGTAGATGGTGACTGCAGCCATGAAATTAAAAGACACTTGTTCCTTGGCAGAAAAAGCTATGACCAACCTAGACAGCATATTAAAAAGCAGAGAAATTACTTTGCCAACAAAGGTCTGTCTAGTCAAAGCTATGATTTTTCCAGTAGTCATGTATGTATATGAGAGTTGGACTATAAAGAAAGTTGAGCACCGAAGAATGGATGCTCTTGAACTGTGGTGCTGGAGAAGACTCTTGAAAGTCCCTTGGACTGCAAGGAGATCCAACCAGTCAATCCTAAAGGAAATCAGTCCTTAATATTCACTGGAAGGACTGATATTGAAGCTGAAACTCCAATACTTTGGCCACCTGATGGGAAGAACTGATTCAATGGAAAAGACTCTGATGCTGGGAAAGACTGAAGGCAGGAGAAGGGGATGACAGAGGATGAGATGGTTGGATGGCATCACCAACTTGATGGATATGAGTTTGTGTCCATTGGGAGTTGGTGATGAACAGGGAAGCCTGTCATGCTGCAGTCCATGGGGTCGCGAAGAGTCAGACACAACTAAGCGACAGAGCTGAGCTGATAACCCAGCAATCCCAGGCATATACCCTGAGGAAACAGTAATTGAAAAAGACACATGTACCCCAGTGTTCATTGCAGCACTGTTTACAATTGCTTGGACATGGAAGCAACCTAGATGTCCATCGACAGATGAGTATATAAGGAAGTTGTGGTACATATACACAATGAAATATTAGCCAGCTATAAAAAGGTACACATTTGAGTCAGTTCTAAAAAGATGGATGAACCTAGAGCTTATTACAGAGTGAAGTCAGAAAGAGAAAGATAAATATCATATATTAATGCATTCATATGGACTCTAGAAAGATGGTACTGATGATCCTACTTGCAGAGCAGCAAAGGAAACACGGACATATATTTTAAAATTATATAGTAACTTTACTGAGATATAATTTACATGTTTTACAGTGTATTATTTTTTAATTGAAGTATAGTTGATTTACAGTGTTTCAGGTGTACAACAAAGTGATTCAATTTCATATATATATTATTCTTCAGGTTCTTTTCCATTATATGTTAATTACAAGATACTGAGTAGAGTTCCCTGTGCTATACAGCAGGTCCTTGTTTACCTATTTTATATATAGTAGTGTGAGTATCTGTTACAGAGACCACATTTTAAGCTTCTTTTGCATCCCCTGTTTCACTTAAGCCAGGCTTGAGCAAGTAGCAAGTAGTCAGTACACAGCTGCCACCTGTTCATTATTTGTCCAAACCGGAAACAACTTATTTAGAAATTATTTATTTAGACAAGTTATTTAGAACTGCAGCCTCCACCTGCCCTCCATGCAGCTTCCCTTAACCACTGTGTAGACTGACTGACATCTGAGAATGTGTTGTTGTCCTGAATGTATACACAGAAAATGTCTCATCAGCTGAGACCCCCACCCACTCACACATCCTGCTTTGCATATCTGATAAAAGCCTCACACAGAGAAAAACCACCATTTCCTCCTGATCCTAGCTCCTCCTCAAAGCAAAGATACCTTTGGTCCCTCTATTCTGGGCCTCTAATTCCACCCCGCCCAAACCAGTCATTATACAAACAATGCCATCTGTGTCAGGGAGAGGCAGTTGAGGCTTCAAACCATCATGCAAACCAAGTCAGGAGCGTTTTGGCTGCTGTGGTCAATGTGCCCAGTGATTTCACAAGCTATTACCAGTCATCCCCAAGAGGAGACTCTGGGGTACCCTACACATCCCAGGCAATCATCCCCATGTACTGTCTTCGGGTGCCAGTTCCAGCTACTACTGGCAACATACCCCAGCATTCTGGAAATGAGATGTAATTGAACACGACGACCACCTTAAACTCACCTGACACTTTTCAATAAAAAATTCTTAGGTATTAACCCCTCATCCTACACTACACATTTATGAAAGAGGCTCCTGGACACAGGAAGAAAAGGCCATGGCCTCCAGAATCAGGTCTTTTGGAGCTCTGCACCTGTCAATGTACTCACAAGCAGCATGGAGGCTGAGAATGGGTTCTGTGAGATTATAAGTCTAACACAAAAGAAATGCAAGAGTGTGCTACCTACTCTGGTTGGGAAATAGCGACTTGTCTTGAAAGTCTTCAAGGTGCTGGAAAGGATGAAGGTAGTGAAGAAAAGAATGCAGGACCAAAAGAGCACATCAGGAGTATAGGGTCCGTGGTGGCCGCACGCAGAGCCTGTAAACTCTCCGTGCATCTCCTGGCACTCCTGGAGGAATAGACATTCTGGGTGATGAAAGGCAGGCACAAGGGAGGAAACAGCTGCTGCCTCCTGACTGTCACTGTCATCCTAGAGTTGCTGGCTGGACATGCAGGCTGCCTGTGGCTTCCACCTGCCCTCCGTCCAGCTGTGGGCTCTTGTCTGTATTTTGAGTGACTGCTTACGGTCCTAACTGACACTTCTATAAATGAAATCAGAACTATCCTGAGCAAACATGAGGTTCTGGGATGGCCCCAGCTATTGCACTGTTGTTATTACAGAGGACTTCCAAACTTGAATGTTCTTCAAGCCCCCCTGAAACCTGGATGTGCCCCCTGATCCTCCCTGATTTCATTCCCACACAACCTCAGTGTAGGGTCACTGGGCAGGACGTGTGCGGGAAAGAGGGGTGAGGTCATTTTCCTTTCCCTTTGTGTACAAGAGAATTTTGAAGGGAAAGGAAAGTCAGTTAAGAATTGTGTTCTAAAAAAAACAAAAAGCTTTATTTCTATCAACACCAGAGTTTACTGAAGGGCTCCCCACTTCTACCTAGAAGGCCCCCTTAAGCCCAGGGGTCAGCAGGCTGAGCTGCCTGGCAGCGCCCAGACTTACGCTGACAGTCAGGTTGGCCCAGTGGACTTCCGTAGTCACGATGTTGTGGTCCTTCCAGTACTGTAAAGTGTGATTGTTCGGATTCTCTGGGAGGCTACACCTACAGCTGAGGGGGAAAGAAAAAACATTCCTGAGAGAAGTAGCCAAGTATTCAAGTAAATATTTTGAGCCATGATAGGGCCAAAGGCATTGCCAAAGCCCATGCTATTTCTCCTTTTCCCACTTCAGATCCTTGAGGTCGGTCCTCTTCATTGAGACCCAACTATACCCTGATTTTTCTATCAGTCATTACTAAAACTGGGCTCAAATCAGCATGCGAGTCTTCAGATATTGTGCTGACAAGTTAGGCATCTGACATGGTAGTTCCCTTGCTTAGTTTCTATCTCTTGGGCTATTCCTACAAAATCCATTCTACATAGCAAGGTGGACCGGATACCCCATTCAGCTCTCAATAGCCTCCCCAAGCCTAAGTATTTTGTACCTTAAACCCCTATCACATTCTTGCTCTAAAATCAGAGCCTCCTTGAATCATGATGGAAACTACACCATTCTCCCTGGTAATATCCACTCTTCTGGTCATTCCCTGGCTTGCCCAAGCCTCATCTTGCATCCAAACCAGAGCAGATCAGACCTGTCCCACTGGCCACCATGTTGCTTCCCAATCCCGGCATACTTCATGCCTGTACTGGCTCCCAGTATACTCAACTGACGTGGCCATTCCCAGCAACTTGGTTTCACCTCTGATTCTGCCAAGCATGCCTTCTAAAGATGTAGCATGACAGGATTAAAAATCAAAAAGATCTCAATAGGTAATAACAATAGAAGGAAATCAACAAAACAAAAATAGAGAAAGCCAAAAAGTGCTATATTTAGGTATTAAAAAAATCAGTTCCAAACCTGGAAACAACACAAATGTCCTTCAGTAGGTGAATGTATGTACACCTAGACAATGGACTATTTTTCAGTGCTAAAATGAAATGAGCTACCAAGCCATGAGAAGACAAAGAAGACACTTAAGTGCATATTATGAAGTGAATGAAGCCAATCTGAAAAGCCTATGTACTGTATGATTACAACTATATGACACAGTAGGAAAGGCAAAACTATGGAATAAGAAGATCAGTGGTTGCCAGAGGTTGGGGTGAGGGGGAGGGATGAACAGGCAGAGCACAGAGGATTTTTAGCGCAAAGAAACTACTCAGTAGGATGCTATAACGGCAGATATGTCACTATATGTGTGTCAAACCCATAGAATATACAATTCCAAGAGTGAACCCTAATGTAAACTCTGGATTATGGGTAATCATGATGTGTCATTGACTGCAACAAACATGTCACTCTGGTGATGGATGTTGATAATGGGGGAGACTACACGGTGGGGGCCAGGAGGTATATGAGAACTGTCTGTACTTTGTGCTCAATTCTGCTGTTATCCTAAAATTTGCTCTCAAAAAATTAACTCTATTTCAAAAATCAGTTACACACCTATTACCACAAAATCACTTAAAGAACTGGGGAGTTCTAGCTTTATAATGGGCTTCCCTGGTGGTTCAGATGTAAAGAATCTGCCTGCAATATAAATCAACAGTGGAATGCAACTGAAATGCTAAAAAAAAAAAATACCATCTTGGCACTTCCCTGGTGACTCATTGGTAAAGAATTGCCTGCCAAGGCAGGAGACACCAGTTCAGTCCCTCACCCGGGAAGATCCCACATGCCGTAGCGCGACTAAGCCTCTGCACCACAACTATTGAGCCTGTGCTCTAGAGCCCAGGAACCACAACTGCTTAGCCTGTGTGCCGCAACTACTGAAGCCCACTCAGACTGGAGCCTTTGCTCCACAACAAAAGAAGTCACCACAATGAAAAGCCTGTGCACCACATCTAGAGAGTAACCCCAGGCCTCCGCAACTAGAGAAAGCCTGAGCAGCAGTGAAGACCCAGAACAGCCAAAAATAAATAAGATTATTTTTTAAAGAAAATACTGTCTTGAGCTTTATTAACAAAGAATTTCAGCATCCAAATCCAAAGTCTACACAATCCAGAGCTGGTCACTTTGTCTGTCTTCTCCCACTTGGACATAAACCTCATGAGGGTAGAACTTTTGTCTGTCATGCTCACTGCTATGTTTCCAGGGTCTAAACAGTGCTGGGCACATAGTAGGTGCTCAACGAATTTTTGTTAAATGAACAAATGACTGATTAAAAAAGGTCAAAGAATGAACCTTCCTCCAATGCCAATCAGAAATCTGCTAGGTTTCAAAGATTATATTCTCTGATGGTGATTATTTTGTAATAAAATAATTTTTCAATTCTAATACATGTTTAAGGAGTTATTTTTAAAGTGTGAATAAAGGGATAACTAGAATCTAGAAAAGTGTATCGAGGCTGGTTGGCAGGCATCTCCACACTGTGTGCCTTCTGCTTAGGCAGTTTCAGATTGATATTGTTCACTTCACAACCAGATCTTCCACATCAGAATGGTACAACCAGAACGGAGGGAACTTGATGTACAAAGCTAAAGGATAGGGAGAATTCTCTTTAGTCATAATTCAGAGAACACCATCCCTGAGAAGAAATGTTTACAGTATCAGACTCTCCTAAAAGGATGAAGACACAGTGAAACTGTCTTTTTTTCAACTTAGCCAAACTATAATGAATAAGTGAAAAAAAAAAAAGTTGAAATCTAGGTAAGTAAGTAGATTTTTTTTTTTTTTGGTGTTAGTTCTAGAAAGTCATGTAGGTCTTCAGAGAACCACTCAACTTCAGCTCTTCAGCATTATTGTTTGGGGCATAGATTTGGATCACTATGATGCTGATTGGCCTGCCCTGGAAATGAACTAAGACCATTCTGTCATTTTTGAGTTTGCACCCAAGTACTGCATTTCAGACTCTTTCACTGACTATGAGGGCTACTCCATTTCTTCTAAGGGATTCTTGCCCACAGTAGTAGATATAATGGTCATCTGAATTAATTCACTCATTCCTGTCCATTTTAGCTCACTGATTCTAAGATAGCAATGTTCACTCTTGCCATCTCCTGCTTAACCACACATCCAATTTGCCTTGATTCATGAACTTAATATTACAGGTCCCTATGCAATATTGTTCTTTACAGCATCAGACTTTACTTTCACCATCAGACATATCCACAACTGAGTGTTGTTTTTGCTTTGGCCCAGCTGCATCATTCTGTCTGGAGTTATTAGTAAATGCCATCCACTCTTCCCCAGTAGCATATTGGACACCTTCTGACCTGGGGGGGCTCATTTTCCAGTGTCATATCTTTTTACCTTTTCATACTGCTCATGGGGTTCTCGTGGTAAGAATATTGGAATGTCCTTTTCATCATAGGGGATTGGAATACAAAAGGAGAAAGTCAAGAGATACCTGGAGTTACAGGCAAGTTTGACCTTGGAGTACAAAATGAAACAGGGAGAAGGCTAACAGAGTTATGTCAAGAGAACACACTGGACATAGCAAACACCCTCTTTTCCAACAACACAAGAGATGACTCAACACATGGACATTACCAGATGGTCAATATTGAAATCAGAATGATTATATTCTTTGCAGCGAAAGATGGAGAAGCTCTATACAGTCAGTAAAAACAAGACCTGGAGCTGAATGTGGCTCAGATCATTAGCTTCTTATTGTAAAATTCAGTCTTATATTGAATAAAGTAGGGAAAAGTACTAGGCCATTCAGGTATGATCTGAATCAAATCCCTTATGATTATACAGTGGAGGTGATAATTAGATTCAAGGGATTAGATCCGGTAGACAGAGTGCCTGAAGAACTATGGACAGAGGTTCGTAACATTGTACAGGAGGCAGTGACCAAAACCATCCCAAAGAGGAATGTAAGAAGGCAAAGTGGTTGTATGAGGAGGCTTTGCAAATAGCTGAGGAAAGAAGAGAAGGAAAAAGCAAGGGAGAAAGGGAAAGATATATCCAACTGAATGCAGAGTTCCAAAGAATAGCAAGGAGAGATAAGAAACCTTCTTAAATGAACAGTACAAAAAAAGAGAGGAAAATAATAGAGTGGAAAGACTAGAGATCTCTTCAATAAAATTGGAGATATCAAGGGAATATTTCATGCAAGGATGTGCACGATAATGGACAGAAAAAGTAAGGACCTAACAGAAGAAGAAGAGATTAAGAAGAGGTGGCAAGAAAACACAGAACTATATTTAAAAAGGTCTTAATGACCAGGATAACAACGATGGTGTGGTCACTCACGTAGAGTCAGATATCCTGGAGTGTGAAGTCAAGTGGGCCTTAGGAAGCATTACTACAAAGAAAGCTAGTAGAGTGATGAAACTCCAGTTGAGTTATTTCAAATCCTAAAAGATGATGTTGTTTAAGTACTGCACTCAATATGTCAGGAGATTGGGAAAACCCAGCAGTGGCCACAGGACTGGAAAAGGTCAGTTTTAATCCCAGTCCCAAAGAGGGGCAGTGCCAAAGGAAGTGTCCAGTTCAAACTACTGGACAATTGCCCTCATTTTGCATGTTAGTAAAGTTATACTCAAAATCCTTCAAGTTAGGCTTCAACAGTACATGAACTAAGAACTTTCAGATGTACAAGCTAGGTTTAGAAAAGGCAGAGGAACCAGAGATCAAACTACCAACATTTACTGAATCATGGAGAAAGCAAAGGAATTCCAGAAAAGCATCTACTTGCTTCACTGACTATGTGAAAGCCCTTGACTATGTGGATCACACAAACTGTGGAAAATTCTAAAAGAGATGGGAATAGCAGACCACCTTACCTGTCTCCTGAGTAACCTGTGAGTCAAGAAGCAACAGTTAGAACCTTACATGGAACAACTAACTGGTTCCCAGTTGGGAAAGGAGTACATCAAGGCTATATATTGTCACCCTGCTTATTTAACTTCTATGCAGAGTACATCATATGAAATGCTGGGCTGGATGAATCACAAGCTGGAATCAAGACTGCCAGGAGAAATATTAACAACCTCATATATGCATATGATACCACTCTAATGGCAGAAAGTGAAGAGGAACTAAAAAGCCTCTTGATGAAAGTGAAAAAGCTGGCTTAAAACTCAACATTCAAAAAACGAAGATCCAGTCCCACTATTTCATGGCAAATAGGGAAAAAGTGGAAGCAGTGACAGACTTTATTTTCTTGGGTTCCAAGATCACTGCAGATGGTGACTGCAGCCATGAAATTAAAAGATGCTTGCTCCTTGGAAGGAAAGCTATGACAAACCCAGACAGTATATTAAAAAGCAAAGACATCATTTTGCTGACAAAGGTCCGTATAGTCAAAGTTATGGTTTTTCCAGTAGTCATGTACAGACGTGAGAGTTGGACCTTAAAGAAGACTGAGTGCTAAAGAACTGATGCTTTTCAAATTGTGGTGCTGGAGAAGACTCTTAAGAGTCCCTTGGACAGTAAGGAGATGAAACCAGTCAATCCTAAAGGAAATCAGTCCTGAATATTCATTAGAAGGACTGATGCTGATACTAAAGCTCCAATATTTTGGCCATCTGACTCAAAGGGCTGATTCATTGGAAAAGACCCTGATGTTCGGAAAGACTGAAGGCAGGAGGAAGAGGTGCAACAGAGGATGAGATTGTTAGGTAGCATCACTGCCTCAGTGGACATGAATTTGAGCAAATTCTGGGAGATAGTAGAGGACATGGGAGCCTGGCATACTGCAGCCCATAGGGCTGCAAAGAGTTGGACACAACTTGGCAACTGAACAACAAAGTAGATTTCTAGACCTTTTGGATACAAAGTAAGAGACCTATGGATCTATAAGGAATTATTAATATTTTCTACCTAATGATTCCTAAGAGTAGCCTATATATACTCACAAAGAATGTGATGTGGTCCAAAGTCTCACAAGTCTTTGCAAAAGAAGTTATCCCAACAACTAACTTGAATTCTCCTTGTTACACTTGCAGTCTATTTTTGTTTCAGTGCCTGGACCCAAAAGACATACTCTGGAAAGCATTTCTCAAGTCCTCTCTGATTGTTACTCTTAAGCTATCTTCCCCATCATTATCTTAAAAAAAATTTTTATGTGGGTAATTTTTAAAGTCTTTGTTGAATTTATTACAATATTCTTCTCTTTTATGTTTTAGAATTTTGGCTGTGAGGCATGTGGGATATCTTAGCTCCCTCGCCAGGGATTGAACCCACACCCTGCACTTTGGAAGGTGGAGTTTTTACCAATGGTCCACCAGGGAAGTTCCCCCCTCATCACTCTTGACTGTTCTCCTCTGGCAGACCCCGAGGTCTCCACATTCATGTCTAAGCTCTGTTTCCCAGAGGGCCAACACACTTCCTTAACAGAAGCTATAAGCACCACATGGCATGCTACCTCAGCCATTATACTCAGGCTCTTCACTTTATTTTTTAAAAAATAAAAGAAGCAGAAGCATACTCACTAATACAGGCTAAGGTGGTCCAGCTGGCTATGCATGTGGATGGGGTAGGTCTCTGCCAGGTGAATCAGCTTTTCTATTGCTTCATAGATGAAAATAATGCAAATCAGGGAGGCAAACGCTTCTTCAGTGAAGCGAGTAATGTAGCAGACAAGGGAACTGGCATCAGTTGCCACAAGGACAATACATAGGAAGGCAGTCCACAGTCCAATACAAGCTCGCAGGGAGAGGTATGAAAGAGCGTAGTCTCTGAAACAAGACCAAAGTTCATCAAAAGTCAGGGAACGGCTTTACATTCTGACCCACTGCATTACAGGCAAGGGTCAGAAATGTGGTTAATCCATCTGCTATTGTCAGTTCCAGTACTGCAAGCTACTTTGTCCCTAATTCTGACTGCACTTTACTTCTGAAGGCTGTCCTGGGACAGCTGTCACAAAGATTTGCCTTACAGGTAATATTTCCCACAGCAAGGACAGGGACAGTGGAGAAGGTGCCAACTGTCCACTATCCACTTCTGCCATTCCTGCCCAACGTGGTTAAGATCCTCTTCCTGCAGCTAAGGAGAAAGAGCTGGTCCTTGTTCTATGTGTTCCTACTTCTAATACACAATGAAAGAAAGATTTTATAGGAAAAGTAGGAAAATGAGGGCATTGCTGACTCCCCACCAACAATCAGAATATAAAGGGGGAGTATTATTTGAGTATTATTAACTGAGTATTATTATTTGAGTATTATTAACTCAAATTGGGACTTCCCTGGTGGCTCAGATGGTAAAGCATCTGCCTACAATGCAGGAGACCCGGGTTCGATCCCTGGGTCAGGAAGATCCTCTGGAGAAGGAAATGGCAACCCACTCCAGTACTCTTGCCTGGAAAATCCCATGAAAAATCCCAGGAATGTGGTAGGCTACAGTCCATGGGGTCGCAAAGAGTTGGGACACGACTGAGCGACTTCACTTCACTTAACTCCAATTAAAAGTTGACTGGAACAGACTTAGAGATATCAAAAACAAGCTATGGCTACCTAAGGGGAATCATGAAGAGGGAGAGATAAATCAGGAGTTTGGGATGAACATACACACATTACTACATATATATAAAACAGATACCCAACGAGGACCTACTATATAGCACAGGGAACTCTACTCAATATTCCATGATAATCTATATAAGAAAAGAAACTGAAAAAGAATGAATATAGGTATATGTATAAGTGAATCACCTTGCTTACAACTGAAACTAACACAATATTGTAATTCAACTATACTCCAATTTAAAATTTTTTAAAATCCATACAATTAAAAAATTAAAATTTTTAAAAAGAAAAATTGACTGGAAATGAAAATTGAGTTTTCATTAGGAAACTTTCATTAGGAGTTTGGATTAGCTAGGGAAAGTGTTTTTAAAGATAAAAAGTCAAAAAAGCCAAAAGTTGAGGGACATTAATATGCTCTTAGGGCCAGGAGATCTGCTATTTTAGGTATGGTCCTACCTGGGGGCAGGGTGACAGACCACAGGATGCTTTTGCCTGCTTATACTCTACTAGGACCCTAACATTCAAACCTAATAGCAAACTAACACATCCAGATAGAGTTTTCAGAAAACCAAATATCTTACTTGCAGAATTTGAACAAAATCTTTTCAAACACGAGCACTGGCCCAGTACTTCCCAGGATGGTGAGAGCCTGGCCAGCAAACAAGGAATAAGCGATCCCAGTCATGGAGGCTCCAAACAAGGATTCAATCGCACTCTAAAGAGGGAAAAAAATCATCACTGAGTCCACAGCCCATCTGAAATGAGTGACACAGGCTCATATACATTCCTAACTTAGCTCTCCAATGCTCCTGACAAGCCACTTGTTTGTATTTTGTCTCAGCAAGAGTGATGTGTACATAGTCTAATCTTCTTGTAAATGGATACTGCTTCAATAATTTAGGTCCCCAAATCTATTTACATATGATTCCTTAACAAATTTACTATGCACTCAATTCATTATTTATAAATATACATAGAAAGCACAATGATACCATTCACATTATGGGTTGTCACACAGAGTCAGCTTAAATCTTATTTTCAGATGATATCAATATATAATTTTCTATCTTTGGAGCAACGGGCAATACACCAGGAGAATCGGCTACCTAAATTGATATGCAGGCAGAAGAGGGTCTGTCTAAACGGAGAGTGGTGTTGCTCATTGGCATGAAGTCAGAAGACTGTGTAATTTAGCAGGAAGAAACCAATCTCTTCAGTCCACCCCCAGGAAATTTTCCTCCCAGTACACCTGGCTCCCTTCATAATATTTTTAGTCTCATTTGGGACCATTAGAAGTGGCAAAAGTTCTTACTATGCGCCCCTCGGTGGCTTCTCCCAGCAATCCCCCAAAGGTGATGACAGGTGACATGCAGGCACAGTACAGGAACAGAAAGGAGGCCAAACACTGTAAGCTGAGGGCATCCCGGTAGTCGCTCCAGTACCAGGGGGCCTTCCGCTTGATGTCCAGCAGCAAGCCCCCAAAGAGCCTGCAGAAACACGGCAGACAGGCGTCTAATGCAGTCCCTCTCCCACTAAAGCAAGTCAACAGAGCACATCTGAAAGCACTTCAAATGCGCTCTGTATGGAGGTTAACATTTGGCTTCAATTTGACCCCAAGCACAAGAGATCTCTTTGGGGCCAGCATGGATTCTGGCCATGTTCCAACATGGATTCTATTTGCAATCAAATGCATGAATTTTAATGATTATCCCAAGCATAAAAATAATTAATTTGTTATGCATAACACCCATTCAATAAAAAGTTCCCAAAATTTAACATGAAATTAAGTATTAGCTTCAAACTTCAACTTCTGAGCTGTTAGGAAGCAATGAACAAAACTATCAGGGTATTAAAACTGTTAGTTTTATTATATGTTTTCTAGATAAAAAGCCCCTATCACATGTATATTCTTACTCTGAACTATCCACCTTACTCGAGAAATCAGCATAATCATTCAAGCAGTTGCCAAGTAGTAACAGATACTTCATGCCAAGCACTGTGCCAGGTGTTGGAGATGCAACAGTAGCAAGGCAAACACAGCTCTCTCTCTCTAGGATGAACAGACTGGCACAGGGGGCAGTGTTGTGAGGGTGCCATGGCCACAAAGAACAGGGAAGGCGTTTCAGCTGGGACTCGAGAATGGGCCGGGAGTACCAGATGAGGCAGAGGGGCTGGCGTGGATGATGCCTAGAGGTGAGAGCGCTTGGCACGTTCAAGGTGCTGAAGGAGTTATGACTGGATAAGGCAATGTGAGGGGTAAGTATCAATAGACAAGGCTAGAGATGTTGGAAAAGCTAAGTCACAAAGGGCTTTATAAAAAGGAATCAGAAATTCATCCCAATAGTGTGTGAAGCAGTGAACGACTTCAAACAGGGAAGCAGCATAAGTAAGCAGGCATTCTGAAAGGATCACTCTGGTGAGAGTGTCATGAAGGAAACATGAGGCAAAGCTGGAGGCTGTGGGTTGGAAAGAGAATTGGGTGCCAATTAGGAGGCAGAATCAATAGGACTTGGTGGCAGGACTTCAAGATCCCCTCTCCACTTCCCAAGGACGAGAAAGATGAAGAGTAAGATGTCCTACACCAAGAAGGAGGAATATGTCCAGACAGGGGCAATTTTTAAAGAGTGGAGGCCGATTCATATCAATGTATGACAAAACCCACTGGAAAAAAAAAATAAAAAAAAAAAAAAAAAAAAAAGAGTGGAGTCATTGAAGAGTCATTCAGCATTCCACAGGGCAAATTACCTACTTTGTTCTACACATGAATGGCATAGAAAAAAAAAAAAAGAGGAGGCGACCTGTTATGGAAGTTATAAAACGGGAACATAATAATGAAATGCAAACCTCCACTGGATCCTGTGTCAAACAAACTCTAAAAGGATGTTGCCAAGACAATCACAGAGAGGTGAATTTGGACTCAGCATGAGACAATGTAAAGAATTATTGTTAATTTTATTAGATTTCATAATGGAATGATAGCTGTTTTTTAAAATGTCCTTATCGAACAGAGATACCTACTCAAGTAGTTACAGGTGAAATGACAAGTTACTGGTGATTTGGCTTAAAATAATCTAGAAAATATAAAAATAAAACAATTAAGTATTGAAAAATATGAAACAAGGTTAGCAAAATGTTGGTAACTATTGATGGGCACATGGGGGTTCATTACAGTGTCCTCTCTTCTTGTTTATGTTTGAAATGTTCTATACTAAAAACTAAAAAACACCAATCTACTCTCTCATGAGAGGAGGCTTTAGCTAGCTCTTTCTTTCTCTGTGCTCAGGAGCCTAGAGGTGTCCTATGAGGCCTGGGATCTGTATGCCAGGGGAGAAGGCCTAGCCAGCTTTCTTTCTCCATTCAAAAGCTCGCTCTCTCGTGGGATGAATTGAGAGAGTAGCTTTGACATATACATACTGCCATGTGTAAAACAGACAGCTAGTGGGAAGCTACTATATAGCACAGGAAGCTTAGCTTGGTGCTCTGTGATGACCTAGAAGGGTAAATGTTGGGGGGGTGGGGGGGGGGAGGGAGGCTCAAGAGGGAGGGAATACATTTATACATATAGCTGATTCATAGTTGTTGTACAATAGAAACTAACGCAACAGTGTAAGGCAATTATACTCCAATTAAAAGCAAAATAAAAGCTCCCTCTCTTCTCTAGCTAGGTCAAATGGGTATGCAGATGGACAAAGGGCACACGCTCTTTTATCTGACCCATCTGCTCTTCTGGTTTGCAGGGCACAGTTGGGATTTACTCTTCCTCAACCTACAGCAGTAACATCACAGTCTGGACCCGGGTTTAGAGGAGAGAGGCGAAGTCAGCCTTGTGACCTGCTCTGGTTCTAGCCTGCCTGGCAGACCCAGCTGAGGTAAGGCGCTATCTAAAGGGTAGAAGGAGCATGGGAGTTCCACCTCAGGGTTTGGGACCCAGGTTACAGTCTGTAATAAGATGTCACTGGGTCTTGCTTTCCCCCTCTGAGGAGACAGCCCCTCAAGGACCTTATGGGCAGCAGCAATTAGTCCGGGGCAGCATTCAAGATTTTCCAGATCCTTAGCCAACACAGCATTACCTCCCAAACACCAACGACCTTCCTCTGAAGGCTATTATTCTGGGAGAATAACCTTCTGCAGCAGTGAGCCTCACCCTACAAAGCGGCCATGATTGGTCCTCCTGGATGTGTGAGGCTCATTATTCAGGAGGAGAGTCTATGAGTAATAGGCAAAAGATTTATGTGAAATGGATTTATAAGAAGCCATAGAAAGGAAGGACATCTGTCTGCCTAGCAGTGACTAAAAGGGGAGAGAAAAGATCTGAGGCTCATATTGATGGTATAACATAAATTAACAAAACGATTTCAAATCCTGTTTTGAAATCTGCCTCATTCCCCACTCATACAGACCCTAATCGAGTATCTGGCACAGACAATAACCAGACATGGATGCTTTCCTCCACACATTTGAGACTTCCTTTCCCTTTCATTACTATCCTTGATGTTCAAGTTTGGGGTGGCAGGAGGCACACAGGGCCACAAATTTAAGCTTGAAGCCAGAAAGGACTTACCTGTGGGGAGGGCCACTAGACTCTAGAGCACCAACTTAGGGAGCCCTCTAAGGAGGGCTTTAGGGACAGGCCAGCCATCCAATTGTCTGCTGTGCCTGGGAAGAAATCTGTTTCAAGGGGCTGGGATCATCGAGACAGTAACTCCCAATACTTATCTTCATCAACTCTTCCCCAAAGTGGCTTCTCCAACGAGGAATACCAAGCTACTTGGGAAAACCCCTCAGCAGAGCATACTCCATGCTGTGACGCTCCTGGCCTAGCAACTCTAGTCAGACTTTGCTCTTCGCTCTGCATGGGAATGCCTCGGTGTCACGATCTACCGTCAGCATCAGGGAGGCCCAAGACACTGTCTCGGCCCTGGCTTGGGAGGTCAGATCACACACAACTCAGGCTGTTCTCAACTTTGCCTCCTCTCCCACCTTCTTAGAGCCTATCCTACCACATCTTAAGTACCTCTCCATCCACTAGGATGGTGTCCCCAGGTTGTGCACCACCTCAAAGAAACACAGCTAAAGGTACAAAGAATACAGAGTTCAGGTTAATATAGTTTTAGTCTGTGAAGTCCAGGAAGGGCCAGAAAACGCTAGGATGTTCATCTGTAGAGGAAGGTTTATATTCACCCCCACATACTTTGAGACTGGGAAAGGAGCCTGAGTTGGCATGAACTGTGATCCCCGATACGAGCTGAAAAAGCTACAAGAAGAGGAAAGCCACGTGTCTTGAGGTCTTTTCCTAAGGGCTCTGAGGGAAACTTCTGGAGCTCAGGAAGAGGCACACCAAATAGAGTGAGGATCTGAGTCTAGATGACCCTTCCTCTCAGCTTTGTCAATTCCAGCAGTTCCCCACTCAGCATTAAGGAAGAATGTCCTCAAGCCCCATTTGAACTTGTGAGGAAAGGTACTGGGGGCTGGTGATTAAGTGTGTGATGGTCCTGGCTATGTGGGTTTTTCTTTGAGGACGTCAGGTACCATTTCCCAGGTCCTGTATTTGGTCTAGATATAGATCCAATCTAATGGGCTCCCAAACACCCACATGGAATTGATTGTAAGTGACCCACCTCTAAAAAAGCATGGGACCCTAGTTTATTCTCTTTTTGACACAAAGCTGAGCTCTCATCTCTGCAAAGATCATGTGTTTGAAGGAAAGTTGCTGGCCTCATTTCTACTACTTTCAAACTCTCAGTCCTGAGTTATGAACATCCTTTGTATTCAAAAGGATAAATCATAGCTTTGAAATTCTATCAAATCCATACCCAAGACTCTTCCCCTTAAAAAAGCACCACCTCCTTTAAGATAGTCTCAATCCTGGAAACTATTCTAAAGACAAATGTGTCCTTTGAAATGCTTCTCAATACCAGGACTCCTCTGCCACAACTCAGACCTCCTCCAACTTTAAAGAAAATATGAACTTTACTCCTGGAACTTGATCCCTCTTTCAGTGATCCCTTCCATCAAAGGGCTCGTCCTTTCCTCCAGTAATCCCTCCCAGAGCCCAGTTATCCTTCCACCCTTGAATATATTCCTCCAGCCAGGATGAATTATCCCGATCAACACTGCTAGTTAAATGCTATTCTGTCAGCTTCTCAGTGTCCTCTCCTGTCTGTCCTTGAACATCCAAGAGTGGAAAAATTAACACTCTCTGCAATCCAAAAAAACAAACAAATGTTGGGTTTCTATTGGATAGAGTATTAAAGATAAAGAAATAAGGAAAGCAACTTCAAGGAAGGAAGAAAAAAATAGTGAAAGCACTAGAGTAGACATTAAAGCTCCTTTCCATCATCTGAGTCCTGTGCTGAGAATCTCTGCCCAGCAGACCCTCTTAGACACAAGCACAACCTACAATGCCAGAGCCATAGTCCCAACCTTCCACTCCAACCCCAAATCTCATTCTCTTTTACTACCTTCCTACCTGGAATATAAAGCATCCCCGCCTGGGGACCCTCTTTCCTCATCTACCACAGAGAACCTCCTCATTGGACATCTGTCCTTAAAATTTGGGCCCAGAAGAGTAAGTTGCCTATTCTCAGACACACCTAAAATAGTACTTATTTCCCTACCCCAAGGGGTTTCTTAACTTAAAATAACCATTTAAAATTTATCCATGTCCTAACTTAAAATAACCATTTAATATTTATCCATGCCATGTCCACTCATGCTAAAGAACAGTCATTATTCTAATAGTATTCATTCATCACGGCACTGAACTGGGTGTTAGGAATACAGTGGGGTCCCTGACCTTAGGGAGCAAACATTCTGGCAGGAAAGACATCAAATCAAGAAATAATAATAAAATCTGATCAGGGCTATAACAGGGGACTAGGCTGAGGATAGTAGCTGGGCAGGGGACAGGGCTCCAAGCTGTGATATCACATAGCAGGAATAACCTAACCTCCTCTAAAGAGTGTCTTGGAAGACTCTCCAAAGGGACACCTAAGCTGAATCAAAGGACAAGTAGCAGTTAGCCTAGAAATGAAGATGGGGAGGAAGTTCAAATCAGGGAGAACAATGTGTGGGAAGGATAGAAGGTTAGACAGAACATGGTAGGTGGTTTGAGAAACTTGAATGAATGATACAGTATTTGATAGAATTGTAATACTTATTGTCAGTGGTCCCATTTGAAAAGTCATTCCCAGCCAATAAAGATACTATAGAGAAGGCTGAAAGCAAAGATAACTCATTTCTTTATACAGCTTCTATCCAGTAAGCAGTATTAGCTGTGAAATATTCCAGAACTTACCGCCCAGTGCGCTGAAGCTCTGGCCCGCTGTGGCCCCCATGTGGCTCCTGTTCTATGTGGCAAATGTTTCCATTTGGAACTCCAGGCATTTTCCTTTTCTCCTTTTAACAGAGGACCACACAATTAGCAAAGTCAACCACCTATTCTGTCTTTCCTGCTATGGCGGGGGTAGGTGTGGTGGGAGGGTGGGAGATGGCGGGGGTCAGGGTAGCATGAGAGAATCCAAAAGCAGCCCCCAAAATACCCAAGTGTTTCTTATAGCTTTCAGATGCATTTACTGATTTGGGACAGTTTATTGACTTTCCTGAAAAACACAAAAGACAACAAATAATTTCTCTTCCTCTCCACTGGTACTTGACTCCTCTGTCTTGTCCAGAAATAGAAACGTGAAGGCTTTGGCATCAGATGTGACCTAAGTTCAAGTTGCAAATCTGTCTGTGTAATCATTACCTTAAAACCTTGAAGATAGTATTTTTATTCCTCATTTGTTAAATAAAGAATAACAACACCTGCTTGGAGATGTTACTGAGAGATTTAATTAGCATATGTCAAGCACCTGGCCCAGGGACCAGTATATAGTAGAAGTTTTCTTCCATCTTTAACCTCTCAAAAAAAAAAGTATGGGGAACTCTATTTGCACTCTCTATGCACCAAGCTCTTTTCATTTAGTGGCTTCATTCTTAATAGACTCCCAAGAAATGCCCCCTCCTCTCCTCTCTGCCATTTCACATCAATCCTTCAA
This sequence comes from Dama dama, assembly GCF_033118175.1. Lineage (NCBI taxonomy): Eukaryota > Metazoa > Chordata > Mammalia > Artiodactyla > Cervidae > Dama > Dama dama. Next base: position 44,739,233 of record NC_083683.1, read on the forward strand.
AAGTTAGCTTAAGATTCATCCCAGGGTAATCCTGGCCCATCAATGTTACTGCATATTCATATTTTATTACTCTTCTGACATTCTAGGCACCCTGCAACAGAACCACATCTCCGTTTATTTAGCACACACCAACATGGTCTTTGCTGTGTCCATGGTGGACCCTCAGTAAGTGACACTAAGCCACCACTGGCTCATGTGCATACATTACCTGGGAAGGGACATTTTTGGGGGGCTCAATTCGAATGGAGGGGTCCCACTCCCCTGGAGGAAGCACCGTCACCTGGTCTAGGAACTCATCAATCCCTGCCAGGAGGTCATCTCGCTCTTTTGCCTTATAAGCCACATCATGAAAAATCTAAGAAAAGAAAAAATCCTCAGGAAGCATGGAAGTCACTTGACTTAAACAATAACCAATGGATATGGTAAAAGACTGATAAAACCTCTTGGTTTTTATCTTTGTCATAGGGCTCTGAAATGTAGATAAGTTTAGTACTTTAAGAAGTACAGGGATAAAAGAGTTTTAAAAATAAATCTAAAGATGAGGCAAAAAAAAACTAAATATATATCTATTAGTATAGAAAGAGATAAGACATGACTCTAAAGTTTTGTAATTCTGTTATCTCCTCAAAGAACGGAACAAAAGCCAAAATGCATGAGAAATTTTCCTGATCATGACGGATGATCTGGATGGAATTACTAATAAAGGTCCTCCATGAAATATGCCTTCCAACCAAAGAGAGCTGATAAAACACATCCCCATCCCCCTTTGCCTCTAAGACATATGCCTTTACAAGGCCCTACTTTGCAACTTACCTGAGTAGCACAGTCCTCACCAGGGATGCAGCAGGGGCAGCCGAAATGTCTAGTAACCCTAGTACATTCACATAACAATGCCCAAGAGCATCTCCCTGATGAGCTGGTCTCATTTACGTGAAATGGGAGTGAGGTTTCTTTATGTAAATAGCTTGGATACACTTCATTAACTATCTTCTTTAGAAAGTTAAGTCAGCCTTAATATCTTTCCTACTTGGTATTGTACTTGGCAATAGTTTTCCCAGAAAAAAGATTTCTCTGCATCCTTGATTATTCCAAAAGGGAGAGATGACAGAGGAAGAAAAATCCAAGAGGGCTTGGTCCTCAAAAATATGACCTGCATTGCTTTCCAGCAATAATTATTTTACCCCCAACAACTAGCACAATGCCTGGCACAGAGTAAACACTCAATAAACATCTATGCGATGAACACATGAAAAGCAGAAGTGGTGTGCATACCTCATCTGTCATGATGGTGGCCATGGATCTGCCAATCTCATGATACTGCTGACCTTTCCCCACTGGACCCAATAGGATAAACAAAAACCTGGCAACACACAAAAAAGATGAAATTATGTACGTAAATATAAGGAAGTTGCATCTTTCTTCTCTAAACAACAGAACATTTCTCTTTTCTATCAAACAGAATTTATCACAGTAATGTCAAAAAAAAGGAGACAAACTAATGATGGAGCAATCTGAGTAGCCTTGACCTAATAGCTCTACTATAGTCATTGGAAGCTATCTGTACGACTCCATTCAATAATGTGGTTATAATTCTCAGGGTTTCCATAAACACAATTCCTTGCTCTAGAAAGGATGCTTTTTCAAAACACGGCATTGTAGTGCAAATTCAAGGTTATCTGAATCTCATTCATTGCTCTAATAAGAAAATGATGGGGAGAGGAGAAGGATAAGGCAATTGAAATGATCAAGCCCTGCAGAGGAGTCTAAATTGTGTCCCGGACATCTGAATACTCCATATTAATGGGGCTCTGAATCACCACCTTCAGAGCGCACTAATAGGCTTTGGAACAAATGTGGACATATTTGCAAACCATACAAATCTTGCCAGAACTATGGAAAGAGACGTCGATACCTTTGCTCAGAAATGTCTCCCTGGGATAAAGCTCTGCAGAACGGGGAGATTAAGACAGGCTCCCTATACCAAGTAAGTGGTCCTTGCTATGTCTTCAGAATGCTCTTTGGGTCTCAATTTCCCAGGTCATAGAAACTGCACAGTCACAGTCTTAAAAGTCTTACAATTCTTCTGCACAGAAGTTAGTCAAATATACTCCAGTTTTCTGAGATCACTGCTGAATTTTAAATTCCTACATTTTGGCATTAGCTGGTTTATTCCACTAGAGCTCATATAAACCTGTACATTAGATGGAAGGCACTGTGCTTTGCGGTCCTCATCTTTACCTTGTTGGGATGGGCACTTCTGTCAGGCCTGAGAGAAGGACAGCCGGAGACAGCCTCACAAAGGCGACGATGGGGCGGTCCAGAGAGTCCACCTCTCCAACCAGGACATTCGAGGCCTCTGCCCCAGTGGGAATTTTCTTCATAAAATGAAGGTCCACCTGAAAATTTAAAAGCACCCCGACAGTGTGGGAGCCATCACCTACACATCCATCACCCTCCTCACAACTTACATTCATGCATCATTTTATGATTTAACATATTTTTCTCACACTGCTTCACTTAATCCTTACAATACCTCTGTATGGTAGATAAGACTGGCCAATCAGCCTCATTCTTTACTTAAAAAAGTGAAGCCACCGAGACCCAGAGAGATAAGTTGACTTGCCCATAACAACAGAGCTTCTAAGAGAGAAAATTTAAATCTAGGGTTCTGATTTGAATTCCATTACGCCATGCATCCTCAAAGAAAATATTTTTGAAACTCCAAGTCAAATTGTTTCCATTTTTTTTTTTTTTAATTGTTTCCATTTTAAAATACCTGAATGCTTTGTCTGAGGTTTCAGGGAGCCTCATGAGCTGAGAAGTGACATAATACTATCTTGTGTGTTTGGAAAGACAGTTTCAGGGAGAGACCAGAGCAAGCAAAGGCTGACAGCTGGGAGATCAAGGATTGAGCCAAGAGCTTCAGGGGAACCCGAATCCTGTGGGAGCGACCTTAAACACCAAAGTCACAGTCCCCAAGAAGAGTTTAACCACAAAGTAGTTGTGAGATAGTAGCAAAAATATTGTTTTCACAAAACCCTTGGAGAAAACCTTGGAGGTAAGAAGGTGCTCCTAGAGAGCAGGTACCAGAAAATAATTCTGAAACAGCAGGGGGTGTGCGTAAGCGTGGTTTATCAGTGCCTAGTGGGTTTCAGCGGGTTGAATCTGGGGGAAAAACTGATGAGTCAGCCCTCTCTGGGATGGAGAAGGAAGAAGACATGAGCAGATGGGCCTCCTTTTCTGCAGAAGGGGCTCTGGTCCTGGAGAAAGGATATTGAAATGCCAAAGCTTACCCAGCTTCCAGCAACAGGACTCTGGGCTCCACAAGAGATATGCTTAGGCCTGTGAGCCAACTTCCACATCTCTGCTCACCTTGCTTAAATCCACTGGACTGTGTTCACAATTCACTCCATTCTTTACTTCAAGACTTGTGGTTGGAATGGACTGAGGAGACACAGTTTGACCTATTTGGAGAAAATCAAACAGAATTCTCTGAGTCTTGCCTTTTCCCTCTTTGACACACCCCATCCATTGTTGGCTGGTCATGGCTCTCTTCCGCAAAGCCCACAGAGAGAAGAAGTTCAGGTGACTAGGAAGCGAGGACCCACACATACCTGTCTCCTTACCTACCAGCTAGCAGTAAAGGGGGCACAGAGATCTTACTGCCCCTGAGCCCTCTTCCTGAACCATTTGTGATGTTCTTTTCTTCCTTTATTAAAGGCAGTAATCCTCAACCAGGAGTGCACACCCTAAATTCATATGGAGAACTTTTCAAATACATGGATCCCAGGCATATCCGCTATACATTGTGTTTTGGTAAATGTGGGGACACAGAGACCAGTATGGATTAGGCCCCAGCCTGGCCACAGAAACGGAAAGCAGTCAGCAGCTGAAATTCATCAGACGTTTACAACCCACCACACACCTGGCTCAGGGCTTTACATGGATTAACTTATTGAAGCCTCACAACAGACTGATGGAGTAGATCTTATCATTATCCTTACTCTACAAAGTGGGCTTACAGAGGTTTAGGAGGTTGTCCAAGATCTTTGCCAGAATCTCAAGCCTGGAAATCTGACTCAAGAGTCTACACTACTGCATTTTGCGTCCCTAATCTAAGACATTTGTTTACTTCTAAAAAGCTCCAGTTGACCTTCTCTGGAGCCAAATTATCCCCAGTGTGTATATCTCCCTGTCTCGCTGATCCTGCTGACTATACCAACTATCTTGCTGTATCTCACTGTGTACACTCTTCGTTGAGCCCAGGGTAGGCAAGGTGCAAACAGGGAAGCTGGAAGAAAACTCAAGGAGTCGTAGGAACTGCAAACACATTTATTCTCTCCTGAATGGCACAGCAGCCATAGCAATGGACATGCTATATTCTCTCCTCTCGTGGTTGACCCAGCAGACACAGCCTTAACACAGCCTCACCACCATAATGCAGCCATAACGTAGCACCCTGCAGCACAGTCAACTCTCTCTCTCTCTCTGGCATGCCAAGTGAAGCTTATATATACTTAACAGAACAAAAGTAGGCTGCAGGCAAGCGAGTATCTTGAAACATGCATCTGCAGTGCTATAAGTGATCTCAGCTGATACATAATCATTATTATAAAACATGGGGTAAAGTGAGAGGGCAAGGGTTGAGAGAGCCTGACCAGGCCATCTTGGCTAATTTGATCTTTCCCTACACTCCCCAAGTCACATCAGCTCTGAGGCCATTCTGGGGCACAAACCTTACCCCTGAGGTCCACTGAAATGTATCTGAGGCATGCATCCTTAGTGCCACAAGAGACGATGGTCACCAGTCCCAGCCACCCATCTTGCCAATCCTCAAAAAGGACTTTGTCTAAGTGAGCATGAAAGCATATTAGAGAAATGCTGTTCCTACCCTCTAGTAACTCAGCATCTCCAACTAGTGCCTAAATGTCTTATTAATCTAAAGAGAAAGCAGTTACTCCTAATAATCTTACCATGTTTATCCATTGAATGTGGATCAGACTGCTTCCTGCCAACCTCAGCAAAGGAGCGAACAATGGGGATGAGGTTATTTCTCTTCTTTTCATTCTGATGATGATGCTTTTTGAGAAGGGCTTCCCGGACTTTAACCCTCATGCTGTCATTCAGGTCACTGAACAGCTCCTGCTGGTCCAGGATCAGGTCTGGAAGGCAGGTGCTAACATGAACACTCAAACTGATGGTCAATGATTCCAAAGAAGGAACGGTCAGGTGAGGTGAGGGATACGGAGTTGGGGGAAGCAGTTCTACCAGGGTCACTGAGGTTACAGTCTCTGTATCAGCGCCTGAAAGAGCTAACTGCTGATAGCAGCTGTGACACATTACACGTTATTCATGTAACAAATCATTATTTTTATAAATGGAAATTACTGAGCACTTAACATGTGCCAGGAACTACACTCTGAACTTTTTACATAATGATCTAATCTGATCCTTATAAAACCTCTGAAAAGTAGGTGGCATTATAACAATTTTTACAGATCAGGAAACTGAGGCCCCAAAATTACAAAATCCCCATGATCTCACATCTAGTGAGTTGCAGAGATGGGATTCAAATCCCAGACTGTCTGACTCAAATGTCCACATTACTGCCATTCTGTTCTATCATTTGCCAAAGTTCCTCTAGGTTCTCTTCCTCTGAGATTTTAACATTGCTGTGATTGTCAAGAGAAACTTTAACTGTAGAAGGCCACATGACTGTTTGAAGGTAGAATCCATAAAAATAATTAATTTGTAATTGATTAAGCCCTTCAGACAATTAATACCAAGCATCAATCTTGACCTGCCAAGTCCAGCAGAACTGAGGGGGAAAAAAATCCCAACACCTGCTACTGAAAGGCAGCTGGCATAGAAGTTAACAGCATGTGTTCTAGAGCTAAACGTTCACATCTCTCCCACCCACTTCTACCACTTTCTGTGTGATAACCTGTCTGTACCTCAGTTTCCTCATCTGTAACATGAAGCTAATATGATCCTTAGAAGATTGTTTTGAAAAATTAATGAGATATATAAAGTGCTGATTCACTACAAGTGAGACCATTTACCTACCCTTATCACTAACATGAATACCTCAGGTCCCTAATGTGAAGGACCATAGCTGTTTTACTTAAAACCCTACACATCCACCCCCTGCCACCGCCTCCCAAACTCCAACCTATTCTCAACTCCAGCTCCATCCATGACTATCCAAGTGTTAGAAGCAATAAATAAAAGAAAATCTATTTCAAATACTCAAGCCAAAGATCCAAATTTCTCTCTCTTTAACTTTTAGATTGATTGGTTCCTTGTCCCACAATATAAACATGTTTCAGGATACTTCATCTTAGGAAAGAAAAAACTGAAGAAGAACGTCCATCCCAGGTGTCCCTTTATCTGTTGCCTTCCCTTTCTCATACATGCACTCGCTACTTCTTCTCAAAAGAAAAATTTCTCACCTGCTGCAATGTGGCTGCCTTAATGAAACTGCTTTTGATAAAATCATCAACATCCTTCCAGTTGCTAAATCTGGTGGATGCTTCTAGTTCTTACTTCATTGGACCTCTCTGCAGCATCTGACACTGATGAACCGAACTCCTCTCTTCTTTTGTTGTGGGTTGAATGGCTCCCCTTCAAAAGATGCTGTGTACTATATACTAACTCCCCAGAACCCATGAGTATGATCTCATTTGTAAAGAGAGTCTTCACATATGTAACTAAGGTGCTAACACAAGATCCCATCGGTGCTGACCTCTCCCCAGGTCCCCATGTGATCCCAGACAGGCAGAATTACTTGGATACTTGTAATGAAGAAAAGTTGGAAGAAACTTAAAAATCTGTCCAACCAAACAGAGCCAAGCTGAGGAAAAGCCTTACACGCACCCAGGTGTTTCTCAAACCCCATTCCCCAAACACAATAACTTACACTCACCTGTACTAGGAAACTCCATCAGACATCTCCCCTTCACATCATGCTGAAGAAGTGGGGGGTCCTTTGGCTCAATTTCCTACATGTTTTTCCTAGTTGCCATATTGAAAAATCTTTCTTTCACTTGAACCCACTTTTCTCTGCAGAGCTCCCAGTCACACTTATTACCAAACCAGAGCTTGGCTGTTGCACTTATTTTAATTGCCCTATGGCTATTTTCCTCACTAGGACTTCCCTGATGACTCAGATGGTAAAGAATCTGCCTGTGATGCAGGAGACGTGGGTCCAATCCCTGGGTTGGGAAGATCCCCTGGAGAAGAAAATGGCAACCCACTCCAGTATTCTTGCCTGGAGAATTCCATGTACAGAGGAGCCTGGTGGGCTACAGTCCATGGGGTTGCAAAGAGTTGGACACAACTAAGCATCTAACACACACACACATATTTTTCCCACTAGGAGGTGAGCTCCTTGAGGGTAGAAACTGATTGCATCCTGTGCCTAGTACATAGTCAAGCACAGATAGAAAACAAATGTTTGCTAAACAAACAGGCAAATGGAAAACCACACGCCGTGTCATTTGCATCCCAGAACAAGCCTGTGCAATAGGCAGGGAAGTTTCTTAGTTTGAAACCCATCCCAGAGCTGAAGGTGCTGAGGTCAGGAAGGTAAGTGACTTGCCCAAGCACAAACAGCCACTTTCTTCTTTCTTTCCTCCACACCACACCACAAACGATCCTCTGCTTTTGCTCCCCTAACCTTACCTGAGATTTCTTCTATGCTATTTGCACGCATATCCAGAAGGACCGTTCCATTAATAAGACAGCTTCTTAACTCAAAGAGACTGTGCAGTGAAAGGGTTGCCACATAAGGCTTGCTCCATCGTTCTCCCCCATCCTCAACATCTTCTTCAAACTTCAGCCACCTGAAAGCATGACAAAGAGATGCCAAAGATAGAAAATGAAGAATTTTGAGGAGAAGGTTTTTAATATAGGTCACAAAGAAAGGTACCTGAATAATCACACTGAACCCTGTAATCTAGTCTATATGTTCAGCATGCATTGGCATGTGAAATAAGTAGGTTACAAACCACTGCAAAATTGAGTATAGCTTGATTCCATTTTTATTAAATGAAAATCTTAAAATACAACACACACATATATAAAACACCAAATGTTTCATTACTCATTATCTCTGGGGTATTAATTTTTATTTTTGCTTATCGTTATTTTCTCATTTTGTATAGTGAGCATGCATTACTTGTGCAACTAAAAAAACAGACTAATCTATATCATTTGGATATACTGACAAATCACATTAATAAAATGATCATATTTTTCTTTTTTAAAAGGTCTTTGTGACCTTCAGAAGTTTGAAAAGACAGGATGTTAAGGCTAATTGCCTTCTTGCTTGGTATCAGGTTAATTGGTTTGTTTAATCCTCTGCTTCCCTGGTGGCTCAGAGGTTAAAGCGTCTGCCCGCAATGTGGGAGACCTGGGTTCCATCCCCGGGTAGGGAAGATCCCCTGGAGAAGGAAATGGCAACCCACTCCAGTATTCTTGTCTGGAGAATCCCATGGACAGAGGAGCCTGGTGGGCTACAGTCCACAGGGTTGCGAAGAGTCGGACACAACTGAGCAACTTCACTTCACTTCACTTCACTCATTGAACACATCTACGGATACAGCAGGTATCCAGGAAGAGCGATTTCAATGAGACCTTGAGCCATGCTTTGCTGATTATCCACCTCATCCTCTTCCCCGAGGCTCAGGCATGCTGGCTTTGTATCACCCAGAAGGCTCACTTGTCAGTTACTAGAGGAACCCTAGACATGGGCTTGGTTCATCTGAGAGTTATTCCTGGGTTTGAGCCTCAGACAAGCGTACTCACTCTCCAATTGAGGGAAGCCTACCGTCAGGCTGGCTATTATCCCAGAGGTCTCTATGAAGTTGGATTGTCCCATAGGATGTCTCAAAAATTCCGGAATCTCCAGTGAATTAAACCTCAAATGACTGGGATTTCCTTGGTGGTCCAGAGGCTAAGACTTCACGCTCCTAATGCAGGCGGCCTGGGTTTGATCCCTGCTTGGGGAACTAGTTCCTATGTGCTGCAAATAAGAGCTCCCATGGTGCAACTAAGACCTGGCACAGCCAAATAAATTAAAGAATTAAAAAAAAAAATTATGCTATGGCTCACCCACAGGAAAAGGCTATGTCTGCTGGGCTAGGTTTAGGCCAAGGTGGCCCCCTCAGGCATCTTCTAAGTCAGACATACAATATTAAGAGCCCAGGAACAAGTGAGATAGGACCCCCCATTCCACATTTCTGTCACCAATCCCCAGCTCAAGGTCAACTGGAACAGGTGTTACCACAGACATGACAAAGAGACCAACATCAAGATTTCCCACACAAGACCCTAGAACATCAGTGCCCATGTCAGTCATCATGTCTACCATGAAGAAATAAAAGGCAGGCAGACCTGTCACTCACGGAAAGGTACACATTTGCCTGCCCCAGCAAACCTTAACCCAGGTTATTCAGGACCTCACCTGGCTGTCTCCTTCCACTCAGCATCTTCTCCCTCTTTCAGACAGATCTCATCCAGCTCCGTGAACAGGTCATGAGGCACATGTTCTTCATCCTCCTCAGTGCCAAGAATGAACTGAACACGCTGAGATGGTGTGTCTGGAAAGGCAGCCACAGAGAAAGGTCTGTCCCAACCTCCACTTGGGACAGAAATAGCATCCTGCCACACTCAGTGCACCTGGGGGGCTTCCAGCTTGTGAAACATAAAGACAATCCTGAATTCAGATCAAAAAGATTCCTTTATTCCCAGAATTTAAAAAAGAACAAAACAACTATTCTTTGGAGTTTCCCTGACAGCTCAGTTGGTAAAGAATCTGCCTGCAACGCAGGAGACCCTGGTTCAATTTCTGGGTTGGGAAGATCCACTGGAGAAAGGATAGGTCACCCACTCCAGTATTCTTGGGCTTCCCTGGTGGCTCAGCTGGTAAAGAATCTGCCTGCAATGCGGGATACCTGGGTTCGATCTCTGGGTTGGGAAGATCCCCTGCAGAAGGGAAAGGCTACCCACTCCAGTATTCTGGCATGGAGAATTCCATGGACTGTATAGTCCATGGGGTTGCAAAGAGTTGGACACAACTGAGCAACTTTCACTTTCACTTTCATGCTTCAGAAGCAGTTTCATGAAAAGAAAAAAATTAAGTAAGACCACTTGAAGAAAACCCATAAGAAACTAGAAATCTGATGAATTTGATCAAAAGGAATAGCTAATTCTCCAGCAAATGATTTCACCTTCTATGGCATTGATTTGGGGGGCCTGAACGGTGAAGTTTTCAGGCAGATACTTTTGATTCTCAGAGGCATTTCTTCTTTGAAGCAAGCAGGAAATGCTACCTGCTGGATGTCCATTCCACATCCCCTCAGTCTCATGGGGCCTCCCAGCTGAGGACACCCACCCGCCCGCCCTCCCGAGGTGTTACCGTGGGCCAGGGCCTCCGGGCCTTCCTCCCCCTGGCTGGCTCCCTTGCCCCGTGTTCGTCTCCGGTGCTTCTGACCATGCGTTCGGTGGTGCCGATGGCTCTGCCGGCCCAGTGGCATCCGGACCCCCACGTACAGAGTCCTATGGCCTGAAAAGAAGCAGAAGGTCTGAAGAGAGAACTCCTTTAAGAAAAGGAGGCTAGTGTATTTAAGAGGGGGGAAGAAAAAGAAAAAGTTACAACTCTGTAATGACAAAACTTCCAAAGACCTCCAGGACTGAATCTGTAGAGATGGGCAAGTTGAAGGTCTCCATCCTGTTCATGGCTGCAAACCTCACAGGAGGGTTGTGAAGATCAAAGGAAATTATGTGTGCAAACATGATTTGCAAACTATAGGGGAAAAACAAAAGCTAGTAGTTGCCACTACAAGACAATTTGAGCAATTGATAAAACGTGATATGGTCACACCAGGACACCTACAGCAAGTCTTGGCACGGAGGTCATTTGGGAAAATGATTAAGTGCTCAAGTCAACCTGCCTGGGTCCAAAACTTGATTTCACCATTCACTTGCCATGTGACCTGAACAAGTTATCTAATCTCTCTGTGACTGTCTTTAACAAGGAATATTGAAGCTTATTCTTTAAACTCAGAAGATTTTTGTGAGCAGTAAATAAGATAATGTATGTAAAATGCTTAACACAATGCCTGGAATCAATTTTAGCAGCCAGTACATTCTAGGATCAGTTTCCATTTTATTTTTTCTGTGCTGTAGAATACACCATCTAGAATAGCAGTGAGAGGCTAGTTATAAATCATAAGGGGTATAAGGCTGGGAGCATAAAGGAGAGATATTACATATTTTACAAAAAGAGAATACAAGAAAATAAGTGATCCCATAGCATTCCTCTCTAGTTCCTCCTTTCTACTCTCCCATCCCATCCATAAACCTTATTTTGTTCTGTTCCTGACTTCCAGGCCTCTCTCACCTCCACCTGATTCCCCTGGCCTTCCTGCCCAGCCTGGGGCCCAGGACCAGCAACTGTAAGGATGCTATGCCTGACACACGGGGCTGTGACCTTGCCCCATTTCTGCCCAGTTACTGCTGCTTGACTCTTGATCTCAGGCTGCCTCTGCACATCTTCCCCCCACAGGAGCTTTTGTCACTGTCTTCACATCCACAAGCTTACCCACACTTCCTCCCTCTGAGCAGGTGACCTCACTTCATGCGGTACTGAAAAGACAGGTTCTGTCCTGTGAACTCCCACCTTCTCAGCCTGGCTCACTTTACTCCCCCAGCCCCCCCTCTTTGCAGGTTAATGAGTATCACCTCCCATCCTGCTGGGTTGTAATCCTCAGTCCCTCCTTTCCATCCATCCCTTCCCTGGGCTTCTCAAGTCTCTCTTAACCTAATAAAGAAATGTTCCTGCCACCATATGATCCAACAATTCTACTCCTGGGTATATATATTAAAAAAAAAAAAAAACCACAAAACACACATTTGAAAAGAAACATGTGTCCCAATGTTCATAGCAGCATTATTTACAATTACCAAGGTATGGAAGCAACCCAAGTGTCCATCATATGAGGAATGGATAAAGAGGACGTGGTGTATATACATACAATGGAATACTACTCAGCCATAAACAAGAATGGCGTTTTGCCATTTGCAGCAACATGGGTGAACTTGGAAAGCATTATGCGAAGTGAAACGAGTTAGAGAAAGACAAATACTGTACAATACTTCTATGTGGAATCTAAAAAATACAACAAACCAGTGAATAAAACAAAAAAGAAGCAGGCTCACAGATATAAAGAACAAACAAGTAGTTACCAGTGGGGGTGGTGGGAGGGAAGCAATATAGGAGTAGGAGGGAAAGGGGTTATTATGGGATTATATGGAATCATGTGTGTGAAAGTTTTGAAAACTGTAAAGCACTATAGAATTTAAAGATTCTTTCATTCAATAAAAATAAAGTTTTAAAATAAAAATAAATTAAAAAAAGAAATGTTCCCATTAAAGTGCTACTCTTCCAAGTTCCTCCATCAGGTCACGTTCAAGAACAGTCTATTGATCTAGCTCCCTTTCCTCACCATCTCCTTGCTCCATAGCCTCTGCATGTGGCTGCTCTCCACTGATTGCCTTCATTAGGGACACTAAAGTCCACTAAACCACTATGTCTATCATATTATGTCTCTCTCAACTCAATTCAAAAGACTTCCTGGAGAGCCCACCAGGCTCTAGACATCATCCCAATCTCTAATGACTTCCTCCCCATGTTGGTCTGGGCTCCCCAACACTTGTACCACTGCCTTCCCTGGCTCACTTGCACTCCTCTGACTGCCTCTCCAGCCCTTCCACAATCCACTGAAGGAAGGTTCTCCAGGTTTCTGTCCCTTTCTTCTCTCTTTTTAGTGATATTTACTCTCATGATTTCAAAGTTTCCTTCCACAAATGACCCACAAATGTTTATCTCTGGTAAGTCAACATGTTCCAAAGCAAACTCACTGTCCTCCATCTCAAATCAGGCTCATACTCATTTCTTATATTTTTCTGTCCATGGCATCACCATTCTCTCAACTTTCCAGGCTGGAAACCTCAGTGTTACCTTGTATTTCCACCTTGCCCCTCAGCACTCCATCCCACAGATTATGATCATCCACAGATTAGATCAAGTCTTTTCTCCTCCCATTTTGACAACAGCAGGGGCCTCCTTCCTGTCTCCCCTACCAATTCAATCCTACAAACAAGCCCTCCTGAAGCACTGCTCTGATCCTGGCTCACTCCCACAATCAGGACCCTTATGCTCCAGCACGCAGGGGCCCCAGCCTCCTTTCTAGTCTTTTCTTCCTCTAGAACAAATTATACATTCAGTAGGGAAAGAAAGGGAAAGCTCTCTAAAAGAACTGAGTGATCAGCTCAAGAAAAATCAAAATGGAAATTCCATATATGCCCACAATGAATAAATGTTCTTGGGGAAAAAAATCTAGAGATGTATAACTTCTGCATCTACCCCAACAACAGAACAGCCTGGTTTTGACTCTGTCTCCTTCTCATGGCCTCAGCTGATGCTCCTACCCTCACCTCACACTGGTTTCCATCTATACCAAACTGCTATTCCAAAAATGTGCCAATGCCTTCCAGACGCTGACTTGGCTCACTCCTTCAAGACTCACTGCAAATACATCTTCCTCCTTGGTATTTTTGCTGATCCCCTCGATCAGATGTGCCTGCCTCCTTCCTGTAAATCCCCAAAGTCCTTGGCTAGCATTCCCTTATGTACTTATCTCGTGTCTTGCATTAAAGTTAGGTATCTATCAGTTTTTCTCCCACTATTCATCTGCAAGCTCCTCAAAGTCCCAGGGTAGGGCTTCTCTGGTGGCTCAGTGGTAAAAAAAAATCTGCCTACCAATGCAGGGGACATGGGTTCAATCCCTGGGTCAGGAAGATCTCGCATGCCTTAGAGCAACTAGATCATGTGCCACAACTATTGAGCCTATGCTCTATAGCCCAAGAACTGCAACTATTGAAGCCTGTGCCTATGCTCCACAACAAGAGAAGCCACTGCAATGAGAAGCTTGCACACAGCAGCTAGAGAGCAGCCCCCAGTCACCACTAACAGAGAAAAGCCCATGCAGGACAGCCAAAAATTAATCAATCAACCAATAAAAAAGTTCCACATTATGGGTGTCCCAGGCTTCCCCAGTGGTACTGTGGTAAAGAACATGCCTGCCAATGCAAGAGACATATGAAACATGGATTCAGTCCCTGGGTCAGGAAGATCCCCTGGAGGAGGGCATGGCAACCCAATACTATGGACAGAGGAGGCTGGTGGGCCACAGTCCATAAGGTCACAAAGAGTTGGACACAACTAGCGACTTAGCATGCAGAAGGAACAGAGACAGTGAAAGGACCTGAGAAAATATACGAAGAGATAATAGTTGAAAACTTCCCTGAATGGGAAAGAAAAAGTCAACCAAGTCCAGGAAGCACAGAGAAGAGTCCCAGGCAGGATAAATCCAAGGAGGAATATATTGAGATGCATAGTAATAAGACTGACAAAAATTAAAAACAAAGATAAAATATTAAAAGCAACAAGGGAAAAATGAAAACATACAAGGGAACTCTCATAAGGCTAGTAGCTGATTTCTCAACAGAAACTCTACAAGCCAGAAGGGAATGGCATGATGTATTAAAGTGATGAAAGAGAAGAACCTACAACTAAGAATACTCTACCCAGCAAGACTCTCATTCAGATTTGATGGAGAAATCAAAAGCTTTCCAGACAAGCAAAAGTTAAGAGAATTCAGCGCCACCAAACCAGCTTTACAACATATGCTAAAGGAACTTCTCTAGGCAGAAAACACAAGAGAAAGAAAAGACCTACAGAAAATAAACCCAAAACAATTAAGAAATTGGTAATAGGATCACACATTAATAATTACCTTAAATGTAAATGGATTAAATGCACCAACCAAAAGACATAAACTGGCTGGGTGGATGAAAACGTGTCCATGCATGCACTTCCACTTACCACATCACACTGCTTAACCCCTCAAATTGTATGTAATTATTTTACATTGTTAGGTTAATCATGTTTCCATTATGACTTGCAATTATAATTATCTTTTATCTGACTATTGTGAAAACTGATAAACATCTTTTACTATTGTGATTATGTAACAATTATTAATACTGTTTAATCATGACTGGTCAACAGAAAATAATAGAATTCTATATCACTAATGCTACCATTTAAAAGAAAAACCTGTAATCACTTTTCAAAATCCAGATGCATATCAGAATTATCTTGGAATTTTTTGAAGAATACAAATACCCAGGTATTGCTTTTTTTCTCCAAAGTTCCAGATGCGTTTCTAATGAGCAGCCATATTTAAAAACAACTGGACTCCAATGTTCATCACAGCACTGTTTACAATAGCTAGGACACAGAAGCAATCTAGATGTCCATCAGTAGACGAATGGATAAGAAAGCTGTGGTACATATACACAATGGAATATTACTCAGCTATTAAAAAGAATGCATTTGAATCAGTTCTAATGAGGTGGATGAAACTGGAGCCTATTATACAGAGTGAAGTAAGTCAGAAAGAAAAACACCAATACAGTATATTAACGCATATATATGGGATTTAAAAAGATGGTAACAATGACCCTATATGTGAGACAGCAAAAGAGACACAGATATAAAGAACAGACTTTTGGACTTTATGGGAGAAGGCGAGGATAGGATGATTTGAGAGAATAGCATTGCAACATGTACATTACCATATGTGAAACAGATCACCAGTCCAAGTTCGATGCATGAAACAGGGCACTCAAAGCCGGTGCACTGGGACAACCCTAAGGGATGGGATGGGGAGGGAGGTGGGTACACCCATGGCTGATTCATGTCAATGTATGGCAAAAAATCACTACAATATTGTAAAGTAATTAGCCTCCAATTAAAATAAATAAATTAATTTTTAAAAAGAAGAAAAAAAACTGGACTATATGATTATCTTTCATTTTTGTCTATATTGTTTTACTTTTTCTATTTCATATTCATTCAGTGTCCCCACTTCATTTAGTTTGTTTTCCAATTTCTCCATCTCTTCTTTTTTTTTAATGTTCTCTCTCAAATCTTTATCAAATGTAATAGAAAATCTTTTGTATATAAACATAAATAGTATGTATAATATATATATTTTAGAAAACTTGGGAATTTTTTCCTAGCTAAAAAATTTATGACATTTTGATTCCACTCGTTTGACTTAGCATGAATAGAATGCTAGATTTCTAACTTATATTCACTCAAAACTTGATAGAGTTCCAAGTATTTTGGCATCTAGTATTACTGCTAAAAGTCTAGAAAATTTATTATCTTAGTGATCTTTTTAAAAAAATTTGAATGAAGCTTGAAACTGCTAATCCAATTCTGAGAATTTAAAGAAATACTATGTGTTAAAAAACAGGAAATTAACATGTGACACAGTATTATTAACTAAAGTATAGATTTTGTTCAAATTTCAAAAAAAATTTATGCTAGTGTCCATTATTTGTTTTCATAACTTATTCAAGACTCCACATTGTATTTGATTGTATTGAACAGCTTCAGCAGCATGCAACAAATTCTGGTAAATTCTCTTTTCATTTTTATTCTATTACAAATATTTACTATTTCCTTGTTATGGCTCCTTAGATACACTCATCATTTAAAAGTAGACATATAATTTCCAAATACATGGTATTTTAAAAGTATCTTTGATGTTAATTTCTCATTTTGATATTAATTTCTCTTTTAAATGTTTTCTTCTCTGCAATCACCCTCTATGTTTTTCCAGTCTTCTAACTGTATTGAACCTTTCAATGACTAAGTCAAAGATCTCTGGTAAATGTAACACTGCACCTGAAAATATGTGGGTTATTTTCAAATATCTTTTTTTTCTTTTCCAACATAAACATTTTATTGAAAAAAATATTAAGTAATTTACAAATTCCTCTGTTCCTCTCTGAAATGAGAGGAACAGTACATCTCCACTTGCCAAGACCGGTGACCCCAGCATAGCAACTGAAACCACCTGTAAACAAGGCTTGTGGTTGCTTTCCCTTCTCCAACTGACAATAGAGAACTTGCCATAAGGGCACAGGTATTAGTAAAAGCATAAGCAAGCCGGAGAGTGAACAATGGCTCCTACTTACCCCTCTTCCTTGAGATACCACTGGCACGAGTTCCAGTGAAGAAAGTTCCCTGTGGCCTGACTTTGGCCAGGCCGCAGGAATCACCACTGGTTGGAGTCAGACAGCTGAGGTGACCTGGTATCTTATGTTAGGATACTATTTTCAAATATCTCTTGATATTGATCTCTAACACACTTCCACAGTGATAAGAGAACAGACTCTGTATTATTTTATTACCTTTATGCCATCAAATTTTTGCACTTGGTTTTATGTCCCTGATATGTTCCAGTAGTCTCTCCTAGTTTATAGTCTACGGGAATTTGAATAGAATTTGTATCCTACTGTTGTGTGGAAATTGTATAAATCTTAATTACGTTGAAATGGTTTGCAGTGCTTTTCAGGTCTACTCTCTCCTTCTACTTCTCTGCATATTGATTCTATTAACTTTTTGAGAGTTTGATATTGAAACTCCAAGTAAAAATCTTAATTTATCTACTAAAAAAATAATTATAATATATAGTGGAACTATAGGTAACCTTGTTCTATATTGTCTAAGTCTACTATAAATGTGTTATCATATTTTCATAATTTAAAAAATTTTAAAAAGCAAAAAAAGAAATAAAGTCCCAGATCAGACCTTCTTCCTCTCAGAATTCCTTATATAACAAAACACAGTATCTGAAAAGGGCCACAAAAGGAACATGCAACCAAAGTGAATGTGCTTAGAGTGTATGAAATACTCACCAGGGCATGAGATGATTGAGAAGGTCCTAACCAACCTAGGAATGGAAAGCTCAATCCAGGAAGAGTTCCTATATACGGGACTTTTGCGAAGAGTTACTAAGGAAGATTTTTCCTCTAAGAAGTATTTTTGGTCCAATCAGTTCCCATAAATATTAGCCAGCCATAGCACGTGCTTTTGAAAACACCAGAGAGACAGGCAAAAATGAAAACAAAACCCAGCAGTGGTCAGAGCTAAGAACAAACAAATGGCTATCAGAAAACCAGACATCAGTTTCTAGGCTGGAGACTCAGAAACGGGGACTCAGATATTCTGAGTGAAATCAGAAACAATGACAAACAAATGGACACTGGGAAACGAATGCAGCACCAACAAAATCCAGTCCATCTAATGGGATTCTGTAGACCAGGGACTTCACTAAACCGAAACTAATCCTGTGGTCACTTCACTGGCCTCTCAACCGCTCTCCTACCCACACAGTCTTCGTCCCCCTCATCTACCTACTTACCCAATTCCGCCTTTTTCCCAGTCTTTCTCCCAGGTCAAACCTACTCTCTAGGGACTGTGTGCAAATACAAGTATTCATTTAATAAAACTTACTAGGAGATGTCATTGTAGAGTTTACTTTTTAAATAAGTATATACACACATACAGAGAGCAATCATTAGTGAACCGGAACTGAATCTTGCAGAGCATGATAGGAGCGAGCCCACCCTGCGGATGGAGTCTGGGCTGTCGGAAGCTGAGTGCACGCTGAGCGCGCTGTTCATGGAGCATGCGCAAAAAGCACAGACCGCCTTAGCACACTGATGGGTGCCCTATTTTCTGGACTTCAGGTTGAGTCAAAGTCAGTTATGGCAGGGAACATATAACATGTGGAGCACTTGCAAGCCCCCCTTTTTTCCCAACTTATAACTAAGGCCAAATGGCTCTTACCTCTGTTAAAAACTTATTTGAAGGTACCAAATTCACTCTAGGATTCATTAGTCTAGTAGCTAATCAGGAATAATGATCTGCCAGAAAAGATGGAAAAAGCCATTTCTCTCAATAAAGCCACTGCTCTATGTTCCTCTGGGACTGGGAGAGTCCACTGAAGAAATCATGCACTATTGCTCTTTTTGAGTTTCTCTTTGGAAATCTGTCCTAATGTTTGCTTTTAACTCTTCATGTATATGTGTGTGTGTGTATATATATATATATACACACACATACTTTATGTATATATATATATGTATATACATACATATATGTGTATGTGTATATACATATATATATATAAAGCAAAGGCTTCCCAGGTGGCACAGTGGTAAAAAAAAAAAAATCTGCCTGCCAATGCAGGAGACAAAGAGACATGTGCTCTATCCCTGGGTCAGGAAGATCCCCTGGAGGAGGAAATGGCAACCCACTCCAGTATTCTTTTCAAGAATAGTCCATGGACAGAGGAGTCTGGTGGGCTACAGTCCCTAGGGTCGCAAAGAGTTGGACACAACTGAGCACACACACAATGTAATGGTTTAGTGCACCTTCTTCTGCTGATGGAGTTAATCTATGCAAAAAAAGAAAAAAAAACAACCCTCACGTTTACAAAAGTCTCTAACAATGTCCAGAGATTACATTTCAGAAGTAGTTCTGAACATGGTTTATGTTAGGTGGTGTCAAGGGCATAGAACAAAGGGGAAGGAAGACCCAGAGATTTATCTGCAGCCACAGAACCTTGTAGCATGGCACACATAGCGAACTAGAATACAATTAGAACAGTTTACTTGTCTTCCATCACAGTAGAACTGATTTTATTCCATGTCTTCTAGAGACAGCACCTGCCTGAGCACAGCCTTACTGAGCTATGGGATGCCCTGGGAGCCCACAGCACGGTCAATCCTACAGCACATTACAACTTCCTCTTCTCTCCAGAGTTACTCAAGAACCATATCAGGCCTGAGGAGTAGGCACTATTTGTCCTCCATTTGCCTATAGTGCTTTTTTCTAAAGTGCCAATGTAAATAAGATTCTCATTTTCAAAATGGTCTATGTGTAAACGACTGTTTCCTTGTATACTATCTCCTAGCAATGCCATCATCACACATGGCCTTCTTTTACAGGAAAATGTAGAGACTGTGTAAGGAATAGATGATGTCATCTTGAGAAGATGCTCCTACTGCCAGTTACTCAGCTGATCTCTGTGATGGAACTCAGTCCTTGGGACCCAAGAGAGTTTGTCCAGGCTAATTATTCTACTCCCAAGTAGAGAAGAGTATTCATAAATGGTTAACTTCTAGCTGAGGGCAAAGGTCTAGTGGGCTCAGACAACTAAACTAAAAGTGACAGTACTCCCACAGTACAGTGAGAGGATAGAGGGGTAATAGGATTAACAAGGCAGAAGAAGGGGAGGGGCAGTACATAAAAATGTTCACATGATGTTGAGGTTGGGTGGTTATCTCTGAGTACAGTCCTCCTTTGCAGGTAGTATGATAGAGTGGAAAGAGAAGAATTCCATCCCAGTCTTACCTGCTCAGAGCCTGAGAAGTTTCCCCACCATGTAAAATGGGGATGATAGCTACCTGCCTTGATTGCTGTGAAGATTAAAAAGACAAAGAAGTGCCTAATCAAATGCTTATCACACAAGGGGTATTCAACAAATGTTCGCCTCCCACCTCCACACCCTTCTTTCTTACACTTTCTTCCAACTGCTGAGAGCCACACTGGCTCCTCTTCCATCTGGTCAAAATAACTTGGGAAGCTTGATCTTGATACATCCGAATGCCACTGACCTCCACGGAGCCACCCACAGAAATTCTCATGGTAACAGACCCAGAGGCTGAGTCAGCCTCTGCAGCTTTGACTCTCCCAACCAAAGGACAAGTTTTCTCTGGGGATTGTACAACTTTGATGAAAAAAAAAAAAAAAAAACCCAGCACGGGAACAAGCAGTACAGAGAGAACATTTCACATGCTGTCTCAATCATTAGAAAGTTGCTGTATCATAGCCTTCAACGTTGCAGGAGATGCTATAGAGATTTCACAAAGGCTTTTGAGCCAAATGTGGGTTCGTGTTAAAGTTATCGTGGACACAAGCCTTTCTTTAATAGAACTGAGCATCACCAGCATTATCAGGACACTAGGCTCTGTGGGAAAAAGGAAAGCAGAAGGACAGCACACGATGGTCATGTGGGGAGTTGGGGGTGGGGAGGGGAGAAGAGCCTTGACAGAGAGACAGATGGACGGAACAGGCCAATTAAAATGCCTCTTCCTTCCCTTCCACTTCAGTGGGTTTTTATACAGCTCTGTGCTGTGGACCCTCAGCAAATATACTACAGGTGTATGTGTGTGTTCCCTCTTCTTTAGATGAAAACACCAGACAGAAATGGGTATTAAGGGGAAAAGCAAACATTGGAAATGGGATAAAAATAATGTTTTATGTTTAAACTGAGTTTTAAAAACTATGTGTATTTTATTTCTTTCGTATAGATTTGTGTTTGTATTTTATACAGATCTGTAATTTTTGCTTACTGATTCGAAGCAATCATCAAGAATCAATAAGCTGATCTGAGTGCTTCACATTCTCAAGGAATAGGTCATTTATTAGTACTTACATTGGACTTTACTGTACTCAAAGCACTGTCTCACTAGCTGTCTACTAGATTCTAACAGTAAGACAGGTAGTATTATGTCTACTTTTGTTTAAGAGATGAGGAAATTGAGGCTAAGGGAAATAAAGTGACTTTCCCCCAAGGTCTCACAGCTAGTGAGCCAGAGTTAGGACTCCAGCCCAGGTCTCCTGAGAGCAAAGCTGCTCCTCCCCGACCAGTGATTTCCCTCTCACTGATTTCCCTCAGGACACGTAACAGCAGGCCTTACCTTCCAACTCTTCCTTCTCATAGTGGATGTTGAGAATTGTGCTGGTCCCACCCTGATCCACCACAGCTTCTTCATCTGGTCTCTGTTGAAACATAAATTAGTAGCCACAGTAATACTCATACATTCATTCAAACTTTCATTCAAGTACTATGTGTTTGTCTTACCCTTTATGCAACACTGAAGGGGAAAACCCAATGGTTTACAGATATTTTCAATTTGAACCTCACAATAACTCTGAGATGCAAACATGGCAGCCATTCTTTCTCATTTCATAAATAAACAGCCTGAGACCCGGAAAACTTTAAGTAATTATTGCCCAAGGTCAGAAAGATGGTAAAAGGCAGA
This sequence comes from Dama dama, assembly GCF_033118175.1. Lineage (NCBI taxonomy): Eukaryota > Metazoa > Chordata > Mammalia > Artiodactyla > Cervidae > Dama > Dama dama. The sequence continues at coordinate 44,761,271 of NC_083683.1, forward strand.
AGTAGGATTGAGCCGAGGTCTTGTAACTATGGATCCCATGTCTTTCCCACCTCCATACTCTACCCATAAGTCTGCACAATGTATTGGAATTTTGCAAGTGGTGTCAACCACATTGCCTCATTTGGTATAAGCTGGTCTCTTTGAGGGGATTCCCTGGTGGTCCAGTGGTTAGGACTCTGTACTCTCACTGCCAAGGGCCCAGGTTCAATCCCTGGTTGGGGACCTAACATCTTACAAGCTGCATGGCATGGCCAAAAAGAAAGTGTTGGTCTCCTCGACCTCTCTGCAGCATGAAGCCTATTTACCACTCTGTTCTTGAAATACTCCATCCTGCTCCTCTGCCCCATTCTAAGGCTCATCTCCTTCCTCCAACCATAATTCCCAAGGATGAGCACTCTACCTTCCATTTCCCATGCTTGAGTCTTGCAATTTCAACAGCATACTGAAGCTATGAGGCTCAGTATTTGACAAGCCACTGGGATGCCATGCCTCAAGATCCATGTGTCTAAAACCCAATGAATCTTCCTTCTAAAATAACATCCTGTGCTCATTTACCTACTCCTACCCATGGCTCCTCGGCTCCATGATTTCTTAGCCCACGTTTGAAATTTCAAACTTATTCATCCATTAAATGTATTGAGTCCCCATCGTATACCTTCCAGGAAACAGTTCCCTTTTCTTATCAAGTCCTCCTTTGCAATTCTCTCAGGTTCACTCTCAACTCTCATCCTCTCTATCGCCCACTCTCCTGCCCTTTCAGTCACAGTGGACATTTTTTTGAGTTCTGGAATCACACTCACATTCTTCCCTGAGCCTAGAACTATCCCCTTCTCCCTGCTAAGCCCACCTCCATCACCAGGAGCTAACACTTATTCATCATCCCAATCTCAGCCTAAAAGTACTTCCTTAGAAGCCTTTCCTGACTACCCTCCTTTTATATGCCCCCAAAGTACACTGTATTTCTCCTTAGAAATGAAATCTCTCTGCTTCTTAGGGAGGGACCAACTGTCTTCCTCACCATGGTTTGCCCAACACCCGATGGATTTTTCGCATAGGAGGTGCTCAGTAAATTTTTCTTAAAAGAATAAATGTAATGGCATCTACACCTTATTAAGACCCTTACCAGATCCGGAATTATTTCAAAAAAGATCTTAGCTAATTTCCCTGCCAGTCAATTTCTTCTACCAAACCTGCAACTCCAGCAAGGCTCTCTGACCCCATGGGCAGCACACACATTCCCATCTTCATGTCTTTGCTCACACTGTCTGGTCATCTAACAGGCTCTTCCCCAACTCCCCAACACACCAAATCCTCACCATCCTTCCATCCTGCTCAACATTCCAGCTTTAGGTTCAATTTTACTATTTTATAGTCATAATCTATGTCCCCTATGTTTTAAAAAATAAAAAGGAAGGTGGAGAAAACTGTTTAATTTGCTAACTTTTAGCTAAGAAAGGGTGTTGGAACAAAAATATCTGCTTATACTTAAAAAACATATAAAGGAAGAATAAGCCATAAGGGATATTTTTAAGTAGTTACCTACAGAGGAAGGAGGCAATAGGGTAAAGAAGACAAGGATAGAAAATAAACTTCTTCAAAGATGACTTACATTGAAAATTTTAAAACAAAATTAATTTTAAAAAAAACAAAAATTTAAAAAACAGTTCCCAGAAAATGGAAATAAATGCCAAATCGATGGCATAACTATTCTAAGAGAAATTATTCCAAATAAATTTAAAACATAATAAACTGACTGAACATCCTTAGTGACATATACCCTAAGGACAAAAAGAATTTGAAAAGATCTGAAACGGCTTTTTAGTTGTCATATTGTTGGTTACAGTGTTGGTGTTATTTTTCGGAGACTGTTCTGTACTGTGAAATACAGTAAATGATTATGTGAATTACCCTGGCACTCTCAGTGTGACTGAGACCTGGGGTTCTCAGCAGGGATGAAAGGAGATACAGTTGTAAGGCAGAAGTTAAGTAAAAACTATATAGTCCTGAATTTGAATTGGAAGTATCAACAAGAATATATATATGATATATTTATAACTTTAAATATTTTCAAATTTATAAATTTATATTTCCTAGCTCTGTCCAGAAAAAATGTCTAGAAAAAATTATCAGTCGGTAGCAATAAGAATCATTAGCACCTAGATTGTGGTCTCATTTTGTGCTAAAAGGCACTCAAAGACAACTAGGTTTATGTCAAAAGGATACAAGGTCCAACTTAGAGAGGGTACTTACTAACACAGGACAATCTGAGCATCAGTAAGGGTGATAACTGTAACAGATTGACTATATCAAATATGTTTGAATCCATGAGATCACCATGTCACTTTAAAAATTAGTTAACTGGTCAACATTGGAGGATAACAGTAGCAAGTGAAAAAGTGAAGTGAAAGTGTTAGTCACTCATTCGTGTCTGACTCTTTGTAATGCCACGGACTGTAGCCCACCAGTCTTCTCTGTCCAAGAGACTCTCCAGGCAAGAATAATGGAGTGGGTTGCCGTTCTCTCCTCCTGGGAATCTTCCTGACCCAGGGACCCAACCCATGTCTCCTGCACTGCAGGCAGACTCTTTTATCATGTAAGCCTCCAGGGAAGCACAATATTAGCAAGTGAAAGTTGCTCAGTCGTGTCCGATTCTTTGAGACCCCATGGACTGTGCAGTCCATGGACTTCTCCAGGTCAGAATACTGAAGGGGATAGCCGTTTCCTTCTCCAGGGGATCTTCCCAACCCAGGATCGAACCCAGGTCTCCTGCATTGCAGGCAGATTCTTTACCAGCTGAGCCATGAGGGAAGCCCCAATACTAGCAAACCAATTCATTATTTTGCAAACTTGTAAAAATTCATCCTGGCTTTCCTATATAAATTGTACCTTAGAGTGATACCATAGAGTAGATGAGAGAAGTTTCCTATTATAGAAAAGAATAAATGAAAAAAGAATGCTAGCATTAGGACATTGCCATTTTACAATCCCTAATGGACTGCATTGATTTTCAAGGCCACTAACACCACAAAGAGAGACAACCAGACACTATGCCTCCTAATGGGAGACCTTATCACCACCCATGAGGTAATCTTACCAAATAAATTGCTCCTGAATCTAATCAAGATGCTACACCCAAAAATCAATTTCCCGAAAATACAAAGAAACACAGTTCCATGGAAACACAACACCACAGGAATATATTCAGCAAAATCCAGACTGTGGGACACTCTACAGCTATAGAATAAACCCTCTCCCCACCATCTTTTTTTAATAAATAAAAATATTTTTAAATAAATAATTGCAAGAAGACAAAGAGACAGAGACAGAGGAACCTAAAACCAATAGGTCAAAAGAGACAACAAACCAATCACAATGTGTGGGCTTAATTTGAATCTTGATTTAAACAAACTAACCAAAATAATTTATTAGTTATTGATAAAATATTTTTTAAGGATATGACATTTGAGACAACTGGAAGTTTTTCTTTCATGACATTAAGGAAATTGTTATTTTCTCTTTAGGTGGTACTATGCTTATTTTTTAAAGAATCTTTACCTTTTGGGACTTCCCTGGTGGTTCAGACGGTAAAGAATCTGCCTACAATGCAAGAGACCTGGGTTCCATCCCTGGTTTGGGAAGATCCCCTGGAGGAGGAAACGGCAACCCACTCCAGTATTCTTGCCTGGAGAATCCCATGGACAGAGGAGCCTGGCAGACTATAGGCCACACAGTTCACAGGGTCGCAAAGAGTTATTTTCGCAAATTGTTATTTTTTCTTTTAGGTGACACTGTGGTTATTTTTTAAAAGAATCTTAATCTTTTAGTACTCGTACTGAAATATTTACCAATAAAGTTGAGCAATTATAGATATATAAAATAGCAGCTAACTTAGAAACACTACTTTTCTCACATTTTATAAAATAATGTTATTCACAACCCTCAATACATCTTTAACATCAGTGTCTTCCTCAATACCATAGATGCTTTGAGTCAATTTTCCAGAGCATGGCAGTTTCATTTCCACCTAAGTGGTAAAGGTGTTCATAAAAAGTCAAGTCCTTTCTGAAGAATAACTTCTTGGTGGAAAAAACTCATCTTTATTTTAGACTTACTTATTATTTGTGAATTCCCTGATAGCAGGAGCCTTGTATTTTCATCTTTTTATTCTCCCAGAGCCTAACACAGTCGTTTACCACTGTAAGGAGCCTGCTCTCTGATAAGTTCCAAGAGGGTAGGTACTGTGTCTTTTGTTGACCACCCAGCACCATGACCTAGCACCTAGTACCATGTCCAGTGTGTGGTAAGTATCCAACACATTTCTAAAATTTATTTTTAATTGGAGGATACTTGCTGTACAATGTTATGCTGGTTTCTGCCAAACAATATGAATCACTTGTAAGCATACATACAACCCCTCTCTCTTGAACCTCCCTCCCACCCCCCACCCCATTCCACCCCTCTAAGTTGTCATAAATTACCAGGTTGGGCAACTTCTCATTAGCTATCTATTTTACATATGGTGATGTATATGTTTTATTGCTAGTCTCTCAATTCATCCCACCCTCTCTCTCCTCCCCCAACTGTGTTCACAAGTCTGTTCTCTATGTCTGCATCTCTATTCCTGCCCTGCAAATAGGTTCATCAGTACCATTTTTCTAGATTGCACAATATGCATTAATATACAATATTCATTTTTCTCTTTCTGATGTACATCGCTCTGTATAACAGACTTTAGGTTTATCCACTAGAACTGCCTCAAGTGGGTTCCTTTTTATGGCTAAGTAATATTCCACTGTATATACATGTACCACAACTTCTTTATCCATTCATCTGTCAATGGACATCTAAGTTGCTTCCCTGTCCTAACTATTGTAAATAGTGCTGCAGTGAACATTGGGGTACATGTGTCTTTTTAATTATAGTATCCAATATATTTTGATAAATGAATATTTGCTAGTTTTCCAAACTTTCTCATATCATCATATGTTTCCTCATAAAACGTCACATACATGTATACCCATATATATATATACATGAATAATTTTTCATGTTGGCTTCCCCACAGGTTTGTAAAAATCCAGAGGACAGGGGCCAATTAATCATAATGCTTAATACTGTCCAGAGACGCCTGACACAGCACAGAACACAGAATCTGGAGGAAGTGGGGGAGGGAGGGGTGATTGATTTCTTGACTCTAAGCCTATAAAAGCAAACTATACAGAGCAAGGTCAATCAGCTGAGAAATTCAGGTTGAAAATCAACTTGTTTGTTACTTTAATTTAGCTTGGTTAATCGCAGTCTAAAGTCACTGAATAAATGTTCATGCACCTTCTGTGTCTTACCAAAGAAAACAGAACTACTGTCAAACACCATCAGCCAAGCACTGTTGAGATCTATTGCTCAGAAAAAAAGATTCCTTTCAAAATATTATTGCTCACTGACAACGCCCTTTGTCACCCAAGAGCTCTAATAAAGATGTACAATGACATGTTGCTTTCATGCCTGCTAAAAATACAACATCCACTCTGTAGCCCATGGATCAAGGAGTCATTTCAATTTTCAAGTCATATTATTTAAGAATATATTTCATAATGTATGTAGTGCCTATGGAGAGTGATTTCTCTGATGGGTATGGGCAAAGTAAATTGAAAATCTTCCGGAAAGGAGTCACCATCCTAGATGCCATTAAGAACATTCATGATTCATGGGGAAGAGGTCAAAATACCAATATGAACAGGAGTTTGGAGGAGGTTGATCCCAACCCTCATGGATGAAGCCTTAAGGGGTTCAAGACTTCAGAGGAGGAAGTAACTGTGGATGTGGTGGAAATCGCAAGAAAACTAGAATCAGAAGTGGAGCCTGAAGATGGGACTGGATTGCTAGAACCTCACAATGAAACTTGAACAGATAAGGAGTTGCTTCTTATGAATTAGCAAAGAAAGTGGCTTCTTGAGATGGAATCTACTCCTGGTAAAGATGCTGGGAAGATGCTGTTGAAATGACAACAAAGAATTTAGAATATTACATAAACTTAGTTGATAAAGCAGTAGCAGGGCTTGAGAGGAGTGGCTCCAATTTTGAAAGTTCTACTGTGGGTAAAATGCTATCAAACTGCATTGCATGCTACAGAGAAATTGTTCCTGGAAGGAAGAATCAATGGATGTGGCAAACTTCACTGCTGTCTTATTTTAAGCAACTGCAGCAGTCATCCCAACCTTCAGCAACCACTGCCCTGACCCATAGGCAGCCATCCACATCAAGGCAAGACTCTCTGCTAGCAAAAACATTATGACTCGCTAAAGGCTCAGATGATGGATAGCATTTTTCAGCAATAAAGTATTTTTTAATTAAGGTATGTACATTTTTTAGATATAATGCTATTGCACACTTAATAGATTACAGGAGAATATAAACATAGCTTTTATATGCACTGAGAAACCAGTGCATTTGTGCAACTTGCTTTACAGTAGTCACTTTATTGTGGTGGTCTGGAATTGAACCAGCAGTATCTCCAAGGTATGCCCGTATTCTGATATGGTGGTCATGTCATAAAAAGAGAAAAAGGGTCCTTAATCTTTAGTAATACATACTTAAGTTTTTACTGATGAAATGATACAATGTCTGGGATTTGGAGACTGGGTAGAGACATAGATGAAATAAGATAGGCTGTCTGTTCATTGTTGAAGCCAGGTCATGGGATACACGATGATTCATTTTTCAAGTCTCTCTACTTTGGAATATCCTTAAAATGTTAGATAAATTTCAAACATATTAAGCTTTGCTTAAAATCATTAAACATGAAAATAAAGGAACATCAAGTCTCAGTTGTCTGTGCTTACTGAAGATTCCTCACCATTTGATTAGTATGAACCTCTGATACTGTCCTTATTTAAGGCAGAGAGGATTTCTTAATCATGAATTTCCAGGATTCCTATGAATGGGCTTCAGAGGATTATGTGCAAGTGTGCATTTTTCTTAGGAGGGATTCCATAGCTTTCATCAGATTCTCAGGGGTGCTTGTGACTCAGAAAATATTAGCATCATGAGAACCACATTGTATAAGTTTAGGAGAAAAAGCAAAGGAGGAGGGGAGGGAAAGAAGGGTGAACTGGAGAAACGACCCGGTTACTGTACATCTTCCTGACTCATGACCATGACTCACAATGTAAATGTGAATTGATGTGGGTGCCTACCCGAAGGATTAAGTAAGATAAAAGGAACTAACAGGGTTAAATACACATTAAAACATTGAAATTGCAAGGCACGTTGTGAGAAAGAAAGCATTGTTATGAGCCTTGAAAAATGAATGAATTATAGCTGAGTAGCAGACCAGCTTCTCACTTACAGTTAATGGGCAAATTAAAAGGCAGAGGCGGGGCTGAGCCGTACATAAGGGCCCCAGATCCTTGAAGCAACCACAAAGGCTGCAGCAGGCAGTGAAGCCCACCTTGAGCCCTCTCCCTGACCCCTCCCTGTGGCTCCACTCTGGTCCTGCGAGGTGGCAGTCCTGCCAAACTCAGCTCTGCTTCCTCTCCTGCAGTCAGCCTCAGACCCTTTCACCTTCAAAGACCCCTTTCATCTTTTATCCAATGTTTTCAGATAACAGCCTCCTACCCCACCCGCCCAACAACAATAAGAGTCAAGGGTTGATTGAGTTCTGATACACAACCATTTTTAAATCAAACACAGAATTGACTTTCAGGGTTTCTAATCAGCAAGCTGAGTTTCTATAATTAATATTAGAAACAAATATTTACAGAACACTGACATGGGTTTGAGTAAACTCCAGGAGTTGGTGATGGACAGGGAGGCCTGGCATGCTGTGATTCATGGGGTCGCAAAGAGTCGGACACGACTGAGCGACCGAACTGAACTGAACTGATTGTATACCTAGCATTGTGCTTTACATATATCATCTCAACCCTCACAACAGTCCTAAATCAAGGCTAAGGAAGATCTCACAAGGGCTGAGACAGGAGGAATTCCAACTCGAGTCTCTCTGTATTAACATTATATACTATAATGTATTAGCATCATATACTAACATCGCCAAAAGCAAAGAACCTGGTCATTTTAGACAGCTCAGGTCACCTATCATGGATTAATGTCCACAGTGAAAACAGCTTAAGATTGTCACATTGTTATCTTCTTAAAACCTTATACTTCACACTGCCTTTACTGACCAGAGTTCCAATACAGTTCTCCATCTTTTCACTCTCGACTTCCTTTTTGTCCAGAATGCTCATGAATTCTGACTCCTTGTAGACCCCATCACTGAATCTGACCCTGAGATCCTCAACTCTCTAATGCCCTCAGTTTGACTTCCTCACTGGATGCAGACAATAGATAGTAAGAAAAGGAGGTTCCACGAGGTTGTATGCAGCTATTGTGGTCCTCCTCTCAGGGGCCATGAGCTCCTGAACAACCACAAGTTTCCTAGTCTGACTCTTCAGCAGGCTGCTAGGGTCCTAAAATTGCATAGTGACTCTGGTTTCTCAGTGATTTTTCTTTTTTATTGAACCCCACTTGGAGTCACTCCTGTTCAGTACAATTTACTAGTAAGCACATTGCAGCTTGCAGAATAATGGCTCCCAAAGGATTTGCACATCTTAATCCCTGGAACCCAAGAATACGTTGCTTTATACAGCAATGGGGAATTAAGGGTGCAGATGGAAGTAGGGTCGCTAATCAGTGGATCTTAAAATAAGGACGTTATCTGGATTATCCATGGGTTCAATGTAACCACAAGGATCCCTAAAATGTAAGAAGGAGATAGGAGAGTTGAGCCAGAGAATGAGGTTTGATGACAAAAGCAGGGCCTGAGAGATGCTGTGTTGTTGGTTTTGACTGCTGAGGGAGGGAACTGTGAGCTAAGGAATGCAGGCAGCCTCACAAAGCTGAAATTAAAGAGACAAATTCTCCCACAGAGCCTCCAGAAAGAAACATAGCCTCGCTTTGATTTTAGCCCAGGGAGACTCATGATGGAAATCTGAAGTACAGAACTGTAAGATACTCAGTTTGTGTTGTTCTAAGTCAATAAATGTGTGGTCGTTTGTTAGGGCAGCAACAGACACTAATACATTCATCATGGCTTCCAAACTAGCAAGATCAGAGTAAACCTGTTACTACCTTATGGGAAACAACCAACCTCTCCATTATCTCGGATTTGTTGCTGTTACCTAGCAGCAGATTTAGAATAAACATGTTGCTTTTCTGTGTTCTGATTACCATTGTGATAGGCTTAATTGAGAGCCTTGTCCACCCTGCCAAGGCAAACCATGAGCAAAGACAATTATCTACAAGTTCACAAAAAAGTAAATTTGCAACCTGAATTGTATCCCCAGCCTACCTCAATTCTCTGCTTGGCAGGAAAGCCCACACCTCTCCTACTGAAGTTCCCCAGTAGAGCTGATAGCACCAGGTAAAGAGAATGTTCATGTGTCCCTCAATTCCCACACAGGAAAGGAACAGCTAGTGTGAGGTGGGAGAGGCTGGAGGCGTGCAGACGGTATGTACACTGCAGGGCAGTGAGAGGGGAAGCTGCTGTGGTTGATACTTCCGTTCAACAACATTCAGTAAGTACATGCTGATTGCTTCCCATGAACTGACCATGACACCCAGCAGTCCCCAGCTCTCTACAGAGACATGCATGCATTCACTCAGTAGACATGCACCAACACGGGCCAGGGCCACCAGCCCCGAGTTTTTCCAGGTCCACTTTAAACATGAAGTGTGCCTCTCTTGCCATCTGCCAAGTTTCCCAAATATCACCCATTCACCAGGATTTGTTAGTCTGAAGATTTCTACAAAATTTCCCAGTCTGAGCTGGCCTGATTCACATAAAAGCCTTGGTAATTGCCCTAATTCACTTGCACCTCCCTTTACCATTTGAGCCCTCTCTGAGCCTCCCTGAGATTCCCAGCACCACTTGGCTCATGTGCTGACAGTTTCAACTTCTGTAGCCTTCTCTTCCAGAAATTCTGCTCGATTCTGAAAGTGCTGATTGGAAGAATTTGAAGCTACAGATGTCCCTTGTTCCACTCCAAACTAGAGATTCTCCCTCAAGCTGTCTGATCTTCTTCCACTCTTATCATGCCCTTTAAGAACCCAACACCTTCAGAGATCTCATCAAAATTCAATAATTCAGGCCTTCATTAACTCATTCTAAATTCCACCAGTAGCCACTTATCTGTCATCATCCCAGCTCTTCTCACTCTAACATATCCTTTGTACACCTGCCACACATAACTTCCCAAACATGTTCAAGTGCTCACTCTGAACCAGGCACCAGTCTAGGTGCCAGAGGCACAAGTTATGGTCATGTAGACTAAGGGCACATTCTGTGGAGAGGGTTGGCTCTGCCACTTATTAGAAGTTACTTAACCTCCTGGTTTCCTCATTTGGAAAATAAGGATAAGAAGGGCATGTAAATCTCACGGTTATTGAAAGACTTGAGACGCCACATGGAAAGCACTAGGCGCAGTGCCTGGCACACGGCACGCACTCACGTGAGTTAACTTACAGAAACAACCTCACAAGGAGCTGGCAGGGTAACAGCAGAGATGAACATGTAGATTTCACAAGTAAGGGGTGGAAGAAGTAATATGACTTCGTGAGTGTTGTGAGCAGAAAAGACTAAGTGAAATTCTGATAGTGATACAGTGCTCATGCATGCTTAGTTGTGCCAGCTCTTTGTGACCCTATGGACTGTAGCCCACCAGGTTCCTCTGGCCATTGGATTCTCCAGGAAAGAATACTGGAGTGGGTTGCCATGCCATCCTCCAGAGGACCTTCCTGACCCAGGGATCAAACCCAAGTCTCCTGCGTCTCCAGCATTACGCAGATTCCTTACCCATTGAGCCACCTGGGAAGCCCACGGATACAGAGCCAGACCTTAAAGATTAAAACGGAATATTCTAGGCAGATAGGAGAGGGGAAGTTTTCCAGCTAGGACACCTGAGCAAAGACACAATAGCAGAAATGGGTGACTTTTAAATGGGGAATGTAATAAACCAATGGTCATCTCAGACTCTGGCAATACTGACAAGACAATACTGACAAGACCACGAGCTCCTTAAGGAGAGGCACACTGGCTGTGGATACAGGAAAGTCATTCCCTCACTCAGAACACCAGCTTTATTCCAGGCACTGTGTAGACAAAAAGATTTTCTGCCCAGTCCATCCCGTCATAATGCTTCTATTTAAAAAGATAATAAACAAGACCATATCATATAAGTCATATGTGCTATTAAGAAAGTAAAGCAGAATCAGGGGCTTCCCTGGTGGTCCAGTGGTTAAGACTCTGCACTCCTAATGCAGGAGTCACGGGTTCCAATCCCTGGGCAGGAAATTAAGATCCCATATGCTACAGGGTATGACAAAAATAAATGAATAAAAACTAAAGCAGAATCATATGAAAGAGAGTAACTGTGAGTGGAGACCAAGGACAGCTACACTGAGGAGGTGACATCTGAGTTGAGTCACAAGAAGATTTGGGTAGAAGAAAATCCACAAGAACAACAAGAACAAAGCTCTTGTAGAATGAGGAGCTGGTTGTACTGAAGAAAGAGAAAGAGAGCCAATGCAGGGGTGCATGGTGAGAGAGTAGGAAAGGCTATCAGGGAAGGTGGGCAAGGCCCTGGTCATGATGAAATTTGGGAGGCCATGATAAGGTGTTTGGATTGTATTCTAAAATGCACTGGGTTGTAAAGTAATTAGCCTCCAACTAATAAAAATAAATGAAAAAAATTTTAAAAAAAGAAAGGAAAAAACAAAAAATAAAAAAATAAAATGCACTGGAAAGCCACTGAAGAGTTTCAAGATAGGATATGACATCATCTGATTTGTGTTTTTAAAAGCTCTCTCTAGCTGCCACAGGATAAGTGGACTGTAGAAGGAAAAGCAGGAGAGAAAGCGGAGGGACCTGTCAGGGGTCAGCACAGTAGTCCAAACCAGAGGAAACAGCCTAAGCACACGGTATGTAGATGTGATGCCTGGAATTTCTGTTTATATCGAGTACACAACCAGCTCACTTTGCAAGGTCCATCTCCCCTCCACACAGCTCAGCTGGCATAAGGGAGGTTTTGTTGGTAATTTTCAATTGATTGACTTGCTTCCCCCAAATTACCTCCATTTCCTTTCCTCTTTCTATCCTCATTTCTTTTCCCCCCTGTATCTTATCTCAAGTACCCATTTGCCCATCACCTGACTCAGCCTTTACAAGGTCTTGCTGTTCCCATCCTGTTTTTTTCTCTCTCCTCACCCCACCACCCACGAGTTTTATGAACTAGATGTAAAAGATATAATTACTTTCTGTCCTACCCCAGAAGCACTCAGGAATTATCAGTTTCACAGAGCACCAACAGAAGCCTGGGGGTTATTATGATCCTGACAATACAACTGGAACACATTCTGCATATTAAGGACACTGTCTCCCCACGTTCGTTCCAGCCTGTTCTCCCCACTGCAGCCAGAAAATCTTTCCGGAGGAGAATCTGATCATAATCTCATTGGCTCTCATTCTCTCTCTGGCTCCTCTCTCTCCTGCTCTCTGTATGCTATGACCCTGGAGTACATCTCACACCATTCACCTCTTTGCTCCCTGTGGCTCCAGCCACTCTGGCCTTCTTTCAGATCTTTGAACCCGATGGGCCCCCTCTGCTGTTCTCTTTGTCTCCAAAGCCCTTTGATCACCCTCTTCCCTCAGTTGACACTTATTCTTTAGATCTTTGCCCAAATTTTCTTCCTTAGCAAAATCTCTGATCTGAGACCAAAGCTGGAACCATTGTGATACACATTCACAGCACTGCATATCTTTCTTTCTAAGCACTCACCACAGTTTATAATAATACATTTATTTGTGTGACTGTTTGATTAAGATGATTATACACACACACTAAATGGGAAACTCCAGCAGGGCAAGAACATTGCCTATTTTTGCCCATCACTGTATCACAAACATAAGCTGAATATATTCTTTGTAGACCTTAGGAGTATTAGATATGGAAGGATTTCCCAAAATCACAGATATTGTTCCTTTTTTGATTGAGCAAGCAAAAGGAATTGTGGATCACCTAGTAGCAAACTATTGCCAGAAGAGGAGTGAGCCAATGATATTCATTTTGCTACAAACTCAAAGAAGAGTTTTCTCTGTCTGTTTACAGAAACTATCCTGACATCAGTGCGGCCCTTGTTTCAAGACCTGTCATCCTTCTGAGTAGGTCCATCATTCTCTTCACAGCCCTCCACTATGTATCTGACCTCCTTTCAATATCTCTTTGCAGATCAATAAGCATATCATCACCTGATGGGCACAGAAAAGGGGGGAGTGAGAAGTCAATGAGTTATCTCTCCTATACTGGTTGCCACATCACTTCACAAAGCCCCTTCCCAAAGAGCTGCTCATTTAGTTCTCAAAACCACCCTGTGAAGTAAGCAAAGCAGGTATTCTTATTCCTATTTTAGGAGATGGGGAAATGTGATTCAAAGAGGCAAGTGACTTACTCAAGGTCACAAAGCCCATGTGAGGCGGTGTAGATTTGAACCTACAGTCTCTGACGCCCAGTCCAATGCTTTACCTTACATTAGCCACCCCAACAGTTATCAGTTTCTTAAACCTGTTTTTTCATTTCTTTAAGTAAACACCTGTTCCTGACCCCTCAGCACTTTTCCAGCCTCTGTCCACTTCGCTATCCAGAACTTGTCAGCCCGTCTGTGCCGTGGAATATAGGGAGTTTTATGCACACGAACAAGGCTGAGCGTTTGGTCCCAGCCTCCAGTCTTTTCCAGCTCTTCCTCTGAGCCAGTAAGGAACCAGAAAGCCCCATTAATAAAACACAAAGAGACCTGCCCCACCAGAGCAAGGTCCCTGGCTATCCTTTCTCCCACATTCCAGCAGGACGCGAGGCCAGAAGCCAGCCTCTTTCCCAGCAAGGAGGACCTGAGCAGAACAGAGGTCACCGGCCGCGGGCCGTCAGGGCTCCTCAGCTGGCCACGCAAAGGATGCGGCTCCCGGTTTGGCCCAAGGTCACCCTCTCGCAGCCCGGGCCCGATCCCCGACCGCCCGGAGCGCCCCCTGGTGTCGCGGGCTGGCCTCCCCTCGCCCTCAGGGAGTGGCCTGCGAAGCCCCGGCTCGGGGGCAGAGAAAGGAGGGTGGGCAGAGGATGAGGAGGCTGAGCCCCTGGGAGGGGCGGGAGGCGGGGCCCTACCTGATAGCTGAGGACGCCATCCGGATCGTTACTCCCGGCCGGCATGGCAGAGTCCAACTAGGTCTCGCCCGCGGGGTCCAGGCCGAACGTCAGCAGGCCACGCACTCCGGTTGGGTTTGAGCAGATCGCCCGAGCGGCGACCCCTACCCCGGTGCCAACGGTCAACCATCAACCACCGCCGCCTCCATAGCCACCGGCCCGCGAGGCTTCGCCGCAGCCAATCAGCGCGCGGCCTGTACGGCCAATCAGGGCGCGGAGCACGGGAGGACGCTGTCCGGCGGTACCCTGGGCTACCAGGAGGTGGAGGAGGGAGCCGGGGGAACCAACGGCTCTGGGGCCCGGTTGCCGTGGAAACCGCCTCCCTCCCTTCAGGGGCCTCTGGGCTTGAAGGTCCTCCCAACTGCTTGCTAGAAATTGACGATCTCGTGGTTCTATTTGAGGATGCACCTGACCCTTGAAAACTGAGAAAGTGTCGGGATTGTCTATCGTGATTTTATTCCTTGGTAATAATTATTTTTAAATTCTGGGGAACCATCCCTTGAGCTTACAGAAGGAAGTAACAGAATGAGAGGGAAGGGCCTTCTCAAATTACTTGTTAGTCCTCGAGCTAGTGGCCAGATTAAATAGTATCAAAGAGAAGCAGGCAGGCAGTGATCCAATCCCCTCCACAGACTGACTACCATACAGGTCTTCTCCCTGGGCCTCAGGTTGGCAGTGAAAAGCACGGGGTTGAGCTAAGGAAGATAGTTGAAACAGTTCCACAAAAATGCTTCCAACTTTTCTGAAAAATAATCTAGGGCAAATTATTTAACAAAAGAATAACTACTGATTTAAGGCAAGGTTAGAAACCCATGAGTAACACATTCAATTTGATTTGGGTTTAAAACAAGAGAGACTGACCATAATCCAACCAATCATCTGTCCCCAAGAGGAGGAAAGGGGTCTTTTCCTTTATGTCCACTATCACATCAGATGGTAGGAGAGTCCACATTATTAAAAGAAAAAGAGCAGGTGCAAATCATTCTCAGCCTCCGAAGAAACTACACTTGGGGAGCATAGCCTGACTGGTGCATATTAAATGTTCAACCCCTGCATACCATTGCTTGCACTGGCTCTGAAATTTGAACCAAGTTTGTGATTCCGTGTCCCTGAGGCAGAACTTCCTCAGTCTTCGATTTAAGGTCTTGGGCCCATTTTTGTGTCTTAGTGTTCATTTCCCCAGTCTCTGTTGACCTCTTCACTAATTCTGTCCCTTGAATCTATAATTCACCCCCATTTTTGTCCATCAAAACCTTAATCATACTTCAAAGTCAACCTCAAAGGCCACCTCTCCCAAGAAACTTTATTCTACTCTCCTCAATACCCCTAAGAGATGTCATCACTCCCCTTTGGATCTTCATAGCACTTCATACCTTCCTTATAGCAGTCACCAAGCTATGGTCAAGTACTTTAATTAAATGTTAACTTTAGCTTACTGTAACACTGTCATTTTTTGAAGGCAATAATTATTTTTCTTATGCCCGTCTGTACAAAGTCTCAAAGAATGCTGGGCACATAGAACATAATTATAAATATGTAAGTTATATAAGTATATATAAATAAATATAACAAATATATAAGTGAATATATGTACTTTTAATTCAGTCTAACCAAAAACATATTAAACACAAAATACAAGCCCAAACGGCACTGAGATGCAGCAAAATCTAAAATAAAATGTGTATCTCCAGAGGGCTTATGGTCTAATCAGGGGAACAGGATATATGCTAAGATGATGGCAAGATAACAGAATATAAAACAATAGCCATATGAGTAATATAGGCAACAAAGGTTATAAAAATTTAGAAGAGAAAATTTAATATGATGACAAAATAATAGAACATAAAACAAGGGCCATACAAGTTATATAGACAACAAAGATTAGAAAAATTTCCAAGAGAAAATAGTTTTTTTTTTACTTGGAACATGACACAGAGGACATTGGTTTGGGTTAAACCCAAAAACAGTCAAGCCAAAGTAAAGAGAGCAAGCATCTTAGTTCTTAGGGAACGACTTAGCAACCAGGAAAGCATAAGACCCATTCAGGATAGTCACAATTTGGACCAAAGCAGAAAGGAATGGAGAAGAGCAGTAGGAAATAAAAATTGTGGTAAAGAAAAACAATGACCAGGTTACAAACAGCTAATCAGTTCAGACTTTTTTTTCTCATATGATAGAAAATTTGATCCTGTTGAAAATTCTAAAGAATTTGTCCACACACCAGGACCTGGGTTTAGTGGTGTAAATGCACTATGTCATTTAATACTCCTAACACTTCATAGTTTATCCATTTCACTGGTAAGAAAACTGAGGCTGAGAAGTTTAGCAACTTTCTCAAGGTTAAGTAGATATTAGGCTGGGATATGATCACCTCTTGAGCCTTGCAATCTAGTGGAGAAACAGCAAACAAGTAAAAATGAACACAATTACAGGTTATGAGAGCTGCTATGAAGTAAACTGCGAAGTTATGTGATAGAGTATTGCCCAGTGGGGTAGAGAGAGCTACTGTAGATGGGATGGTCAGGGAGGGCTTTTCTGAGGAAGTGAGGAGAGTCTCATTTGATGAGTCAAGGATGGATCTGTCTGATTTTAGAGCCCCTGGCCACTATACGACACTGTCCTATATAAGTGGTACCATTGGTGAAATCTGCCGTTGAGGGCAAGGTGGGTTAGGGAGGGGAAGCTGAGGCAGGGGGTCATTTAGGCTGACTGGCAACATGGCAGTTCTAGGGCCAAGGATGGTGACCAGAAGAAAGATGTGCCCTCCATTTGCCACTCTCTAAAGAGCCAGCTCCCGTGGTGCTCTCATGAGAGTGGGCATGAGTTGTCAGGGCATAGAGAAGAAGCAGGAAGGAGAGGATTACTACCAGGAGCTCTACAAGTCTGATTTGACTCCAGTTCAAATGTAGAAAAAGTCAGAGCCTCTGGCTCTTGACTCCAGGGTCAAGAGCCCCATCTTCTGGTCTGTTGAGCAAATTACAAAAGGAATTGGCTGCAGAGGCGGCCGCGAGACTGCTCTGAGGCAGCTGTCTGTCTGCAGAGACAGGCTCTCCCCTCCCAGCGCTGTTTTGTGTCCTCCTTCCCAAAGAAGGCGAGCTCGTTGGCTCCAGGCCCCAGGCACTAGGCTGCCGGCACCTTCAGCTCTCTACACAGCTTGGAAAGGAGCAAATATGCCCCTCTCAGCCTAGCCAGCAAAGAGGGGCAGAAGGAGCTGGAAGGAGGAAGATATTCAGCCAAGGACACCACCTCACACTGATTATTCTTCTAAAGAAAGTGGGGGTTAGGCGGGAGGGGTGGCGCAGAGAACCCAGCAAAACAGAACTCAGAAAATTCTGAGGCCTGCACAGAATTCTTGGAGGAGGAGACATAAAATAGACAGGAAAATGCAAAATATGGATAGAGACAGAGACCACCCCCCCCCCACACACACACACATATACATACACACACACATCTCACAGGGAAGCAAGGAGGCTTGCAACAACTCTGTGAGGTAGGTTCTATCTCCTCCATCATTTTACAGATGAGAACACTGAAGACTGAGGCTTAGAGATGTAAGCTAGCCCAGTTCACACAGCAAGCACAGTTTATAAATGGAGACCCTGAGTCTGAGCTCAGAAGTACCTCATTACAGAGTACACACACTTACCTGCCTACTGCCTCCCATGGCGCTGCCTGGACTTTAGTCCTTCCCTAACTTGAGAAGCTCTACCCTCTCTTTGTGACTTCCAAATGTGGCTATTTTCCCATCTTTGTCTCTAGATCCTTCCTTTCTCTAATACTAGTTTTCTTAAACTTTGGTGGGGAGAGGTCAGGTCTTGAACCTCTGGGGACATGATAAAATCTGTGGGACTCTCTTTTCAGCTAAGTAGACAAAGACCCAAATTTTGCATCTCATTGTAAGGATATGTTCACAGCTTGCCCAGGGAAACACTAAACACCTTACCTGTATTATTTTTAAATACTGGCTGGAAAACTGAGATTCTCTCATTCAGAGACCAAAAAAGGCAAGAAACACAAGTAACTCAAAAGGTCTGAGGAAATGTTCTCACATAATTGCAACCAATTTTTCTATCAAAAGCATCTTAATTTCTCCATCTATGTACCATGTTTCTTGCCCAGCTTAAACTGTCAAAAGAGCTGCCAGTACAGAGGTTTTAGCCTTTACTTGCTATTAGGTAGTGCCCAATCCCAGCTGCATCTTATACCTGATTTGGTTTCTCCACATTCCTCTTAATTATACATCAAAAACCAAGGAAAGGTTGGAGGAAAAGACGTCAGGATTTGAAGAAAGACTTAATTAGGGCTTGTTGTGCGGTCGTCTGGGAGCATTTCCTGTGAAGGGAGCGGGGGAGCCGGAGAGAGACACTATTCTTTGTCAAGCTGAAAAGGTCATCCAGGTGCATGGTATGCAGTCAGCCCTTGCCAAGTCACAACATTTCTAGAGAGACTACAGAATACAATTTTCTTTGTTCACAGCAGGCTGCCAGCCTGGGACACTACACATCATACAGAAAAACAACAAAATGCGACACAAACAGACTCTGGCTGCGAAAATCACTCTCCCTCCATTCATCATCATCAACATCATCCATAGAAATCGCCTATACTCTGGAATTCCCTGGTGGGTTCAGTGGTTAGGACTTGGCATGTTCACATCCACAGACCTGGGGTTCAATCCCTGGTTGGGGAACTAAGATCACACTAGCTGCGCCGCATGGCCAAAAAGTTTTTAAAAAGAGCACTGGACTTCCTTGGTGGCACAGTGGCTAAGAATCCGCCTGCCAGCGCAGGGGATGCAAGTTTGATCCCTGGTCCAGGAAGATTCCACATGCCATCGAGCAACTAAGCCCGGGCACC
Organism: Dama dama; assembly: GCF_033118175.1. Lineage (NCBI taxonomy): Eukaryota > Metazoa > Chordata > Mammalia > Artiodactyla > Cervidae > Dama > Dama dama. The sequence continues at coordinate 44,780,377 of NC_083683.1, forward strand.
ACAATTACTGAGTCAGCGCTCTAGAGCCCGAGTGCCACAGCTACTGAAGGAGTCTGTGCTTAGAGTCTGTCCTCCACAACAAGAAAAGTCACAGTAATGAGAAACCTGAGTACCACAACAAAGAGTAGCTCCTGCTAGTGATAACTAGAGAAAGCCCACACAAAGGAAGATGCAGAACAACTAAAATTAAAATAAACAATAAATTATATATTTAAAAAGAGGACTTCCCTGGTGGTCCAATGGATAAGAATCTGCCTGCCAATGCAGGGGACACAGGTTCAATCCCTGGTTCAGGAAGATCCCACATGCTTCAGGGCAACCTAGCTCAGGCGAACTGCTGAAACCCAAGCACCTGGAACCCCTGCTCGAAACAAGAGAAGCCTCCGAAATGAGAAGCCTGCACACCACAACTACAGAATAGCCCCCACTCGAAGCAAAAGCCTGAGCGCCAGAAATAAATAAATATGAGATAAACTGACAGGTGAAAGAAAAGGAATTGCCTATACTGTATTCATTTACACCCTGCTCCACACTCTGGTAGACAGAACCCATTTAAACTGGCAAAAACCTCCTTCCTCCTTTCTCTGGGATCACAATTGAGATATTTGGACAGAGGCAGAAGGAAAGGACTAATAGAGGGATTAGAACAAAACAGAAACAGATTAGATTAGAAACAGAAACAGATTAGAAACAGAAAAGCAAGCTTTGAAGAAAGAAGCTTTGGGACTTCCAGATCCACATAGGAAGTCATTCAGCAATTTAGGAGAAGTAAGTGTTAACCAAGTCCTAGCTATCAGATTTGAACCATTTGTATTCATTAAATACATTTATCTTATCCGTTTCTAGCCAAACCTCACCCTGCTTAGAAATCAAGTGTGTTTACAGTGGTTTCACTCCCTGTCTTATCTCCTTGGGGATAAGATCTCTTGAGCCTGTAAAGAAGTTCTTATTTCACTTTTAACCAGTAGGCCTGGGATATCCTTAAGGTTGCTACAGATTCAGTGCTTCACATCTGTGTAATTCTATATACTCAACATTTATATCACCTTACCTCATTTCTCTCAAATGGGACTGTAAATGTACACAGAATATTTCACAGACTAGAAAGCTGAAATAAGCCTGGAACAAGGACTTGCCCAAGCCAGTTAACAACAGAGCTTGGCGAATAACTACTCGTGCTTTTCATGGTTTGTGTGGATTTCTAGAAATACAATTCCATGCAGCCCCTTCCTGCATAAAATTGAATTGGCTTCAATTGAACAGTAAATTGTGAATCTGCTTTAGAAATGACATGAACTCCCCATAGCAGAAAAGGGCTTCTCCTTTATTACCTTTTACCATCTGATTACAGTTTCATATAATTTCTACTTTGGAAAGTTTGTCAGTGATACCCATTCATTAGTTTACTGAACAAACTCTCATGAGGTTCTGAAAATAACTATTACTGCTTATCTCTAGAAACACATTATCTGACATAGATATAAATTCAATCCAAGATACACTAACTCCCACTAAAATACCAGTTGGGGCCTTTTATTTCGCAGTTAATTTTTTTTTAAAAAGTGGGAGACCCATTCAGACTTCTGGGCTGGGGCAAAAGGGAATAAACATAGAATCTGAATGTATCTCATGAATTTATCTTTCTCCACCTCTAATCTCTTGACAAATTGAAACGACCACCCTCCTTTTTTAAAGAAGGTAGAGTTCCTCTGGTCCTTTCTTATAAAATACAAGAAAGAGTATTTGCTAGATTCACCAAGAACAGCTAGGGCTGTGAGATGGGCAGTCAATGAATAGCAGAGAAAAAAATTCAACCCTGAAGCAGATGTAGAAGCACTCAGCTTTGTTTAGGGTAGGTGAAATGAACAAGGGCCATTACAATTTGATTACATCCTATATATCTGTTGAGATTTCTCTAGAACTTCTTGCCCATGCCCTCTAAGAATTGTTGGAAGGGATTTAAAAGGCCTATATTCCAACACCATATACAAAAATAAACTCAAAATATATAAAAGACCTAAGTGTAAGACTGGATACTATTAAACTCCTAGAGGAAAACATAGAACACTCTTTGACATAAACCACAGCAATATTTTTTTTGATCTCCTAGAGTAATGAAAATAAAAGCAAAAATAAATAGGACCTAATTAAACTTAAACGTTTTTGCACGACAAAGAAAACCATAAACAAAACAAAAAGACAACCTACAGAATGGGAGAAAATATTTACAAACAACATGACCAACAAGGGATTGATCTCCAAAATATTACAAAGAGTTCATACAGCTGAATTTTTTTTTCATACAGCACAATATTAAAAAAATAAAGTAAAAAAATGAGTAGAAGACTTAAATTGTTCAGTCACTCAGTCCTGTCCGGCTCTTTGTGACCCCATGGACTGCAGCATGCCAGGCTTCCCTGTCCATCACTGACTTCTCAAGCTTACTCAAACTCATGTCCATCCATCGAGTTGCTCATGGCATCCATCGATGCCATCCAACCATCTCATCCTCTGTCGTCCCCTTCTCCTCCCGCCTTCAATCTTTGCCAGCATCAGGGTCTTTTCCAATGAGTCAGTTCCTCGCATCAGTTTCAGCTTCAGCATCAGTCCTTCCAATGAATATTCAGGACTGATTTCCTTTAGGATTGACAGGTTGGATCTCTTTGCAGTCCAAAGGACTCTCAAGAGTCTTCTCCAACACCACAATTCAAAAGCATCAATTCTTCGGTGCTCAGCTTTCTTTATAGTCCAACTATCACATCCATACATGACTACTAGAAAAACCATAGCTTTGACTGGACGGACCTTTGTTGAAAGTAATGTCTCTGCTTTTTAATATGCTGTCTGGGTTGGACATAGTTTTTCTTCCAAGGACCAAACATCTTTTAATTTCATGGCTGCAGTCACCATCTCCAATGATTTGTGAGCCCAAGAAAATAAAGTCTGTCACTGTTGCCATTGTTTCCCCATCTATTTGCCGTGAAGTGATGGGACTAGATGCCATGATCTTAGTTTTCTGAATGTTGAGTTTTAAGCCAATTTTTTCACTCTCCTCTTTCACTTTCATCAAGAGGCTCTTTAGTTCTTCACTTTCTGCCATAAGGGTGGTATCATCTGCATGTCGAGGTTATTGATATTTATCCTGGCAATCTTGATTCCAGCTTGTGCTTCATCCTGCCTGGCATTTCACATGATATACTCTGCATATAAGTTAAATAAGCAGGGTGACAATATACAGCCTTGATGTACTCCTTTCCCTATTTGGAACCAGTCTGTTGTTCCATGTCCAGTTCTAACTGTTGCTTCTTATCCTGCATACAGATTTCTCAGGAGGCTGGTCAAGTGGTCTGGTATTCCCATCTCTTGGAGAATTTTCCACAGTTTGTTGTGATCCACACAGTCAAAGGCTTTGACGTAGTCAATAAAGCAGAAATAGACTTTTTTCTGGAATTCTCTTGCTTTTTTAACAATCCAACAGATGTTGGTAATTTGATCTCTGGTTCAGATCTCTGTTCTCTGCCTTTTCTAAATCCAACTTGAACATCTGAAAGTTCATGGTTCACATACTGTTGAAGTCTGGCTTTAAGAATTTTGAGCATTACTTTGCTAGCGTGTGAGATGAGTGCAATTGTGTGGTAGTTTGAACATTCTTTGGCATTGCCTTTCTTTGGAACTGGAATGAAAACTGACCTTTTCCAGTCCTGTGGCCACTGCTGAGTATTTCAAATTTGCTGGCATATTGAGTCCAGCACTTTCACAGCATCATCTTTAACGGTTTGAAATAGTTCAGCTGGAATTCCATCACCTCCACTAGCTTTGTTCATAGTGATGCTTCCTAAGGCCCACTTGACTTTGCATTCCAGGATGTCTGGCTCTAAGTGAGTGATCACACCATCGTGGTTATCTGGGTCACTAAGATCTTTTTTGTATAGTTCTTCTGTGTACTGTTGCCACCTCTTCTTAATATCTTCTGCTTCTGTTAGGTCCATACCACTTCTGTCCTTTATTGTGCCCATCTTTGCATGAAATGTTCCCTTGGTATCTCTAATTTTCTTGAAGAGATCTCTAGTCTTTCCCATTCTATTGTTTTCCTCTATTTCTTTGCACTGATCACTGAGGAAGGCTTTCTTATCTCTCCTTGCTATGTTTTGGAACTCTGCATTTAAATGGGTATATCTTTCCTTTTCTCCTTTGCCTTGAGCTTCTCTTCTTTTCTCAGCTATTTGTAAGGCCTTCTCAGACAACCATTTGCCTTTTTGCATTTCTTTTTCTTGGGGATGGTCTTGATCCCTGTCTCTTGTACAATGTCACAAACCTCCATCCATAGTTCTTCAGGCACTCTGTCTATCAGATCTAATCCCGTGAATCTATTTGTCACTTCCACTGTATAATCTTAAGGAATTTGATTTAGGTCATACCTGAATGGTCTAGTGGTTTCCCCTACTTTCGTCAATTTTAGTCTGAATTTGGCAATAAGGGGTTCATGATCTGAACCACAGTCAACTTCCGGTCTTGTTTTTGATGACTGTATAGAGCTTCTCCATCTTTGCCTGCAAAGAATATAATCAATCTGATTTCGGTATTGACTATCTGATGATGTCCATGTGTAGAGTCTTCTCTTGTGTTGTTGAAAGAGGGTGCTTGCTATGACCAGTGCATTTTCTTGGCAAAATTCTGTTAGCCTTTGACCTGCTTCATTTTGTACTCCAAGGCCAAATTTGCCTGTTACTCCGGTATCTCTTGACTTCCTACTTTTGCATTCCAGTCCCCTATAATGAAAAGGACATCTTTTTTTGGGTGTTAGATCTAGAAGGTCTTATAGTTCTTCATAGAACTGTTCAACTTCAGCTTCTTCAGCATTACTGGTCAGGGCATAGACTAGGATTACTGTGACATTGTATGGTTTGCCTTGTAAATGAACAGATATTTCTTCAAAGAAGACAGGCCAACAGGTATGTGAAAAGATGCTCAATATTGCTAATTATGGGAGAAATGCAAATCAAGGCTACAATGAGGTATCAGCTCACACCGGTCAGAATAGCCATCATCTAAAATCCTATGAAGGGCTTCCCTGGTGGTCCAGTGGTTCAGAATCTGCCTTGCAATTCAAGGGACACCAGTTCAATTCCTGGTCTGGGAAGATCCCACATGCCATGAAGCAACTAAGCCTGGGCTTCACAAATGAGACCCGGCACAGCCAAATAAGGAATTACTTTTTTAAAAGACACCAGAAATGTGTCTTGGTACCATGCAAAAATCAATAGCTTTCCTATAACACTAAGCACAGCTGATTAGGTAACAGAATGAGAAAATAGATTCCCATTACAGGAATAAGCAGAGATGAAAAAACTGAACAGAAAAGTAACATGCAAGAACGACATGAAAACTACTACTGAGTGGCACGAAAGAAGTCTTGAGTAAACGGAAGGGCACATGCTGCATCTTGTAGAAAAAACTCAATTTTATTAAAACTATTAATCCTCCTTTTTATTCATCTGTAAGTTTTAGGATATCATAATAAAACTACCAACAAGGTTTATTTCTTTAATGGGAAAACAAAAATATACAGGAAAACTCTGGAGAAAAAAAACTGGGTCACAATTACATCCATTCCTCACATCTTAACCTGTTCTGGAAGGGAAAAATTCTGGACATTACACTGGGAGCCTCTTTCCCTGAAGAATGGCTGTGAACAAGCCCCAGAGTGGCTCCCTTGACAGGGACTCAACTATACAAGCTTCTCCAGACCCAACGTCATTGCGGTGTGCCAGAGCCCCAGCTTCCGGGAACCCACACCTGTAGCCACAAACCCAGGCAGCCTTGGGTCTTTAAGCTGAAAGATGTGAACACTGTGTTCCCGGAGTATCACCCCTGATTGGGAGGCACTTCAGTGCCCTGGGAGCTGGCAGGCCTTCCTTGCCCTCTGCAGGCTTTCTGATTTGTCTGAGAGATGCTGTTACAGATTAAATTATGCCCCCACCCCAAGAGCAACAAAAAGCTATGTTGAAGTCCTAAGCCCTAGTACCTCAGAAAGTGACTTCATTTGGAAACAGATGGTCACTACAGGTGTAATTAATTAAGATGAGGTTCCATTGGAGTAGCTGTGTAGTGGCTGAGTCATGTCCGACTCTTTTGCAACCACATAGACTCTAGCCCAGCAGGCTCCTCTGTCCATGAGATTTCCCAGGCATGAATACTGGGGTGGGTTGCCATTTCCTTCTCCAGGAGATCTTCCTGACCCAGGAGTCAAACCTGTGTCTCCTGTATTGGAGGTGGATTCTTTACCACTGAGCCACCAGGAAAGTGCTACTGGAGTAGCGTGCATGTCTGGCTAAGTTACTTCAGTCGTGTCTGACTCTGTGCAACCCTATGGACTGTTGCCTGCCAGGCTCCTCTGTCCAAGGAATTATCCAGGCAAGACTACTGTAGTGGGTTAATATGCCCTCCTCCAGGGGATCTTCCCGACCCAGGGATCGAACCCCCGTCTCTTACATCTCCTGTATTAGCAGGCGGGTTCTTTACCACTAGAGTCAGCTGGGAAGCCCACACTGGAGTAGAGCATGACCGGTGTCATCCAGCATGACCGGTGTCCTTATAAAGTGAGAGCCAGGACTTCCCTGACAATCCAGTGGTTAAGACTTTGCCTTCCATTGCAGTGGGTGTGGGTTCAAGCCCTGCTCGAGAAACTAAGTTCCCACATGCCCGGTGGCCAAAAACCAAAACATAAAACAGAAGCAATATTGTAACAAATTTATTAAAGACTTTTAAAAAATAAATAAAGCAACAACCAGGTAAAGACACAGAAGGACACAGGGAGAACTCCATGTGAGGATGGAGGATTGGAGTGATGTGTCTCTGGTCCAGGGAATGTCAAAGAACGATGATAAACCACCAGAAGCTAAGAAGAGGCAAGGAACGGTCCCCTACAGGTTTTAGAGGGAGCATGGCCCTGGAGATTTCTCCAGAATCATAAGACAATAAATTTCTGTTTTAAGCCACTCAGTGCATTGCACTTTGTCATAGCAGCTGTAGGAAACAAATACAGACATCTAGGGTTAGGATCTGTGCACTCTACACCACTAGGGCAGGAGGCTGCGTGCCAGCTGGAAGGGGCCAGGTGGAAAAAGAGTTTTAAACAGGAAATTCTGACTGGTCCACCCAGGAGTGCAAGGATGACGCCTTCTCAGGGCAAGACATCACTCCAGCACCCTTTCTCACACCTCCGAGTTTGCCCTGAGGACCGGCTGGCCTGGGCTGGCTCCTCATTAACTTTGGCTCCCTTTGCAACAAGCTGGCTGCTGAGCCAGGATCACAATGGCTCTGCTGTTACTCAACACCAGTGACCGTAGGGATGCTGGGGAGAGAGAGGAGCCTCAGAGAGCCCCAGGCTAAGCTTCTGAATCTGCTCTGGCAGGATCTAGAGCACTAAATTCTGGGGACGAGCTGGGGTGTATTTGCGGTCCAAATTGTGGGGCCACCCAGCTCACACAGATGCCCCTCCCTCTACCTGTGCCTCCCCCCACTTGCCCACTTGGCAATCCTCTGCTCATTCTTTGCAAAGCAGGTCACCTCACCTCCTCCTCCAGCAGGTAAGTTCATCACTCCCTCCTTTGTGCCATCCTGGACCTCCTCCACACATTCCTCTATTACACTACAGCTCATTCTAGAAGATTCGTTCGGTGGACCGTGACCTCCTTACAGATAGGGACTGAGTCTTTCATCTCTGACTCCCTAGGGCCCAGCACTGCAGCCCACACCAGCGACACTTTACAGCTTCCATGGAGCTTCCATGTGCATTAACTATCCCAACTGTGGACCAAATGTTAGAACATTACTGCTTATTCCAGGGCAAAATCTGCCTCCTGGGATAATTTGATTTGTAGCTGGTGATCTCTCTCATTAAACAAAGAACTCCCTGAGAGAGAAATGCTAGTTCTTCGCCCTCCGATGGTCCTAACCCCAATTACACAGAAGTCACCTTCGGTAAATGCAACTTCAGCTTTTGCTGCCCCCACACTTCCTGCTCTCAGGGAAGCACACTGATAACCCCATTACATCTGTCTGGTGCTTTCTGCCCTGAGTATCTCCAGGGAACCAGGCAGTCCAATTTATTTAATGCTACGTGATCTGCTGCACTCACACCACATTTTATGATCTAATTCGATTTATTATAGACATTATGATATGGCTCTGTTTCTCTGAAAAACAGGTCACCTCTTACACTAGTTACTTAGCCATTAGCTGTCTCCTAGCCGACAAGAGTGGGGACTTTTACATCTCTTTTTCTAGTAATGGATAATAGTGCCTCCCAGGATAAGAATCAAAAACCTTAGTAATATTCATAGCTTTTGACTCAGCAATTCCACTTCGAGCAGATAACCCTAGGAAAATGGCCAAAGATTTGCACAAAGGAAGGTTACAGGGACACTCTTTATATTCAGCAGGGAAGACCTCACTAGGTAATTCGGTACAATTTCTCCAAAGCAAACATGGGGGACACAGTTGGCCACAGAGCATCAGCAGGCCTGGACCTAAGTTTGTAATGACGTGGAGAAATGGCGACCTCCCCAACTCACTAAGTACTAACAGGTCCTGAGGCATGCCATGCCCCGAGGGCCCGGGAGATAAGCCCGACCGCAACAGCCCCTTGTCTCTCTAGTTTCGGGGGGGTCTCCCAAGCAGAAGCCCTCCAGTTTCCTGGTCTTATCTGGGAAATTGTCCGGTTCAAAGGGTAGCTCACCAGATTAAGTCTAGACGGTGGTCCATCCCTCACAATCTAATAAATGCCCCCTCACCCTCACCCCATCACCCTACGAGTTACCAGCCAGCTTTGTTCCTCTGCTCTTTGGAGACTCAAAAGTGTCATCTCCTAAGCTGTTCTTCGAAGTTCCTCTCTGCCAGGCCTGTGTTTAAACAAACACAGACAGCCCTTTTACTGCTCCCCTGTAGCCGTAAATCAATTCAATGTGTCATATGGCTTATCGGTCAGATTCTTTGGGTTGCAAGTAACAAAAACACCCTCCAAGAATTTTCAACCAGGGCTTCCCTGGGGCTCAGCAGTAAAGAATCCACCTGCCAATGCAGGAGACATGGATTCAGTCCCTGATTCGGGAGGATCCCACATCCAGCAGAGCAACTAAGTCCTTGCGCCACAACTATTGGGCCTGTGGCCTAGAGCCCAGGAGCCACAACTACTGAGTCCACAAGCTGCAGCTACTGAAGCCCAAGCACCCAGAGCCCGAGCTCCACAACAAGAGAAGCCACTGCAGTGAGAAGCCCATGCACTGCAACTAGAGAGTAGCCTCAGCTCTCTACAACTAGAGACAAGCCTACGCAGTAGCGAAGACTCAGCACAGCCAAAAATAAATAAATAACATTATCTTTTTTCAATAAATTTTTCAACCAACACAAGAAAGAAGGAAGGAAAGTAGGAAGGAAGAGAGGGATGGAGGGAAAGAAAGCAAAGGAAAAACAGAGAAGAAAAGGGAAAAAGAAAGTGGAAGAAGGGAGAAATCCAGCAATAAATTATTTCCTCCGTGCTTTACTTCCACTGCCTGCTTTCTGAGTGTTGGCTTCATGCTCGGTTTGCCTGTCCATCCTCGTGTAACAGCAAAAATGGCCACTAGCTGCTCTGAACTTACATCAGCTTCCCAACTAACGATTCCATCAGTGATCATGTGGGGTGGGGGATCAGAAGTGTGGGCCTGGGGCAGCCCATCTCTTTTTTGCTGGTTCCAGGAAATATATCAGGGAAGGCTTTGGGTAGCCTGTCTTGGGTGATGTGCTGAACCCTAAACCAATCACAGTGGCCAGAGGATCTCTGCACATGTGTATGACGTACATATACATAAATATGCACATCATAGGTCCACCCTTGGTGCCGGGGAGTGAGGTGGGCCTCATCTGAACTCCACAGGACTAAGAATCAAAGGTGGTTCCCTGAAGACATGCTAGACAAAGAAGAAAGCCAGTCCTTTCTGCTTGACCAGCCCTGCCCCGATCACCATCTGTCCCGTCCATAGGCTCCCCAGTCTCCCCTGCATTTGGTCAGGAGTCAGCCTCACTGACTGACAAGGTAACCCCCGTCCAAGGTGGTCGTCAGGTTCCTCCATGCTGCTCCCGAAGTCAGATCTGGGTCTACTCTTAGACCCAGCAACAGCTGCTATGGGGGAGATTCTTAGAGTTAGCCCGAGTCTGGCTTCACCCACAGTGAAGTCCCTCCACCTGCCTCTAGGAGCGATCACTGAGGCAGGCTCTGGACAGAGGCAGGAGCTCCATGGCTGCTCGGGTGGTGTGCAACTTGTGCCCTGCTCAACCTTAGCTTGCCAAGTCGGGCCCTGACACAGGTCTGCATCTACCCCGAGGAAGGGGGGGCCTGCTCACAACTCATCAGGCTCTTTACAGGCTAACAACCACCTGCTCAGATGGTAAAGAATCTGCCTGCAATACAGGAGACCCGGGTTCGATCCCTGGTTTGGGAAGATCCCTTGGAGAAGGAAATAGCAACCCACTCCAGTATTCTTGCCTGGAGAATCCCATGGACAGAGGAGCCTGGCGGACTACAATCCATGGGGTCACAAAGAGTCGGACACGACCGAAGCGACTAACACACACAACCACCTGCCTGCAGCTCATGGACAGATAAGGGGAGACAGGCTGCCCCAAGGCTGATCCAGGGAGAATTTCAAGGCTTGGACTTTAGACCCAGGACACCTGGCTTGAGTAAAAGAATGATTGTCTTATGCGGTACTTTTATTGTTTCTGGGTGTGACATCACCAAACACTGGGAACTAACACAGGAAGACATGGGAGCAGCAACCAACCACCTGAATGTGTCCTTTTCTCATTTCTATCCCTTACACTGCTTTCAGCTGCTCGGGGACCAGACCAAAATGAAAGAACTTTCAGCAGGAGCCAAGGAGTCATTCTTGCCCAGCCTTGAAACCCAGACCAGACACCAGTCACCCAAGCCCACCAACTAGTGGTGAGACTCCTGCCCAAAGGCTGAAAACGACTAAGCAAAGCTTCTAGAGGAGTTAGAGTCATTTGTGTGTGTTTGTTAAGTCACTTCAGTTGTGTCTGACTCTTTGCGACCCCGTGGACTGTAGCCCACAAGGTTCCTCTGTCCATGGGATTCTCCAGGCAAGAATACTGGAATGGGTTGCCATGCCCTCCTCCAGGGGAGCTTCCCGACCCAGGGATGGAACCTGCGTTTCTTATGTCTCCTGTATTGGCAGGCAGGTTCTTTACATCTAGCGTCACCTGAGAAGCCCATCAGGAAAGTCATGTATTAATATTATATTCTGAGTACGAATGATTTACATACTTTATCTCATCAAACTCATCAAACTCCACAATAGACCCACTCTAATATCTTTTCAAAATGAAAAAAACTGAGGGACTTCCCTGGAAGTCCAGTGTTTAGGACTCTGTGCTTCCACTGCAGGGGGCATGGGTTCCATCCCAAGTTGGGGGACTAAGATCCCACAAGCAGTATGTCATGGCCAGAAAAAAAAGAGAGAAAGAGAAAACTGAGATTGAACAATTTGCCCATGATTACAGACCAGTAGCCAACTGAGAGACCCTCTGTCGTCACTCTCCAAGCCTTTACTTTGATTATGGGGAGTTCTATCAGGCCCTCCCAGGCCATAGCCTGAAACATGCCGTCCTCATAGCATCTGGCTGTGGGGTAACCATGTGAAGAAAGGGTGAGGCGACCTGGCACCTCCAGAACATTCCCTGGGCTCCTACTCTCCGGTCCCAAAGACAAGAGATGCAGGAGCCCCAGCTCCAGGGTTTTCCTCCTCTGTGAGTTCTCAGAGGAGCTGTTCACCGGGGCAGCAGGCTAAGGCTCCCATTCAGAAAGGATTTGTCAGCCATGGGAGTTAAAAGATGAGGATCAGACTGGCTCTGACGTTCTCTGGCTCCCCAGGTAGGATTGTTTCCACTGTTGCTTTCCAGGCTCTGTAGAAAATTCTACACTCAAAGCAAAATCTGAATGCCCTTAAGAGGAGGTGTGGGTCCCTTTGGAATGGTTCCCCATACTTTCCCCTTGGCTCCAGAACAGTCCACTGAACTGTCTCACATAACAGATGCCAGGATGGGAAGGACCCCATGAGCAATATAAGCTCTAGCTCAACAGTGTCAGTGGTGGCCCAGGTTCTGTCGTCCAAATTCTGCTCCACCCTGTCACTGTGTAATTTGTCCTCGGAAAGGCTTTTGAGGGGGTGTCTTATTCTTTCCAAGGAATGAAAGCTCTCTTGGAGGCCCCCAGCAAACACCCTTCTTCGCCCATCACAGGCAAGGAAATCACCATATTGAACTTAAACTAATGGCCAAGGGATGAAAAATGCCAGGAGGTCAAATACCCTGACCACTATAGCCTTCAAATTTAGTACCTGTGGGCTCCTCAGCGTACTGAAGCCAGGTCAGGATAACACTTTACAGAGCCCATCAGGGTCCTAAAAGTGTGTCTAGAGTGCTCCGGTGGGGCTTCTCCTCTTTCTATTTTTGAGGCATCCTTGTTTTGTATCTGCTAAATCATTCGGTAGTTCTGCAAGCCTGGAATGGTTTTCCATAAACCTCCTGTAACAGCTGAACCCCAAGATATTTTAAGTCTTGATAATGAACGCGTGTGTGTATGCTCACCTGCTCAGTCATGTCCATCCATGAAGCCTGCCAGGCTCCTCAGTCCATGGGACTTCCCAAGCAAGAATACGAGAGTGAGTTGCCAATTTCTGCTCGGGGGCAACTTCCCGACCCAGAGTCTACTACATCTCCAGAGTCTCCGACATTGGCAGGCAGAGTCTTTACCAGTGAGTCACCTGGAAAGCTGATAATTAATAAGCAGAGCCAATATCCTTTCAAAGTTTGAGCTCACCCCTTGTTAGGACAATAGAATGCTGTCCCATCTTATTGCAGTCTGGAGGAATGCACTTCAATCAAGGCACACACTCAGTTCTGTCTTTACCTGGTAGGGTAAGATGTAAAGGAGTGCATTCAGGCTCCTCCAAGGTCCTGCTGAAAAAATTATGTGATGTAAATAAACTAGATAATTCACATCCCCATTCATCTTTTCCATGGAGTACAAAAAGGGATCAGAGATGTTCTGGGGCATCCCTTCAAATTGATAAAATGCTATGAGTAAGTAAGAATGTGGGTTTTTTCCTCACTAACTAACTATGGGTGTTTCTTAGTATCACTCCTCACCAAATACCACCATCTTCCTGTCTGTCAGTAGGTCCCATGTGTGAGAAAACATTTACACATTCCCACTGCGCTGGACTGTTTTTTTCCCACTGTTACATTGCAGGTGGAGTGGGGTTTTAGACTTTGCTGATAATCAGCAGCTCTTTAAAGAACTATAAATCCATGATTTCAAACAGTAAAATCTATTTTAATCTGCTTTCAGCAAATATAACACACATTCCATTCAGGGAGAAAGAAAAGACGATTGTATTAGTTTAGGGCTTCCCCTTCAGTCTCGCCTAATGGCTGAGTGTTTAGAAATCCCTGAGATCAAAGCCCTCCAGATGTATCTGCAGATTCAGGTAAAACAAACCCAGAAGAGGGCAGAGGAGCAGTACTTGGCAGAGCGTGGCCTCTGCACACTCTACCCACACCACCTGAAGGGAAGGCCCACTCTGTACTTACCGGCTGCCTCTGCAGAGTGCCAACATTTTTTAAAGGCTGGATTTAAATCAGACAGAGCCAAGATTCAATCCCAGGTCTCACTCCAAAACTGTTTTAACTTTGAAAAAATCCTATGCTTTTGATATTCTATCTACCTAGAAAACCCAAGAGAGTCCACTGGAAATCTATCAGAACCACAGAGAAAGCTCAATAAGTTGATTGCTTTTAAAATAACTTTAACCTCTTCAGATAACATAATGAAAAAATTGCTATTTATGGTACTTGCTAAAATTAGGATGACTCCTTCTCTGCGCTATGTTTCTAGAAAGAATCAAAAGAAGCTAGTGACAGTGGCTGCTCCTGGGAGGAAAATTAGGTGACCAGGAATAGCAGTAGTTCACTATATTTGTGAACTTTTGATTGTTGTACCAATAGGTAATATGCGTGTTACCTACAGAAAATAAATAAGTTTCCATGTGAATTAATAAGCAGTGGGGCAAAAACTTCAGGACACTAAGAGGACATTAAGAAATCAGGACATTAAGAAATACCATTGAGTTATTCTATCACTTCTCCTTTCCTTTCTATATGAAACAATATTAAACAATATTCCAGTGCTATCTGATAGATTTCAACCCTTTCTAATGAAATCTACTGTTTCTTCAAATGTCTTAGAAGATAGGAACCGCCTCTATTTTTTAGGGATAAATAACAGATGGAGAAACAATGGAAACAGTGACAGACTTTATTTTCTTAGGCTCCAAAATCACTGCAGATGGTGACTGCAGCCATGAAATTAAAAGACATTGCTCCTTGGAAGAAAAGCTATGACCAGTCATACCTTTAATATGTTCTGACAGCATATTAAAAAGCAGAGACATTACTATGCCAACAAAGGTCCATCTAGTCAAAGCTATGGTTTTTCCAGTAGTCATGTATGGATGTGAGAGTTGGACTATAAAGAAAGCTGAGCGCTGAAGAATCGATGCTTTTGAACTGTGCTGTTGGACACAACTCTTGAGAGTCTCTTGGACTGCAAGGAGATCCAACCAGTCCATCCTAAAGGAAATCAGTCCTGAATATTCATTGGAAGGACTGACGCTGAAGCTGAAACTCAAATACTTTGGCCACCTGATGCAAAGAACTGACTCACTGGAAAAGACCCTGATGCTGGGAAAGATTGAAGGTGGAAGGAGAAGGGGATGACAGAGGATGAGATGGCTGGATGGCATCACTGACTTGATGGAGATGAGTTTGAGCAAGCTCTGAGAGTTGGTGATGGACAGAGAAGCCTGGCGTGCTGCAGTCCCTGGGGTTGCAAAGAGTCAGACACGGCTGAACGACTGAACTGAACTGGGGGAAAATTTGCTCTGGTGGAGAGTTTATTGCTATATTTTTTCAGGTTGAGATCTAATTACTTCAGTTTCAGAAGGTTCTATATGCATATCTCTTTCTTTCTTTTTATTTGTTTATATGTTATTTTATTTTTGGCTGTGCTGGGTCTTTGTTCTGCAAGCAGCCTTTTCTCTAGCTGTGGCGAGCGGGGGCTACTCTCTAGTTGCAGCATGCAGGTTTCCTGTTGTAGCAGCTTCTCATTTCAGAGCACAGGCTCTAGATGTGCAGGGTTCAGTAGTTGTGGCACGTGGGTTTACTCTGCCACACGTGGGATCTTCCCTGGACTTGGTATTGAATCCATGTCACCTACATTGCAAGGCAGATTCTTAATTACTGGACCACCAGGGAAGCCCCTTTTTCTATTTTAAGAAAAAGAACTACTAAATAATAAGATATAATGTGTGGCAGAAAAAGTTCTCATAGCAAAATCATGCAAGCATTTAGATGTTCTATTCTCCACAATTACTAAATTTCTCTTTTGCAAAAGGTACACACAGATTTGGGGCATCTCCAGTGCTTTTGAGAAGAAAATCATGTGTGATTTAAGTAGAAGTGTCCTTAGTCACAATGCGCCAACCCCTTGTGTTTCCCAGGGGAAGAAACATTATTCATTGCATGATATATGGAGGCTTTAGTTATAGAAAAATGGAGGAGTTCCCTATGGTCCAATGGTTAGGACCCAACAATTTCACTGCTGAGGGCCTGGATTCAATCCCTGGTCAGGGAACTAAGATCCCAAAAGTCATGCAGCATGGCCAAAAAGAAAAGGAAAAACAAAAAATGGACCAAGAGTCACTTAGAATAGATAATATTTACAACAGCAACCAAAAATAATAACAATAATACCAAGGAATAGTTTTAATAAGAACTGTGCAGATTGGGCAGAGCTGTCTGATTCGTATTCATGGATGCTGGCACTGAATAGTAGGACATAAATGGAAGAGTGCTCTCTTGCCTACTGAGTGTTTGCAGCATTGGTTTTCAGCCCTACTCCTGGATATTTTTATTTCAGTGATCTGGTTTTGGACGTTCACCAGGCAATTCATGTAGCCAGGGTCAGCAACTCTGGTTTACAGCCTTACTTTGAAATTTTCCAGGAACAATTGTTAAAATGAGTCAGGGAATGGGCTTTTTTGCTAATCTTCGATCTCAGAATATAAAAAATTCATTAAGGCAAATGTAGGATAAAACTGGAGAAGGCAATGGCAACCCACTCCAGTATTCTTGCCCGGAAAATCCCATGGATGGAGGAGCCTGGTGGGCTGCCGTCTATGGGGTCGCACAGAGTCAGACACGACTGAAGCGACTCAGCAGCAGCAGCAGTGCGGATTGGAGGGAAAGAGAGGGAGAAAATCAGAAAACTTTTCTGAGGACTATAAAACAAGGACCTGAACAAATGGAGAGAATCACAGAAAGTCATGGCAAAGTGCTCAGACCCGGGGGTCACTGTGATCTGGGGATCTGCTATGTTTATAAACTGCTCACATATGAAAATGGGGATAGCACTCACAGCACCCACTCCAGAAGACAGCAATAAGGAGATTCCTACTCCTTCCTGGAGAAGGGGGACTGCTTCCTGTGATACATTATACCTGTCTTCACGAAGGATAAAGATGCCAGCGTTTTAATGCAGCAAATGGGGCTGGACAAGCTGGGCCTAAACTTGTGATGAGCTGTATTTTCTTATCAAGTCTCCACTGTGAGTACTTGTCCCATGTCCACAGTCTTATCTCATATGTGGCTGCTGGACTAGTCAGCGTTCTCTAGAGAAACTGAACCAGATATACACAGAGAGAGATTCATTTTAAAGAACTGGCTCACACGACTGTGAAGGCTGGCATGTCTGAAATCTATAGGCCAGGCCAGCAGGCTGCAAACTCAGCAGAATTTCGATGCTGCAGTCTTGAGGCAGAACTGACTCTCCAGGGAAACCTTGGGCTGTGCTCTTCGGCCTGCGAGTGACTGGATGCAGCCCACTCACATCGTGGAGGGTCATCTGCTTTCATTAAAGTCATTTAACTGAACATCACTAGAGAAGATGTTTTTCCCAGTGGTGTCTCAGGGGTACAGAATCCATCTGCCAGTGCAGGAGACTCGAGTTTGATCCCTGGGTCAAGAAGATCCCCTGGAGAAGGAAATGGCAACCTACTCCAGTATTGTTGCCTGGGAAATCCCACAGACAAAGAAGCCTGATGGGCTACAGTCCATGGGTTTGCATAGAGTCAGACATGACTAAGCGACTAAACAACAAGAGAAGATGTTAGTGACACCTCAAATGCAGAAATGAAATTATAAGATGCTTGCTCCTTAGATGAAAAGCTATGACAAAACTAGAGCAGAGTCATTATTTGCCAACAAAGGTCCAAATAGTCAAAGCTATGGTTTTTCCAGTAGTTATCTTTGGATTTGAGAGTTGGACCGTAAAGAAAGCTGAGCACCAAAGAATTGATGCTTTTGAATTGTGGTGTTGGAGAAGACTCTTGAGAGTCCTTTAGACTACAAGGAGATCAAACCAGTCAGTTCTAAAGGAAATCATTCCTGAATATTCATTGGAGACACTGATGCTGAAGCTGAAGCTCCAATACTCTGGCCACCTGATGCAAAGAGCCGACTCACTGGAAAAGACCCTGATGCTGGGAAAGATTGAAGGCAGGAAGAGAAGGGGACAACAGAAGATGAGATGGTTGGATGGCATCATTGACTCAGTGAATGTGACTTTGAGCAAGCTCTGGGAAATGGTGAAGGCCAGGGAAGCCTGGTGTGCTGCAGTCCATGGGGTCGCAAAGAGTCGGTCACGACTGAGTGACCGAACAACAAAAGACTAGTGTTTGACCAAACAACTGGGCACCATAGCCCAGTCAAGTTGATGCATAAAACTGACCATCCCAGCCACCTCCCAGCTACAAGGGGCTTCTGGGACCCACCACACAGACCATCTTCCCTTCTCTGATTCACCCCCAGGGGGCTAGCATTTCTCTTTTCAGACCCTTCTAACCCAAAAGGAGTGATAATATCCCACTTTCCTGTACTCTATCTATCTTCAGTGGTCCCTAGTGCCTCCCAAGGTATTTCACACACACACAACCTACTTCTGGAGGAAAGAGCTACTTCAAGGACTCAAAGGTGATTTATCCTCCAAACGCCAACCAAAGTGGCTTTCTGGCTCCTTTCTCACTGGAGAAGGGACAGAGAGGGAAAGGAAAACATGTATGCCGATTTAACCTCTAGTGGGACAGTCACCTACATATAGTAGAAAAACAAAAGGCAAACAACCTAAATTTCAATTTTTAAAAAGGCTCATCTATGTAAGAGATGGGTCATGGTGGAGAGTTCTGACAAAATGTGGTCCACTGGAGAAGGGAACAGCAAACCACTTCAGTATTCTTGCCTTGAGAACCCCATGAACAATATGAAAAGGCAAAAAGAGAGGACACTGAAAGATGAACTCCCCAGGTTGGTAGGTGCTCAATATGCTGCTGGAGATCAGTGGAGAAACAACACCAGAAAGAATGAAGAGACGGAGCCAAAGTGAAAACAATGCCCAGTTGTGGATGTGACTGGTGATGGAGGTAAAGTCCCATGCTGTAAAGAACAACATTGCATAGGAATATGGATGTCAGGTCCATGAATCAATATAAATTAAAAGTGGCCAAAGAGGAGATGGCAAGAGTGAACATCGACATTTAGGAATCAGTGAACTAAAATGAATGGGAATAAGTGAATTTAACTCAGAATCCCTTAGAAGAAATGGAGTAGCCATCATAGTCAACAAGAGTCCAAAATGCAGTACTTGGGTTCAATCTCAAAAACGATAGAATGATATCTGTTCATTTCCAAGGCAAACCATTCAATATCACAGTAATCCAAGTCTATGCCCCAACCACTAATGCCAAAGAAGCTGAAGTTAAATGGTTCTGTGAAGAACTACAAGGCCTTCTAGAACTAACACTCAAAAAAGATGTCCTTTTCATTATAGGAGATTGGAATGCAAAAGTAGGGAGTCAAGATATACCGGAGTAACAGGCAAATTTGGCCTTGGAGTACAAAATGAAGCAAGGCAAAGGCTAACAGTTTTGCCAAGAGAACGCACTGGTCATAGCAAACACCCTCTTCCAACATAACAAAAGAAGACTCTACACATGGACATCACCAGATGGTCAATACCAAAATCAGATTGATTATATTCTTTGCCAGCCAAAGATGGAGAAGCTCTATACTGACAGTAAAAAACAAGACCGGGAGCTGACTGTGATTCAGATCATGAACCCCTTATTGCCAAATTCAGACTAAAATTGAAGAAAGTAGGGGAAACCACTAGACCATTCAGGTATGACCTAAATCAAATTCCTTAAGATTATACAGTGGAAGTGACAAATAGATTCACGGGATTAGATCTGATAGACAGAGTGCCTGAAGAACTATGGATGGAGGTTTGTGACATTGTACAAGAGACAGGGATCAAGACCATCCCCAAGAAAAAGAAATGCAAAAAGGCAAAATGGTTGTCTGAGAAGGCCTTACAAATAGCTGAGAAAAGAAGAGAAGCTAAACGCAAAAGAGAAAAGGAAAGACATACCCATTTGAATGCAGAGTTTCAAAGAACAGCAAGGAGAGATAAGAAAGCCTTCCTCAGTGATCAGTGCAAAGAAATAGAGGAAAACAATAGAATGGCAAAGAGATCTCTTCAAGAAAATTAGAGATACCAAGGGAACATTTCATGCAAAGATGGGCACAATAAAGGACAGAAGTGGTATGGACCTAACACAAGCAGAAGATATTAAGAAGAGGTGGCAACAGTACACAGAAGAACTATACAAAAAAGATCTTAGTGACCCAGATAACCACGATGGTGTGATCACTCATCTAGAGCCAGACATCCTGGAATGCAAAGTCAAGTGGGCCTTAGGAAGCATCACTATGAACAAAGCTAGTGGAGGTGATGGAATTCCAGCTGAACTATTTCAAACCGTTAAAGATGATGCTGTGAAAGTGCTGGACTCAATATGCCAGCAAATTTGGAATACTCAGCAGTGGCCACAGGACTGGAAAAGGTCAGTTTTCATTCCAATTCCAAAGAAAGGCAACACCAAAGAATGTTCAAACTACCACACAATTGCACTCATCTCACACGCCAGCAAAGTAAAGCTCAAAATTCTCCAAGCCAGGCTTGAACAGTATGTGAACTGTGAACTTCCAGATGTTCAAGTTGGATTTAGAAAAGGCAGAGGAACCAGAGATCAAATTGCCAATATCTGTTATATCATCGAAAAAGCAAGACTTCCAGAGAAACATCTACTTCTGCTTTATTGACTATGCCAAAGTATTTGACTGTGTGAATCACAACAAACTGGAAAATTCTCCAAGAGATGGGAATTCCAGACCACCTGACCTGCCTGCTGAGAAATCTGTATGCAGGTCAAGAAGCAACAGTTAGAACTGGACATGGAACAGCATATTTATTCCAAAAAGGGAAAAGAATACATCAAGGCTATATATTGTCACCCTGCTTATTTAATTTATATGCAGAGTATATCATGGGAAATACCAGGCAGGATGAAGCACAAGCTGGAATAAAGATTGCTGGGAGAAATATCAGTAACCTCAGGTATGCAGATGACACCACCATTAAGGCAGAAAGTGAAGAACTAAAGAGCCTCTTGATGAAAGTGAAAGAGGAGAGTGAAACAGTTGGGTTAAAACTCAACATTCAGAAAACGAAGATCATGGCATCCAGTCCCATCACTTCACGGCAAACATATGGGGAAACAATGGAAACAGTGACAGACTATTTTGGGGGGCTCCAAAATCACTGCAGATGATGACTGCAGCCATAAAATTAAAAGACACTTGCTCTTTTGGAAGAAAAGCTATGACCAACCTAGACGGCATATTAAAAAGCAGAGACATTACTTTGCCAACAAATGTCTGTCTAGTCAAAGCTATGATTTTTCTAGTAGTCATGTATGGATATGAGAGTTGGACTATAAAGAAAGCTGAGCACAAAAAATTTATGCTTTTGAACTGTGGTGTTGGAGAAGACTCTTGAGAGTCCCTTGGACTACAAAAAGATCCAACCAGTCAATCCTAAAGAAAATCAGTCCTGAATATTCATTGGAAGGACTGATGTTGAAGCTTAAACCCCAATATTCTGTCCACCTGATGCAAAGAACTGACTCATTGGAAAAGAACCTGAGGCAGGGAAAGATTGAAGGTGGGAGGAGAAGTGGATGACAGAGGATGAGATGGCTGGATGGCATCACCAACCTGATGGAAATGAGTTTGAGCAGGCTCTGGGAGCTGGTGATGTACAGGGAAGTCTGGCGTGCTGTAGTCTATGGTGTTGCAAAGAGTCAGACACAACTGAGCGATTGAACTGATTGATGTAAGAAAGCACTATGCAGTGATTAATGATCTTGTGTGAGATTATTTCTTCACCTAGACTCATAATATAGTAAATGAAAAAATCAGGTTACAAAGCAGTATATTCAATATGATCCCAGTTTTGTAATATATATATAATATATATTATAATATACAAACATATATATGCAATTACATACATAAATAATTTCACCTGTATGTATATATAATTTTGTGACTATATATATAGTCATCTAACACAAACTGTAAGACAAATCATTATTTTATAGACCAGTAATTGAAATAACACTGCCAATTAAATTATGACACCATCAAGATACATCTTGATCTTAAAAATGTCAAAGAGCGAAAAAATGCTTCTTAGAGTTGATAAAATACATATGTGTGTATGATTATATTTGCATAGGAAAAAACAGAATGTATTGTACCAAGTTAATAACAGTGGTTATCTCTAGGTGTCAAATAATGGGTAGTTTATTTTCTTGTGATTTTCTGTGCTTTTTCTAAATGGGATATTTGGCAATTAGAAAAACAATAAATAAACATTACTCACCCTCTTACTCATCTAACCCTCCTCCTTTTTCTTGTTCCCTCTTCTATTCTCTTCGGTTCTTCATCCAGACCCCAGAGCAGTGCCATGCTGAGCCATACTGGAGCCTGAGGAGAAAGGAAATTGGCTTTAATGCAAGCAGACTCATCAATGATACTTTCCAAATATAATTCTTCACTTATTTGTTTCATTTTCAGTGGAGACTGCCATGTTTAACAATTTCTTTTGGTCAAGGGATGATCTTAAATACATTTTAATTAACTGAAGCTGAAGTAAAATCAGCATCACCAACTCAATGGACATGAGTTTGAGTAAGGTCCGGGAGTTGGTGATGGATAGGGAAGCCTGGCGTGCTACAGTCCATGGGGTTGCAAAGAGTAGGACACAGCTGAGTGACTGAATTGAACAGAAGTAAAATCATAGCAAATTCTATCTTGGTATAAAGCAAATATTTAATACTAAAATAATATTATGAGTTTTAATATACCTTTCATTCTTTTCAATATTTTTTCAATTAATTTAACATGCTAGAAAAAATAACCATTTTAAAAATACAGACAAGTGTGGATAGGGAATTACATAGCATCCCAGTGGTTAGGACTCGGCACTGTCACTGCTGAGGACCCAGGTTTGATCCCTGGTCAGGGAACTAAGATCTCACAAGCCTAATGGTGCAAACAAAAAAAAACTAATAGGAAAAAAAGCCCATGGATGTACAGTTTTTTCCTTTTACCTCAGGCTCCAACATGGCTCAGCAGAGCACTACTCTTTATTTTAAATTGTTCATATTTTGTTCATCAGAGATTTTTTTTTTTATCAATTTTGATTCTTTTTTTTACTTAAAAGATTTTATTTATTTATTTATTTATTTTGACTGCACTGGGTCTCAGTTGCAGCACATGGGATCTTCCATCTTTGTTGAGGCATGAGAAGTCTTTAATTGCAGCATGTGGGATCTAGTTCTCTGACCTGGGATCAAACCCAGTCTCCCTGCATTGGGAGGACTGAGTCTTAGCCACTTCACTACCAGTTAAGTGCCTTGATGTTTTAGATAATACATTGTATATACCAAGAGAACGCACTGGTCATAGCAAACACCCTCTTCCAACAACACAAGAGATGACTCTACACATGGACATCACCAGATGGTCAATACCAAAATCAGACTGATTATATTCTTTGCAGCCAAAAATGGAGAAGCTCTATACAGTCAGCAAAAACAAGTCTGGGACCTGACTGTGGTTCAGATCATGAGCCCCTTATTGCAAAATTCAGACTGAAATTGAAGGAAGTAGGGGAAACCACTAGACCATTCAGGTATGACCTAAATCAAATTCCTTAAGATTATACAGTGGAAGGGACAAATAGATTCAAGGAATTAGATCTGATAGAGTGCCTGAAGAACTATGGATGGAGGTTCCTAACATTGTACAGGAGGCAGTGACAAAACCATGCCAAAGAAAAAGAAACGCAAGAAGGCAAAATGGTTGTCTAAGAGGTCTTACAAATAGCTGAGAAAAGAGAAGCAAAAGGTGAAGAAGAAAGGAAAAGACATATGTATTTGAATGCAGAGTTCCAAAGAACAGCAAGGAGAGATAAGAAAGCCTTCTTAAGTGAACAGTGCAAAGAAATAGAGGAAAACAATGGAATGAGAAAGACTAGAGATCTCTTCAAGAAAATTAGAGGTACCAAGGGAACATTTCATACAAAGATGGGCACAATAAAGAACAGAAACGATAAGGACTTAACAGAAGCAGAAGAGATTAAGAAGTCTCAAGAATACACAGAACTGTACAAAAAAGATCTTAATGACCCAGATAATCACAATGGTGTAGTCACTTACTTAGAGCCAGACATCCTAGAGTGTGAAGTCAAGTGGGCCTTAGGAAGCATCATTATGAATAAATCTAGTGGAAGTGATGGAAGTGACTGGAAAAGGTCAGTTTTCACTACAATCCCAAAGAAGGGCAACGCCAAAGAATGTTCAAAATATCATGCAATTGCACTCACTTCACATGCTAGCAAGGTAATGCTCAAAATCCCTCAAGCTAGACTTCAATAGTAAGTGAACCAAGAACTTTCAGATGTACAAGCTGAATTTAGAAAAGGCAGAGGAACCAGAGATCAAACTGCCAACATCCGTTGGATCATCGAAAAAGCAAGAGAATTTCAGAAAAACATCCACCTTGCTTCACTTACTACACGAAAGCCTTTGACTGTGTGGATAACAACAAACTTGGAAAATTTTCAAAGATATGGGAATACCAGATCACCTTACCTGTCTCCTGAGAAATCTGTATGCAGGTCAAGAAGCAACAGTTAGAACCAGACATGAAACAATGGACTGGTTCAAAATCGGGAAAGGAGTACGTCAAGGCTGTATATTGTCACCCTGCTTATTTAACTTATATGTAGAGTACAACATGCAAAATGCTGGGCTGGATGACTCACAAGCTGGAATTAAAATTGCCAGGGGAAATATCAATAACCTCCTATATTCAGATGACACCAGTTTAATGGCAGAAAGTAAAGAGGAACTAAAGAGCCTCTTGATGTGGGTGAAAGAGCAGAGTGATGGGGCCAGATGCCGTGATCTTAGTTTTTTGAGTGTTGAGTTTTAAGCCAGCTTTTTCACTCTCCTCTTTCACCTACATCAAGAGGCTCTTTAGATCTTCTTTGCGTTCTAA
The DNA here is from genome assembly GCF_033118175.1 of Dama dama. NCBI lineage: Eukaryota > Metazoa > Chordata > Mammalia > Artiodactyla > Cervidae > Dama > Dama dama. The sequence goes on from NC_083683.1 coordinate 44,805,022, forward strand.
CATTTATTGAGTGCTTACTGTACACTGGGCACTGGGTTAAACATTTTACTTATTTAATCTAACAATGCAACCGTAATTAATATTGTACCTTTTTAGGGATGAGGAAGTTGAAGCCCACAGAGGAGTGAACTGTCATGCATGAGGGATTGTGGCAGAACTTGGAACAGCTCTGTTTGGGCTCCTAAAACATTTCTTGCTTTTTTACAAAGTATTTATTCATTTATTGGCTGTGTCAGGTCTTAGTTGCAACACCTGGGATCTTTCGTTCAGCTCACGGTCTTGGTCTGCCACAGGTGGTATCTTAGTTCTCCAGCCAGGGACGGAACCCAGGTCTCCTGCATTGGAAGGGGGATTCTTTTTTTATATATATTATTTTTTTTAATTGAAGGATAATTGCTTTACAGAATTTTGTGGTTTTCTGCCATACATCAATAAGAATCAGCCATAGTACACCCACGTCCCCTCCCTCCCGGACCTTTCTCCCATCTCCCTCCCCATCTGACCCTTCAGCTTGTCCCAGAGCCCCTGTTTGAATTCCCTGAGTCATAGAGCAAATTCCCGTTGGCTATCTATTTTACACACGGTATTGTAAATTTTGTTAATCTCTCCATACATCTTCCCTTGTCCTTCCTCTCCTCCTTCCATGTCCATAGGTCTGTTCTCTGTGTCTGTTTCTCCACTGCTGATGGTTTCTCTTCAGATCCAGGGGAATGAGATGAAAAAGAGGAAGGGGAAATAGGAAGAGAAAAGAGATAAATGGATGTAAACAGAAGACTCGAACTCTCCCATTTTCACATCAGTTATCTACTCCACCTGCACAACCACCTCTAAGGCATCATTAATCCTTACAGATAAGAAACTGAGACAGAAGAAGTTCCAGGGACTGGTAGGTTCCTCCCACGGGGGTACCTGCAGAGGGTGGGGGAGGGGTACAGTCTGCCCTCCCTCCTGACCTCCCTGGCAGTTTCATGACAGCTTCTCCACAACCGTTCCCTCCCAGGTGGCGGCAGCACGTCCTCCTTGTGGGCAAGTCTCCCTCACGCTGCCCCACCCAGAAGTGGGCGTCCCCTCACCCAGGACCACGTGTGCAAGAGACTAGCCAGGGGCCGAGGCTGAAGTCAGTAGCCTCCCAGAGCTGTTCTTGTCTGCCGGCTTCCCGTCAGTGCACCACACCACGCTTCCTGCCTTGCTGGGGGGAAGCCCCTGAAGTACACTGTTGAGAAAAGCGAAACTTCAGAATACCCCCAAACAGAATCTAAATTGGCCAAAGATATAAGAATCTGAGAGAAAAAAAAAAAAAAAGTAAAGAAAAGATATTCACAGAGCTTGCTGAGGCGTGGGAAATCCAGGCCTGTCCTGCAGAAGAGCTCAGTGATGGGATGTTTCCGTCATGAGCAGGCAGAGATGATTTCTGGAGGAGTGACGGAAATGAATCTTTCACTGTCTACTTTTCTCTAGTGCTTGTATTTTTTTTTTAACCAGGTGGCTTTATAACATTTTCAATTACAGAAAACTATTTTAAAGTGGCCTGCCAAAAATAAAATAAAATAAAATAAAGTGGCCTGCCAGGCAGTCACCATTCTGTGTGGCTCACCCTCCTGTGAGAAGACAACAGCTCAGTCAGGGCATGACACATTAGGGGTGGGGTCACACATCCGGTCTACTACATATGCCTCCAAATCATGCAACTCATTGTTCTGAGGACTCAAAGTCATGTTTAAAATCAGAGTCAGCTAAAGTAAAACTGGAAGAGAAATGTGCTTCTGGAATGTGGAGCACACAGCACAGACCAATGCTGCTCCCTTGGGCAGCACCCTCTCAGGGACTCTGGGATGGGGTTAGTGGTCATGACTCTGTCCTGGGGAAGAACTGAGGCAGTGAGTCCAGTCTAGCCCATCACCCTCAGGTCAGGTTGGGTCCTGAATAAACCTCAACCCCCGAGGGTCACAGAGCAGAGTCAGGTGAAGAGCGGAGCAGAGACCACAGGGTCAGACCCGCACAGGAGTGTCGAGCATCCAGGAAGAGAGAAATAAGATGCAGCATCTCACAGTCTGCAACAGGAAATGTCCTTATTCTGAGAAAGTAGCTGTGCAATCAGGCAAGTGACAGTGGGAGCAGCCGAAGCAGTGAGGTTAGAATGAACCCTGAGGGTCTGTAGAGGAAGCAAAACAGATGATCAAGGCAAATGCTATATAAAGTCTCTCATTAGAAATTTAAACCCTAGCATGTGAGCATACTCAGTCATGTCTGACTCCTTGTGACCCCATGAAGTGTAGCCCGCCAGGCTCCTCTGTCCATGGGGTTATTATCCCAGCAAGAATACTGGAGTGGGTTGTCATTTCCTCCTTCAGGGGATCTTCCCGACCCAGGGTTCGAACCCATGTCTCCCGCATTGAGATGATGGATTCTTCACCACTGAGACACCTGGTAAGTCCCTTTAAATCCCAGAGTCTCTAATGTGAAAAGAAGGGAATTGAGGGCAGGAGAATTACTCAGCCACTTGGTTGGTATTAAAGGAGGAGACAGGTGAGCAGGCCAAGACTGAGTGGATACCTCCCTTTTCTACTCCTTTAGGAACATCCATCCTTCACCCACTTCCTGATCTAGTGTAGGGGGGCAAGGTCTTCTCCCTGCTCCACTGGCCTCCTCTCTCCAGAATCTATCCCTGGAAAAGCTCTGACCTCCTTCTGAATAGCTCAGTTCTACTGTGGGGTTCCAGATTAGAAAACAAGGTTACTTCTCTCATCCAACTGTTAATCCCCACTGGCTTTCCCTGCTCTTCCCCGTTCATGTCACAACTGCCTTCTTGCTCAGATCTACCCACCCACACCCCTGCCCCCGGGGTCTTATGAACTTAGAAATACAAACTCATTTAAACACCAAGACAAAAGAAAAACAGAATTGGTGGCTGAATTTTCTGCCATAGAACATTTCCAAATTATTGGCTTTTTGGAGTGGTCCTTCTCTATTACTGAGACAAGGAGGCAAAAGGACCCAAGGACCCAAAAGAACCCCGGTGAGCAGCCTGAGGGTGGAGGTGGTAATGAGTCAGAGCGTGGGTTTAAGTACTGAACTTACTTATTTGGATTTTAATTCCAGCTCTGACACTACTCGCTCAGTGATTCTCAAAGTTGAGAATGCACCAGAATTACCTGGAGGGCTTATAAAGATACAAATTACTGGGCCCCATCCCCCAAGTTTCGCATTATTTAGGTCTGAGGTGGGACCCGAGAATCTACATTTCTAACAGTTTATCAGATGTGAAGTGAAGTGAAGTGAAGCCGTTGGTCTACTTTGAGCCGCACTCTCCAGCAGTGTGGTCAGCCGCCTTCCGTGTATATTCCGGACAATAATCAGTAGTTATTTGCTGGGGCTAGTGTTTACCTGAGACCCGGCACATGAAGACCTTAGCATTGTTCGTGGCACACAGCAAATTCCCTGCTCTTATTGTTGGATGAAGGGGAGGAATCATTTGGTCAAGACCACTTCTCCCGATGAGAAGCAATCCTGGGACGGAGCCCCAGGGCGCCTCTCTGTCCCGCGGCGTTTCTCTGCTCCCGAGCCTTTTCCTCCAGACTCTGAGCGCTGCGGCCACACGGCCACTGAGCCCGCGCACATGCCGGCGGCTCACGCCTGTCGTCTTTGTGATGGCCGGGACCCTCCAATCTTTATCGACGCCGAGAGCCTGGCCGCGGAGACTGGCCCCCGGAACTTGCTGAGATCTGGAGAAGCCGGAGCAGCCGGGATCCCAGCCGCGGCGGCGGGGGCGGGGTGCATGGGCCGGGGGGCGGCCCCGCAGCAAGCCGGAGTTCCGCGGCGCAGAGCAGTGCTGGGGAGCTCGGCCCCCGGCACCTGACCCGGGAGGGGCGGGGAGGACGCGCTCCAGCGGTCGTGCAGGGCCCGCCTCGGCCCCGCCCTCCAGGACGTCCCGTCGGGAAACCGGTGAGCTGCACGGCCGCGCGGCTGCGGCTCCGCCCGGGCACCACAGGTAAGAAGCAGAAGCAGCCCGCCACCCTTCTCTGGCCTTAGAACCCAGAGCCCTCCCGCTTCTTGGGGCTTCCTGCCGGTCGAGATCGCTTCTCCCAAGTCCTTGTCCCGCATCCATCGCCCCCCTTCGCCGATCTTCTACTCCCCCTCTTCCTCGCCACCCCCGACAGCAACACGAAGCGGCAGGGCCGGGCTGGGCCATCCGTCGTGGTGGCCTCTAGCTCCTCCCTCGGTAGGACTCCCTACACCTTCGCGCCTTCCTTAAAGGTTGAAAGAAAAGCTGGGGTCTCTGGGTCCTGGAGGGGTGGGGTGGGAGCGGTGCAAGCAGCACTGCCTCCGGGACTCTGCAACCTCTGCCCCTCACCCATGCCCTGGCATCCCTTTTGTGCCCCCATCGCCCCGCGCTGAGCCACCCCCAGTGCTCAGCTGCAGAAAACCTTTCAGAGAGGTTCCCTCCTTCCTGGGGCGGCGCGGCTCCTGAGCAGAAGGAGTGAGCCGGCGAGAGAAACCTCCCGGGTGAGGGCAGGGTCTCAGACATCCTCCCTGTGGAGACTTGGGTCTTTAAAGGGCAGGAACTGTGTGTTCAGTATTGTTGGGAGGGAGTCTGATGGGTGTTCATGACTGTGACTGTCACCGACTTCCTGATTTCCTGTCACTTGTCCCAAACCCCAGGCCAACCAAAAGGAGAAATAGTTTGTTACTTGCCCCCAGAGCCTGTCGTCCCAGACACTGACCTCTGCGGAGGTTAGCACAGGGCTTCTCTGTGTGTGTGGGGATGGTGAGGTGTCAATTTGCCAGCACAGCATAAGACAGATCCCTCTATTAGCCAGCCACCCCATTGCAACATTCACAAGGAGAGTTCTAACACTGCACTCCCAGTGCCCTGCCAGACCTGCAAATGCAGTTTGCAGACACTGCAGGAGGTTAAAAACTCTGGACACACCAAAGAACCTGGGGCTTGTGCTCATTTTGCCAGAGATATGTGTACACTGCCCACGCCCCTTTCTCGCAGTGAATGAGCTGTGTCTCTGCCCATTACAGGAAGAGCGAAAAGGATGAGACAGGCAAATGCATGTGATCAATAGCGCAAGCTAAGGTGAGGGGTTGGAAATTTACTTTAGTTCAAGTTATCCAGCAGAAGCCAGCATCCTTGCAGATACTTCCTGACCTGTTCCTTAACAGTGCCATTCACTTTCGGCACCCAGAGGTAACAAAACAACTTTCAGGGGCACCAGAGCAGTTAGCAGAGCAGGCCTGTCAATGGGAATGTGGTCTAGAGGTGGTGGAACCACGAATACTGGGCTGCCTGGAAAGCCCTCATCCTTGGTAATCACTGCCCATAGTTAGCAGAATAGCTGACTCCTACCCATGTGGAAGAACTCACGCCTGAAAAGGGAAGCCCTGAGGCATGTCAAAAACTGTCTGAGATCAGAAACATCTCAGCCCCAAATTCAGTTGGGAGAAACCTGAACAAGAGATACGGGCTTGGGCCTAGCCCATATAGCCATTGCCTAGAACAGAAATCAGGAATCAAAGGGACAACTAACCCTAGGGCCAAGGCAGTGGGTATAATGGAGGCGGAGAGCTGGCTCAGCTCTGTCACTAAATTAGCTGTCTAACCTTGGCCAAATCACATAAACACTCCCTGGGTGGGGAACAAATGAGAAGGTGTATGTGAAAATGCTTTGTCAAAGCTCCAAGCACCAGCCAAGTGCAAGGCAACATGGTGCTATGGTTAAGATAGTGGGCTTTGGAGAGATGTGGGCTTGGGAGCAAATTCTGCCTCTTCCATTTCATAGCTGTGTGTCCTTGGTCAGGTTACTAAACTTGTGTGGGCTTCAGTTTCCTTATATGTAAAATGGAAAAAGACAACTGTGTCTTGCTTTGGTACAGCAAGCAGTGATATTAGAAAAGGTTCTGGTATTGTTCTGAACCTCCTCTGGTTTGATGGACATGTTCTGACATCTCCAGCCCTAGAAGTGAAGCTGAGGTCCAAAGTGGGTTTCTCTGTCCTGGAGGGACCCAGCGGCTGTGCCAAAGATTTGGGTGAACTCTGATCATCATACAGCCCTCTGCTCCTCTCTGGGAAAGCCCAACATACCCTTTCTCATTTGATGGGAATGAGAGTGAGGGTTTGAATGAATGAGAGGTCAAGTGCAGGGCAGTGCCTGTCTCTGTGTCGGGCTCAAAGCTGTAATTGTGCTGTGTACAAGGCTTGCCCAGTGAACAAGGATGGCCTCAGTCTGGGGAGAAGAAGGACTGTTACAAGACTCTTTTGTGGCACCTGAGAGCCCTGGGAGGTCAGGTTATTCTCCAGTCTCCTGTGCAGCCTGGTCCTCAGCCCTGGGTAGAGATGTGAAGAAACGAAGAAAACTCAATCCTCACCCTCACCTCTGCCGATAGCAGAAAACAAAGAACAGACAGATCAGGGTGTGGAATTAACAACCAGATACCTCAGGATGGAGGGATGCTGTAGGAATAGGAAGGTTAGGTGAACCAGTTGGGAAAAGCATACTAGAGGCAGAAGATTGGGGACCAGGATTTAAAGATTTGAGAAGATGAAAGAAAAGGGGACCTAGGCAGCCCAATGTCTAAACCTGTTGGTTCTCCCTCCCCCATAAAATCTAGTGGGGAAGTCCTACGTGAAGAAACGTGGGCCATGAAACTTGGAAACAAATATGCCCAATACTAATGGCAGTAAGATGCCCTTTAGTCTGAGAAGGCTTCTTGGAGGAGGGGAGTTTCAGGTAAGAATTAAAGAAAAGAAACATAATTTGCTTTCAGTCCAGTTCAGTCACTCAGTTGTGTCTGACTCTGCGACCCCATGGACTGCAGCACACCAGGCTTCCCTGTCCATCACCAACTCCCCGAGCTTACTCAAACTCAGCTCATGAGTTGAGCTTACTTAATTCATGCTGGTGATACCATCCAACCATCTCATCCTCTGTCATCCCCTTCTCCTCCCACCTTCAATCTTTCCCAGCATCAGGGTCTTTTCTAATGAGTCAGTTCTTTGCATCAGGTGGCCAAAGTGTTGGAGTTTCAGCTTTAGCATCAGCCCTTCCAATGAATATTCAGGACTGATTTTCTTTAGGATGGACTGGTTGGATCTCCTTGCAGTCCAAGAGACTCTCAAGAGTCATCTTCAACAACATGGTTCAAAAGCATCAATTCTTTGACGCTCAGCTTTCTTTATAGCCCAACTCTCACATCCATACATGACTACTGGAAAAAACATAGCTTTGACTCGATGGACCTTTGTTGGCAAAGTAATGTCTTTGCTTTTTGATATGTGGTCTAGTTTGGTCATAGCTTTTCTTCCAAGGAGAAAGTGTCTTTTAATTTCATGGCTGTAGTCACCATCTGCAGCCCAAGAAAATAAAGTTTCTCACTGTTTCCATTGTTTCCCCATCTATTTGCCGTGAAGTGATGAGACTGGGTCCCATGATCTTAGTTTTCTGAATGTTCAGCTTTAAGCCAACTTTTTCACTCTCCTCTTTCACTTTCATCAAGAGGCTCTTTAGTTCTTCTTCGATTTCTGCCATAAGGGTAGTGTTATTTGCATATCAAGGTTATTGATATTTCTCCTGGCAATCTTGATTCCAGTTTGTGCTTCTTCCAGCCCAGCGTTTTGCATGATGTACTCTGCATATAAGTTAAATAAACAGGGTGACAATATACAACATTGATGTACTCCTTTCCCGATTTAGAACCAGTCTGTTGTTCCATGTCCAGTTCTAACTGTTGCTTCTTGACCTGCATACAGATTTCTCAGGAGGCAGGTCAGGTGGTCTGGTATTCCCATCTCTTTCAGAATTTTCCACAGTTTGTTGTGATCCACGCAGTCAAAGGCTTTGGCCTAGTCAATAAAGCAGAAGTAGATGTTTTTCTGGAACGCTCTTGCTTTTTCGATGATCCAGTGGATGTTGGCTATTTGATCTGCTTAGCAAGAACATAAGGAAAATGCTTTGAAGAGAAAAAGGTAGCCAGTGAGGGTGAGGAGCAAACAGGAAGCAGACTGCCAAGGCCGTGTTTCTGCTACAGTCAAATGTCGGGAAAGGAATATGAATATGGCCCTTCTAGATTGTGAAAGGGAGAGAGAGGCCTGAGCAGAGGAAGCTGGCAGGCAACTTCTGCTGATCCTCCAGATACTGGGTCGTAGGAACACAGTCTCAGAGAATGGTTTTGAAAGAGCAGAGGAAGAAGAGGATCCAGGAGGCAGAGAATGAATCAGCAGGAGCGTGCATGGAGTGAGCCTGATGTTGAAACCCATTTAGAAACTCCATGCCTGGGAGTAGAGTAGGGGCAAGAGTAGTTTCCAGGGTTTCGACGCTACTGGCCACAATGGGGAAATTGGGAAGGCTGGCTAGTTTAGGGGGCAGGCCACAGACCCTGAGTTCAGGGTGTGGCATGACAGGTATCCAGTGGCCCTGGGTAGAAGTCCTACAGCCAGGAGCGCACCATACCTGAAGAGAGAAGAGAAAGCTTCAGTTCTGTCCTCTCCCATCACCTGCCCCTCAACCTGAAGATGAGCGCAAGCCTTCAGGAATACCCCTTCTGTTAAACACCCCCATCCGTCCCTCTCCTCCTGCCAGTTGATGGATGATAAGACTCAGTTCGAGTTTGTTTTCTCCCCTGCCTCCGACCCTGGCTTTCTCTCCGACCCAACCTGATTGTCACCAGGGTTCCTAAATGATTAGGGAATCCCAGCCTATGCCCACCTAGGGTTCGTCTTCATCCCTAGGTTCTGAGGACTCTCAAGGCTCAGTTTGAAACGGTTACATATCCCTGCCTGACCTGGCAGGATCTGGAGATCCTTTAGTGACAAAAACCTGTGAGCTGGTGAACTTCCTGCTTGGTCAGGTATTATTTTGATTTTTCAGTAACTTTACAAACTTGGACTAGATCAAGAAACATTTGCTGAGCACCTGCTATGTGCCAAGCCTATTCTAGGGACACAGCATGAGTTAAGTTCAATTGGGTTTTTTCCAAAGGAAAAAATCTGTGTTTGGGCAACTAAAGCTTAAAATGTTATGCAAACAAAAGATGAACCTAGATCAGCCCAGGAGAAAACTTGATATACTTGCTACTGAAATAACTTTCAGTGAGTCTTTCTGGGAAAATACAGTCATGTACTGTAGCTCTAGTGTTGAGGGGGAAAACTGAAGTGTTTTGAAGGTATAATTATGGGGAAAAGTGAAAACCTACCAGCATTCTGTAATCAAAAAGGTCAGAGGTGGGAGGAGGGGTTTGGAGGAGATAATTTGCTACTTTGTTTACAGCACCAGAACAGAGGAAGTGAAATGCAGGTTAGGTTGGTTTTGATAACTGAGAAAGTGCTACCCGGGAGAAAAAAGGGAGACTCATTTGTCCAAAACAGCCTCTTGGCCCCCTCCCCACAACCAGTAGCTTGAAATGGACCTGTCGGCTCCCCACCGTGGTGTTAACTCGGTCACACACCTGCTCCTAGTGAGAGTGGTGACAGTCATCACTTTTTAAGAAACCTGTAATTGAGCGATAGCCTGACTAACTTGAGCAAACATCCCTGTTGGTGGTGTTGCCACTGCTAACTTCCTGGCTGCCACATCTCTAGGAGGTGAGCAGCTCCCTAGATAAACAGAAAGAAACTTTGTTATAAATAGGCCACCTGGCCAGCAAGGGCGTGTTCCGGGTAGCTGACCCTGGTTCTCACTAAAGCCAAAACTTTACCTGGGAACTACATTTGTGGCCATCTTTAAAGCATTGGTGGTCCTAGGTGAGAATTGGAGGAGGGCAAGCCTGGGGAAGGTGGTGGGAGGAGAGGGGAGGGGCTGGGGGATGGGGAGAGGTTGGAAGTGGGGCATCTATCAGTGAAATAGGGAGTTTCTGGAACATAGCCCTGCTCTAGGTTCAGGAGACCCAAACTAGTCCCCAAACTCTCCAGGTGACCTCCAAGGGGAAGGTAAAATGGTGGGAACAGAGCAGTGCCTGGGAGTTGAGAGATGGGCATCTGCTCCCAGGAGCCATGAGCTGTGTGACACAATAGAAGTCACCTAACCAAACTGGCCTCGCTGTCAAATAAGAGTGCTGGACTCAGAAGGACCTAGTCTACATGGCTCACTGGTGTGTAGCAACAGACTATCGTGTAACTCACATGCACAAACGCATTCAAAACATCATTTAGTGAAGCCAGGGCTCACCTCTGTGGCTTTAAATGGGTCATGTTAACCCTATTGGCCTCATCTCATTTAACAAGAGTTTTTGAAGTACCTGCCACATGCAAGCTTTGTGCTAGAACTTTGCAAGCGACAAAAAGCTGAAAACAACCTGCCCTCTCTGGTCCAGTTCACAAAGGTGTGAGAGAGGAGAGACTGTGAAAAGATCAAAGTAGAAGTATAAACAGTTTGCTAAGGGGGGGTGAGGGGCTTCCCAGGTGGCACTAGCGGTAAAGAACCCACCTGCCAATGCAGGAGACCTGAGAGACGTGGGATCATAAGATGTGAAACATAAGAGAATCAGGTTCGATCCCTAGGTCGGGAAGATCCCCTGGAGGAGGGCATGGGCAACTCACTCCTGTATTCTTGCCTGGAGAATTCCATGGGCGAGGAGCCTGGTGGGCTACAGTCCATGGGGTCACACAGAGTCAGACAGGACTGGAGCGACTTAGCACACACACAAGGGGGTGAGACTAGAGATAGAAATTCTGCAAGAGACCTAGGAAGGTTTATTGGAGGAAACTAGGCTGTAAAATGGAGGAATTAGACTGTATCACTGGCTTTTTGACTGGACCTGGGGAAGGTGGTGGGAGGAGAGGGGAGGGGATGGGGGGATGGGTAGAAGTTGGAAGGGGGGCATTTTACAAGAAAACTTAGTATCAAATGGATTAAAGATCTAAATGTAAGACCAGAAACTATAAAACTCCTAGAGGAGAACATAGGCAAAACACTCTCTGACATAAATCACAGCAAGATCCTCTATGACCCACCTCCCAGAATATTGGAAATAAAAGCAAAACTAAACAAATGGGACCTAATGAAACTTAAAAGCTTTTGCACTACAAAGGAAACTATAAGTAAGGTGAAAAGACAGCCCTCAGATTGGGAGAAAATAATAGCAAATGAAGAAACAGACAAAGGATTAATCTCAAAAATATACAAGCAACTCCTGAAGCTCAATTCCAGAAAAATAAATGACCCAATCAAAAAATGGGCCAAAGAACTAAACAGACATTTCTCCAAAGAAGACATACAGATGGCTAACAAACACATGAAAAGATGCTCAACATCACTCATTATTAGAGAAATGCAAATCAAAACCACAATGAGGTACCATTACACGCCAGTCAGGATGGCTGCTATCCAAAAGTCTACAAGCAATAAATGCTGGAGAGGGTGTGGAGAAAAGGGAACCCTCTTACACTGTTGGTGGGAATGCAAACTAGTACAGCCGCTATGGAAAACAGTGTGGAGATTTCTTAAAAAACTGGAAATAGAACTGCCATATGACCCAGCAATCCCACTTCTGGGCATACACACTGAGGAAACCAGATCTGAAAGAGACACGTGCACCCCAATGTTCATTGCAGCACTGTTTATAATAGCCAGGACATGGAAGCAACCTAGATGCCCATCAGCAGACAAATGGATAAGGAAGCTGTGGTACATATACACCATGGAATATTACTCAGCCATTAAAAAGAATTCATTTGAACCAGTCCTAATGAGATGGATGAAGCTGGAGCCCCTTATACAGAGTGAAGTAAGCCAGAAAGACAAAGAACATTACAGCATACTAACACATATATATGGAATTTAGAAAGATGGTAACAATAACCCTATATGCAAAACAGAAAAAGAGACACAGAAATACAGAACAGACTTTTGAACTCTGTGGGAGAAGGCGAGGGTGGGATGTTTCGAGAGGAATCGGGTGGAGAGGGAGGTGGGAGCGGGAACTGGGATGGGGAAGACGTGTAAATCCATGGCTGATTCATATCAATGTATGACAAAACCCACTGAAATGTTGTGAAGTAATTAGCCTCCAACTAATAAAAAAATAAAAAAAAAAAAAGAAAACTTAGTATCTTCTTATGTGTGACAGGATATCTCAAAAGTCTCAGGAAAGCTTTGTTGTGTGGGATCTTAGTTCTCCCACCAGGGATTGAACCCTGGCCACAGCAGAAAAAGCACTGAGTCCTAACCACTGGACCACCAGGGAATTCCCTTTAGGAAAATTTTATACTTTAGTCTCCTAAGAGGTATGAATTTTACAAACTAACAAAAAACATCATTTGAAAATGTGATTCCTTTCACCTATGTGAATTTTGAATAACAACTTTTCATTTTAATTTTGTATCAGGAAATGTTTATCATCTTCAACGGATGGAGACAGACATTAAAATAATAATTTATTATTCGAAATTCATAGAAACGAGGTGAAAGAAATTTAAACTTTCAAATGATGTTCTCTGTAAGTCTGTGGCATTTATACTTCCAAAGTTATTAAAGCATAAGATTATACTAGGACTTTTGGTACACTTACTCTATATATGTATGTGTAATAACCAAAATGAAATTTTAACAAAACAATACTTACCCATATTACCTGTGATGTAGTTTTTTTTTTTTTTTGCTCTAGTCTAATCTGATCTTTTAAATAATTTTTTTCCAATGCTGATTTGCAACACTTTAAATGTATTTCACAATCTTATAATGAGTTGCAATCAACGGTTTGATAGACATTGGACTGGGTGAAACCTCGGTTCCCTTATACCAGTGACAAAAGGTAAATTTGTATTCTGACTAATGAGGCCAGGAAAACAGGTCCAGTTTGTTCAGTCTAAGGAAATGTTCCCAGAATAAGAGGATTTCTGGTATCATCTCAGTACTAAAATCAAGATGGTCTGATGTTGCAATCCCAAGGGTGGCTGGAGAAAAAAGAGTTGGGAATGAAAGTTTAGCAGCAGCAGGAGGGAATGAGTGGTTGAGGGCCTTGGGCATACTTGCCAGTGGACCTCTTGGCCAGCCAGAAGGTGAGCGAGCTACACTGCGGGGAGGACCATGTGAAGCCCTGCTCTTGCCTGAGGACTATGTGCAGTAGGGGTTGTTTCTCCCCCAAATCTGGTGCCCTCCCTGACCTTGCCAGCCACACTTCTGGTAATAGTCTCCTACGCAGAGAGCAGGAATCCTTAAAGACAAAGTCTTCTGACTTACACTGGACTTTGTGTCCCTTCGAAGAGACTCTTTCCCATCACCCGCATGCCAAGCAAACAAACCAGAGTCCCTTTACTGCCAAGGCTAATCACAGGTGTCTTGTTTCATTTCAGGATGTGGTTAGTACCTTGAGGAACTGCAAGCACCAGAGAGAAAGCCTTAGACAGCCAGGCTGGATTGAGAGAGCAGATGCCTGGGAAGAGCTCAGTTTAACCCCAAGTCTCTCTTTAGGAGGGAACAAAGGAACAAAGGTGAATCACACTGCAATGTCAAGACGAGGGAGTTGGAGTGACCTGGGTGATTCTGAGTGAGTCAGTCAGGGAGGCCTTCCTGGAGGAGGTGAGTCTTAAGCACTTGGCAGTAGCGGATAACTAAGCTTTGTAGGAGGCATATGTCATTTTATTGTGCTTTACTTTGTCTTGCTTCACAGATACTGCATTTTTTACAAATTGAAGGTTTGTGGCAACCCTATATCCAGCAAATCTATTGCTGAAATTTTTCCGGAAGTGTTATTTTTTAATTAAAGTATATACTTTTTTTTTTTTTACATAATGCTATTGCACACTTAATAGACTACAGTATGGTATAAACATAACTTTTCTATATCCTGGGAAACCAAAAAATTGCGTGACCCACTTTCTTGCTGTGGTCTGGAACTGACTGCATAGCAACTCCCAGGTTATGCCTGTACCATGCCTTTGTTTCTAACTGTGCTCCCTCTTTCTTGTTGGAGCGGAAGGTAGACAGACAAAGTGTCAGGGAGATGCCAGTTCAGATGGTTCAGCACTATTGTAGCAAACACTTCCCCATTCTGCGGCCCTTGGTCTGTGCTTAGCTGGGGCAGTTGCAGAATCGATGAGATGTCAAAGTCAGGCATCAATCAGCCCAGCAACCCTTAGATAGAACACCGCCTCTACATTGAGTTTCCATTTCCTCCTTGAAGCCTTCTTCAAGCCCACGGGCTGTTGTTCTTGTCTGTGCTCTTAGTTCAAATTGTGTTACTTTTTGAATAGATAATGTTGTCAGGGTTCAAAGTGCAAAAGGGTATTCAGAGACAGATTTTTTCCTGCTCCTATTCCCTCCTGGGACTGGTGCTCCCCGAACCCAGTTCTTGTTCTCCAACTAGATTTTAAAATCTGGTGGGGAAGGAGGCATCTCACACCTCTCTGTGTCCCTCTGTGTCCCAGCTGGAGTGGATTGTTTCACCTCACCACCCAGGGGCGTTCCCCTGGCACCACACCCTCCCTCCTTATCCGCACTGCTGCTATCTTGGGTCAGACCACCCCCTAGTTCCTCTTAACTGGTCATCCAGCTGCCAGTCAGGTGCATCTCCTAGACGCCCTCCACCAGCTGTCACACTCCTCCTCTTGTAATGCTGGGCTCCCACTAGTCTTTACTGCTCCCCATGCCTCGGGTCAAGGGCAAGCTCTTTGCTTTGATGACTTGATTTCAAGCCACCTCTCCAGACCCATCACCTGTTCCTCCCATCAGGCTTCATCCTCCCACCAAACCAAATTCCTTGGAGTTCTCTGATGGATCATGCTGTCTCCTGCATCTCGGGCTTTCTCTATATTGTTCCCTCTGCCTGACATGTGCTCACGTCACCAGCCAACTCCTCCTTGTGGGTTAGGGCTCAGCCCAAGTTTCTCTCCAGAGGGACTTCACAAGCATCACTCTCCCCCACTCGGTGAGTTTACTGCATCCTCTCTCCCTCTGCCCCCGAGGCTGCCTCTCTCAGGCTGGGTGCCTCTGCTTAAAACTTGACTCCCGCGATTGACTGTACTCTCCTTGAAGGCTGGGCTCTCTGCGTAAGAAGACGATTACCAGAAGTGTGGCTGGCAAGGTCGGGGAGGTCACCAGACTTGGGGGAGAAACAGCCCCTACTGCACACAGTCCTTTGTCAAGAACAGGACTTCACATGGTCCTCCCTGCAATGTAGCTTGCTCACCTTCTGGCTGGCCACCATCTGGCAGAGTACCTGGCATAAAGCAGGAATTCACTCAATACTGGCAGAATCAACAAAGCTCCTCTATCTCCCAGACAATACCTAATATAAAATAGATGCTCAAAAAGATTTAATCTTATTCGATTTTTGATGGTGCTGCTGAATCTTTTTTTTTTTTTTTTTTTTTACCAAAAGCACTATATACAGCAGGCACTTAAAATGTTTCTCTTTAACATATTTGTGTGAAGTAGGTGCTTAGGTATATTTGCTGTATACAGTAGGTACTCAGCACATGCTTGCTATGTACATGGTAGGCTTTCAGTATGTGGCTGCGTAGAGGCAGAAATTCAGTGTGCTTGCTACATACAAAGGTGCTTGCTTCATGCTTGCTGTTTACAGGAGGTGCGCAGTTTCAGCTTCCTATGCATAGCAGATACTTTGTGTCTGTTTGCTATATGCATGAATCTGAGGTTTTAAAAGAGAACATCTCTCCCCCTGCCCAAAGTGACCCCTGTTCCCACTTCACATCATGACAGCCACCTGTGCCCCAAGTGGATCCGAGTGACTCCAAATACCAGGCTTCTCCATAGGCAGCAGCTTGTGTGTTTAACAACACAGCTCCACTGAAGTTCTTTTTAAGACAGAGTAATGAGTGTGGCTTTGGCCAAAGACCAGGTGCCTGAGGATAATTGCTGGGAAACTGAGCAGGGATTTATTAGTGACAATCATAGAAATAATTGAGGGCTCAGTCTGTGCCAGACACTCAGCTGAGTTTTTATATACATTATTTCTGATTTAATCCTCACACCCACTGTGGGTTAGTTATTAGTCACCCCCACTTTATAGATGAGGAAGTTGAGGCTTAGAGAGATTAAGTCATGTGCCCGAGGGTCACACAGCTGCTACTGATAAAAACTAACACTTTCTGAGCATTGACTGGGTGCAGAGACTGCTAAGCTTTTTCCAGGAATTATTTCATTGAACTTAATCCTTACAACAAACAACTCTAGGAGGTAGGTGCTATTATTGTTAGAAGCTGCAGATCTAGAATTTGTGCGCAGGTCTTTTGCCACCAACATCTAGTGCTTACCCCATGAGTCTTATACTTGCAGAACTGTCTACAGAAAGTTTTGCAAACACTCTTCCTCTGAGCCTGGTACCACATATATGAGGATAGATGCTCAGGGCCATGGTCCTGCCTGGAAGGTGCTGTCATTAGAATCTTAGATTTTAAAATTGTTTTTAATTTTTTTATTAAATATGAATAGATACAGAAAATATTGATAAAATGTGCATAGGGTATAAAGAATAGCAGTGCTGCCAGAAGCCACCATTCACTTTAAAAAAAAAGCTTATTTTGAAGTCCCCCATGTACCTTTATTCCCATGTCTTTCCTCCCTCTTCAGAAACTTCTTTTTTTTTTTTTTTCACTCAACCTTGCATCTGTGTTGTGGCATAAAGAAATGGTTCCTTCGTTGTCATGGTTGTGCAGTCCATGTGCTGTGGATATTTCACACTGTTTATTCATTATAATGCTGATAGACATTAGGATTATTTCTAATTTTTGCCTTTTTTGTGGGTACTGCTAGAAATGTTCTTGTGCATGCCTTTGGTCATATGTTTATCTGAGATGTAAAACCAGGAGAGGAATTGCAGGGGTCATAAGGTGTGAACATTTTAAATTTTTCTAGAAAATGCCAAATTGTTTCAAAAAGTAGTTACGTTGATTAAATTTCTTCATGTAGCATTTCAAGTTTCCAGTTTTTCTAGGTCCATGAACCTCAGAATCTTAGGGCAGGAAAGAAACAGGGTCCATTCTCCTTATCTGGATGGAGACAATTTAGGTGCAGGCAAGTAACGTGATTGGACTAAGGTGATGTCACCATTCAGCAGCAGAGCCTGGCCGAGAACCTGCAAATCCCCTGACTCCCTTCCTCCACCTGCCTTGGCTCATTTCTCTCTCTCTCATTTCTCTTCTCAGGCCGAGGCCCCAGGGTGTGGCCACCACGACACCTCGTGCTGTTTCCAGGGCCAGGCGCAGCAGTCGGAGCTGACTCAGCCGGGTCCTCGTCAGTTCCGGAGGATGAGGCTGCTCCGCAGACGCCACATGACCGTGCGCCTGGTCATGGTGGGCAGCGCCTTCGTGTTCTTCCTCTTCATCCTGCAGAGGGACGTGAGTGGCAGGGAGCAGGCCACAGAGAAGCCTTGGCTGAGGTCCTTGGTGAGCCAGAAGGACCACGTCCTGGACCTCATGCTGGGGGCCGTGCACAACCTCAGGGACTCCATGCCCAAGTTCCAGATCCGGGCTCCGGAGCCCCAGCAGACACTGGCCTCCTCCAACCAGTCCTGCCTCCCAGGGTTCTACACCCCAACTGAACTGAAGCCATTCTGGGAACGGCCGCCACAGGACCCCAATGGCCCTGGGGCGGATGGGAAAGCATTTCAGAAGAAAGAGTGGACACCCCAGGAGACCCAGGAAAAGGAAGAGGGCTATAAGAAGCACTGCTTCAATGCCTTTGCCAGTGACCGCATCTCCCTGCAGAGGACCCTGGGGCCAGACACCCGACCCCCTGAGTAAGTAGCACCGTATCCCAGGATGAGGCCAGGATTCTGCCAAAGGCGTGGCTGGTATGTCCACAGCCAATGTAAAGGGCTGACGTGGATTTTATTTTATATCAATATTTATTTATTTATTTGGCTGCATCGGGTCTTTGTTGTGGCACTCCAGCTCAGCAGTTGTGGCATATGGGCTTGGTTGCCCTGAGGCATGTGGGATCTTGGTTCCCCAACCAGGGATCAAACCTGCATCCCCTGCATTGGAAGGTAAATTCTTGACCACTGCACCACCAGGGATGTCTCTGATAGGGATTTTAGAGTGTGGGCAAGGGTCTCCTCTAAGCCCTCCTTTCTTTTCCTGATCCATTGTCGTTATCCTAGGGATTGGGATTCAAGGGCATCATGGTCAGGCCAGAGTCTCAGGGAAACCTGTGAGAGAGAAAAACAGTTGTGAAGGTGACAGGATACAGAAAAAGGAACTCCTGATGGGGACCACAGCGGGCCAAGGGGTGACTAGGAGGGCCTGACTGCAGCCCACAGATTTGGGGGCCTTGCCCTCTGCCGAGAGGCTGGAAACTGCAGGACTCTGCCGCTGAGCTCCTAACAAGGGACATTTCCCGAAAACGGCCCTGGTGGTCAGGATTACTGCTCACCTCCTGGTTTCTTTCAGTGAAGACTCAGGGCCATGAACTCATTCCAACCAATTATTTGAACCTGTTTGTACTTTCAGTCCTGGGCAGTGAACCAGCTCTTAGATCTTTGAGTTGTAGCCACTTCAGTCTGTGTTCTTACTGGCCTCCCGTCAAAGGTTTTGTGTCTTTCTCGTGTAGACTTTGTCATTCCCAACTCAAGAGGAATACTGTTTTTGGCCTTTTTTCACATGGCAGTTAGGGACTTCCCCAGTGGCTCAGCCATAAAGAATCTGCCTGCAGTGCAAGAGATGCAGGAGGCCTGGGTTCCATCCTTGGGTCAGGAAGATCTGCTGGAGGAAGAAATGGAAACCCAGTCCAGTATTCTTTCCTGGAGAATCCCATCGACAGAGGTGGGCTACAGTCCATGGGGTTGCAATGACTAGGATGCGACTGAGTGTTCATGCCCACACATGGCAGTTTCCATTCTAGGTTCATGATTCTTTAGGGCTGTGAACCTGGAGTTCCTCAGACTTGGACCAAGTATTAGAGGCGTAGAACATGGAGCAAGCCTGAGTTACCAGAACTCCTCACAGGGAAGGGCAGTGGGCCTGAGGGCAGCCAGTGGAGGAGGTCTGGAAGTCTTCTCTGGAGGGCCCCTGAGAAATCTCTCTGACCTGCAGAGGGGGTTTAAAAAAGGCATTTAGAGACTTCCCTGGTGGTCTAGTGGCTGAGACTCCCCACTCCCAATGTAGGGGGACCAGTTTCAATCCCTGGTCAGGGAACTAGATCCCACATTCCGCAACGAAGATTAAAGATCCTGCATGTTGCACCTTAGACCAGTGCAGCCAAATAAATAAGTACTTTTTTAAAAGAAAGAAAGGGCGTTAGGCTGCACAATTCCTTGAGATCCAGCATTGACACATTCCCACCCCCTCCTGAGATGGTGTGTCGGGGAGGGAGCAGTGCAACCTAGGGCCCCAGAGTGGTTGGAGTGGATGAGGATAGAGACAAGTCACAGGAAAGTGTTGGTGATGATAGTATCGGATTATAGGAATTCGTGAGGAAACGGGTTTGAGTGGAACCGTTCACTGTAAAGAGTAAAGTCTTTCCCTTTCATTGAATATGGAATTTGTAGTCACTTTTTCCAGATGTCAGAGTTGCCCTTTGTTACTTTCCCTCTGGGACCTCAGGTGGGGGAAATAGGTTTTGGGTTTTTTTGGTCGGGGGGGATTGTTTGCTTTTTGCTGTGCTCGGTCTTAGTTGCTATACACAGGATCTTTGATCTTAGTTGTGGTATGAGGGATATTTCAGTTATGGCATGCAAACTCTTAGTTGCAGCATGTGCAGTCTAGTTCCCCAACAAGAGATCGAACCCAAGCCCCCTGCATTGGGAGTACAGAGTCTTAGCCACTGGACCACCAGGGAAGTCCCGGGAGACAGGTTTTGTAGTGGGTTGGTTAGCACCTGTGCAGAGGCTCAGAGTAGGTGGCAAATATTGGATAAGCTGGAAAAAGCATGCCGCTATTCCCAGCTCCAAAGGGGACTGTAGGCTGGGGCTTCCGAGGAGCAGAGGATGCTTATAGGAATCTGTGGCCAGAGCCCTCCCCACCCCTGGAACTACCGGGGACCCGGAGAACTGTATCTGCACTTTCATCCGCACAGGTGTGTTGACCAGAAGTTCCGGCGCTGCCCCCCACTGCCTGCCACCAGCGTCATCATTGTGTTCCACAACGAGGCCTGGTCCACGCTGCTGCGGACCGTGTACAGCGTCCTACACACCACCCCCGCCATCCTGCTGAAGGAGATCATTCTGGTGGATGATGCCAGCACGGACGGTGAGGCTAGGGGGCCCCCGAGGAGGGGCCTGGGGTCTCCCCTGGTACTCTGAGGAAAGAGGGCCTGCTGGTGCTCCCAAGGGAGCAGACACTGCCTCGTGGCCTGTTGTGTGGCATCATAGCTCATCATAAAGGTCAGGAGCAGGAAGAAGGCAGATGGGTGCCACATTCCTGAACTTGATTTGCATTTGATCCCTAAAGCTCCAAAAGCTTAAGTGTTCTGGCCTCAAGGATTCCCTTAGAGTTGCCAAGCCCAACCCCAATTCAGAAATGCAGAAGGTGGGGATGGGCCTTCCCCTCTGTTTCCCACCTACTGGACCATTCTTTTGCTCTTAAAGATTCCATCTCAGAAGCCCTTCGCTGTAGTTGGTAATAGGCAAGTGAGTTTGCTCACCAAACTTCCACAGTTCAAAGCATTTCCACAAACATCTACTGAGTTATTTGCGCCAGGTGCTGCCTTAGGCATAGGAGATGAAATGACAAATTAGACAGATCTCATCTCGAGGGGGCTAACAGCCCTCATAGTCATATGACTGCTTACAGCACCAGCCGTAGTGGTGTGACCTGGAACACACCCTAGCGGACATGAGAGAACAAGGCCTTGAGAGTTCAACACCCAGGACCTCAAATCCTAGCTCTGACTTTTCCTAGCTCTGTGACCTTGGGCAAGATACTTAGCCTCTCTGAACTTCCATCCTCACTTTTTTTGTTGTTTTTTTTTTTAATATTTACTTATTTGCCTGTGCCGGCTCTTGGTTGTGGCGTGCGGATCTTTAGTTGCAGCATGTGGGGTCTAGTTCCCTGATCAGGGATCAAACCTAGGACCCCTACATTTGGAGTGTGGAGTCTTAACCACTGGACCACCAGGGAAGTCCTTCAGTCCCTTCTTC
Source organism: Dama dama (assembly GCF_033118175.1). Taxonomy (NCBI): domain Eukaryota; kingdom Metazoa; phylum Chordata; class Mammalia; order Artiodactyla; family Cervidae; genus Dama; species Dama dama. Next base: position 44,826,058 of record NC_083683.1, read on the forward strand.
TGAAAATGAAGATAATTGACTCCCTTGCAAGGTGGACAAGGGATCAGAGATAGATGGTAAATGAGATGGCCCATGTGCTGTGGAGTACTTAGCCTCCAGTAAGAGCTCCATATGCATTAGTTCCATTTTAGCCTTGGTATGGGAGCAGTGCACTGTGGGAGATGTTATTTCTGTGTGGCCTGGCTGAGACGTCCACGTTGGATTAGAGCTGCACCTGAAAGCCTGAGTATCCAGGGAGAGAAGAGGTGTTACAGGGCAGCCCCAGAAGAGAGAACAGCATCAGCAGAGCTTCACAAACATTTGTGTTTGTGCTGTGGGAAATGACACTAAAAAGATGTTGAGGGTGGGGGGAAAAAAAAAAAAAAAAGATGTTGAATGAAATCCTTGTGTGCATGCCAAGTCGCTTCAGTCATGTCCGACTCTTTTCGACCTCATGGACTATAGCCCACCAGGCTCCTCTGTCCAAGGGATTCTCCAGGCAAGAATACTGGAGTGGGTTGCCATGCCCTCCTTCAGGGTATCTTCCCGACCCAGGGATCAAACCTGCGTCTCGTATGTCTGCAGCATTGGCAGGCAGGTTCTTTACCACTAGCACCTCCTGGGAAGCCTGAATGAAATCCACACCGTGCTAAAAGTATTTATTTGGGGGGAAGAAAATGAATCATTGAAGGTGCTTAAGCTGGAGAGTGACCTCGTCTCAGAAAGGTGGCAGCTTTGGGGAGGGTGATTGTCAGGAAGAGAAGCAGAGGACCTGAGTCCAGAGAGGAAGTCCTTACAGTCACTCAAGCAGGGCATGCCGGGGCCAGAACTAGAAAAGCACTGTAGGACCCCTGCAGCAGTAGACTGGGGTCCTCTAGGAGCTGCGCCTTCCTCCCAGGTGGCAAGTGGGGTCTGGGCTCTCCCAGCTTGGCTTCCTGTGCCTGTGCTCCCACATTGAGGGCAGGAACCATAGGGGTTCCTCCAGTGGCCCAGCTGCTGAAGTACCCTTTCCCACCCCCAGCCCCCTCCTGCCCTCTGGGAAAGAGGACTAGAGCCAGGGTGGACAGAGGGAAGAGGCGCCGCGTATGGGCTCTATGAGCCCATTTTCTCTGGGAGCTCCCACTTTCCTGGGAAGGGCAGACAAGTATCAGAGGTGCGTGAAAGGGTCTGGTGGACAGGGAGCAGAGAGATGAGCTTGTGGAAAGGGAGGGGCAGAGAGTCTGGCAGAGAGGGTTGGGACTTGGGAGTGGCCTCCGGGGAGTCTTAGGAGCAACAGAATGGTTGTGAGGAATAGGAACCAGTGTATCCATTGCCCTCCAGCTCGAACTGGGCTCTCTAGTAACCCTTATTCCCACAAACCCGAGTGGCCCACCCCTCAGAAGTTTCTCCCTTTGAATCACATGTGGTGGAGTTCTCTCAACTGTCTCAGCTTGTCACTCAGAATTGTGTAAGTAAAAGGCATGCTGCCCAGCTGGGTGACTCCTCGGACCAGGCCAGTCAATGACACAGTGCCAGGTTGGCACGGGCAGTTTGAAAAGGGCAGAGTGACCTGTGCCTAATAGGGGGGCTTGGCAGTAGCCGCTCCAAAGAGCCTGCCCCTCTCAGGTCACCAGACGTGTTCCAATTCCTTCTGGTGGCCTCTCCCTTGTTGCCCTGGACTGTCTCATAGAGCCAAGTCCAGCATCTTGGAATCACCTGTCTGAGAAACCAGAACCAGCCATTCTTATTTTCCTGGGTCCTGGCCTCCTTTGACAATCTGTTAAAAGCTATGCCCTTCTCTCTAGAGGGCTTCCCAGGTGGCTCGGTAGGTAAGGAATCTTCCTGCCATGCAAGAGTCACAGGGGATGCGGGTTTGATCCCTGGGTTGGGAAAATCCTCTGGAGGAGGGCATGGCAACCGACTCCAGTATTCTTGCCTGGTAAATCCCATGCACAGTGGAGCCTGAAGGGCTGCCGTCCATGGGGGTCTCAAAGAGTCAGACACGACTGAAGTGACTAAGGACGCAGGCACTCCCTAGAATAGCACACAGCTGCCACAAGTGTGCACACACCCACGTTTGTGCATGTGATTCCAGGGAATTTGTGAACCCCAGGATAAACCACCCTACCTTGAGGGCTTTGAGACTTTAGAGAGACTTTTGGCAAAGAAAGAAAAATATCCTCAGATCCATGGTAATCTCTGCAGCCATGGCCGGATAAAGTTCCCCACACGACTGACCGTTTGATCAGATTAACTGGCTCTCATTTCACACACACGAGGGCTGTGTCTGTGCTGAAATTCAATGTCCAGGCTCTCTGTCCTCCTGTCCAGGTGCCCAGCAGCATGGTTTGAGCACAAGCGTACAGGCATTTGATACTGGGGGGCAGATATCAAAAAGAACTCTGGAGCCAGGCTGAAGAACTTTTTCTTTTCCTACCTCACAGTCCTTTCCCAGGCACAGGCTTCCCTCCTGCATGGCCAGGTCAGCACCTGAGGTCCACCCTTGATCCGGCATGTTTCACGAGCTCCCAAAAACTGGCCTTCCCACGCCTGTCAATCCACCGTGCTCCCAACTGGGCCTCCCCTTGTCCGAAGCCCTGCCCTGCCCCAGGTCGGAAGGCTGAGGCAGAGAACCTATGCCGCCCTCCTGTGGGAATTCACTAAATGAGGGGGAGGAATTCAGACACTTACCAGGGACCCAGAGAGCTGAGCAGAAATAAGACCAGGATGACTGCAGAGATGTGAGCAAGGAGGCAGAGACAGCACTGGTACAAACAGTTTACAAAGGTGAACAGAGCTGAATCACAAGACCTTGGTAAGCAGTAGTCACTGTTTGGATTTTTAGGGGGTGTGTGGTAAAATATACATAAAATTTACCAAATTAACCATTTTTTAAGTGTTCCATTCAATGGCATTAAATACATTCTCGTCGTAAAACCATCGCCAGAACTCTTTCATCTTCCCAAACTGAAACTCTGCGCCCATTAAACAATAACTCCCTATTCCCAGCACCCCAGCCCTCGGCAACCCCCATTCCACTTTCGGTCTAGGAATTTGACTACTCTTGATATCTTGTACAAGTGGAATCATGCAGTTACCTTTTGTGTCTGACTTACTTCACTAAGCATAACATCTTCGAGGTTCATCCATGTTGTGATGTGTCAGAATTTGCTTCCTTTTTAAGACTGGAGAAGGGCACGACAAGTCCACTCCAGTATTCTTGCCTGGAGAATCCCATGGACAGAGGAGCCTGGTGGGCTACAGTCCATGGGGTCTCAAAGAGTCAGACACGACTGAAGCGGCTGAGCACGCACAGAGCACACACGCATGTCACTGTTAGTATAGTTCACATTTGTTATTCATTCATTCACCCATGGAGATTTGGACTGTTGCCTCATGTTTGGCTATTGTGAATAATAGCCAAAATATTGCTATCCACATGGATATACAAATATTTGTTTGTGTCTCTGATCTCTATTATTTTATTAAATACCCAGAAATGGAATTGCTGTATCATATGGTAGTTCTTTGTTTAATTTTTTGAGGAGGTGTCATACTGTTTAGATTAATTTTTTTGGTGGCACCCTGAAGCATGTGGGACCTTAGTTCCCTGACCAGGGGTTGAACCCATGACCCCTGCATTGGGAGATGGAGTCTTAACCACTGGACCACGAGGGAAGTCTCTGGATTCTTTTTTTTTTTTTAATTTTTATGGCTGTGCTGGGTCTTCATTGCTGCACAGACTTTTCTCTGGTTGTGGATAGTAGGAGGCTACACTCTGGTTGTGGTGCACAGGCTTCTCTCCTGCATTGGCAGGTGGTTTCTTTACCACTGAATCACCAGTGAAGTCTTGGATTCACTTTTTTAAGTGAAATTTTAAACCGTTATAGTGACATGATCTGATTCATGGCTTTAAGAGAGAATTCACTGTGGGTGCTGTGTCAAGAGGAGACTGGGGGCACTTCCTTGGTGGTCCAGTGGTTAAAACTATGTGCTTCCACTGCAGGGGGCATGGATTCAATCCCTGATTGGGGAATTAAGATACTACATGCCTCACAGCATGACCAAAAAATAAAAATTGACGCCAAAAAAAAAAAAAAAAAGTCCATGATGAACAAAAAAATCAAAATTGAAAAAATGAAAAAAAAAAGAGTAGATTGGGAAGGGGGGGTATAGGACAGAGGTCGGGAGATAAGTTAAGACATTATTGCTGAGGTGCAATGGCGATGGAAAACTGGCCTTACTTGCTGATGGACTGATTGTGGGCAGTGGGAAGAGGGGGAGAGTTTAGCACAATTCCTAGGTTAGAGCAGCTGTTGGGATAATGGTACAGAGGGGAGGCTAGGAGGGCAGGTAGGGAAGAAATCTGGGGTTCCATTTCAGGCGTGTTAGGTTTGTGGGGTTTTTTGTTTTGTTTTGTTTAATTTATTTGGCCACGAGGCATGCAGGATCTTCCCCAACCAGGGATCAAACCCGTGCCCCCTTCAGTGGAAGCACGGAATCTTAACTGCTGGACCACCAAAGAAATCCAGTTTTGTGGTTTGTTAGACATCCAAGTGAAGATTTAAGGCCAGGAAAAAAGGCCCAGGGGCATCTGCATATAGATAATGTTCCGCACAGGGGACTGAGTAAGACATGTGTAGGGGAGGTCACAGGAGTCTTGTAGACTTTGATTGTGAGGAATGAACCTAAATGAGGAGGCTGTCACCTGGGGAACCTAAGAGAGAATGGATGGGCCCGACTGTCTCCGTGCTCAGCTCTTCTGCACTCCGCTCTGGGGTGTCTGTCCAGTGGGTCCAAGGAGGGGCATTACTCAGGGGTGTTGTCTCACCCTCTTCAGAGGGCCTGAGGCTCAAGCTCAGAATTCCCAGGTCCCACCTCGCCACCGGGATTGGAGAAAGGGGTGGGAGAAGGGCTCTGTAGAGCTCAGGCGCCCCTGACATTCACGGCTCAGCGCGTGGCGGGCCCTTACCACAAAACCCACTTCCTCTGATGTTCTGTCTCTGGGTTCTCTCCATCACCATGAACTTCCTGTGAGCACAGTTATGTTCTCAGGGGAAACGTCAGCCATGCTGAGAAGGCAAGGCTCCCGCGCAGAGTTCCTCCCACCTTCCTGTTAGAGCCCACGCTGGGGGCTGTGCTTGGAGGATGAGCCTAGGAGCTCTGAGCAGGCAGGACTCAGACCTGCCCCGCCCTGCCCGGGACAGTGGCTGGCACCTGGCAGCGTGTTCACACGTGTACCCTAAGTGAGTGCTAGGCTGAAGCTGCCAAATGAGGCTAATTTTGACTCATAAACCCCAGGGACAATACTCCCTATTTCATAGCATTTTAATCTTCATGTGGGTGCTCAGTTGCTCAGTCATGTTGGACTCTTGGTGACCCCATGGACTGTAGCCCAGCAGGCTTCTCTGTCCATGGGGATTCTCCAGGCAAGAACACTGGAGTGAGCTGTCATTTCCTTCTCCAGGGGATCTTCCCAACCCAGGGGTCAAACCTGTGTCTCCTGGGGCTCCTGCGTTGGCAGGCGAATCCTTTACCACTGAGCTCCGTGGGAAGCTCTTTAATTTTCACAGAGAAGATTAAATAAGAAAGTTAGCATGGAAGCACCTAATCCCGTGACTGGCATGTAGTAGGTGCTCCAGTATTTGGACACAATGCGTGTGTGTGTGTGTGTGTGTGTGTGTGTGTGTGTTTCAAAGTAGAGAGACGGACTTCCCAGGTGGTCCAGTGGTTAAGACTTCATGCTTCCACTGCCGAGGACCCTGGTTCAGTCCCTGGTCAGAGAACCAAGATCCCACATGCCACATGGCACAGCCAAAAATAAGAAGTAGAGAGGGAGAGATCAATTGCACCTGCACAAAAACAGCCCCCAGTTTGTATGATATGACGGTGGGAGCAAGGCCTAAGCACTGGTCTGACCCCACACCCCTCGAGAGAGAAAGGACACAGTCAGTTTTCACTCCTGCCCCACCCCACCACTTCTGAAACCACAGGCCATCCGTTCTGCGCAGTGGGGAACACAGCAGCGGCACAGATAAACCAAAACAGCAGTTAATGAATCATCACTACGATTTGGACTATGTTCCAAGATGGATTGCTTCAGGATAGGGTTATTTTTTTAAAACTATGTATATATTTAAAATCTTGAGTAAGTGTATTTTATTTTATTTATTATTACTTGTTTAGTTGGCTGCACGGGGTCTTAGTCGTGGCACACAAGATCAATCTTCTTGCGGCATGTGGGGTCTAGTTCCCTAACCAGGAATTGAACCTGGGCTCCCTGCATTGGGAGTACAGAGTCTTAGCCACTGGACCACCAAGGAAGTCCCTAAGGCTTTTTTTAATGCTCTGAGGGTTTCTGACTGATTAACAAGGGTCCTGAAGTGAGCCCTCTCTCAGAATGAACTGGAGATCTCATCAGATACCCCACCCTTCAAAGAGCTTTCCATACCCCCTCTCCAATTCGGGCGTTGGCCTCTCCTGCAGTCTCCCCCAGCCCTGTGTCACCTCTGGCGTTCCTTCATCACCTACCCTGCAGTCGCCCGCTCCCTGGGCAGACAGGCTCACTGCTGTGCCTGGCTATGCAGGCACTGGATACCTGGGTTTTAAATTTAATTTCAAAACTGTTCTGCATCATTTCATCTTCCTAAAGAATCCCACGTGCAGAGGAGGTAATAAAGAGGATTAGAGTAAGACATCTTGCTGCTGCCCCAGAAGCCAGAAATGTACACTTGTGTGTGCTCTACCTGTCAGACTTGCTCTGAAGAGCCTGGGAGACAGGGACTCAGACATAGAGAAATGACTGCCAAACCCCGGGTGTGGAAAGGAGGGGAAGCCTGAAACACAGCTCTGAAAATCAGGAGCTGAGAGAGAGTTGAGGCCAAAAGAGGCATCTGAGAGCCGTCATCAGAAGTTTATATTTGATTTGAAACCAAAGAAACACAGCTCTGAGGTCCTGTCTCCGACATCAGAAGAAGCCGATACACAGACACAAGGTGGGCGCTGCGGAGCCAGTGGAGTGTCCTGGCAAGATGGCCATGGGCTGTGGGGACCTCCTCCATGCCCCCCACCCCCACCTTGGGCTTCAGTGAAGTTGCTCAGCACAGTAGGTGCGAGAGAGGGTTAAAATGCAGGCCTGCTGGAGGCCTGAGAGTGCCCGGACTTGGTGCCCATAGGAGATTATATGTGCTTCCCTTGTAGCTCAGTAAAGAATCTGCCTGCAGTGCAGGAGACTCGGTTCAATTCCTGGGTTGAGAAGATCCCCTGGAGGAGAGTATGGCAACCCACTCCAGTATTCTTGCCTGGAGAATCCCATGGACAGAGGAGCCTGGCAGGCTACAGTCCATGGTGTTGCAAGAGTTCGACATGACTTAGCAACTAAACCACCACCAAGTCGCTTCTGTTGTGTCTGTGCGACCCTATGGGTTGTGCTACCCGTGCCACTTGGGAAGTGCAATGGGGAATTTGGTTTGTGACAAAGTGTTGAGCGGGTGGCAATGACCCTGTGTCTTCCAGAGTACTTGAAGGAGCCCCTGGAGCAGTACGTGAAACAGCTGCAGGTGGTGCGGGTGGTGCGGCAGCAGGAGCGGAAGGGGCTGATCACCGCCCGGCTGCTGGGAGCCAATGTGGCCCAGGCGGAGGTGCTCACCTTCCTGGATGCCCACTGTGAGTAAAGGGGGCCGGTCTGGCTCTGCCCCACCTTCCCTCCCTGGCAGAAGGAAAAGCTGGGACCCCCGCATCACCCAGGCCTCTGCCTGCTCTGCTGTCCCAGGAGCGAAGCAGGCTTGGGACTCCCCCAGATTCTTCTACCCCTTTCTCACTCTATTCCCTAGGATGGTTATCAGGAGGCACGCACAGCCCTATAACCACTGGGGACCCCACAGTTGCTGGGAGTATGTTCTAGAGCCTAGACACTCCTCTCCCCGCTCTCCCGATCTGTACCTCATTCTGAGCTCAGCCCCTTTGACTGGCTCTGGGCGCTGTTCGGTGTGGCCCTTTCCACATGGAGGCAGGAAGCCCTGCTTCTTGACCCCAAACAGCACACTTCCCTTGCTGTTGTCAGGGGGAAAAAAGTGTTCCCTGAAAGCAATGATACATATTCTGAGAAGCTGTAGACTTGAAGTCAGAAGACCTGGATTTGTGTTCTGACCCTGCCACTAACTGAGCCTCAGTCTTCTCCTTTATCAAGTGGGATAAGGATGCCAGCCATACACACCAACAAAATCATCACTCCAGGGGCCAAATCATCTCTGTAGTTCATCAGAAATCCCCAAGGGGTGATTATTCTGCAGCTAGAGCTGAAGCATGAGGTGCAGAGACCCCGGGGAGAAGGGCACCCTGCATGAGACCCACACTCAGGTGGGGAGAGTCAACTGAGTGGCTAGCCTGCATTCCCTGAAGGCAGCCCTCTACGGCCTCCCTGTGCCTTTGGAGCCTCCGTGTTTCTCCCCTGATACCTCTATTATCTCCTCCAAAGCCATTTCCACCTCTCTGGGAGGAGGGGCAGGTGTAGGTGGGTCCTGGGAGATCTCTGTCCACTCTCGGTGACTGTGGAGCTTGCACGTGTTTCCCTGCCTGCAACTGGGGAGCAGGCACTTGTCCTCCTGGGGCTCCCCACTGGCCGGAGGGTGCAGGCTGGCTGCGGGGCAGGACCCTGACTGCGGTCTCCTGGCCCTGGCCTGCAGGTGAGTGCTTCCATGGCTGGCTGGAGCCCCTCCTGGCTCGCATCGCCGAGGACGAGACAGTGGTGGTGAGCCCAAACATCGTCACCATTGACCTGAACACTTTTGAGTTTTCCAAGCCCATCCAGAGAGGCCGAGTCCAGAGTCGGGGCAACTTTGACTGGAGCCTGACCTTCGGCTGGGAGGCTTTACCTGCACGAGAGAAGCAGAGGCGCAAGGATGAGACCTACCCCATCAAGTAAGTATCGCAGGCTTGTGGGCCCCCAGCCTGGCCTCTGCAGTCACAGGGACCTGGGCCATCGCAGGTCAGCATTTATTGGGTGTTGTGTGAAGAGCTTAGCATATTTAATCGTCATTCCCTTGAGGTAGGTACTATGATTAGCCTGTTTTGCAGATGAGAATGCTGAGGTTCCTGGTCAGTTGGCCAGGACTAACTGTTGGCCCCAGCCTATGCCACCCTGGAAACTGGGGGAGCAAGAGTGCCCATCCCACCAGTTTGGCCACAAGCCTGTCCCCCCACCATGGTGCTGTCCTGCCTGGTGCCATAACAGTTGGCTCTCACTCTCCTTCTTCCTTGTGCCAGGCCCAGGGTTCAGGGCCTTCTGTACTTTGTCTTGTTAATTCTTCCCTTCAGGTAGAAAGGACATGATGGCTGCTTGCAGAGAGATAGGGGGTAGAGACCATTGTAAAACAGCCATTGTAATGAGAGGGGGTGATGTGTGCAGCCAAGTGGCCATCTTTGAAAAGACTGAGAACGTCTTAAAGAAAGATAGATGAATGTTTTGCAATTGGCAATGTGTTGCAGTTGTCCTGAACTTTTTCAGGAAAGGACCAGATAGCAGGTATTTTAGGTTTTGCCAGCTAGGGCTTCTCAGGTGGCACAGTGGTAAAGAAACTGCCAAGTAGGAAATGGCAACCTACTCCAATATTCTTACCTGGAAAATCCCATGGAGAGAAGAGCCTGGCAGGCTGCAGTCTGTGGGGCTGCAAAGAGTTGGACACAACTGAGCACCCACACACATACATACATGCAGCTACCAAAAAAAAATCTTTTCAAAATGTAAAAACTATTCTGTGCCAGAACCTTAGAAACAGGCCAGCTTTGACCCACAGGCCACAGTCTGCCAACCCCTGAGCTAGAAGGCAGGTGCTTGAAAGTTTATCCATTGTTTGATGCCCAGCTGGCTTTGCCTTCTCCCAACACACCCACCCTACTCCTCCCTCTCAGACTGTGGGTGCGATTAGAGATTACAGACATCTCAATCAGACTGAGGAGTGACTTTTAGAGTATCCATTGCTTCTGGATTATCTGTACCACTGTTTTTCTATACTGGCCAGGAAACTGAAGGGTCAACCAAACATATACCAGGGGGTGGGGGGGGGGGACTAAGAGTTTGGGGATATAGTGAGCAGAGTTGGGAGGGAAGGCTTTCTCCCCTTCCATGTCCCCAGATCCTAAGAAATGCCACCCAGAGCCTCAGCAGAGAGGCTGCAGGAAGGAATCCCATGGATCTAAAACAGCCTGCTGCTCTGTCTCCTTTGGAAGGAAGAGAAGCAGCAGCAAAGGGGCAGAAAGGAAAGGAGAAGAGAGGAGAGAGAGAGAGAAGAAATTGGAACTCCCTATGGACTCTCTGCTTGATTCATAGATGTCTTTTGTTTGGGATGTACAGCAACAAAGCCCCCTCCCCCCAAGCTGGGGGCCAGGCACACAGTGGCACAGTCAGGGACAGGGCACCTGGCCCCCACCCATCACTGACGTCCCCTGCTCCGATGTCCAAGGACCATACAGCTGGAAGACAAAGCTCCAGTGTTTGAGGAATGAGTCTGCTCCCTGGTCCGAATGCCCTGGTGGTGTGCTTGCTTGCCTCCGGCACTTTGCCTGGTACCCGCCAGGAGACCTGCAGGTAGCACCCTCTCTTCCTCCACTCCCAAAGTTAACAGGAGACTAAGAGGAGAGGTGAGGACCCAGGGGACCCCAGGAAGCAGGCCAGGAAATACAGAGAGTTTCCAGAGGTTGCCTATTGATTGTGAGTCTCTAGTGATGTTCCCCGTGTAGTTTATCCTCAGAGATAATTTGTCAGTGGCTTCTTAGTCAGAGGGACCTCCCAAAGCCAAGAGACAGAGACTTCCCTGGTGGTCCAGTGGTTAAGATTCTGAGCTCCCAATGCAGGGACCTGGGTTTGATCCCTGGTCAGGGAACTAGCTCCCATATGCCGCACTAAAGATCCTGCGTGCTGCAACTAAGACCTGGTGCAGCCTAAATTAAGTAAATAAATATTAAAAAGAAAAAAGCCAAGAGACAGGCTTAGGTCCAGGAGACCCTCAAGAAGCAGACGGTTAGTTCCAAAATGCTCATCTAGGGTCCTAGGACTCTCTGAGCCTTCCTTGGCCTTACTTGGACTGGCTTAGAACCCCTAGGAGAAGTCAAAGCCAGGGACAAAAGCCTGCCTGAGCTTGAGGGTTTCCCAACCGAAATTCCTTCCAGAAGGTGGCTACATGAGCCAACCTCAGGGCAACGAGAACAGCGGTAGGCTAACACCAACTTCAGGCTCCTGTGTGGTCGCCTTAACTAGTCAGCCAGTGAATGCCGATTGAGGCCCTGCTGTGTCTGAAACTCCTTGACTGGTCCTGGGCTTACAGAGAAGGTTTCTGCTTGGCTGTGCCACATGGAGCTGCCCACTGAGGGCAGCAAAGCCCCATCCGAGCCAGCCTGGCCTGGCACAGAGACCAACAGTGAGTGACACATGTGCACTCCTGTCTCCCCAGCTCCCACCCCTTAGCTCAGCCCCTGTTGTGAGCAGTGTGATATCTAAGTTCTTGAGGTTTTGTCAGTTTATCTAAGTGTGGGTCCGTGCCTCCCTGCCTTTGTCTGAAAGCCAGAATCTTTTTGTAATCTCCAAATGCTCCCTTTAGTCCAAATTAAGTTTAATTTCACCTCACTCCCTACCCTGTTTCCGGGAGCACCTATGTCCAAAACCGGTTTCACACAGCTTCTGATGACTGAGTATCTACTATGCTTTATGAACTTTGCTGCCAAAAAGCAAAAGATGGTGGCTTTTCTCTCAGCTATTGCCCTGAGTACTCAGAGGAAAAGATCTGTCTCTTTACTCTGTATGACTAATACATAACACAACCCCAGGTAGCCCATGTGTAATATACCCAGTTGTATGAGTAAACAAGTGCCTTTTATTATTATTATTTATTTATTTACTGTTGGCTGTGCTGGGTCTTCATTGTTGTGTGGCGGCTTCTCATGGTGGTGGCTTGTCTTGTTGCAAACAACAGGCTCTAGGCACACCAGCTGTCCGAGGCCTGTGGAATCTTCCCAGACCAGGGATCGAACCCGTGTCCCCGACATTGCAAGGCAGATTCTTAACCACTGGACCACCAGGGAAGTCCATGAGTACCTTTTAGAAGACAGTCATGATCTTTACATCTCTCTTGGACCTGATCCTAGAAGGCAAAGAATAAAAGCTCAATAAACATTTGCTAAGTGAATGAGTTAGTAGCTGCATGTTCCAGACGAGAAGAAAGGAGGAGGGAGGGAGTCTTAGAAGCATCTGCAGTGAGTCCGCCCCTTTCCACGCTGGGCTGTGACCCCGCTTCCCCCCAGGAGATGCACATGCTTTTCCCTTTGTCTCTCCAGGTCCCCGACGTTTGCTGGTGGCCTCTTCTCTATCTCCAAGTCCTACTTTGAGCACATCGGTACCTATGATAATCAGATGGAGATCTGGGGAGGGGAGAACGTGGAAATGTCCTTCCGGGTGAGAGCGAAGAGGGCTTCGTGGGGGAACCACAACGTCCCGGGGTACGGATGACCTGAGACCCTGTCTCTTAGGCAGCAGCAGGGTTGGCATGTCTGGAGCTGAACTTGGAAGGGTGGCTCTTCCCCATCATGACACCACCTTTCCTCTGTCCCCCCACCCCCGTCCATGGCAGTAAGGTCATGGGACTCAGATTGGACATATGGCAACAGATGACTGGGCAGAACCCCTAAGAGGGAAGGGGTAGTGGGGTAACAGGGACCGGACATCTGGGGACTGGTGACATCTTTCATGATGTCTGTGGGAACAGAATTAGGGTGAAGGTGGGACAGTTCAGTAAGCAGTCACTATCCTCTTTCTGGAAAAACCAGGCTTCACTTTCCAGATCAGAGGACACATGCCTTGGTAGCCTTTGGAGTTACTCTCCCCTATGCTCAGCATGCTCTTCATAACTGTAAGAGAAGATGATGGCCCAAATTCTGGTGGACCCCGGAACTCTGAGGGATTCCAGGAATAAAGCAAATCAGGATTAGGTTGGCAAGAAAGGCTTCCTTGTGGTGAAATCGACACAAATCTCTGTCCAGGGGAAAGTAGTTAACAAGGAAATGAGCTTGCTTATGAAGTCATTTGGATGGGATTGTCGACTCAATGGACATGAGTTTGAGCAAACTATGGGAGATAGTGAAGGACAGGGAAGCTGGGCATGCTGCAGTCCATGGGGTTGCAGAGAGTCGGACACGACTGAGTGACTAACAACAACAGTGAAGTCACTTATCACAATGCCTGGCATGTATAAGCACGTCATTGATATCATTGCTGTTACTATGGCTATGATTATGCATTTCTGTTGCTGCTGTCTGAATAGCACTGAAACATGTATATTATCATATGTGAAACAGATCACCAGTCCAGGTTGGATGCGTGAGACAGGGTGCTTGGGGCTGGTGCACTGGGATGACCCAGAGGGATGGGATGGGGAGGGAGGTGGGGGGGAGGTTCAGGATGGGGAACACCTGAAAACCCATGACTGATTCATGTCAATGTATGCCAAAACCACTACAATATTGTAAAGTAATTAGCCTCTACTTAAAATAAAGAAAGAAAAATCAAATGAATAACAACATACCTCCCAATCTAAAACCTAAAAAAGAAGACGCAAGTGGAAGGGGTGTCCTAAACCAGCCCTCTGACAGAGAACAGTCACCAACTTAGCACCATAATTCCCAGGGTTCTGATTCTGGGCTAGTTCATGAGCCTCTGACCTCTGTTCAGTCTTTCTGTAAGGAGGCTACTGTACTAAAGGTCAGGTGATTGCCATAAACCACCTAATGGTGGCTTTTAATTAGTGAATTGATGCTTTGATTGGGTCACAAGTCCATCTCCATTTGAAGGAACTTGAGTTCCTGAGTTTCCAGTAACACTTGAGTAAGCTGATAAAATCACCTTTCTGGGTCAAAAAGCCAGGTGGCGCCAGAGCTCAGAGTAGGTAGATGGATGTAAACTTGGTCATCTGTCTCTTCTCCAAAGTGGGCCCTGGTAACCCTCAGGACCCCGCAAATTTCCGCTTGCTTAAATCCAAAGTGAACCATATCAGAGAGCCAGGGATTGTGTAGTTACGGCCTGTGAAGAGGCCTAGTCAGTGTCTCTTTTTTCTGGAGGAGAGAGGGGTATTTCCCTGATTTCGTGGACCTGGGGTTTGGCACCCTGGGAATGGAACAGAGTTGCTTGGGGTAGGTTGTCCCACCCACCCACTGAAAACCCCACCCCGTCTCATCTTACGGCAGGTGTGGCAGTGTGGCGGCCAGCTGGAGATTATCCCCTGCTCTGTGGTCGGCCACGTGTTCCGTACCAAGAGCCCCCACACCTTCCCCAAGGGCATCAATGTCATTGCTCGCAACCAAGTGCGCCTGGCTGAGGTCTGGATGGATGGCTACAAGGAGATTTTCTACAGGAGAAATCTGCAGGCAGCACAGATGGCCCGAGAGGTGAGAGGGGAGGATGCTCAGGAGAGGTTCGGATGAAGAGAAGGGCATAATCACAAAACCTGATCCAGGGCTTCATGATGATGGAGGCCCACTCAGCTCCGCCACCCGGTGCCTTTACCCCTCAGGCCTTGGGAGCTAGAGCCCAGGCTCTATTTTGGAGGCTAGAGAATGAGGAAGGGCAGGTTTTGTTGTCCCTGCCTGAAGAGCCCCAGCATCTTTTAGAAGGGGAGGGAGACAAGATTTGGAGGAAGAACCTCTTACAGGAAGAATGGCTTTGCTCTGAGAAACCAGAAATTGAAGACTGGAGGAAAACTAAGAGTTCACAGGAGATGGGGAGTGCTATGGGTGGGGATCCCAAAGCCAAGGCAGGGGGTTTGGGATTAGACGTGGAGCCGACAGGAACCCCAACTGATTGGGAATGAGCATGAGACCCATTCTGGGAGAAAGTGGTCCCAGAAACCCTAGGCTACATCTGCCCAGACAGGAAGGTCAAGCCTGGTGAAACTGACCCTTTGGGGGCTGCCTTAATTGACAGAAATCCTTTGGTGACATTTCGGAACGACTGCAGCTGAGGGAACGACTAAACTGTCGCAACTTTTCCTGGTTCCTGGACAACATTTACCCGGAGATGTTTGTCCCTGACCTGAAGCCCACCTTCTTTGGAGCTGTGAGTCTTGAGAACAAATATGCCTACCCATCATCCCAGAAGCCCCGGGAGAAGTTTCAGGACCACTGAGCCCATAGCTGGATGAGAAACAATCGATTTTTACTCTCCACACTTGTTTATCCAGGAGGGGGACCTGGAGGCCACCCGGGCTCCTAGAGCTAGCTAAAAATCTCTTAAGGAGGAAACAGCCTGTAAGCAGTGGTTCTCAAACACTCACTTGCATCAGTCACCAGAAAGGCTTGTTAAGACACTGTGTGTTGATTCAGGAGGACTGAGATGGGGCCTGACAATTTGCATTTCTAACCAGCCCTCAGGCAATGCTGAGGGTCTGGGGATCACACTTTTGAGAACCACTGCTCAGAAGGACATTCCCACAGGCTGAGGGCTTCTCCCAGAGACCTGCCTGGTTGCCCACCCTGCCCTTGCCCAGTCCCTGGGTTCTGCACCTCATTTGCCATTCACTCCAGGCATCTGGATTAATGAGTGGGAGAGGAAGGTCAGAGAGGGGGAATGCAGCCATGCAGATTTATTCCAGATGGACCGTACACCACAAACCAAAAAACCCCCTCATTGTGCTCCCCTGGGTCCCCTTTCTGCTCACCATCCTGCAGCTCAAGAACCTCGGCGTGGATCACTGCCTGGACGTGGGAGAGAACAACAACGGGGGAAAGCCCCTCATCCTGTATGCCTGCCACGGCCTCGGCGGCAATCAGGTACACAGCCCAGCCCCTGACTGGCCTGTCTCCTGGGGCATCTCCTGTCTGCACACACCCCCTTTCTCCACACAGAATAGCCCTTTCCTGAGGACAAGGGTGGGAGAGATCCAGAAAGAGAAGGAGATACCAGTCCTGCCCTCAGGAAGCCCCCAGTCTGAGGGGAAACGCATGATACAGACAGATAAGGTCCTAAGTGTGGATCAAGGGCACCCAGAGAGGAGAGGGCAGCAGTGCTGGCTGGTAGAGTGGGGCTGGGAGGGGAGGATTGTTTATCACAGGAAGCATGCTGGAGGATGTGAGCTGCTGAGTGATGTTTTAGGGTGACCGTGAAAAATTTTTGAGCCCTTTCCCTCACCTACACTCAACTTTTGTGTGCGTGTGTGCTATTTCCAGGAGGCCCATTTATTATATTTTTTAAGTGACAAACTTGTGACTTGACTTTTGAGATTTATTTATTTTTGGCTGTTCTGGGTTTTCATTGCTGCACACAGTCTTTCTTCAGTTACAGTGCTGGGGCTTCTCATTTCAGTGGCTTCTCTTAGCGCAGAGCACAGGCTCTAGAGGCTTCAATAGTTGTGACACATGGGCTCAATAATTGTGACTCATGGGCTCTAGAATGCAGGCTCAGGAGTTATGGCACAGGGGCTTAGTGTCCCAAGGCATATGGGATCTTTCCAGATCAAAGATTGAACCGGTGTCCCCTGCATTGCAAAGTGTATTCTTAATCACTGGACTACCAGGGAAGCCCTTACATTCAACTATGTTCAATGCCTCCCCTGCCCAGAAGCTACCACTCTGATCCTACCACCCATCAGTGACCCCAAAACAACTCCCTACTGACATCTCACAGTTACCTGCATCCACTGTAAGGGCCCATCCCCCTGTGCTACAATGTCCAGCTCTTTTCCTGAAGAATAACTAGTAACCTCCCTGGCTCCAGTTCCTCAATCTACCTTGAATGCCCAGTGTTTGATAAGTAAGAGGCACTTGAAGCAGAGCTGAAGGAAGGAAAAAGTGGCAGGGACACGGAATAGGATGCCAACATATGCAAGTGAAGACAAAGTCATTCTGAAGCCATTGCCTGTACCACTGGCCTGCACAGTGATTTTAGGTGGTATAGTGGTGAACATTTTTGCTATAGTAACCTATTAACAAAGAACCAGCATATCAAACACATGATTTCATAGATAACGCTTTAATGAGGCAAAGTTAATTTTTTTTACTTTTTTTTTTTTTGGTCGAGCCTTGTGGCTTGCAAGATCTTAGTTCTCTGACCAGGGATCGAACCCATACCCTCTGCAGTGGAAGTTCCCTGGACTGCCAGGGAATTCCCTAAGTTAAATTTTTACCTAAAGAAAAAATATTTAGTAACTATTATCTATTATTCCAGTATAACCCAGATACGGTGCCACATGAATTACTGAAATCTTGGCACCCACTCCCTTCCTCCCCAAGAGGTCATCTGTGATTGGTATCTCGGGCTGTTGGCTTGAACCTTCTCTTGTCTTCCGTTCTAGTACTTTGAGTACACAACCCAGAGAGACCTTCGCCACAACATCGCAAAGCAGCTGTGTCTACATGCCAGTGCTGGCACTCTGGGCCTTAGGAGCTGCCACTTCACTGGCAAGAATAGCCAAGTGCCCAAGGATGAGGAATGGGAATTCACCCAGGTGAGTCAGCTGTCCCAAAAGCTCAGAATCAAGAACCTGAGGCCACAACTGCGCCCTCCCTTCCTTCTGCATCTTCTTCCTGAGATACTATGGGATGGATCCAGACAATGTAGAAAGTATGGAGAATGTGAGCTTGGTCACAGGCAGGGTTCACGGGACTTAAGTAATGTTTGGTGATGGCTGATTCTGATTGATATAAAGATGGCGGTGGGGTTATGGTCTAGGGCCAGTTCTGTCATAGTTCAAGTATTTTTAGGCTGATCCCCAGGAGATGAAGTTGAAGAGTCACTCATGGTTACCACCTGGCCTCTGTGTGCCAACCACAAGGCTGTACACTCATGTACTTTGGTTTGGTTAACCTTCCAGAGGCTCTTCCCAAGTAGGTGGTGTCCCCATGACTAGAGATGGGCCAGCAGCAGCTCAGCAAGTTTGTGTCTGGCCCAAGATCCTTTGCTAGTAAATGGTAGACCCGGGGTTCAGACCTAGATAAGTCTGACTCAAAAGCACGGGTTCTTTCCATTACACTGCCCTGCCTGGGATGAATGATGTAACTTCTACTGGATCGGGCTCAAACTAGCAGCCTCCAATGAGCCTCCACACCCACTCCACCCCAGTCCCTAGTCCTGGGCTTAGGAAAAGGGGAGCCTAACCTTGGGGCTACAGGGAAGGGAGTAGTCTGAATATGATCAAAGGCAGAAAGTGCGGGTAGACTGCAGTGGCCCAGGTCTTTGAGATTGGCCATCTGGAGGCAGTTTGCATTTTCATTTCATCCTGAAAGCATTTTTCAGTTAACCCATGGTCCTCCCTTCCTGTGTTGCAGTTAGTCATGCTAAAGCTGGAGGTGGGGGGAAAAAAATAATAAAAAAAGCTGGAGGTGGGGGGAAAAATAAATAAATAAAGCTGGAGGTAGGGAATTGGCACCTGGCATAGGAATGCCAATTCCTGTGGAAACTCAGGAATGCATCCCATCAGAGTTTCTGGCATCCAAGGAAAAGAATGTGGAAGTATCCCCCCTGTGCCTTGCTGGATTTCCCTTCCCTTTTGTTTATTGTCCTCATCTCATTCCCCCTAGTAGTACTGTCTGAAGTCTGAGGCCTAAGTTGACCCTTTGTTTTGCTGTGTCATCTTTTAGGATCAACTCATCAGGAACTCAGGATCTGGTACCTGCCTGACATCCAAAGACAAAAAGCCAGTCATGGCCACCTGCGACCCCAGTGATCCCCACCAGCGCTGGCTCTTCATTTAACCTCCGGTGGGAGTTCCCACATGCTTCTCAGGAAACAGAATCTGGGGGAAACCTGATGTTTGAGAACCTGACCAGCAGCTTCCCTGTCAGCCTTAAAGATGGATTTCAAACCCAATGGAAGTCAAGGCAGAACCTTCCTACTCCTTGCAGCAACATTGGGCCTGTTTTCTTTCCTCCACATTGGTGGACAAGACCATTAGAACACATAAGATGGGGCCTAGAGCTTTCCTTCTGTCCTAGAAACAGACCTCCAAAGCAGAGGAGGCAGCTGGGAAAGGACCCAGGACAGCAATGATGAATTCAAGGAAAGTGCCTCTGCAGCCATGTCCTGGATCCCTGGTCATCTAGGACATCTGCAACTTCCAGTGAACTATAGAGTCTATCAGAGGAACTGGAGGTCTAAGTCTCCCTTGCTGTTATTACCTGAAGCACCTTGACAGTGCTTGACAGGTACACAATACTGTGAGAAAGACAGGAATCACTGTGCCCATTTTATAGGCAAGAAAACTGAGGCAGAGAGAAGTAAAGGAGCTGGTCTGTATTCCACAGATGGTACGTGGCTGGAGCTGAAACTGAGGCTCAAATTTGAACCTTGAACCCAGGCTCCTCCCACCACACCACGAGAACACTAAGCAACTAGCCACCAACTCTCCATTCTCTTTTCACTCCAGTCTGATCCTTTCTGGCTGACTGGTCTCCATAAAGCCTAGAACTGTGGAGCCAGGTAACCATGAGGGAGACCACATTTGGGAATCCTGTGATGTTCATTTTGAAAGAAACCTTGTGGAGCTAGCTAGTGATTTCTCAGGTTTACGTCCCAGAGCCTTCTTTCAATGCTCCTTGTATAATGTAGTTCCAAAGCAAATTAGCCATGGATGAAAACGAAGGTGGGATGAGGGCAGTGCCCACCAGGCCCTGATTTTCCAAAGGTCTGCAAGGACAATTTGAAAATCCTTGTTTTAATCCAACCCTATCATTTTCATATTATGAAACCAAAGCCAGATAAGAGAAGTTACTTGCCCTAGGCCACCCAAGGAGGTATTGGCAGCCCAGAGGCTAGGACCCAGATAAGGCTAACAAGATCCCTGGGAAGTCTGAGGAAGCAGGGCTCACGGGTGGCCTGGAGCGTGACTGTGTGACTGGCCTGGTCTGCTGTTCTCGCGTGAACTCCCCACATGGAGCAGACCTGCTGTGCACGTCAGCTCTTCTCCAAGCAAGTTGGACCCCACCACCCATGGCTGCTTTGCCTGAAGTGGAGAACCCCAGCTGCCGGGAGGAGGAGGACTCATTGCTTCCAGGAGTGATTCCTACTTTGAGTAGCGGACTGTCATCTTGGGCATCACCACATGAGGGCACCATGGGACCACAGCTGCCTCTCCTTGCCACTCAGGACGTCTCCTAGGTCCCGTGGGGTAGCCCAGCCAAAGAGAAAGAAGAGTGGCCAGCAGCGGGGAAAGGGAAAAGTTCTTTCCCAGCAAGAGAAGAGAATGGCACATAGATCCCAGTGGAAATAAAGGTTTTATGGCATGGGTAAAGAAGGTTGGCATTGGGTTCCTCTTCTCCTGGCTTGTCCCTTAGCTTATCTGTTTGGAGGATCCACTGTTTCCAGTTGTGAAGAATCACACACATCTGAAAAGTTCTCTCGCAGCCACTGTCTCTTATCTCTAGATATCCTCCAGCTTTCAGTCTGGCCCTACACAACTGTCAAGCACAGGCAGACCTGAGGAGATATGAGGCTCTTCCCCCTGTGGAACTCCCGCTCGAGCTGGGAAAAAAGCTTGTGAACAAGTCATACCAAAACTAGAGATTTTCAGAGCTGGACTAGGTGAGTTAGAACAGTTCCTTTCATTTAGGGAAATCAAGGAAGCCTCACAAAGAGGGTGACATTTGACCTTAGACCTCAAAGGATGAATCCTCAGGTAGGAAGAGCTCAGTAAGGAAAGATGTCAAATGTCAGAAAAGTCGCAGAGGGACGGCAGTACAAGTGGACGTGGGAGCCGGGAAGCCCTCAGGGTGAGGTTGCAGTGGATGGTAGAAGCCAGAAGGTCAGGACCACACTTTGGCTTTCATGAGCCCTAGGCACTTGAGCTATCATTAAAAAATATTAAATTATATTTCTTACAACTCCATTGGTATTAAGGTGAATCTATTCCGGGGTGATTGTAGAGACTGAGACACGTTTGTGGGTCTAAGAGGTATTATGGGCCTTGGGCACTGTGCCTGCTGTGTTTACTGGGGGAGTCAGCCCTGTAGAACGGGTGGGGGCCCCACTGGGAAGACTTTGACTGCCAGCTAATAAGTTCGGTAAGCTCTAGGGAGCCTTAGTCCTTAACTCCAATCTTAGCCCTACTCTTGGTTGCATTAAGCATCCAGACATTTATCAGGCACTGACTGTCTGCTGTTTATCTTGATATCCCTCATATTCTCTGTAGCATCAGCCAACAGCTCTGTAGCCCAGTCTTATGATGCACGCCCAACCGAGGTGCCCTGTCACAGCACTCACTTTCCTCACCCCGACCCCATAGCAGGAGAGCCTCACCCAGAGGCAGTCAGCTAAGGATAACCCACAGGAGTGAGAGATGCAGCAGGTTTGGGGGTGAAGGGAGGACCAAGGAAGAGAGGTGCTCAAGAAGAGAGAAAGGGCACTAATGGGATGGGGGAAGGGCTCAGAAACCAGCTTCATGGCCTGCCCTTAGCCCAGGCTGGCCTTCACCTGTTCCCCCCATCTGTGCTATTAAAATCCACCCCCTGATCATTCTCAGTCCAGTTCAGTCACTCAGTCATGTCCGACTCTTTGCCACCCCATGGACTGCAGCACACCAGGCCTCCCTGTCCATCACCAACTTCCGGAGTTTGCCGAAACTCATGTCCATTGAGTCAGTGATGCCATCCAACCATCTCATCCTCTGTCGGCCCCTTCTCCTCCTGCCTTCAATCTTTCCCAGCATCAGGATCTTTTCAAATGAGTCAGCTCTTCACATCAGGTGGCCAAAGTATTGGAGCTTCAGTTTCAACATCAGTCCTTCCAGTGAACACCCAGGACTGATATCCTCTAGGATGGACTGGTTGGATCCCCTTGCAGTCCAAGGGACTCTCAAGAGTCTTCTCCAACACCACAGTTCAAAAGCATCAATTCTTTGGCGCTCAGCTTTCTTTACAGTCCAACTCTCACATCCATACATGACTACTGGAAAAACCATAGCCTTGACTAGACAGACCTTTGTTGGCAAAGTGACCATTCTTAGGGCTAAACTAAAACCTTAAATCCTGCTTAAAATCTGAATGCTGGCTAGCCATGTGCTACTGTCCCCTGGCTCCAAAAACCTTTCACCTTAGCACTGACTGGCTGGTCCCCTCTGGGGATCTATTTCCCACTTGAAGAGAATGTGTGCCATTGTCAAAACTGAATAAATGTCCTAGAATATATTTCTTAGTTTTAATTAAAAATAAGGGATTTCCTTGGTAGTCCAGTGGTTAAGATTCCAAGCTTCCAATGCAGGGGACATGGGTTTGACCCCTGGTCAGGGAACTAAGATCTGGCAGGCTGCTGGATGCAGCCAAAAATAATAATAATACTGTAGATAAGTCAAATAACAGAAAAATGTGTTTAAAAAGTGAAACTTGGGAGTTCCCTGGTGGTCTACTGGTTAGGATTCTAGGCTTTCACTACCGTGGCCAGGGATCAATCCCTGGTCAGGGAACTGAGATCTCGCAAGCCAAGGTGTATAGCCAAAAAAGTAGAAAAAAAAAAAAAAAAGAAGGGAAATTGATCATCACAGTGCTCCCATGCCTATTGATTGTCTAGAAGTAATACTTTTCTATAAAAGTAGTAATTTCTAAGTATAAACCTTCTGTACCCTGTTTCTGTGACTATACATACATATATAATATATGTTTATAAATATATATTACATATATGTGGGTAGCCATTCCTTTCTCCAGGAGCTCTTCCTAACCCAGGGATTGAACCTGGATCTCCTGCATTGCAGCCAGATTCTTTACCATCTGAGACACCAAGGAAGCCCATTATATAATACAAATATATATAAATAATATATGTATATATTTTAAAAAGGAGAAGGGGGCAGCAGAGGATGGGATGGTTAGATAGCATCACCAACTCAATGGACATGAATTTGAGCAAACCCTGGGAGATAGTGAAGGACAAAGGACCCTGGTATGCTGCATTCCATGGGGTTGCAAAGAATAGGATACAACTTAGCAAACAACAACAATTAATATATATGCACACAGAGTACCATATTGTTTGAAACTTTTTATCTTCATTTAATATACCAAGGACATTTTTTCATATCATGTCATTTAAGTCTAACTCATTCTTTTTATTTCCTTTTTTAAAATATTTATTTATTTGACTGTGCTGGGTCTTAGTTGTAGCACACAGGGTCTTCCATCTTCCTTGCAGCATGCAGGATCTTTAGTTGTGGCATGTGGGATCTAGTTCCCCAACCAGGGATCAAGTCCAGGCCCTCTCCACTGGGAGCATGGAGTCTTAGACACTGGACCACCGGCAAGTCCCTAACTCATTCTCTGTAAAAGCTGGATAGTATTCCTTAATATGATTAAACCCAATTTATCTAACCTTCCTCTATTGATGAATACTTAGGTTTTCCCCAATTTTGTGACAAATTTTATGACAAACTACACAAAATATGGTGACAACTGTACTAGAACCCAGGCTTCCCTGATAGGCTCAGATGGTAAAGAATCTGCCTTTAATGCAGGAGACCTGGGTTCGATCCCTGGGTTGGGAAGCTCCCCTGGAGGAGGGCATGGCAACACACTCCAGTATTCTTATCTGGAGAAGCCCCATGGACAGAGGAACCTAGTGGGCTATAGTCCATAGAGTCACAAAGAGTTGGACACAACTGAGCGACTAAGTACATCACTTACTAGAACCCACATCTTTATACATGTATTTGTGTGCCTGTGTTTATTTCAAAAGGAATTAGCATTGCTCAGAAAAAATGCAGTGCCTCAGAATGAAAGCCAAGCCTTCCTCCACACATCACCCTCAGAGTCAGGATGAAAAGAGTCTGACCAGTGTGAGAGATGAGGCTGAGTGTGAGATTAGGCAACGGCATTGAGGGTATTAAGTGCAATGCTTAACAGTCTAATTTTTAAGCAAATACATGTTAGGCTTCCCGAAGAATACAAAGATGGATGCGATGTTGACCCTGACCTCAAAGGCTCACTTTGGAGTTTGTAACCTTCAGGAGGCTCGAGCCTCCTCTTGGACTCTTCATCCTGAGGCTAGAGCCATCTCCCTATTCTCCAGAGGAGGCAGGGAGGTGGGAGGAGAATGACAAAGGAGGCCAGGTTTCCCAGCCAGCTCAGCCCTCTTCCCTGGGTCCAGGTCTGCTTTAGGTTAGGCGGGATTGGGCTGGAGAGGCAGCCCTTAGTACAATCCCCCCCCCTTCCTGGCTTCAGTTCAGTTCAATCTCTCAGTCATGTCTGACTCTTTGCAACCCCATGGACTGCAACACGCCAGACTTCCCTGTCCATCACCAACTGTCGGAGCTTGCTCAAACTCATGTCCATTGAGTCAGTGATGCCATCCAACCATCTCATCCTCTGTCGTCCCCTTCTCCTCCTGCCTTCAATCTTTCTCAGCATCAGCGTCTTTTCCAATGAGTTACTTCTCATCAGGTGGCCAAAGTATTGGAGTTTCAGCTTCAGCATCAGTCCTTCCAATGAATATTCAGGACTGATTTCCTTTAGGATGGACTGGTTTGATCTCCTTGCAGTCCAAGGGACTCTCAAGAGTCTTCTCACAACACCACAGTTCAAAAGCATCAATTCTTCAGCACTCAGCTTTCTTTCAGTCCAATTCTCACATCCATACATGACTACTGGAAAAACCATAGCTTTGACTAGATAGACCTTTGTTGGCAAAGTAATGTCTCTGCTTTTGAATATGCTGTCTAGGTTTGTCATAGCTTTTCTTCCAAGGAGCAAGTGTCTTTTAATTTCATGGCTGCAGTGATTTTGGAGCCCCTAAAAAATAGTCTCTCACTGTTTCCATTGTTTCCCTGTCTATCTGCCATAAAATGATGGGACCGGATGCCATGATCTTAGTTTTCTGAATGTTGAGTTTTAATCCAACTTTTTCACTCTCCTTTTCCACGTTCATCAAGAGGCTCTTTAGTTCTTCAATTTCTGCCACAAGGGTGGTGTTATCCGCATATCTGAGGTTATTGATATTTCTCCCAGCAATCTTGATTCCAGCTTGTGCTTCATCCAGCCCGGCATTTTGCATAATATACTCTGCATATAAGTTAAATAAGCAGAGTGACAATATACAGCCTTCACGTCCTCCTTTCCCGATTTGGAACCAGTCTGTTGTTCCATGTCTGGTTCTAACTGTTGCTTCCTGACCTGCATACAGATTTCTCGGGAGGCAGGTAAGGTGGTCTGGTATTCCCATCTCTTGATGAATTTGCCACAGTTCGTTGTGATCCACACAGTCAAAGGCTTGGCATAGTCAATAAAGCAGAAGTAGATGTTTTTTCTGGAACTCTCTTGCTTTTTCGATGATCCAACAGATGTTGGCAATTTGATCTCTGGTTCCTCTGCTTTTTCTAAATCCAGCTTGAACATCTGGAAGTTCACAGTTCATGTACTATTGGAGCCTGGCTTGGAGAATTATGAGCATTACTTTGCTAGTGTGTGAGATGAGTGAAGTTGTGCAGTAGTTTGAGCATTCTTTGGCATTGCTGTTCTTTGGGATTGAAATGAAAACTGACCTTTTCCAGTCCTGTGGCCACTGCTGAGTTTTCCAAATTTGCTGGCATATTGAGTGCAGCACTTTCACAGCATCACCTTTTAGAGTTTGAAAGAGCTCAACTGGAATTCCATCACCTCCACTAGCTTTGTTCCTATTGATGCTTCCTAAGGCCCACCTGACTTCACATTCCAGGATGTCTGGCTCTAGGTGAGTGATCACACCATTGTGGCTTCCTCTGTGCCACATCATTGTGGCACCATTCCTGGCTTCTCGCTGCCTAAATCACAGCTCCACCCACAATGCTCACTCAGGGACCTCCCAATCCAGAGTTTGCCACCCACCACCAGGCACTCTACACCTCCCTCCTTCTTCCTCTCCTGACTCTGATGGGCAGAGCCTCTCATCTCCTGCAAGACACACCTGCTCCGTTTCGGAGCACTCCCCTGCCCTCCACCCTCATAGTCAGAAGACTAGCTTCCTATCCTGAAGTCTCTCTCTTCTCACCCACCCCATACTCTCCTTCTCTGAGAGCTCTTTCATCTGCTCTCCATATGAGTCTCCCCTAACCTGCCTCCTAATACCATCCTCCATCAGAAGTCTCTCCACGGAACTTCCCCGGTGGTCCAGTGGTTAAGACGCCTTGCTCCACTGGAGCAGGCACAGATTCCATCCCTGGTTGAGGAAGTTCCATATGCCAAGGGGCAGCCAAAGAGAAAAATAAATGCATAAAGTAAAATACACCCAATGGAAACTAAATACCATTAGCAATTTGATAGCATCACCACCACAATCACACCTTAAAAAAAAAAAAAAAGAAGAATAAACACTTGGAAATTTACATCATTCTTAAAAAAATAATAATTCTCTCCACTGCATCTACTCTGCTTTTGTCTCCCTGCATTTATACCTCTGTCTGCGTCCTGAGGGAATGACCCATCTCCCTCTTTGGGCAGGGAGATGCTGCTGTCTCGTCCTTCTTTCTGCTGACCTTGCAGCCCTGTTTGCCTCCACCTCCTGGTGCACAGAGTGGGTCTCTGCACTCACCGTGCCCCTATGGGGCAGGAGGAGAGCACCCCAAAGGAAAAGCCAGTCCTGTCTCTCCATGTTATTTCTGGTAAAGAAATATTTGTTGGATGCTTTTCAACTGAAAGCAGATGATTAATTCAGCCCTGGCCTTGTTCTGTCTTTGATCACAGATAAATTAGTTTACCTGAAAAGAAACCTTTTCATTTATGTTTCCATGTCACCTGTGATTTCCCCTGCCTTTCACCCACAGCCCTGCCAGCTGGCAGGAAGAAGGTCAGCAAAGCTGCTGATAAGAGGCATATAAAGAGGGCTTGGCTCATGGCAAGGGGGCAGTGGTCTACTCGCTGGCAACATGCTGCGCCTGCTGGTGTTTGCCTCCCTCGTCCTTTATGGTAAGTGGGTGGGAGATCTGTAGGGAGGGAGATAGAGCAGGAGGGTCCGAAAGCTTTCACTGAGCCCAGGTCTTATCCTGGGGCAGGCAGGAGACTCTGCCTGTGTGTCTAGCAAAAACTTTACTCTCCTGGAGCTCGTGATAGAAAAGGTCAGGAACCCCTGGCTGACAGGTTCCTGAAGCAGACAGGAGCCTCTTCCAGGCCCCAGGCTTCCCCATCATCCCCAAAGACAGGAAGACATCCTCAGCAGGTGCCTCGGGGCGTGTGTACTGCTGTCCCTGCTCCCTGGGGAATCCAGCTAACTGTGCGGGCAGGTGGGGGTGAGGTGAGGGGTAGAGGCCCTGAGCGAGGCTGAGACCACTGGGTCCTGTCCGCTGTGTGAAACGGGTCAGAGTTCTGGGGACACGTAGGGGAAGCAGAAGGCACTTGGACTTCCCTGCTTTCAAAAGGGACCCAGAGAACTCACAGTTGGGCCCCTCATTTGCTAGGGAGGAACTGTGAGTTTGCAGACAAAGCACAACTGCCATCCACCCTCCCACCCTGAGCTGACCCCATGCTTAGTCATCACTCACTTTTCTTCTGCTCCACAAAGGACACGGCACCCAGGACTTTCCAGAAACCAACGCCAGGGTAGTTGGAGGGACTGCGGTCTCGAAGAATTCTTGGCCCTCTCAGGTGGGTGTTCCTTCACAGCCCCAGACTGCCAATGAAATAAGAGTTGCTTGTGCCCAGATATACATTGTTATGTATATTTGTGCATATCCTTATCAACAGGAAGTTCTCCAACTGCTTAGATTCTAAATGTTGACAAACGGGACCAGGCTTAGAAGTTTTTCTCTAAATGCAAAAACACCAACCACACTCACTTTCCCAGGCACACACCCAAACACAAACCTGATGTATACTCCCAGCGATACCACTTTGACCAGACTAGCAAGACTGTATGCCAGGCTCACACAGATGCAACACACCTTCACACACACACACACACACACACACAGCCCTATCCATGCAGTGTGTGTCACACGTTTGGACACACCCTGCCCCCAAATAGAGCACCTTGTTCATGTGGCTATTTAAAGAGTTTCCACTTTCAAAATAAGGCAGCTAGGCTTTGATGTAAGCAATTCTAATTGTGTAAAACTGGCAAATTGACTGGTGAATAGCCATACTTTGAGAGGAATCACTGCAACTGATTCTGAATTAAACCCAATTTACAAAAGTTTGCGCCTCCATTTTCAGGAGTAGAGTTATTGTGTGATGAGAGCCACTGAAGGAGGAGGCGTTAACTGAAGGAAATGAACGCTCCAGTGGTGTTTCTAAGCATTCGCTGAATGAAGGGCCAGGGTGTATCTTGAAAACACTGGAGGGGAGTTCTGGGGACCTCGGCTTGTTGATTAGGTGATAGAGCAATTCCATGGCTACATTTCCTTCCCAAGAGGCAATGGAGGTAGAAGGACCTGGCTTCTTGGCCCTTTGCAACAACCTAGTGTAACGATGCCAAATGCACTGTATGTTTAGCCCAGATAGTTGGCGGGTGTTTTGAGGGATGGCAGGAATTTAAGGAGACCTTGGTTTGGGACAAAGTTTTTTTAAAAACAACAACCTATCCCTCTTTTCTTCTCTCCCCATCTAGATTTCCCTCCAGTACAAGTCTGGAAGTTCCTGGTATCACACCTGTGGAGGCACCCTCATCAAACAGAACTGGGTAATGACAGCTGCTCACTGTGTGGATAGGTGAGAAAAACAAACCAGCTTTTCTGAGACCCTGGGAGGGGAAGAATCTGGTCCTTCTAGAGGAATATGTATCCTGGACCACTCAGGACAAGACTTAAGAAGGTGTTTGGGGGCCTGCAGGGAGGTAGTAAGATGAAAAGTACAAACTATGTACTTTTCAAAGCCTGGCATCAGACAAGTTCACATTCAAATCCAGTCTCACCCTTCTTCTAGCTATGTGAACTTGGACGGCTTACTTAGCTCCCTAAGCTCTCACTCTCTTATCTCTAAAATGGGGTAATAATACCTACTTTGTAGAATTATTGTGAGGATTAAGTAGATAAATATTTAAGTACCTAGTCAATGCCTGACCGGTAACCGTTTTTTCATATTTATCTTGAGCAATGGTTCTTAAATTTGAGCATGTATCAGAATCACCTACAAGGCACAGATTGCTGGGCCCCACCCAGTAGAGTTTCTGATAGAGAACTCCAGGCTGAGTCCTGATAATCGGCGTTTCTAGCAAGTTCCCAGGTTCTACTGATGCTGCCGGTCCAGGGACCATGTTTTAAGAACTCTTGGTCTAGAAGTTTATATACCTCTCAACGTCCCTCTGTGGTCTGAGAGACATTCTTTTATTTATGCCCACCACACTTCTCCCAAGTTATGAGATATTCAGCCTCTGATGTTTAACTTAGTATATTGGGGAAATGAAGTTGATGGTAGTTTTTGTCACTTCCACAAGTTAGCAAATTGGGGATGAGAGGGCTGGTTACTTTTTCATCTACCAGGGTCTTCCATATTCCCTCTGCTTGGGCCAGAAAAGATGAGTTCCTGTCCTAAAAATGAGATGGAAGATGCCTTCCCAACTTTTCTCTGAGAGGAGAAAGAGAAGGATCACTCAGGGGTTCCCTCTCTCCCTTCAGCCAAATGACCTTCCGTGTGGTGCTGGGAGACCACAACCTGAGCCAGAACGATGGCACCGAGCAGTACATAAGCGTGCAGAAGATCGTGGTGCACCCGTCCTGGAACAGCAATAACGTGGCTGCAGGGTAGGGCAAGGTGGGGCTGGCCTGGGGCTGGGAGGTGGAGGGCTAGCTGCCCAGCCACAGGGTCTGGGCTTCCTTCATATTCATCCAGGAGGACTTTGAGAATTAAGATGTTGGGGGCTTCCCCAATGGCTCAAGTGGTAAAGAATCTGCCTGCAATACAGGAGACACAGGAGACCTGGGTTCCATACCTGGGTCAGCAAGATCCCCTGGAAGAGGAAATGGCAACCCACTCCAGTATTCTTGCCTGAAAAATTCCATGGACAGAGGAGTCTGACAGGCTATCGTTCATGGGGTTGCAAAGACTCAGACACGAGTGAGCACACACTAGGGCTTGAGAACATTTGAAGGTCTTTGGGATTTGTTTGATCTGGACTGGTCTGCATCATTGGATCCCCTGAAGCTCCTTCTCTGCAGAGTTTAATGTTCCTGTTTCTATTGTTATTTATTATTCATTTTATAGCACAGACTCCATTAGCAAAGGGCTTTCCTTGTAGCTCAGTTGGTAAAAAATCCACCTGCAATGCAGGAGACCTGGGTTCCATCCCTGGGTCAGGAAGATCCCCTGGAGGAGGAAATGGCAACCCACTCCAGTATTCTTGCCTGGAGAATCCCATGGACAAAGGAGCCTGACAGGCTACAGTCCATGGGGTCGTGAGAGTCAGACACGACTTAGCCACTATACCACCACCATTAGCAAAAACAGATTTCCTAAAATGAATCTTACAGTAAGAAAACTTCTGCAAGACTGAGCTGTAAACTTCTGGAAAAGAAGTAGTTAAAAGGGTGGCCAGTCTATAGAGTGTGGGAGTGGGGATGGGCTCCAGTAACTGGGGTATACCTGCAGAGCATTTATGTCTTTCTCATTTGAGAACTCTTCTCTGCTCCTTTCTAAGCTTCACTTCCCGGGACTGCAAATCAGACCTAGCGACCAAGCCAAGACCTCACCAGCAGGGGCTGCTATTACACATAGAATATCCTAGACTCCAAATGCGCAATTCCTCAAGTTTGAAGCTTGTTGAGTCCCCTCCTTCTTCTAAGTCACTGGTTTCCGATCCTGTGGGGATACAAGGCTTAGGGAGGGCCTGTCCCTATGCTGAGCTGAAGGCATTTCCGGTCGCGCGAGCGAGCAGTCTCCTTTCTACCCGCAGTTACGACATCGCCGTGCTGCGCCTGGCCCAGAGCGCTACCCTCAACAGCTATGTCAAGCTGGGTGTTTTGCCACAGTCGGGAACCATCCTGGCTAACAACACGCCCTGCTACATCACAGGCTGGGGCAGGACTAAGAGTAAGTCGCCTGCACGGGCACCATCCATCCCCCACATGGATACTGAATAGGTAGCTGAGCTTCTGCAGCCCTTGTTTTGTGGTCCTAAGTATTCAGAGCCGGAGGCCAGGAACCAGAGGAACCACCAGAGATAAAATAACTGGTGTGTGAAATCAACCTAAGAACAAGTCATGGAACAGTCAATTCAGAGATTTACAGACTGTTAGCAACAAAAGAAATAAGGCCTTACCTCAGAGAGTATTTTTTACTAGCCTCTCATTTTATATATCAGGAAACTGAGGCCCAAAGAAAGCAAAGAACTTGTTCAAGATCACATGACTAGTTAGTGACTAGTTAGTACCTGGTTAGCTGGGGCCAGAACACAGGTATCTTGGCTCCCACTTTGGTGGTCACTACAGCATCATGCTACCTCCATAGACACATCACCAGGCTGTGGGTTGGAGTGAATGAGCCAGGGGAGGTTGCAGGTCAAATGAAGTCAAGGCAGAAGAGGCCTCAGCCCTCTTCTGGTCAATCATGGGAGGATTACCGGAAGGGAAAGTCACTGGATGACATGGAAAGGTGGGAGAGGCTATGAGCAGAGATAGTTAGCAAGGGTAGAGACAGCAGGCCTGGTGCAGAAGGCTGAGAGCCACTGGGCAGGATCTGAGCTCTGCAGGAGAGGCGAGGTCTTGCTGTGAGCAGCAGGCTACTGGGAAAACCTGGGGCTGAGACAGACATGCTTCTAATCCAGCTCTGCTCTAGCTTCACTTAATGTCATTGTGGTTCAATTTCTTGATCTGTATATAACATGAAAGGGTTGTTGTAAGTATCCAAAAAAAAAAAAAAAAAAAATCAGATAAAGGAAAACTGCACTAAGTTCTTAAGAAATGGAAAGAAGGCTGCCAGATCCAGTTCCACTCCATGGGTTTATGGTGTAAGGAAGAAGCAGGGCAGATAGGTAAGTTATTAACAAATAAGACCATTCTAGTTACTTAACTAAAGTAGTCATGAGTTAGTGGTTTGGAATCTGGGAATACCAGTCAAGGAAGGTGCCTGTACCTTTCATCTAAAAAGAAACAAGAGGACAATCTATGACATGGCAGAGAAAAGGAGCTTCCCCTGACTTCAGCTTTCATCAGAGCTTGGGGAAGCTTGGCCAGGTGTGGGAGGTTTTCCCTGCACAGCATCGGGAGCTGACCTCTAAAGTTGTGTGTGATGTTCAGCCAATGGGCAGCTGGCCCAGACCCTGCAGCAGGCTTACCTCCCCTCCGTGGACTACGCCACCTGCTCCAGCTCCTCCTACTGGGGCTCCACCGTGAAGAACACTATGGTGTGCGCTGGAGGAGACGGAGTTCGTGCTGGATGCCAGGTGAACACAGGCTCAGAGTGTCAGAAGTCTCACCCCAGCTCCCTCTCTTCTCTGCCTCTCACCCCCTACCTTCTCCCCACCTCCCATTCCTCACCTACTCCCACCCTTATATACAGACTCAACTTTCTAGTCTAGTGTCTGGATGAGAATTATTCTGTGCTGGTAAGTCTGTATTCAAGGAATTTCAAAGTTGAAAGGAAACTTAAAATTCATCTTGCCTGCCTGATGCCCCCACGTCAAAAGTTTGTGTGTGGCCTAACATTTGTGTTAGTATATGTGAGTGTTCTTTAGAAGTTATTTGTGCCTTAGATGTTTAACGGCTGCAGTAGGGCTAGGCCTGGAGTGGTGGTTGTAACTGTGTATAAGGTAGCTTCCCTCCCATCAACCCCAATTTTTCTTTTTTTTTTTTTTAATATTCTGTTTATTTATTTGACTGACCCAGGTCTTAGTTGTAACACGTGAGATCTTCTGTCTGGGATCTCTAGTTGTGGCATGTGAACTCCCAGTTGCAGTATGTAGGATATAGTTCCCTGACCAGGGATCAAACCCAGGTCCCCTACATTGGGAGCGCAGAGTCTTAGCCACTGGACAACCAGGGAAGTCCCGACCCTAATTTTTCTTATAGCTCCTCTACCACCACCCTTTTGACCCAGGAGTATTGATAGCAATATATATACAGGTGAATACAGCAGGGAAAGTATACTAAATAGCTTTATAATAGTATATATATAAACTATTATAAAATTATGTATATGTATAAATCATCTTCTATTTACACAAGATCAATCAGCAATACACCATCTTATAGAATTGGTAATGCAGCCCAATAAAATTTCTTGATTATCTGCTAAATGCTAGGCACTGTGTTTGATTCATCTTTGTATCAAAAATACAAAAGATACAAAGATGAATATAAAACACAGTCTAGTGGAGGAATGGAAAGAGCAGACATAGGACAGAACGTCTACAATGTGGCTAAGTGTTATAATAAAGACTTGCCTAAGGTGATACAGGAATCCAAAAAACAGGTCCTCCCCTCTACCAACTCATCAACTTCTTCCCTGAGAAGCTAGTGTTCGTAGTGAGTCATGAAGGTTAAACAGAAAGCCAAGCAAGAAAAAAGAGGAAAAAATATTCAGAGAGAGACAGAACATGAAGAACGACATGGGCTAAGAACCTAGAACACACAGAGAATTATAAGGCATTCCCTACAACTAGAGCAGCGGGCTACAGTCCATGGAAAGAATCAGACACGACTGAGCGACTAAGCACAGCACAGCACAGCAAGATCCCAGAGGAGAAGGAAGAGATGAACCAAGAACACAGGTGGAGCTGGCTTTGAACAGAAGAGGGACACAGAAACATGCGTGGACATGAAAGAATGTACAGGCTGAGTAGCTGAAAGTTGGTGGGTGTTCTGTAATTGCTTCTACTTACTCATGAACTAGGAGTCAAATTAAATGCGGAAAATGAAGGGATAAAAAGGTTGTACCGATTTGGATTAATTAAGATGAATGGAGAAAGACTGGCCTCCATGTTGTTGCTGATAGGCTGAGGTTAGAGACCATGCAATAATCATATGGGTAAATGATTCACTCCATTCAAAGATCTAGTTGTAGGGAATGGATTAGTTCAAGGCTGGGTTTTCATGCATTATTGAAACATAAAGACAGTATTGCAGATCAAATGCAAGCTCTAAGCTAGGTGGAGGAGGAACAGAAGCCAGAAGGAGACTGGTAGGCTGGCTAAAATAGTAGAATCAAAAATTAAAGGTTTTTTTTTTTGATGAGCACTTAGTACTGTGAAAGTAAAGTGACCAACTCATCCCAGTTTTCCCAGGACTTCCCCAGGGTCAGCTGAAAAAACCAAAACCACACAACCTAAAAGTTAAGAGTTTTGTTTTATTCGATGAACTTACTGAGGACTATAGCCTGGAAGACACCCTCTCAGACAGCTCAGAGGAACAGTTTCAAAGAGGTAAGAGAGGAGCCAGGGGATGTTAGAATTTTTGCTGGGGGAAAAAAAAAAAAAACAAAGAGTCAGCCATCAAAGATTACTGCTAATAACAAGAAACAAACATTTCAAGTGAATGGTTTCAAGTGCTTTTCTCTGTATGGGAAGATGCAAGAGCCTGGGCTCACAGAAATCAGCCCTTTGATAGTCATTGTAACTATCTAGAGTCAGTATCTTTTTTCTCCATCCTGAAATCCCTTCAGGATGTGGAGAGCAGCTTCAGGGGCAGGTGGCTTGATAGTGGGCAACATTCACTGTTTCCCAGAATAGCAGGCAACACTTTGTTTACTGACACAGCAGGCAACATTTTTTTGTCCACATCTAAAAGTCCTGTATCCTTGAAACCCTGCCTGCAAGTTAGGGAAAAAAAAAAAAAAAAACACAAAAAACAATGATGCGGGACTTCCCTGGTGGTTTAGTGGCTAAGGCTCAGCACTCTGAATACAGGGGGCTCTGGGTTTGATCCTTGGTCAGAGAACTAGATTCCACATGTCACAACTAAGACCCAGTGCAGTCAAATGAATAAATAAATGAAGACAAACACATAAGTCAAATTCTTCCAAGTCCTCACCAGCCAGCCTCACCTATAACCTCTTAAGGTTTAACCTTTCTGAGTTTAATTCACTTTCCCCTGCTCTCTCTCAAAGTCTTGAACTCTGAAAAACTAAGAGTACTTTCCTTCTGGCTGACACTGCAAATCAGATATTCTCTGAGGCCATTGTGTCTCCACGGTCTCTTCCCACTGGAATTTCCCAAATACTGTGTCTTGGTTTGGGGGCTTTCAGATTTCTGTGTCCCCAGCCAATCTCCTAAGAGGGGATTCATTAAACACCTCTCACCTCAATCCACCCACTCCCACTGAGCTGTCTTCCAGCTCTTCCTTCTGCCCTAAAATCCTGAGCCATATCCTCCTTCACTACAGAGCTTTTTTTTCTTTTCAGGTCAATTAGCATAAGACAGTAATACGGTACACAATTCAATTACCTTCCATTCCTCTAGTTTAGAAATACTCTCAAATCCCTATTAGAATTTAAGTGGAAGATATTTAAACTGTTTTGTATTGAGTACAATAACCTAAAGGAATATATATCTTTCTTTTTATAAAAAGAATAACCATCTTCTTTTCCCAAATATAGTTAGGGTGGGGTACAGCTACTTCCTTTAAAAAAAAAAAAAATTAGCCCCAATTTGAACTTTTGGTCTCTTTCCCTAGTTCTTCTTTTTTTAAGTTTTAATTTTCATTGAATGATTATTTTGTTTAAGGTGGCAAATAAAACTCTGAGGCTTGATAGTGGGAAAGAACAGTCATTGTGTTTCTTCTACCACCTCGAGTTCTCCCTCCCTAGAGGGGACTACTTTTAATTCTTGAGTTGATTTCTTTTATGTCTACCTCCAGCTCTCTAAAAACATGTACTTATATTGCTACTTAATTTTTCACTTCAGGCATTATGCAAGATATCGAACTTCTCTTCCTTTATACATTTATACTTGCCCCTCAAGCATGAATTTTTCTGATCCCCACCCCAACCTCCCTAAATAATTTCTGTTAAACTAATGTTTAGTATTTATTATAATTATGTAAAATGCTATTCCCTGAATAATTTTGTTTTCCCTGGAGTTAATAATTGTCTTTTAAAATTTGCAAAATATATATTCATGGCAAATAGATGGGGAAAAAATGAAAACTGGCAGATTTTATTTTCTTGTGCTTAAAAATCACTGCAGATGATGACTGCAGCCATGAAATCAAAAGACACTTGCTTCTTGGAAGAAAAGCTATGACAAACCTAGACAGCATATTAACAAGCAGAGGCATTACTTTGCTGACAGAGGCCCATATAGTCAAAGCTGTGGCTTTTTCCATAGTCATGTACAGACGTGAAAGTTGGACAATAAGGAAAGCTGAGTGCCAAAGAAATGATGCTTTCGAACTGTGGTCCTGGAGAAGACTTGAGAGTCCCTTGGGCAGCAAGGAGATCAAACCAGTCAATCCTAAAGGAAATCAACCCTGAATATTCATTGGAAGAACTGATGCTGAAGCTGAAACTCCCATACTTTGGCCACCTAATGAGAAGAGCGGACTCGATGGAAAAGACCCTGATGCTGGGAAAGATTGAGGGCAGAAGGAGAAGGAGATGACAGAGGATGAGATGATTGGATGGCATCACCAACTCAGTTGACATGAGTTTGAGCAAACTTTGGGAGATAGTGAAGGACAGGGAAGTCTGACATGCTGCAGTCCATGGGGTCACAAAGACTTATTGGACAAGTCTTGGACTTATTGGACAAGTTGGACAAGACTTATTGACTGAACAACCAACAACATACTCAACTCATCACCAGTTCAGCCTTAAACTCTCCACTAATTTATAACTGACCTATTTTATCTTCTCTTGACCCTAGTGTTCTGTGTCTTGGTATGGATCTATTTGCATTCATTTTGAGGGATACTTAGCGAGTTTTTTCATCCTGGAAACTCCAGACCTTTGGTTCTGAAAATGTTTATTTATTGATGATTTCCTCCCCTCCATTTTCATTTTTTGTTTCTAGAATTCCTGTTACTCACAATCCATATCCTAAACTGGTTCTATTTTCTTATTTTCTCTCTATAGAGTTTGTCTACTTTATCTCCTAGCCTAATATTTCATTTATACTATCACATTCATATTTCCAAAGGCTTTTTGTTTTCTGAATGCTCTAATAGTTTGCTCTTCTTTTATCGTGGATATAATACTAATATAGTTTTATTGTTTATAGTCTTCTCCCTGCATAATCTTGGTTGTCTTCATTTTTGGTTTATTCGTTTCTCTTTATTTTGATCTTTATTTTTTTAATTTTTTAAAAAAATTTTATTGGATATAGGTAATTTACAATGTCGTGTGAGTTTCAGGTATACACAAAGTAGAACCAGTTATACATATGCATATATTCACTTTTTTTTTTCGTTCTTTTCCCACATGGGCCACTACAGAATATTGAGTAGAAGTTCCCAGTGCTGTACAGTAGGTTCTTATTAGTGACCTATTTTACATATAGTACTGTATATACATCAATCCCTATCTCCCTATTTTTCCCTCCCCACCCATTTCTCTCTCCCCTGATAATCATAAGTTTGTTTTCTATATCTGTGACTCTACTTCTGTTTTAGATTCCACATGTACGTGATATCATATGATATTTCTCTTTCTGTGTCTGACTTACTTCACTCAGGATCTTTATTTTTATATTGAGGTTTTCTTCCCTGGTGACTCAGATGGTAAAGAGTCTGCCTGCAATGCAAGAGACCCGGGTTCGATGCCTGGGTCGAGAAGATCCCCTGGAGAAGGAAATGGCAACCCACTCCAGTATTCTTGCCTGGAGAATCTCATGAACAGAGGCGCCTAGAGGGCTACAGTCCATGGGGTCGCAAAGAGTCAGACACGACTGAGCAACTAACACTTTCTTCAGATGTTTGGTCATCCTTGACCATCTGCTCTTATTTCAGAGTA
Organism: Dama dama; assembly: GCF_033118175.1. Taxonomy (NCBI): domain Eukaryota; kingdom Metazoa; phylum Chordata; class Mammalia; order Artiodactyla; family Cervidae; genus Dama; species Dama dama. The sequence continues at coordinate 44,863,816 of NC_083683.1, forward strand.
GGACAGTGGCAAGCTGACAGGTACCTCTGAGCCGTAGGTGGGGTTCATCTATAGGGAACTGCTTTTTCAGGTGATCTGGCTAGGCCATTTCGTTGGAGGGCTTCTAATGATAGTACCTCAAAGTCTTCCCTCTTGTGCCCGTCAGATTCTTCAATGAAATAGCTTCGAATTTTATGTCTGGAATCACAGAACTGACATCTGGGAACTGAGTAAGGAAAAGAGTATCAAGGTCATAATCTGTAAACTCAGATTCTTTCGATTCTAAGCCCAAGCACGTAACCACTACCCAATACATTACTTTCTCTTCTCTTTACCTCAGTTTAGTTTAACATGTTTTGACTACCTACCCTGTTATCTAAATACTGTCTAATTAGACCCATTGGTCTGAATACTGAGGGTAGATAAATCATTAGAACACACTATTTCCCCACCATAGGTTCAATTTAAGTCAGTAACAGCTATTGAGCTTAAGACATTCAAAGTTCTATGCTAGCATTGTAGAGTGGAAAATATCAGCAAGATGTAGTTCCTGTCTCAAGAAGCTCACAGATAAGCGTGGGAGTTAGAAACAAATTATGAAACCAAAACACAAGGCAGAACATGACAAACGTGCTGCAAAAGAAAGGAAGAAGTACTATAATTGTTTAGAAAGTGGGGATGCGAAGGAAGTAGGGATTTCAATTGGAGCTTTTATATAGTACAGGATTTATAAACAGAGATGTGGGTGGGTAGGGTGTAAGCAGAAACAAAGGCCCAAAGATCCAAGGATCTGGAGTTTTAGGACTCTGCTTCTCTTCCCCACAGGGTGATTCTGGGGGCCCCCTTCACTGCTTGGTGAATGGCCAGTATGCTGTCCATGGTGTGACCAGCTTTGTATCCAGCCTGGGCTGTAATGTCGCCAAGAAGCCCACAGTCTTCACCCGGGTCTCTGCTTACATCTCTTGGATAAATAATGTGAGTCCTCTCAAATGATGGGATGAAATAGTCACCTGGAGATTCACACATTGACTGGGGTAGGGAGCAAAAGTTGGGCAGGAGAGGCCATCATCTTCCTCATCACCTTCAAATATTTATTTACCCCTTTCCCTTCCCTTCTAGTGAACTTTCCTCTGATAGTGTTGCCATCCTGAGTTCCTCTTCCCATACCTACTAAGCAGGCTTCATCATATTGTTTACTACTTAAGAGTAAGGTGGTGGCAATAGCAGACCTGAACCAGGTGCCTATCAGGGCTGTCCAAGTCAAGGCCAAGGGGAAAATGGCCTCAGAAAGGCCTGCACACTCCAGGCAAGGGAAGAGGCACTAACATTCTCCTCTACCAGTTCTTTCTAAGGGCATCATGAGATTTGCTCTACCCTTTGGCAAGAGGTTTTACCACCTTAAACAATGCTTGAGGGCCAGTGAGAATGTACCTACACTGACCTGGTGGTACAGCCTCACACCATCCCACCTGTGCCCTCCAGCCTTCAAACACATTCTGCAGTCTTGCAGTATGAACCTTGACTTAAAACCAGTTCAAGGTCTGCCACTGAGTTCCGAGTATGTGCCTATAGCACTGAATTGTCCTAGCCCAGTTAAGCACTGCTTCCTGCCTCCCACCCTCACAACTCCCCATAAACCCAGTACAGGGCCATACTCAACTAGGAGCCCTGAAGAAAAAAGAAAGGAAGTGAGCAGAAGTTGCTGACTGGATATAACCGGTTTTTCCTTCAGGCCATTGCCAGCAACTGAACATTTTCCTGAGTCCAGAGGCCTTCCCAAGATGATTCTGGGACTGACAGCAGAACTTGAGGCCATCAAGGAAAAAACCATTCTAAGACACTATTGAGCCAGATGTGGAAAAGCAAATAAAATCAAATATACATATCACCCTGTGTCTTTTTAATTGTAATTAAGTCTTCTGAGGAAAGGCAGTTATAGGGCCTGAGTTGGATTTCACCAGATTTCTGGGATGGTTCTTCCATTTGCTGCCATATCTGTCAGTTCACAAACTAAGCCCAAGTGAAAGTGGCCTTACATTATCCTTTTTGGATTATGTTAGGATCTACCCATCTGTTAATCTGCCTGTCTGCCCCTCTTCCCACGCATATTTGCTATATTCAGAGGCACGGAGGGCTTTAAAAATGTTCCAGAATAACGAAATGTGCCCTGACTCTCCCAGGTAGATTGGGGGCTCATCCTTCTTTTGGTTCTCCCTTCAGTGCCTAGAACAGTGCTCACCCCAAAGTTCTGAGTCATGCAACTGTGGGATACATTAGAGATAGGAGTATAAGATAAGGTGGTAGGTCAGATGCCAGCAGACAGTGAAAGTGACAAATTAGAAAGGAGATAGAAAAGAATTGAGAAAATGAGAAAAGAAGATGCGGAACAAAGAAAGGAAAGGATTGAGGGGGAAATAATATGGGGCCTCAAGCTAAGTATGAGTCAGCATTTCAAGTTTGGACTAAAACAGGCAACTGGATCCGGGGTTCTATAAAAAACACAGAACTGGGAAGCTGATGAATCTTCCCTTTCCTGGCCAGGGCTCAGTCTGTTAAGAGTTGCCTATGACAAAGCAAAGAGGGAACTGAAAGGAGAAAGCTAAGGGGATGAGAAACAGTTTTTCATAGCAACTGCTGAGGATCAGACAAGAGGGATCTGGAGAGTTAACATTACATTAGAAGAAACTGTCTAAGACCAGTCTCACAATTTATAGGCTACTTTGTCAGCAGAGGCTTCTAGAACAGTGTGTACAGCAAAAGAAGCTGGGCAAGGGATTTCCCTGGTGGTCCAGTGGCTAAGATGTTGTACCCTCATTGCAGGAGGCCTGGGTTCAATCTCTGGTCAGCGAACTAGATCCCACATACCACTATTAAGAGTTCACACAAAAAAGAAAAAAAAAAAAGAGTTCACAGTAACTAAAAGATCCTGCATGCCACAACTAAGACCTTGTGCAGCCAGAAAAATCAACTACTTAAATAATTTTTTTTTTTTTTAAAGAAGCTGGGCTTGACAGGACACCTGTATTCCCATCTCTGTTCTACTACTGACAAACTGGGTGTGTGTGTGCTTGTGCCAAGTCGCTTCAATTGTGTCCGACTCTGTGCGACCCTATGCACTGTAGCCCGCCAGAGGAACTGGATAACCCTGGGCAAGTCACCCTTTCTGTTACTCAGATTCCCAATCTAGTTACTTTCCAAAGATTTTTCCTGCTCTAATACTACATGATTTGGTGACTATCAATTTCAGTTCCCAAGGGATTGGCACTGAAGAGGCTTTTTTAGGAGGCAGTGGCTAGGCTGCATTGCTGAGGATGCTGTGAATTCCAGAGAATGACCCAGGTATTGGCCTCCTTCTGCTATTGACACATCTGTGGTGATTACCATCTCTCTCAGTGCTCCCACAGCACCATGGTCCTCCCACTTCCCCCCACGTCTTCCCATCCAACATCAAGTCCTTCTATTTTTTCACTTTGCCCCTTCTAGATCATCCCCACAGCTAGCATTATAACAGAATAAATCCTAATGACCTATTACCCCCAATTTTTGTACCCATCTCTAAAATCATCTGATTAACAACCTATCTCCACTTCCAGACTTTAAGCATTTTTAAGTCAAGAATCACTTTTTAAAAATTCATTCTTGGCTTCCCAACACCCAGCAATGCCTGTCACATGGTTGATTCTGAGTGCAATATGGCTGTTTGGGGGAGTGATCTGGAAAATGATAGCAGAGAAGGCCTTCTGATTTTGTTTCAGGCGTTCAGCTTCCTTCTCCAGTCCTTAGGAAGTTTATCTTGACCTCATTTCCTCCTTTTGAGGAATTTTACTTGTAAAATCCTTGAGTAAATAGTTCCTCCAAAGCTAGTGTCCTAATTTCCAGCTATCTTCTCAATCAGGTCAGGAAGCAACTTCCATTTGGAAACTTTCTACCTAGAGAAGCAACTGTTATAATCTCAGCAGTCCCATCTCAGCTTACACAGTGTATTTTCTGCCTCCATCTAGTATACTATACTAATTCCTCCAGCTAGAAAAATTTGCTCCCCATGCCCAGCACAGGCTGCCATATCCAACTCTTTGGACTTTTTTCTATAAGGTCCTCTCCCTTTCTAAGCATCTTCATTTCTACTTCTAGCTCAGGGCTCCTCTCTTTCAAGTCTCCAGATTTGGAGTCCTGTCCTCTTTGCTCAACTTACCCCTCCTCCCAGTTTAGGTTTAGAGTCATGAGTGAAAAAATGTTGCCTGACATATCAGTAAACAAAGGATGTTGCAGTCATCAAGTCATCACATTACAGCCCCATCCTCCCCATGGTGAGCCCTGAGAGAGCTCAGGAGAGAGATAGGATGCTGGCCCTCAGGCCATCAGCCTCTGCAGCCACCCCTCAGTGTTGTACCCTGAGGAGACTCAGGATGAGAAAGTGCAGGATACTGGCCCCAGATAGTTGAGGTACGTATCCAAGGAATGATTTCAGTGAGCCCAGACTCTTGCATCTTCCCCTAAATAGAAAAGTGCCAAATTCCTTGAGATAACTGGTTTTAATTAACCATAATCTTTTGATGATTACCTATTGGCTCTCCCCTTACCTCTTCTGAGCAGTTCCTGAGAGCTGAGAGGCTGCGTCCCAGGCTTAAGTCCTCAGTTTTGTCTGCTAAATAAAATATAATTCTCAACTTTTAGATTGTGCTTTTTTTTTTTCCCAGTTGACAGAGCCAACCTCTCCAGTAGAGGGCTTCATCTTTAAAAACTGCACCCTGAAGCAGAAAATCCATTTTACTTGGTCATCCAGTTGTTGTTTAGTCTCTAAGTCCTGTCTCTGTCTCTCCACGAACCATATCCCACCAGGCTCCTCCATCCATGGGATTTCCCAGGCAAGAATACTGGAGTACATTGCTCCTGCACACCTATCCATAAACACCCCATTCAACACTCTCACTGAGTGGAAATCACAAAATTTTCTTCCCTCCTGTTCCCGTTATTTTCCCCTGCTGATCGTTACAGCTGGTTAGCTCTCAGGGAACATTGAGTCTTGGCCCAGATTTGAAAACTCTTCGCGGCTGGTGTTCCTCTACCTCACGGGTAGAGGGTTTGAAGCTGGCCTGGAGGAAGCGCCGCCTGAAGGCAGGCCTGCGTCTCTGACCTCCTGGGAACAGACCCAACCCCAGCCTGAGCCCCACAAGTGCCCGCGGGCCCTGGGCCATGTCCGGGGCGAACAGCCGTGGGCCTCCAGGGAGGGCGCCGGGGGAGCGGCCAGCTGGACTAGGCCGCCGCCCTGGGCCTGTGTCGCGCAGGTCTCCGGCTGCGTCCGGCCCGGCCCGGGGCCTCAGGCGGTCCAGGGTGCTTCCCAGGTGACAACGGGGCGGGGTGAGCTGCTCGAGGCCCGCCTGGCCGGATGCGAGGCATGACGGGAACCGCACTTCCTTCTCTGGGGGCCTGGAGAAAACCACAGGGCGCCGGGCCAGGGCAGGCCGCCCCCGGGGGAGCCGGCAGGATGGCTGAGGGCCGGGCGGGCGGCGCTGCTGGCCTCTTCGCCAAGCAGGTGCAGAAGAAGTTCAGCAGGGCCCAAGAGAAGGTAGGCGGCTGGGAGCTGAGGCCGAGGCCCGACGCGGCCGCAGGGTGTGCGGGGTGCTCGGGGCGGAAGACCTGGGCTAGACACAGAGGCTGACCTCGGGAAAGGCGAGCAGGGGTTCCCATGAAAACAGGCAGATTTGAGAGAAGGCAGAGAGCCTCGCCCAGTCTCGGACAGGGATAGGGGAAGCTGAGAGACAATTCCCACCGTCTGTCTCTCTTGGAACCTAAACAACGCCCAAGCTGACCCAGAAAAGGGAAAAGAAAGGAACTAAGCGTTGGTGACAGCTCTGTAGCAGATTTTGTCCTCGCCACCCAGCGAGAGTGGTATTTTTCACAGATGATGAAACTGGAGGTTCAAAGAGGGTCATTTCCCACATAAGACAGCACTCACCAGCTGGGTTGGCAGCGAGTACCACCCATTAGCTGAGACCTGGAGTCCACGAGGACTAGAGTAATTCTGACAGATTCTCTCCATGCCTGACCCAGCCTGGCTGCAGGCTATTGTTTTAGCTGATGTAAGCAGAAACTCATATCTGCTTCCTGTGCCTCCGTTTGGTGTTGGCGACTACTTGGTTCAGGGTGGCCAAGGAGCACCTCTTTTTGCACTGTGTCCTGAATTAGCTTTGGGTGGTCCTGCTCCATGGGGCTTCCCTGGTGGCTCAGATGGTAAAGAATCCCCCTGCTATGCGGGAGACCTGGGTTGAATCCCTGGGTTGGGAAGATCCCCTGGAGGGAGGGCATGGCAACCCACTCCAATATTCTTACCTCAAAATCCCCATGGACAGAGGAGCCTGGAGGGCTGCAGTCCATGGGGTGGCAAAGAGTCAGACAGGACCGAGACTGAGTGACTAAGCATAGCACGGCTCCATCGAGGTAGACTGTCTATCTGTACCTTGCCCACTTACCTGGATGGTGTGACCATTTCTCCACACATTTCACTGGCATTTTTGTTTCTATGTGTCCAGAGTATTTTCTTTGCTTCTAATCTGAATCCCTGCTCTCCACCCATCAACACCCTGGTAGGCAGGATGGTAAGGAGAAATGAATAGGCTAGAAGGAGAATGGGAGAGAGAGAGAGATAACCAGGACCTGAGTGAGAATCTTGGTTTTCTAAGACTTCATGGTCTTAGAAGCATTTGAGTGAACACCATATGCTTAAGAATTTAAATATTTGTATCATCTTCTAAAAGCAGAGCACTAGCTTGGGTGCTGGGAAGGATTAAAGGCAACCAGCTCTCCAAAGTGGGATTATTAACAGAGAATTGATGGAATATAGATTTAGTCTTTATCTTTAAGAGGCTCACAATGGAAGGGTAGGGGGAATGTGTGTGTGTGTGTGTGTGTGTGTGTGTGTTTCCCCTGTCTTTGTCTGAGGAAGCTGGGTCATGTGAAAGAGCAGAGGAAAAGGGAAAGATTTTTGTGTGGCTAGATTTTGTTACTTTACCTTAACCTAACTTCACCTTGATCATGGTTTCGATCTCTCCAAAGGTTACAAAGCCTATGGAAAGGTCTAGTTAGAAGTCATTGTGGAGGAAAAGGAGGTACTAGAGAAGAGAAGGCTGGTTACTCTATGGGTTGGAAAAACAAAAAGAAATCGCCAAAGGCCAAAAATTTGTGGACAATAGTTATGTTTTACCTCACTCTCTCACCTTCTGTTATCATCCAACCTATCAACATTATGCATGCATGCATGCGTGCTAAGCTACTTTAGTCATGTCTTTGCGACCCTATGGACGTAACCTGCCAGACTCCTCTGTCTGGGATTCTCCAGGCAAGAATACTGGAGTGGGTTGCCATGCTCTCCTCCAGCAGGTCTTCCTGACCTAGGGATCGAACTCGGATCTCTTACATCTCCTGCGTTGGCAGGTGGGTTCTTTACCACTAGTGCCACCTAGGAAGCCCCATCACTATGCCCTTGCTTTTAAGATTTTTCTCTATCTTTTTTTTAAAAGCATGAACTTGAAGCCTCAGGTAAATAACAGCTCTGCTCTAGGCTTCAGATTCTGCATCTGTAAAATGCAGTTGATGTTCAGTGATTTGGAGACTCAATTTGGTAAGGACACTGAAGTGAGAAGGGGAGAGGGCTCCTTGAACCTCAGAGTCAAGTACTTCCCAACTATCCAGATACACCCTGTGCTTCTTAGTCTGAGCCCCTAGAAGGCAGAGAGAGGAACAAACTTGAATCTGCCCTGAGAAAGTCCCAGGCTGTTGCAGAAAACACGGAGATACTCTGAACCCAGACTTAGACACAAAGGCAAGCAGATATTGAACTTCAAGCAGTACAGCTTGTACCCTAGAGGCAGTGGGTGTTGTCTGGATAGGATGGAAATGACCTGGGTTAGGAGAAAGAGTTCAGCTCAGCCTGTCAGAGTTTTTCAGTCTTGGGAAGTTATTGAAGGCAAAATAAAGATGGAGAAATTTACAGTCAAAAGAAAGGGTTCCCTGGCACACTGCAATTTTACAATAAGTGGTTGACTGTAATATGTAACAACTAATGTGTCAAATATCAAGTGCCTGCTATAGACAAAGCACAGGAATATAAGAAGGACATGATCTCTCCCCTTATGGAGCCCACATTCTCGTGATATGATCTCACTTCATCTTTTCAACGCTTTAAGCTTTGTGTTAGTATCCCAAATTTAGAAATGAGGAAATAAGGCTCAAAAGAGATTGGCAAGTGGCAGAATTATCACTGAAACTCAGGTGTCCTGCCTTAGGATCCCAATCTCAGCCTGCTTTCAATAAGGTTCCTGAAAAACCGATCTAACATCTGTGTCTCCCCACTTCCTGCTGTACCGGCCCACTTCCTGCTGATCTTCTTGCGGAGTAAAGCTGGGAGTGAAGGTCTGGGACTGTTAAACCAGTGGAGATGAAGCATCATCTTGTTTTATTTCCCAGTTCCTTCTCAGATTCAAGATGAGTCTGGCTTTGTTGTGTTTTTACAGTATGCTACATCTTCACATTTCACACGAATGCTTTCACCATCTGTTTGTGATTTCTCTGTGGCAAGCCTCTCAGATCTCCCCTCAAGAAAGGGCATTCACTGTTTACCACTCCTCTGTTGGTCTTTTTCTCTGTTAACTTTCAATCAACTTGTGAGGATTCAGTCAGCAATATTTACAGAAAAATCCCTTTGTCCATGATATGGGCTGGATAACTCATCTCTGGAACTTGGAGATGGGTTGAGTAAGAGGCATTCTTGCCTGCTAGAAGCTTATAATCTAGGTTTGTTTTGTTTTGTTTTGTTTTTAAGTAAAATAAGTGACCTGAGAGAAATCCATGGGAATTCAGAAGACTTGAGAACAGAGCAGGGGTTTGTAGTGAAGGTTGAATTTGAGATAGGAATTATGTCTGATTAATAGTTCCTCAGCCAAGTGGTGAGAGAGCATTCCAGCTGAGGATTGCCAGCATGAGCAAGGCTAGAATCTGGAAATCCTTTTAGGCAAACTAGGGAGAAATGCCGCTGAGCTGGAGCTCAGAGATTGGTGGGAGAAAAAGCTGGAAAATATATGAGGGGATAAAGGAGAGGCTACTTTAGAATATATCTTGACAATAAGGATTCCATAATATCTAATATCCAAGGCCTCTTCAAATTACTCCAATTGACAGAATTAACTAAAATATAATAAATGATTATAGGGAGGGGTCATAGTGAGGAACTACACTACCAAACTACAGCTACCAAACTACAAACTACAGCTACCAAACATGTCTGCAGTGGCTTTTTTTTTTTTTTAAACTTTATACTTGTAACTCAACTTATGTAAAAAGTAAAATAGGTGAATGAACATTGGAATATTCTTCACCTATTTCACCAAGGGTTAACATTTTGCCACATTTACTTTTTTTCTTATCCCTGCTCTTTTCTCTTTAAATATCTGTATTCCAACTTCTCAGCTGCTAGGCCAGGCAAACTGGGGCAGAATTCTCAGTGCAGGACTTTAGGGATTAGCATTATATGGGCTTTCATTAGTAAGTGATCCAAAGGTAAAATTATTAATTCTTTCAACAAACATTTTTGGAGCACCCATACATCATCCTTTCTCAAGGAACTCAAGTTGAGGAGGAACATCTACAGCGTAGTATAAGTGCCCTGAGACTCGGCCCTATTGCTTAAGGCAACAAATACTTTGGCTCCAAGACACTGGGTTATGTTTTCACGGTGATCATACTCATCTTTTCAGTTTCAGAATTGAAGGTGGGCGTATTCCTTCAACAAACACACTCCCACACCCTCCAAGCTTTTTTGCCTTGAGCCCTTTGAGGTTTGGGGATATTGGTCTGCTCCCAGGTGTCACATTGACTCTAGACTGAATCAACTCCTCTCTCCTTTCAGCCCCCCACCCCCACCCACAAGAACCAAGCTCCAGGCAGAGGAAGGGAGGGGTGGCAGGAAGGAAGTGAGAGCTGCCATTACCACTAAGCACGGTGGTTTTGCAACTTTCTGGTAGAGGACAGTGTTTGGTTGAGGGGAGAGGGTGGAGCTGGGGAAGATGAGTGACTCTGCACACCCAGGGCCCTGTGTTAAGTGAGGCAGAATAGAGACACTAACACAGATGGCTGCCCTGAAAAGGAAGTAAAGACAGGTATTTATAGGGAATAGAGTGGAACTCAGCATGATGATAGTGGATTTGTATTAACTATTCACCATAGCGCACCACTGTGAAAGCAATTTATGTGTATAATATCATTTAATTCTCCCAACAACTCCAGGAGATATCATTATCTTAATGGAGGGAAGGGAGTTCTACAAACGGAGGCTCTAGAGTTTAAGTGATTTGCCCAAAGGCTTATAGCCAGTAAGTAGAAAAGCCAAGATAGAGGCATATATCAGTTTGGCTCCAGAGATCTTGAGCTTAACTGCCATAGAGAAAGCTCCAGAACCTCAGGATTAAGAATGGAGACACCTGAGTCAGAGTCTGCATAGAGCTGGCCTCACCCCCAAGACCTGGGCACTCCTTCATATGATTCAGAGTTCTTCACAATGAGACTCCAATCTCCCTTTCTAGTTTCCTTACACATCACTCACTGTAACACACTCTAAACCAGTCATGCTGAACCATTTCATGACAACTGCTGTGAATCTGCACACTTCTGTGACTTTGCTGATGCTGTCTTTGCCTGAAATCCTCTTTCTACCCTCACCCTTTTTACTTTATTCCAGTCTAGCAAAATCTTAAATTCAAGGCCCAACCTTTAGGTCCCCTCCTGTATCAATCTCGCTGTCCTTCCCGTTATAAGTAATAAGTATCTATTTGCTGGATGCTGAGAAATATAGATAACTAAGGCAAGTGTCCAATCCTCAAGGAGCTCACAGTTTAGAAAGAGACAAAGATAAATGCAAATAATAAAACTTTGAGAGGAATTCCCTGGTGATCCAGGGAAAACTGGCAACCAAAGACGAACGGTTTGAATAGAGTGCCAATAACTTCCATCAACAACAGGTAGTCTGGAGGGTGGGAAAGGGAAGCTTGGAGAAAGAAAGAAGGCATGAGGGCTGAATGGTAGAACAGCAGCAGGTTCTGCCAATCAGCAGGCAAGTTAAGACTCCATGCTTCCACTGAAAGGAGCTTGGGTTCGATCCCTGGTTGGGGAACTAAGATCCCACAAGCCACACAGTGTGACAAAAAAAAGAACAGTAATAGAAGTGTATACAGGTGCAGAAGTTGTAAGTGCTTAGGACGGACTGATTTAGCTTGATTAATGAGATGCAATAGATATGATTAAGTGTCACAAAGAATATAGAGTATGAATTTGGTCATTTTAGATAGTTGCCTGACGATAAGAAAATAAAGAACATTCCAGAAAGAGGGAATAGCATCTAAACAAGCAACAGTGCAGCTTATTAGAAAACTAAAAGCATGAGTGAGAGAGAGACCTGTAGGAAAAAGGAATAGTGAAAGCTGAGGCTTAATGAAGGGTCAGATCCTAGAGACCCATACGTATGCTAGAGTTACAACTATAACTTGTAGATATATAATGGACATTTAACTAAAAAATTTGTTGAGCAGATGAATGGAGAATCATTAGAAGGTTTTAAGCAGCAACAAGATAGGTCTATTATCACAGGCCAAAAAAAAACCAATGAGGCCCTGGACTAAAGCCATGACAGTGAGACTAGAAAACACGGGATGGTTTCCAGAGGTGGACATGGTGAGGGATTCCATGAAGGAATAGTTGAGGGAAACTCCTGATTCTGACTTGGGCCCGGAGGATGGTGGTGCCTCTTTCCAAACTGGGGGTTACAGGTAGAAGAATCAGGGCTTTCTTACTTGTTATAAGTGAGTGTCCTCTAGGAGAAGAGAAACTGTATCTTTCTCATTTCTGTGTCCTTTGCATCAGCACTGAGACCACTATTATGGTTCTCTGGGTCCCAGGGGAGAGGAGGTGGCTATCAATAGCATTCACTTCTAGCTGAGTTTCAAATGCATAATATCAGAGCTTCTCAGTTTTCCTACAAGGGCCTTCAAAGAAAAGAGTCTCCTCCCCACCTCTCTGACTTCATTTATCTAAAGGAATCTGCTGCTATGGCTGGAAGAGGGTGTCTCATGTGAAAAAAATGTCTTCAAAGCTCATGTTTTTAGCCATGCACATTTTGTATTCTTCTAATTAATCCTTATTTTAATATAATACTCTTTCCCCCATCCCCACAGAAAACCATGCTAAATAACAATTTCATACCTTATTTATTCTGGGCTTTATATATACTCTAGCACATTGCTGAATACCCCAAATTGAGAAGAACCATAAAACATAATTGACTTTTCAGCAACATGCTGTATTTCTAATTCTGTTGGGCTAATATATGTACATCCCTTTAGTTGAATCTGAGACTCTGAGAGAAGCCAGGGTCAAATGAGGCCAACAGATAAGAGAGACTTGACTATAACAGTGTGGACCTCTCTGATTTATATTCTCAGGTACTACAGAAGTTGGGGAAAACTGTGGAGACCAAAGATGAACGGTTTGAACAAAGTGCCAGTAACTTCCACCAACAACAGGTAATCTGGAGGGTGGGAAAGGGAAGCTTAGAGGAAGAAAGAAGATGTGAGGGCTGAGTGGCAGAACAACAGCAGGTTCTGCAGATCAGCAAGCATTCCTTCTAACCCATCTAGCCCCAGGAGTCAGGGCCACAGGGTGACCTACCTGCTGCTTATTCTTCCCCTGGGAACCACAGAAAATCACCTTTCCTGTTCCTCCTCACCCTCATTCATAGAGGACTGAGAGTGTTTTTTTCTCATGGTGATTCTCCCAGGGTATAGTGATATCACTAGGTCCTTGGACAAAAATCAAAACAAGTGCCTTCCACTTCAGTTTCTGGCATATTCTTTTCCTCAGGCTGCCTCTCTTCTACCCTAGCATCTTCTCATCGCAGTGGCCATGTGTCTTGTTGCCTCTTTGTCCATTACATCTACCTAACCAAAGCCTTTTATTCTAAAATAATACCTCCATCTTTTACCTGTCATTCTCACCAGCAAAACTCCTGCTCTCACTGTTGCATCTGTCTTCACTGGATGCTATGGGTAATTTTATGTAGAAAACTTACATTAAGAAGTGGAAAAGAAGGCACTGCAACCAACTCTGAAAATTCTATAGTGCATATGTGATTAGAACAAGAAAAAATATAATTCATATATAGTAACATTAAAAAAAAGAAGAGAAAGTGGGTAACACTTGGTGGCCTGTGGATGGGGAGAGGCACCTGGCCAGTCATCAGGCCTTGGGGAGCCGTGCTTCCAGAGCTGCTGGATGTGACACCTTCTCCAGACCCAGCATGTGAGTGCCAGGTGACTGCCATGAACTACAGAGCCATGAGAATCCATAGCAGTTCACATTTCCAGGGTGGAGTCCATGTCAAAAATGAAAAAAGAACAACCATCTTTGAACTCCCTGAAAACTGATAACAAACCAGAAAAGTGGGGAAAAGTATTTCACACTGACTTACCTTCTGTCACCATATCTGAAAAATTGCAAAAGGACAAGATCTGGGAGAGTGAGTTGAAGAATTTCTCAGTAAAGATTTCAGTTACCTAATTTCAAAGAAAAAGTACAGATTTCTCCTTTTAGTAGTTGAAAAAACTAGTAATGACTGATTTTATTCCTTCAAATATATTATCAAATGTCATGGGGAGTAAAAATTCTTCATACTGATGACATAAGATACTACATGGAACAAAAGAAAAAAAAAAAGGTATTTACTCAAGAAATCAAGAACTTCTGTAAGAGATGTGGGGAAAAGAGTAGGAACTGGCCCACAAAAAGCAAGAACAAGTAGACTCAAAAAGCCTTTTATAAAGGTAAACGACATGAGGCACATCTTGTAAGTGGACAACACAGAAACTTTGCACAGAGTCAGTTCAGTTCAGTCGCTCAGTCATGTCCAACTCTTTGCGACCCCATGAACTGCAGCACACCAGGCCTCCCTGTCCATCACCAACTCCCGGAGTCCACCCAAACCCATGTCCATTGTGTCGGTGATGCCATCCAACCATCTCATCCTCTCCTCCTGCCCTCAATCTTTCCCAGCATCAGGGTCTTTTCAAATGAGTCAGCTCTCCACATCAGGTGGCCAAAGTATTGGAGTTTCAATTTCAACATCAGTCCCTCAAATGAACACCCAGGACTGATCTCCTTTAGGATGGACTGGTTGGATCTTGCAGTCCAAGGGACTCTCAAGAGTCTTCTCCAACACCACAGTTCAAAAGCATCAATTCTTCGGCGCTCAGCTTTTTTTATAGTCCAACTCTCACATCCATACATGACTACTGGAAAAACCATAGCCTTGACTAGACAGACCTTTGTTGGCAAAGTAATGTCTATGCTTTTTAATGTGCTGTCTAGGTTGGTCATAACTTTCCTTGTACAGAGTAATCACTATCAAGTTGTTGATGAAATTGTATCTAAGTTAGTTTTTGACTATAAAAACTGCAAATGTCCTGAAAAAGTCTGAATATAAAGAAAAGCTGGAACTGCAACATATGCCTCAGAAAGACATCAGGGAAAATAATGTACAGGTGCTTGACCAGAGTTTCCTGTATAAAGAAACCCAATAACCGAACAAAACTTTGGGTTTTTTTCAGAACATGTTTCTCTCCCCTTCTTCTATTGAATTGAAAGGACTTGATGAGAAAACATCTAATAAATTTCCATTTATGAAAATGACACAATTTTACATATCTGCTGCTACATAAAAATGAACAAAAATGCATTCTGGCATTTCTGAGTGGAAATTAATTATACATGAAATGAAGAACTAAGGGTAGATCACTGTCTGTGTAGGATACACAAATGTATACAAGTTTCTAATTTCAATATGGAAAAAACTGCATCTCAGCCAAAACAAAAGTTAGATCCTGTGCACTTCCCAGTGTAGGATCTGAAGGAAAAGGACCATCATTCTATATTTGGTCAAGATTCTTATTTGTTATCAGTAAATAGTTCAGGGATGTGTGCTCAGTCGCTCAGTTGTGTCTGACTCTTTGCGACCCTATGGACATAGCCCAACAGGCTCCTTTGTCCATGGGATTCTCCAGACAAGAATACTGTAGTGGGTTGCCATTTACTTCTCTAGGAGAGCTTCTTGACCCAGGGATCAAACCTACAACTCTTAGGTCTCCTGCATTATCAGGTAGGTTCGGGTTTGATCCCTGAATCAGGAAGATCCCCTGGAGAAGGAAATGGCAACCCACTCCAGTACTACTTCTGCCTGGAAAATTTCATGGATGGAGGAGCCTGGTAGGGTACAGTCCATGGGATTGCAGAGTCAGACACAACTGAGCGACTTCACTTTCTCTCTTTTCTTTACCACTAGCCCCACCTTAGTTCAGAGGAGCACCTACAATTCAGGCAAAGGCTCCAATCCCAAAGTTCTAGGAATCCAATGAATGTGATGTCAAGAATACAGAGCCTTTATCATCTGGTAAAATCCACTGGAGAGTGAAAATATTTTAAGGAAGAAATTTTATTAAAAATCTGGAACCAAAATAAAATAAAATAAAAATCTGGAACCAAAAAAAAAAATCTGGAACCAAATGTGGAGTTTTATAAGAATACTAAACTTCTTACTATGCAGGAAGAAAACAGAATTTATAGTTCACAAATACAATCTCATGAATTTGCGCAAGCTCTGGGAGATAGTGGAGGACAGAGGAGCCTGACTTGCTGCAGTTCATGGGGTTGCAATGAATCAGACACGATTTAGTGACTGAAAACAACGGTACAATCTCTACTGAACTTATTTCAGACTAGTGAGAAGTCAGAATTTTTAGGTTACACAGGTTACACTGAAAACAATGGTATATGTGATGTGTTAGATATTTGGGAAGAGGGAAATTCAAATAATCTGTTGTCAATGTTTTTCTCTTCTCTTTCAACCTCTATATTTAGTGGCTTTTAGACTTAAAAAACTAAATTGCTTTCAGAAGTGATAAAAACCAAATTCTTGAAATTTTTATAAATTTATATAAAAATTCTTAAGGTTTTCTTTCTCCCCCCAAGTTTGTTTACAGAACCAAATAGTAACAGTATTTTGTTTGCATTTTGCTGCAGAATTCAATACCTATTATAGAAAAATTATAGAATAAGTTTGTGGTTCATCTTATTAAAAAGGAGAGAGAGAGAGACAAGTGTGTACAGAGATTTAATCTTCTATGGGATATTGACTTTCTATCTTTGTGTACCAGGCCTCACATTTATCTCATTTAATTCTGACGTCGGTCCTGGAGCGTGTGATCGTCTCTTTATAATAGAAGGGAATTATTAACTTAAATGAATATCCAATTGCAATGCAATTCTGACACTAAATACCCAGAGTTAGTCCAAACATCACAGGTTGAGGGCGTACGTAGTTCCCCACCAAACAACCTTATTTCAGATACCAGCCACAAAGCTCCAGAATTCCCAGGGCACTTGCATTTTTGGCCAACTGGCTACAAATTTGGGGGTTCTTACTGGCCACTCTCTGTTCGTTTCCAAGGCAAACCATTCAGTCTTACAGTAATCCAAGTCTGTGCCCCAACCAGTAATGCTGAAGAAGCTGAAGTTGAACAGTTCTATGAAGAACTATAAGACCTTCTAGAACTAACACTGAAAAAAAGATATCCTTTTCATTATAGGGGACTGGAGTGCAAAAGTAGAAAGTCAAGAGATACCTGGAGTAACAGGCAAGTTTGGCCTTGGTGTACAAAATGAAGCAGGTCAAAGGATAACAGAGTTTTGCCAACAGAATGTACTGGTCACAGCAAACACCCTCTTCCAACATAACAAAGAAGACTCTACACAAAACCCACAAAAAAAATAATAATAATAATAAAATAAACACTAAAAGCAAAACAGAAAAAAAAAAAAAAGACTCTACACATGTACATCACCAGATGGTCAATACCAAAATCAGATTGATTATATTCTTTGCAGCCAAGGATGGAGAAGCTCCATACAGTCAGCAAAAACAAGACGGAGCTAACTGTGGCTCAGACGATAAACTCATTATTGCCAAATTCAGACTTAAATTGAAGAAAGTAGGGAAAACCACCAGACCATTCAGGTATGACCTAAATCAAATCCTCTACTATTATACAGTGAGACTGACAAATAGATTCAAGGGATTAGATCTGATAGAGTGCCTGAAGAATTATGGATGGAGGTTTGTGACATTGTACAGGAGTCAGTGATCAAGACCATCCCCAAGAAAAAGAAATGCAAAAAGGCAAAATGGTTTTCTGAGGAAGCCTTAAAAATAGCTGAGAAAAGGAAAGATATACCTATTTGAATGCAGAGTTCTAAAGAATAGCAAGGAGAGATAAGAAAGCCTTCCTCAGTGATCAGTGCAAAGAAATAGAGGAAAGCAATACAATGGGAAAGACTAGAGATCTCGTCAAGAAAATTAGAGATACCAAGGGAACATTTCATGCAAGGATGGGCACAATAAAGGACAGAAATGGTATGGACCTAACAGAAGCAGAAGATATTAAGAAGAGGTGGTAAGAATACACAGAAGAACTGTACAAAAAAGATATTCATGACCCAGATAACCATGATGGTGTGATCACTCACCTAGAACCAGACATCCTGGAATGCGAAGTCAAGTGGGCCTTAGGAAGCATCACTATGAACAAGGTAGTAGAGGTGATGGAATTCCAGTTGAGCTATTTCAAACCCTAAAAGATGATGCTGTGAAAGTGCTGCACTCAATATGCCAGCAAATTTGGAAAACTCAGCAGTGGCCACAGGACTGGAAAAGGTCAGTTTTCATTCCAACCCCAAAGAAAGGCAATACCAAAGAATATTTAAACTACCACACAATTGCACTCATCTCACACGCTAGCAAAGTAATGCTCAAAATTCTCCAAGCCAGGCTTCAACAGTACATGAACTGTGAACTTCCAGATGTTCAAGCTGGATTTAGAAA
Source organism: Dama dama (assembly GCF_033118175.1). NCBI lineage: Eukaryota > Metazoa > Chordata > Mammalia > Artiodactyla > Cervidae > Dama > Dama dama. Next base: position 44,881,766 of record NC_083683.1, read on the forward strand.
AGGCAGAGGAACCAGAGATCAAATTGCCAACATCCGCTGGATCATTGAAAAAAGCAAGAGAGTTCCAGAAAAACATCTACTTCTGCTTTATTGACTATGCCAAGCCTTTGACTGTGTGGATCACAACAAACTGTGGAAAATTCTTCAAGAGATGGGAATTCCAAACCACCTGACCTGCCTCCTGAGAAATCTGTATGCAGGTCAAGAAGCAACAGTTAGAATTGGACATGAAACAACAGACTGGTTCCAAATTGGGAAAGGAGTACATCAAAGCTATATATTGTCACCCTGCTTATTTAACTTAAATGCAGATTATATCATGCAAAATGCCATGCTGGATGAAGCACAAACTGGAATCAAGATTGCTGGGAGAAATATCAATAACCTCAGATATGCAGATAGCACCACCCTTGGCAGAAAGTGAAGAAGAACTAAAGAGCCTCTTGATGAAAGTGAAAGAGGAGAGTGAAAAAGTTGGCTTAAAACTCAACATTCAGAAAACTAAGATCATGGCATCCGGTCCCATCACTTTATGGCAAATAGATGGGGAAACAGTGGAAACAGTAACAGACTTTATTTTGGGGGGCTCCAAAATTACTGCAGATGGTGACTGCAGCCATGAAATTAAAAGACACTTGCTCCTTGAAAGAAAAGTTATGACCAACCTAGACAGCATATTAAAAAGCAGAGACATTACTTTGAGAACAAAGGGCCATCTAGTCAAAGCTATGGTTTTTCCAGTAGTCATGTATGGATGTGAGAGTTGGACTATAAAGAAAACTGAGCACTGAAGAATTGATGCTTTTGAACTGTGGTGTTGGAGAAGACTCTTGAGGGTCCCTTGGACTGCAAGGAGATCCAACCAGTCCATCCTAAAGGAAATCAGTCCTCAATATTCATTGGAAGGACTGATGCTGAAGCTGAAACTCCAATATTTTGGCCACCTGATGAGAAGAAGTAACTCATTGGAAAAAACCCTGATGCTGGGAAAGATTGAAGGCGGGAGGAGAAGGGGACAACAGAGGATGAGATGGTTGGATGGCATCACCGACTCGATGGACATGAGTTTGAGTAAGCTCCGGGAGTTGACAATGGACAGGGAAGCCTGGCGTGCTATAGTCCATGGGGTCAAAGAGTTGGACATGACTGAACTGACTGACTGGCCACTCAGCTTCCATAATTCACTAGAATGACTCACAGAACTCAGGAAAGTGCTCTACTTACAATTACAGTTTTATTATAAAGGGAATAAATCAGGACCAGCCAAATGAAGAGACACACAAGGGGAGGTCTTGGAGGGTTCCAAGCATGAAACTTCTATGTTCTCAAGACATGTTACTTTCCTGGCCTGTTGATATAGGATTACCAACCAGGGAAGCTTACCTAAACTTCAGATGTCTAGATTTTTTATTGTAACTTCATTACATAGTGAATCATAGGCCATGTGATTGAACTTGATCTCTAACTTCCCTCCTCTCCTTTCCCCTGGAGGTCATGCTGATATCACCTATCTGAAAACCCTAACCTGCTAATCACATGGTTCACATTTCTGGCCTGACCAGCCACCATCCTGAGTCATTTATTTAGCATAAACTCATGTATGATCTGAGAGATCCACCATGAATATCTTGGAAATAACTTGGAAAATCCCAAGAATTTAGAAGTTACTTCTCAGAAACCAGGGCCAAAGACCATTCAAATTCTTTATTGTCCTATATCAGTTAACTGAATTATATGGAAAATAATTCTTTAAAATTAATTTAAAAGCATATTAGCTATAATCTAATTCAGTAGTTGACTGTGTCAGAATCATTTGAGAAATGATTGTAAATACAACATCTCTGGTAGTAGAGCTTGGGAATCTGTATTTTAAAACTTGTTTTAATGGAAGATTTCAAATATATACTAAGAAAAACCTGTTCCTTGTTTCATCTTGATATAGATGAAATCTTGTTTCTTCTGTATCTGCACCCACTTTCCCCATCCTTGATCATTATGAAGCAGATTCTAGATATTTTATCTATAAAAATTTTATTATCAGTCTCTAAAGATAAGGACTCTTAAAATTTCACCACAAAATCATTATCACACCTAAAAATATTTTTTATAAAACATTTACTCATTACAACAATGAGTTTTAAAAATTTTTTTTGAGATATTTAAATTATAAATATCAAGAGGAAATTCCCTGATGGTCCAGTGTTCTCAGAGCCAAAGGCCCAGGTTCAAGCCCTAGCTGGGGAACTAAAATCCCATGAACCACATGGCCAAAAAAAAAAAAGTATATTAAGAAAAAAAAACGGATTAAAAAATAATGGTTTCACACCGTCCCATGCTACAACTATTGTTTTTTTATACTTACAATTATTTTGCTGTGTATGTGTATAATCTCTAAATATACCCACAACAAATAAATAGGTTTACAAAAGTGTTATTATTCCATTCATATGGTTTTATAACTTGCCTTTTTCACTTAACAATACAAATATCTTTCAAGATATTTCAGGTTAAGAATCTGGCTTAAAACATATTTTAGCAGTATCTTAAAAATATCTAAAAAATTAGCAGTAATTTCTTAATATCATAAAATATACAATGTTCACACTCCTCGATTTGTGTCATTTTTAAAAAATAATTTGTTTAAATCAACAATTTGTTGACCTATTTAACAAATCTCTTAATCTGTAGGTTTCTTATCTCTCCTTTTTGCAGTTTATTTGTGGATGATACTAGGTGGTTTTTCCTGCAATTTCTAAATTTTGCTGATTGAATCTCCCTGATACTGTTTAACATGTTACTCTCTCTCTTGTATTTTCTGTAAATTAATAGTTAGATAGAGAGTTGATGAGATTCAGATTTTTGTTTTTGTTTGTTTTGAAAGCAAGAACACTTGTTATTACAGGTGTTACATTCTCCCATTGGAGACACATAGTATGTGATTGTCTCCTTTTTTGTGTGATATTAACAGCCATAGGTGATCATTAACTAGAGTATCTGTTTTACATTAAGCTTCCTAAGTAATTATGACACAGCAGTGGGAGAACAGCATTTGGCCACTACCGATCTAGTCTAACTCCATCAAGGGGAAATAGGATCTGATTGAGAGGGAGGTAATTTAATCAAGGTCACGTGACTTAAGAGCTGCAGAGCTAGGATTCAAACTTAAAAGCCTTTGCTTTTTTCCCCCGTACCTCACATGGAGGCCTCCCTGGGCCTCTTCTCAACTGCAGCTGCTGCTCTGCTTCCAGCTCCGAGATAGGAAGCATACTTTGAAAGGTTTCTGACTCTCGGCCTATCTGGCCCTCGGTTCTTTCTCTGCCTTATGGGGTGGACCTAGAATGGCAGATGTGTGGTTAGAAAAGGTAGGAGATGAAGGAAGAGCCATGAAGAATAAGAGGATCAGATGGGACAACCCCCTCAGTATTCCCTGTGTGAGCCCACCAACTAACGGTCACTTGAGTGAGGAAATACATTGGAGAAATGAAATGGAGTTAAATTAGGAATAAGGGAAAGCATTTCTCCTGAGAGAAAGATGCACCTACAGTAACTGGTATTTGAATATGCTTGGAAAGTTTAATTAACAACCATTTCATAGGTACTTGCTACATACAAACAATACAGCACACCTGTTCTTAAGACTTTTACAGTTTAGGGAGAAAAACAGTGAATATACAGTCAGGTCTGAAGCTGAACTTGGGTGTCTAAAACGAACAGGAGGAAAAAGGACAAGGTTAAGGCAGTTGGGCTTCCCTGATAGCTCAGTTGGTAAAGAATCTGCCCGCAATGCGGGAGACCTGGGTTCAATCCCTGGGTTGGGAAGATCCTCTGGAGAAGGGAAAGGCTACCCACTCCAGTATTCTGACCTGGAGAATTCCATGGACTGTATAGTCCATGGGGTCGCAAAGAGTTGGACACAACTGAGCGACTTTCACTTTCACTTCCAGGGAAACTGAAATTGAGTGAAGTTTTCCAGAAGTTGGACCAGCTGGTCATGTGCCCTACCTTTCATCTGCAATCAGTTTATAGGTGAACTTTTTATTAATAAATATTACTCTCAAACTACCCAGCCAGATTTCAAGGCTTTGACACTTGCCTAGGTGCTTAATCAAATTTTCATAAGTAATTTTTCTTTGAGGATTCTGCTTGTTTCCCCCTTTCCCTTTCCTCAAAATGTATTATATAGGAAGAATTATTTTCCTCAAGCAGCATTTTCATCTCTTATTTCTGGTAGTGACAGCTGCTTCCAACTCATTGCCTTTAAAATCACATCTAGGGACTTCCCTGGTGGTCCAATAGTTAAGAATCCCCCTGCCAATGCAGGGGACACAGGTTTGGTTCCTGATCCAGGAAGATCCCACATGGCACCGGGCAACTGGGTCCGTGTGCCACAACTACTGAGCCCACATGCCTAGAGCCCATGTTCCACAAGAAGAGAAGCCACTGCATCGAGAAGCCTGAGCAACCAGAGAGTAGTCCCTGCTCATCACAACTAGAGGAAGCCCGCACACAGCAGCGAAGACCCAGCCAAAAATAAATAAGTAAATTTAAAATCACGTCTAACAATCTAGCTTCATCTTTCCCTCCTGGACCTCTGTTAGATCAAGAACTGTCAACACTTGCTCAGGATTGGTCATGCTCTTATTTTGCTGAGTGTTTGTGCTTCTCTGAGTCCGTTTTTCTCTAGCAAGTTGGGAACCCCAGGACGGACTTCTCCATCCTCAGACCCCCAGTCTGTCAGGACACGACTCTGTCTACCTGAGTGCTTAGCACAAGCTTCCAGAGTGAGTGATTCATTAACTGAGGGCTGGGACTGTTTGTTTAAGGGATGGGAAGGATGAACTTGGACTCTTTATGATGCCATCAAGAATTTTGCAAGGATTTAGAGGCTGGGAAAGATTGAAGGCAGGAGGAGAAAGGGACAACAGAGGATGAGATGGTTGGATGCCATCAACGACTCAATGGACATGAGTTTGAGTAAACTCCAGGAGTTGGTGATGGACAGGGAGGCCTGGCGTGCTGCAGTCCATGGGGTCGCAAAGAATTGGACACAACTGAGCAATTGAACTGAACTGAGAGAGCAGAAGCGATAAAATTATAATATTTAGAGCCAGAATTAACATTTAGAGCTAGGCTTAGTTGATATTTATAGATGAGGAAATTAAAGCCAGAGAAGTAGAATAACTTGCTAGTTGGTGGCAGAGGCAAGTTTTTGACTTCCAGACAAGTGGGAGGCTAAGACTGTCAGAGCCCCATCTGTCCGGAGAGAAAAAAGATGCTGGGATTATTCAGCCTGGAGATATTATTTCAGGTCAAAGAAATAAAATGACACCGGTCCTGTCCCATGTCTCTAGCACCCACTACCACCACCGCACAAACTCTCTCTCTTCATCTCCCCAAAGGAAAGAGCAGGAGCATACAGGAAGAACTTAGACCTTTCAAGACACTTGATCTAAAACACAGAAATGGAGTTGGGCTTTTGTGAGGTGCAGTGAAAGGCAGAAGCATTCCCGTCTTAAGGACAATGGTATAAATAGTACCCTTAGTTTTGAACAGTGTACATATAACCTGCATTATCATACATGGTAGCCTTGATTACTGATCTGATTTTTCAGGTCATATAATATCTAATGGGATAAAAAATTAAGAATTTCATTTGTAGAAATTATACAAGATAGTTTAACAGTTTTTATTACTCACATTAGTATTCTGGAGACCAAATCTGCATGGTGAAGTAAAAAGTTGAGACCATGTTGTTTTCTTTCAAAAAAGAAATTAAAATCCTTGTTAACTTATATAATTCTCCAATCTCTTTCAAGTCACGGTTATCATGTTTTCAAAACTCTCGAAGTTATACCCACCTACCATATCCATGTTTAAAACATATTATGTACATCTTAGACTGTTTAAACATTTTTCTGTGAATGACAAAGCAAAGAGGAAGTGAGACATCTTTCCTGGTGAATGCTGTTTCTGAATTTTGTTAACTGAATCTGTCTCTATCACGCTATTAAAAGCACTTTCTCAAGGTCACCCATGACCTCCAATTACCAGGTTCAGTGATTTACTGATTCTTCTTGCATTCTAACCTCTCTGTTGCATCTTACCCTTCTGTCAGGATGTTCCCTTGATCCTTGTTTGCTATGCCACACATATGATCCCAGTTCTTCTCCCACCCATCTGATGGCACCTCAGATTCCCTTGAGACCATCTGTGTCTTTGTGTCCCTTGAGCCCTGGCATGCAGCCCCTTGAAAAAGACTTTTAGCCTGAGGTATGGTCAAGAGTTTGAACTGGCTTAGAGGTGAGCTCTGGAGGCAAGAAGATGGATGATTATCATCTAGCTTCCTTTGTTTAGTTGACCAAGTAGACCTAGTTTTTCTGCTGCTGAAATTAAGTAATAATGATTTTTCCCACAAACAGTTCCACAGTTTAAAACTTTCAAATTATTAGATAGAATTTTCTGAGTTTTCATCTTTTTTCTCTTAACTTTTTGATACTCTTGGTATACTCAACCAGCCTACCTATAATGAACATAAGCGAATAAAACAAGCAAACATGCTCAGAAGTATTTTTATGATGTACTGCAAAATGCCTCTTAGCTCAGATCATCTGAACGGAGGATCACTGCACGGGTCTGCAGGCCTGGCCCTGTTGGATACCCTTGACGTGGGCTGTCCATCCAGTCCCACACTCCAAATGTTGGGAGTGTCAGTCTCCAAAATGCTGATGGCCTGGGGTCAAAATTCCTTCTCACTCAATTCCTAGAAACTAGAATTCACACGGAGGAAGGAGTCCAGATGGAATGGGTCTCAGACAACACCATGAGGAACAATTGAGGAGGCCTATGAAAAAGAAGACCATGTGAAATATGTCTTCAAAGCTGTGTGCAAGAGAGACTAGTCTGCTCTGAATACAGAAGACCAACCTAGGACCAGTGGGCAGACATTGTAAGAGAGCTATTTAAAAAATGAAGTGCAAACACAACCTTGTAAATCAACCTTACTCCAATAAAAATTAATGAAAAAAAAAAAACAACTGTACTTTGGTTAGTGGTAAACAGTCCGCCTGCCAATGCAGGAGATATATGAGATGCGAGTTTGATCTCTGGGTAGGGACGATCCCCTGGAGAAGGATATGGCAACCCACTCCAGTATTCTTGCCTGGGAAATCCCAGGGACAGAGGAGCCTGATGGGCTACAGTCCGTGAGGTCACAAAGAGTCGAAAACGACTGAGCATCTGAGCACACATGCACATACATTGGTCAGAATCTTCCTGGAGATGACACAGTTTAGTCTCATGACAGTGAACCTAAATTTTCATAAGACCTACATATAATTACGCCTGGTAAAGAGTGTTGTTGATTAAAACATAAATACCAAAAGAAAAAAGGAAGTGCGGGGAAGGACAGGAATGGCCTGTGTCAGAGTACAAAGAAAGAAGGGAGCCTGGTGTCTGCAGAAAATGGTAGCAGTTTATCTACCCAGAGAGGACAGAGTCAGCCAGAGGGTCACACAAATAGCATCACATAGGACCCTTAAATTCCAGCAGAGGAATTTGGGTGGGGGTTCTCGTTCACTGGGGAGAACAAACCGAGGAAAAAAGATATGCCAGTGCAGTGGGAGCAATTTCGCAACTTAAAATTTGTCCCAAAGCAGACAACCTACAACTTCTTGATAAAGAGACTAGAAGCTGATATATAGCATTTTCAAATGTTTGAAGAAATTCCAGGACTGATTTCTGCTTTTAACCTACTTTTCAGCCTTGACCCCTAGAGCATATTTCCAGATGTATCTCTTTAGTCATCAGAGGCACTTCTTCCTTTCAGGCAGAAGGTCATAAGCTATACAAGGACCTGAAGAACTTCCTCAGTGCAGTCAAAGGTGAGTATCATGGAGCACAGGGGGATCCAGATGGTGTTTATGCAGCTAAGAGGTCTAGGGGATGGAAAAAAACCAACCGTACTCGGGCTTTTCATCACTTGCCTGTGCCTGACCCCTGGAACTTTGTGGACCAAGGAAGAGTAACTTTTCCTATCCAACCCCATCCAGCTTCCCTCACTGACGGCCCAAACCTACGGAGTTTGCCCTTTTGGATTAGCCCCATTGATTCGCCTGTCACCTATATGATTATGTCAGACTACTTTATGGTAGCACTGAGTTCTCTCCTTTCAGTGATGCATGAAAGTTCAAAGAGAGTGTCAGAAACCCTGCAGGAGATCTACAGCAGCAAGTGGGATGGTCATGAGGAGCTGAAGGCCATCGTGGCGGTAAGAGTATTCTGGGCTTTACAGTTCTTCAAGTCACCCTACCCTCATCTCAGCCTCATCCCAGCTTCTCTGTCCAAGCAAACAGGAGAACAAAGGAGCCAATTCACACTGTTTATTTGTATAGCCATAGCCATGGTCACAGGTGGTAGGAAGGAGCTGTAACTATGAAGGTAAAAGCAAGTTTTCCCTTACCTGTGGATTCCTCTTGTTTATCCTCTCCCTCTCTTGAAAACCTTAGAAAGTTTTACCTACACAAAACTCGGTTGGTTGTTTTTGAAAACTGACTTTATGCAGTCATTTGCTCCCAAACTTCCGTATCCTTCAAACTCTAGAGTCCAAGACTGTTCTTCATTCTAAGGATTCTAATCCCTAGAATGTATGACCAGTCTCGTATACCTCTTCCCTGAGGAAGAGCTGTTTCTTCATCTGACTTTTCCCCAGAGTTCAAAATGACCTTTTAAAAATATTGGTCTCCCTAAGGAAGTTTGTTGCAGGAAGAATTGGGATATTTCCCTGGAATGAAGTTGTTGTTGAGAAGCGGGGCCCTTACCACTGCCCTCTGCCTCTATCCTACAGAATAATGATCTCCTTTGGGAAGACTATGAAGAGAAACTAGCTGACCAGGCTTTGAGGACCATGGAAAACTATGTGGCCCAGTTCAGTGAGATTAAGGTAATCAGTTTACAGCATCAAGGATGGGTTATGAGTGGCCCATGTAAGTTAGAAGACATGATCTCCAGGGAAGATCCCCTGGAGAAGAGAATGGCAATCTACTCCAGTATTCTTGCCTGGAGAATTTCATGGACAGAGGAGCCTGGTAGGCACCTGTCTGGGGAATCACAAAGAGTCGGACTTGACTGAGTGACGTCTCTTTCACTTTCACTTGGGTAGAAGTACAGGTAGAGTTAGAGCCCATGGTTAGGAATGAAGTTGGGCAGGTTAGGAAAAAGATTGAAAGTTGAGGGTTTACACAAGAGGTTAGGGTGAAGAGTTAGAGATAGTGTAAAGATTACATTTAGATTTAGATTTCAGTGAACTAGATTTGGGCTGGTTTTGAATTAGATCCAGGTCAGAGCATCCCTTTTTGTTGTGAGAAATAGCTGGTGGGACTAAAGATATTTATTGTAGAGAAGAGTAAACTTAGAGGAGTCGTAATAATTATCTTCAAATATTTGAAAGCCTGTTAGGTAAAAGAGGACTTCAGCCTGTTCTAAACTGTTCCAGAAAGTAGAATTAGAATTCATTAATTCATTCAACTCATATTTATTAAACATCTACTTTGTTGAGCACTGTGCTGGTTTTAGATTAATATAGGAAGAAATTAAAGGAAGCCTCACTTAAATTTCTCATAGCTAAAGCTTTCCAAAGAAGAAATGAAATCTACTGAGAGATAGTGAGTTGTCTATTCTCTGTTCAAGCAGAAGTCTAACTACTTCTTATCTTGGATATTGTAGATAAGCTTTGTGAACTGAATAGGAAGTTGGGTCAGATAATTAACAAGATCCTTTCAAGTTCTGTGGTTGAGGGAACAAGACAAAGCCATTACCATGGTTTGCCTCTCCCTAGTGTAATTTGTAGTTGGTATGAGATTGAGTAGATGTTCTCTCAGAGCTCATAATAGTTTGCCATTTTTATTATTATGCTTTAGGATTTTCAAACTACTTTATATTCAGCATTTGATCTTTAAAATAACACGATGGGACAGGGGGCTTCCCTGGTGTCTCAGTTCAGTCACTCAGTCATGTCTAACTCTGCAACCCCATGGACTGCAGCACGCCAGGCCTCCCTGTCCATCACCAACTCCTGGAGTTTACCCAAACTCATGTCCATTGAGTCAGTGATGCCATCCAACCATCTCATCCTCTGTTGTCCCCTTTTCTTCCCGCCTTCAATCTTTCCCAGCATCAGGGTCTTTTCAAACAAGTCAGTTCTTCATATCAGGTGGCCAAAGTATTGGAGTTTCAGCTTCAGCATCAGTCCTTCCAATGAGTATTCAGGACTGATATCCTTTAGGATTCTTAAAGAAATGGGAATACCAGACCACCTGACCTGCCTCCTGAGAAATCTGTATGTAACAGTTAGAACCCAACATGGAACAACAGACTGGTTCCAGATTGGAAAAGGAGTACATCAAGGCTGTATATTGTCACCCTGCTTCTTTAACTTACATGCAGAGTACATCATGAGAAACCCTGGGCTGGATGAAGTACAAGCTGGAATCAAGATTGCTGGGAGATATAACAATGACCTCAGATATGCATATGACACCACCCTTTTGGCAGAAAGTGAAGAAGAACTAAAGAGCCTCTTGATGAAAGTGAAAGAGGAGAGTGAAAAAGTTGGCTTAAAACTCAACATTCAGAAAACTAAGATCATGGCATCCGGTCCCATCACTTTATGGCAAATAGATGGGGAAACAGTGGAAACAGTAACAGACTTTATTTTGGGGGGCTCCAAAATTACTGCAGATGGTGACTGCAGCCATGAAATTAAAAGACACTTGCTCCTTGGAAGAAAAGTTATGACCAACCTAGACAGCATATTAAAAAGCAGAGACATTACTTTGAGAACAAAGGGCCATCTAGTCAAAGCTATGGTTTTTCCAGTAGTCATGTATGGATGTGAGAGTTGGACTATAGAGAAAGCTGAGCACTGAAGAATTGATGCTTTTGAACTGTGGTGTTGGAGAAGACTCTTGAGAGTCCCTTGGACTGCAAGGAGATCCAACCAGTCCATCCTAAAGGAAATCAGTCCTTGGTGGCTCAGCGGTAAAGAGTTCACCTGCCAGTGCAGGAGACATGAGTTCAATCCCCGGGTCAGGAGTATCCCCTGGAAGAGGAAATGGCAATCCACTCCAGTATTCTTGCCTGAGAAGTCCTATGGACAGAGGAGCCTGGCGGGCTACAGTCCATGGGGTCACAAAAGTCAGACACGACTGAGCAACTAAACAACAACACAGGGCAGATGAGGCTACTGAGGCTCCAAAAGAGGCATGCCTTGCCCTGGGTGACAAGGCTAATAAATGGTAGTGTTGGGAGTAAAACCCAAAAACTCCTGACCTTCATTTTAGTATGTTTCTCAAGGCCATTTCTTCTGGGTGCTGAACCAGTCTCTAATAGAGTCGTACGATATGTTGCAGTTCAGTGTAGGCTTCCAGGTGCTCTGGGGGATTGCCCTCTACTCTCTCCCCCTGAGAATTCCCCATTCTTTCCAGATAATGAGGGAGATCCCTGAGCACAAAACCCTGTTAGAAAGTACAATAAAATTTGATAATAGGACAGGAATGCTGCCTCTGATACTCTGTTACCAACATCCTGGCCACTTAAAAGTGAGTACCAAGGTCCTCTCTCTTGACTCTGGGTTAGGAAAGAATTGCCAAGCGGGGCCGGAAGCTCGTGGACTACGACAGTGCCCGACATCACCTGGAGGCGGTACAGAATGCCAAGAAGAAAGATGAGGCCAAGACAGCCAAGGTAAAAAAAAACAAACCCTGGTAAAACCCTTCCTGCCCTCCCTTTCCCCACAATTGTGGCAGGTGGTTGAGCCAAGTTCAGTTTAGGAAATGATAAATTCAGCATCCAGTGTCTTGAAGGAAATCCTGTTTCCTCTGACACCAATGCTCTCAGGATAGTCAGACTCAAGGCTGGGGAGGACACAGGTCTGGGGAAGGAGAGGCATGTTTCCTAGTAAGCCTCGTCCCTGAAAAAATGCAGAAGAGAGAGGAAGCAATCTCTAGCTTTGGGTTCAGGAATAAGGGGAATTGGTCTTCTCTCTTACTACCTAGGCAGAGGAAGAGTTCAACAAAGCCCAGGTTGTGTTTGAAGATCTGAACCAGGAACTACTAGAGGAGCTGCCTGTCCTTTATAACAGGTAATGACTGAGTTTCAGAAGAGGGCTGGATCCCAGGCCCTGGGCAGCCCAAACATGTTGCCTCCTGAAAAGAGCCCTGGTTGAAGAATGGAATGTTGCTTCAGCCCTGCCCCTAACTTGCTGGGGTTATTAGGCTCACCGCCTTATCTCTGGACCTTGATTCCTTCATTTGCAATTCAGAGATTCTTTGCCCTACCAGCTTTTCCGGGTTTAAAGACAAGATGTCTCTTAGGTAGGAGAGATCTTGGCAAATAAAGTGCTGTCATCATGCTTGCTAGGAGTATCTGGTTTTATGCTTGAGTGTGTATTGTTTTAAACAAGCTTGGTTCGTGAACATCTAGATTCACGTAGAAGATAAACCATGGGATGAGTGTTAACATTAATGAAGATGTTTTTGCTTCACAGTAGGTAAAAATGTTTTAGATATAAATTTCCCACATTGGAAGAGGAATCTGATCAGAAGTTCTATTTTTATCCAATTTTCTTTTCATTGTACAAGATATGCTTTAATGCAGTTGTAGTCAGAGTATTTTATATTGTCACTTTATATTAGTCTATGAATGAGGGATCCTTTATAATGACTACATGTATTGTAAAATATTAATTATGTGATTCCTAATTTAAACAGAATTGAAATTTAATAGTTTCTTTAAATGTAAACTTCCACAGTTCATTTACAGTAGAATTTCATTAATGTATATACAGCTGCATAGACATCCAAGTACCACATACTGAGAAAGAATACTTATTATAATTATGGCTGTATGGCCTTATACATCACTTCTAAAATTCTTCAAAGCACTTTCACATCTACTTCAGTATCTGAAGAGCCTGAATCAGATAACTTCATTCACGCATGCTAAGTCACTGTAGTCATGTCCAACTCTTTGCAACCCTATGGATTGTAACCCTCCAGGCTCCTCTGTCCATGGGATTCTCCACGCAAGGATACTGGAGTGGGTCACCATGCCCTTCCCAGGGGCTCTTCCCAACCCAGGGTTTGAACCCATGTCTCCTGTGGCTCCTGCATTGCAGGCAGATTCTTTACCTCTGAGCCACCGGGAAACTTCATTCATAGAGATCTGTTATACTTTGGTGTCATGTCTCCCCTGCCTTCCCACTCTTGAGAGTCTAATGTACTCCTGTCCTGGCTCTGACGAATCCAGGTCCCAACATTCTGAGTCTAGGCCATGGAGTGCTTTTCTGTGAGGAGCCTGGCAGTGGCTGGCTTTGGCTTATGCATCTACCTTATACTTCAGCAGAGACTTCCTTTACCAGCACTTACTGTACGTGTTTGTTCTTTTGCTTCCTGATAGTCGTATTGGCTGTTATGTGACCATCTTCCAAAACATTTCCAACCTGAGGGATGTCTTCTACAGGGAAATGAGCAAGGTGAGAAACATCTGGCCAATTTAGACACCTGGAAGTGTTAGTCGCTCAATCATGTCAAACTCTTTGCAACTCCATGGACTGTAGCCTGCCAGGCTCTTCTGTCCATGGAATTCTCCAGGCAAGAATACTGGAGTGGGTTACCATTTCCTTCTCCCAAGGATCTTCCCGACCCAGAGATTGAACTCGGGTCTCCTGCATTGCAGGCAGATTCTTTATCATCTGAGCCACCAGAGAGCCCGTTTAGACACCTTGGAGGATTTTTCTAATAAATATGAAGGTCACTTTAATTTACATAACTTCATTAAATATCCATATTGGCATCACAGATGTTTACTTTTTTCTCATGGTGAAATAACAGCACTTGATAGACTCTGCTGCTCCATTAACAACTGAATGGTCTCCAAACGAGTTTCAGGTGCACCAAGGAGATTAGGACTATAGAAGCAACAGCTGAAGTGGGGAACTAAATTGTGCAATCTTTTGTCTTCTGTTGCTGGGGAGTGGAGGCGGTGTTTAAACATAGCTCAATTTCTCAGGTTATTGGTCTTGAAAAGGGCCAGTCCTATGTAGTGATGGGCAGCCATGGAACATGACTTCATGGGGTCTTTTCTAGTCCTGCAATTCCAAGACACCTTGCTGTTACAGTATGAATTATATTCACATCCATATCCACACATGTTCCTCTCCACAGTTTCTTTGGCTAAATTATGGTTTGCCTAGTTGATATTACAATGACTTTTTGTTCCCTGGGTCACCTGAGGGAAGCTAGAACCTCAAATCAACATCAGATATCAAGGACCTGGCCTTGAGAGAACTACCAGTCTGATGGAAAAGACAGAAATTAAGACACAACTGAGACACTAATGCAAAAGAGATGAGGAATTTTATCATTTAGGGTAGGAAGGTTTTATTTTGGGAGAGAAGGAATTTGTTGGTCCCAGGTTCCCACGTGGCTAATATCTCCTCTCTTGCTTGCTCCAGCTGAACCACAATCTCTACGAGGTGATGAGCAAACTGGAGAAGCAGCATTCCGACAAAGTCTTTGTGGTGAAGGGACTCTCAAGGTGAGCTGCTTCTGAGACTCATTTCTGTTTGGTTTGTCCTGTGTGTGAACACATTCAGCACTCTCATCTCTGATCCCAAATCCTGACCTTTCCTTTGTGTCCAAGTACATAATGTTGTTTTTTGTTTGTGCTACAAATAAATTATTTTTCGTTTATGAAATACTTCAATGATAACTAAAGATATCAAAAATAGTACAACAAATAGCCATATACCCATCACCAAATTTAAGAAATCAACTAATGAAATACCTGGTGGCTCAGTGGATAGGAATCCGCCTGCCAGTGAAAGGGACGCAGGTTCGATCCCTGGTCCAGGAAGATCCCACATACTGCAGAGCAAGTAAGCCCACGTGCCACAACTGCTGAAGCCCACAAACCACAATGAAGAGTAGCCCCCACTTCCCCACAACTAGAGAACGCCTGTGTGCAGCAGCAAAGACTGAGTGCAAGCAAAACTGAATAGATAAATAAAAACTTTTTAAAGGGAAAAAATAATATATATAATTAAATCTCCCAGTGTCCCTTTCTCATTCACTTTCTCTTCCTGTCCCCCACCAAGGGTAACCAATATCTTAAATTTTAGTATTTATTATCCACATGCATGTTTTTTTACTTTGATTATACATATATATGAATACACAAAAATACTATTTTGCATGTTTTAAAATTTTATTTAAATATAATTATACTGTATATATTCTTTTGTTCTCTTAGTATTGTTTTTGAGATTTACTTATCCTTGTTGCTACATGTTGTTAGTGCTGATCTTTCCTTTTCATAATTGTTATGGATGTTACTGTATGGCTAGTTCACAATCTGTTTATCTGAACTGTTAGTGGACATTGACATTGCCTTCCAGTTTTATGCTATTACAAATAATGGTGCGATGAATGTGTTTTACATTTCTCCTTGTATGAATATTATTAAGAGTTTCTTTAGGATGTACTGGGAGTGGAATTGCTAACTCACAGAATCTGTACATTTGGGTTCCTTCAGCCTTACGAGACATTACCATTGCCAAATTGCTCTCCAAAGCCATTGTCCCAATTTACAGCCCACCAGCAGTGAATTAAAGCCCCCATTGCTCCATATTCTTGCTATATGTGACATGTCAGACTTCTTAATTTTTCCAAGGAAATGGGTATGAAATGGAGTTTTTTGCAGTTTTAATTCCATCTCCACAATGGCTGGTTAACTTGAATATTTGTTCATGTTATTGACCTTTTAAGGTTCCTGTTCTGTGACTTTCATGTTTATCCTTTATTCACATTTTTCATGTAGATTGTTTACTTTTTAAAAAAAATTGATTTATATGAGGTGGGTTTTTTTGTATATTCTGGATATTAATCCTTTAGTGATACACATTGCAAATACCTTTTCTTAACCTGTCATGACCTGCTTTCCTGTGTGTGTCAATGTGGTATGTCTGTTACCTTCATAATGTGATCACTTTCTTATTCCAAAGCCTTTTAAGTTTTATCAAGTTCTTTCTATGCACAAGGTTTTATGCTGAGAGTTAGGGATCCAGAGACATAGGTGACTTGTCTTTTCCCTGAAGTGACTTACAAAAGTTGGAAGGACACAAAATGTGCCTAAGAAAACAAGACAATATAAAATTGCACATACTAAGCACCTAAGGAGACCAGTTAGGAATTCCAAGAGTTAAGTGATTGCAATATGCAGATAGATGGTCAGGGAAGACTTTGAGGAGGTGCTGAAATTGAGTTTGAGATTTGAAGAAAGAATGGGGCTCAGTATGTTGTTTGTATTTGATATTTGTACTACTCATTTAGCAGTCAGTTACAGACTATTAAAAGGAATCACTAACGGGCCAATATAGACTTCCCTTTTCCAAAAACTCTATTTCTTCTCTTCCCAGCATTGAAAACCAGAGTTCTCTCTAAGTGTCCATTCATCTGAAATTAACCATCACTTACACCAAGATGTCCTAGAACCTTGCAGAGAAATCTGATCTTTTCTTGCTATATCCTGGGCCTTCTAAACCTGCTGACCCATAAAATGCTAGTGCTAGAAAGAACCTTATGTCACTTAGCTTATCTTACATCAGAAACGCCCACAGGGCTGGAACTAAATTATTCCCTTTCTCTTCCTATCACTCTCTCCCATCCTTGAACCCAGGATACAGCACGTAGTTGCTACACATCAAGCAAATATTTGTGGGTTGCTTTATCAGGTAGTGGCTGGTACCCAGGAGACACTTAAGGAGATGAGTAGGAGTTAAAGTGATGTTGGCTGCAGATACTCAGCACAGTATTCAGCATACTCAATAAATGTTGTAGTCAGTTTTCATTGTTCATGGTAGTTTTGTTCTAGAAATCACCACAAGCTCTGAATTAGTGAATACTGACCCACTGCTCCTAGGGGAGACATGGGGTTAGGTTCCTAGGAGCCCCTGGTCCCAACATTTTCATCAAGCGATCCATACAGATCCATACGATCCATACAGATCCATATAAACCATATATTTGTTTAAAGACATCTTATTTAATATATATTGTTGATTCATTCATATTGGAAGAAGGCAATGGCAATGCACTCCAGTATTCTTGCCTGGAGAATCCCAGGGATGGGGGAGCCTGGTGGGCTGCCGTCTATGGGGTCGCACAGAGACAGACACGACTGAAGCGACTTAGCAGCAGCAGCAGCATTCATATTGAACCCACAGCCACCAGCACTTTAACTCATGCCTGAATGAAGCTTATCTTAACATATGTATTTTCTCTGGAAGGCACATCACAGACTTTCTGATCTCAAACAGCACTTTGGCACTGTACTTGGAGGCCATTTTAAGTAGCAAAATCACCAGAGAAAAGCACAACAATGTGTAAAAACTTGGCAAACAGGACATATTTACACTAAGAGAGTTAAAACAGGAAGGCAGAGGCTTGCCTTGTTAGACCTCAGTTGGGAGAGTACTGGTCAGGCAATCATTCTTCATAGCTGGCATGTGTCCGAGAGTGATTCTGAAAGTATCACAAGTATTGATCTTGAGGTGGGTAGATGAATTTGCAAATACAGAATCCATGAGGATCAACTGTATTTCACTCATGAACTGTTTTTCCCCGAGGAAAATACTTTAATATATTGCTGAGTTTTTTCCAGTCTCTTTTTCTTTATATATTTTTAGATAATCAAGATTGTGATATGGATAAAAATTCTATAGCCTTTTTCCACTTTACTTTATAATTTAAGCACTATTGCAAATTATACAAACTTTCTGGGAAAAGTTTTCAATTAGCAATAATCGCGCCTCGGATAAACCTCATTGGCTACGATACTGCCACTGCGCAAAGCTATATATACAAACTTTCTGATGCCATTTTAAATTGCTTTTCTCTGTTTTATTATTATATGAATCTATCATTATATATTTGGGGTATTGGGGTTACTTCCAGTTTTTAGCTCTTCTGAATCTAAATACCCTTCCTTTTTTTAGCAGCAATAGACGCTCTTTAGTCATCTCTCCCCCAGTTCGAACATCTACAGTCTCCAGCCCTCTAACCTCACCTACCAGTCCTTCTGCACTTTCCTTGAAGAGTGAGAAGGACTCCAGCTCAGCAAGTGAAGAAGAGCTGGCATCTGATTCAGCCCAGGGAGAAGACAACTCCGAAATTAAAGAAGAGCCCATAAAAGACAAGGAAACAGAGGAGGAGGCGGAGACAAGCTCCTCTGAGGAAGAAGAGCCTCTGCTAGCCTGCAATGGCCCCACCCAGTCCCAGCCCTCACCCCTCACTGAGGATAGAGAGTCCCAGGAGGAAGTTTTCCTTTGCTCCCCAGCTCCACCACCAGGCAGAGCTCTGACCCCTTCAGAGCAGGCTTCATCTTCCTCAGCAGTAGTCCTCCGAACTCGTACCTCAAGCGAAGGATCTGAAGAGCCAAAGAAGAGAGTCTCTGTGCAGAGGGCTTCAGCACCACCTAATAGGCCTCCACCACCCAGAGCCACTCCCAGTCCCAGGGCCTCCTTAGGGAACATGCCCTCCAGCCCTCCAGCCTCACCCACCAGCCCTCGGGCCTCCTCAGAGGCCTCTCCTGACCCACAGCCACCAGAGAAGCCGGGAAGAGCAAAGGAAAACACCAACAGTCTGAACCCAGAAGAGCTCTGCACGTCCCCTACTTTGATGATGTCTCAGGTGAGAACAGATCTGGCTGAGTCTTTATTCCCTTTTATAATCTCCATTTGGACCATTTTTGCTAGGCTCAGGTTACCCCACAGTAGATAGGATTTTACGTCATTATATTACAGTTTCAAGGATAGTCTTGGACACCTGGTATTTCTTTCACATCATCATAGCAACTAATTTAGTGATCTGTAATGCTAGGGTAATTGACTTCTGCAAAGGGCTTATCTCTAATATTAGTATAACCAGATTGTTACTAATTCTTACTTTCTTCCTTTTGCTCCAAGTTCTAGGAGTTCCCAATATAAAATATCTACAACTGACATCCTGATCATTACCTTTTTTAATGTGGGGTAGGGAGGAAGGTCTCATTTCACTTTGTCATACTTATAACTATGGTAAATAGACCCCAAGCAAAATGGCATCAGCAAATTTCCAAGGCATTGTCTTTGATGAGAGAGGCCTAGAAGGAGCTCATAGAGGACAGTAAAGCAAAAGGATGGTCTTTTGAAAAGTGAAAATTTTGATGAGAAAAGGATTGTGTTAAAATAGAGACATAGACCCTCTGAAAGATCTGGAAATCAAGTCATATTCTATTCAAATTACATGGAAAGTCTATCTTATAGTGGAGAGATTTGACTTGTTCTTCAAGACTCCTGAGGACAAAAAAATGCCCTATGTATAAAGTAGTTTTGTTTTTTTTTTAAGGTACACTTTGAATCAATGTAGAGGAACTTTCAGCGATTAGCTCTGTTAAAAAATGGCATGGGAAAAATCTTTTTTTTAATACAGGGAAAGGGGGCACCAGGGGTGTCCAAAAACCAAAGGATGAGCCACCTTGAAAAACAGTTCCGCTTCCTTGATGTTAGAAGCTTAAGCTATATGGTCACCTACCTGCCAGGTACACTGTGGAGAGTGTTATGGTGCAGCATCTGACTAGATGGCATCCAGATTCATTCATTCATTCCACAATCATTCATTAAACCCCTCTATGTGCCAGACACTTTTCTAGGAAGTGGGGTTATTAGAGTGAAGCCAAACAAAATTCTCTGCCTTCCTGCATCTTACCTTTTAGTGGAGGGGAAAGAAACAAGAAACAGAATAAGTAAGTAAAATTACAGTTTAGTGTTAATAAGAGTTACAGAGAAAAATTAAGTAGGGGAAGGCACCAGGAGGGGGTGCTGAATTGCGGTTTTAAACAGTGGTCAGAAAAGGTGACACTTGGGCAGTGAAGGAGGCCAGGGCATGAACCATGTAGATATCTGGGAGTGTGAGATGTCTGGTACACCTCAGATCATAGCACCCTACTACTGAATATGCCTCCCTGAAGGTTGACCCGGCTATCTTGGGAGCTCCCTGCTGTCTGAGAGGAGCTAACATAGACAAAGGACACAAGGCTGTGATGCCTAGCAAGACAAGGAAGATAGAGACATGAGGACAATAAACTTATCGCAACTGACTCCCCTGAGGTACTAAAATCTGAGTCATCAAGGGTGTTATATCCTTGCCTGGGAAGGATATTCACGTGACTCAATGTGAGATATTGAGATATTGAAAATCCTAACACATAGAACATAAAACTTGCCCTTGGCTGGTTTCCGGTCTGAGGTTGCTATTCTGTATGAGAGAGATATGTAGGACATGTGGATAGTGAATAAGCACAAGGTCAATGTGGGCTTTTGTATAGTGAAGAGTAGAGCCACTTTTCTGCACTGAAAAAAGCAACTCAACTGTATGGAAAATCCAAAATTAAATTTGACTTTGTAATGTATGATTTTAGTATAGAGGCAGCAATAGAATGACCTGTTTGGCTCAGGTGAATAAGTGTGCATTCTTGGAGTAGTTTTACTGAAGGGGAAATTCTGGGGGCCGTGATGCTGCTTGACTGTTTTGAGGAACAGGCTAATAACGCTATCTTCCTAGGGAAAGAGGTACAGGACACAACCTCCTCACATTTGAGATTTATATAATCTTTCCTTACTCCCAGCCTCTCCTGTGGCATTGCTTTAGTCAGTGGCTAAGGAGATATAGTTTTCTTGTGGAATTAAGCAATAGAGCATCTTAGATCCTGGCCTGTCAGTATCATCAGTCCTCTGAAGCTTGTGTCCCTATAAGATTTGTTCACCTCCCTCACAGATGCATCATAAATCATATGTTCTCTCAAGCAGAACTATGGACCTATCACATATAAAAGTGGGTAAATAAAAAGATAACTGTGAGAAAATCTGTTCTTGCCCAGCATTTGAATCACCTGAGAGAACATGAAGATTTTGATAACTTCCTTGGAGGTAGCACTTACTTGGAGGTAGTATTGCTGTTGTTTAGTCACTAAGTCATGTCTGATTCTTTGCGACCCCATGAACTGCAGCCTGCCAGGCTTCTCTGTCCATAGGATTCTCCAAGCACGAATACTGGAGTGGGTTGCCATTTCATTCTCCAGGGGATCTTCACAACCCAAGGATCGAACCCGCGTCATCTGCCTTGCAGGCAGATGGAAGCCCAGAGTTAGTATTACCTTTGAGGTAATTCATGGCCTAGAATCAGCAGAGGGATTAAGAATAAGGAAATTTTCCTGAAAGGAGAAATCACAGGATTTCACGTGACTATCATACTGTTAGGTTTTACTTTAAAAGGATGACTTTTATAGTATATAAATTAAATTTCAATTTTTAAAAATTCTTTTAAAACCTTAGAGTGCCAAGTTCTTCCCCTGGCTTAGTAGTTCCATGCCTCAGGCTCCCATCTCAGAACCTAGACCTTTTCCCAAAGAAGACATCATGCCACTTGGCTCTCCTAACTGCCATGGGTTAGGATCATCTAAGTGTGTGCATTCTTGAGGAGAATTAGTCTAAAAGTGGTAGCTAGTGGTTTTAAGACCTATATTTGTATCCTTACAGACCATCACATAAATACATCTATATAGATGCATGTCACACAAATTATGGAAACAGTTCTGGAATTCAAAGGTCTGGTTGCCTGTCCCAGCAAGTCATTTCAGCCTTTGAATCTTGTTTTCCTAATCCAAGAGAGGATGACATAAAGCGTTCCCTGAAGCTTTCAGGCTGCAGTGAAACAACTTTATATGTTTGCCCTTAGTATTACCTGTGACCCTTATAAAGTGTAAGGCACAAAAGACCTTTCTAAGCCGACAGGCTGGGAGGCTGAGCCACATCTCACCAATAGAACTCTTCTTTTTGTAGAACCAAAGTCTTCAGCTTCATGGCTCTGCAGTTCCAGAAGAGAGCAATGTCATAGCACCTGAGCCTGAAGAAGAGGTAAGGAGGCCAGATGCTCAGAGAACACGGGGGTGGTGAGACTGGGATTGGGGATGGACCAAGGCTTGGCTGCAGGCTGGAATCCTCACTGTGGGCTGTGAGGGGAACCCAGCAGTGAAAAGATTCCTTAGGGCAAAGTCAAGCAGGTAGGAGCTGGAAGAATCAAGAGTACATGAGGCTTCCTTTGTGCCCATTTCGCAACTGGCCTTGGATCTCCTGATCCCTTCTCATAGTCGTCTCCTAAGAATGTATTTAGTTATGCCTAAACTTATTTCAAAAAGGAGTTAAGAGACACAAAACACATACAAAAGGTAAATACACACACGTACAAAATGTAGTAAAGTAACGCAGAATTCTGTACATTAGCAATAGTGACATAAGATGGAGCCATGAATTAGGCAAGTACAAAAATGCATTGTGTAAAATAGACTTACTAACAACAGACCACAAAATTGGTTCCAGATTTGCTAACATCCAAGAAGAAGAGGGAAAACCTGATCAGTTCACCCACTTTATGATGCCCCTTCCTTAACAGAACAACTCCTGCTACTAAGATGAAAAGAAATCTCTTCTGGGACTTCCCTGGTGGTCCAGTGGTTGAAGATTTGTTTTCTATTGCTGGGGACATGGGTTCAATCCCTGGTCAGGGAACTAAGATCCCACATGCTGAAGGTAGCCTAAGCCCAAGCACCACAACCAAGACCCAACACAGCTAGAAATAAGTAATTTTTTAAAAAAGAAAGAAATCTCCTCTGTGAATCCTCATAAAGAGATGGTGAATGAGATAGTGAACAGTCTCTGCAATAAGGCTTTACAATAATCCCAATAGCCAGTTTCACATCCTCCTCCCCCGCCCCATAAAGGCCAGTGCGTTACACTAAATATATTCAGGAGAGGAAGATTGATTTTTTACTTCTCTTGAGTGGTTGGTGGGAGGGCAGGTCCACATCTAATGCAATCATGTTTACTTTCTAGGTGTCTACCGTTCAAAATGCGCAACTCTGAAGAGGAACTGCCAGGACTTCCCCACATACACCTCCCCAGAGAAACTCCTCAGCTAGAGGATGTAGGTCATAGGGACTAATGATCCAACATTCATTTCTGGTTTCTCAAACTGTGAATCCTGGCTGTCTCTAAAGACCTAGCATTAATGGAGGCTGAGGAGCAGACTTAAGGGAGGGAGGGAAGCAGGCTTGGGAGAAAAGACTATTGGACTTGGAATATTTAATTCAGGTTTTAGCGTTGTTAGAGTAATAAGACCTTATATACTAATTAAGTGGGGCTAAAATGATAGACTACAAAAAGCAAAAGCATCTGTAGACATAGACATCTGTCCTCATACAGACATATAACCACATATACTCAGAGACTTATGCACAGATCTTTGATTTACCACTCATTTTGCAGGACTTGAACAGATTTTCAGATTGTTAAATAAAGTAGTATTCTGATGTGTATGGGGTTTTTTGGTTTTTGGTTTTTTTTGGACACAAGAAGTTGTTCCAGGCCAGCACACTGTTCTCCACTTAGGCAAGGTTATTGACTGTACCCCAGGTACAGAAAGCTTTAGTCACATCCCTGACCTCCAGCTCCCCCTACCTCCTGACTATAACACTTTGCTAATGCCTGGGGCCACAGGCTCCTCTCCTCAGTCTAGATGCATTATTGCCTACCTCCTCTACCCTTTGGTTAATAAGCAAATATCCTTGGAAAGGGGTTTTATTTTAGAGCTGTGTCTAGTGTCTACAGATTGGTACTTGATGTAAGTAAGGCTCTGACCAGGATGGAAGAAGAAACAGAACTCCAAGTGAAGGGGAAGGATACATGATATAGGTACAAAGTGTAATGGAAATGTATGGAATTTGGGATCAGAAGTCTTAGATTCAAGTCCTATTATTTGCTTCTGTGAAAACATTAAAAACTAACTTTGAGCACTTCCCAGATGGTCCACTGGTTAAAAATACGCCTGCCAGTGCTTGGGACATGGGTTGAATCCTGGTCTGGGAAGATTCTACATGCCAAGGGGCAACTAAGCCCTCACGCCGCAACTGCTGAGCCCAAGCACCCTAGCCCATGCTCTGCAACAAGAGAAGCCACTGCAATGAGAAGCCTTCATACCACAACTAGAGAAAACCCAGTGCAGCCAAAAGTAAATAAATAAATAATAAATTAAAAATTTTTCACTTTGAAGTCCTGCCACCCTGATAAATATGCATACATATACAAGCGTTCATCCATTTTGGCTTTTGTTTCTGGGGGTGATGGATGATGTCACTATTCATTCAGTCATTCAGCAAGAATTTATTGAGTAGTCTGCCAAGCACTGCGCTGAGTACTAGAGACACAGTGATGCGGAGAGGGGGGAGTGAGAACTTTGCAGAGACAGAATACTCAGCAGGGAACAGAATAGGCGGGATTTAGCAATGAGTGAGAGGGGACATGTGAGGAAGACTGAAGTTTTAAGGAATTATTTTAGGTTAGGCTTGAGAGAGTAGAATTGGTGGTAACATTTCCTGAAATGGTGACTACAGGAGGAAGTGCATTATATATGAGTTTTCTAGTTTCGGGCAACAAACTAACACAATTCAGCACTAAAGGATATGATGGAAGGATATTACGCAGCTCACAGAACTGAAGGACAGCCAGGCTGCAGAAAGAACGAGTCTTTGGATGTCTGCAGCAGGAATGCATGGACTGCCCCTCCTGGCTGCTGTCATTGGAATACTCAGCTTCAGCTGCCTCCTGCCACTGTGTTCTTTCCCTGGAGAAAGACTGACTGGCCCAGTTTGGGAGGAGGCATGTTAGTGTCTACAGGAATGACAGGAAGACCTGTGATGATGGTGGTAGAGGGTGGGAGTAGTAAGGAGGGTGGATTACAAAGAAGTGCAAAGAAACTTTGGGGTGATTTGGGATAGTGGTGATAATTTAATGTGTGTCCATTTGTCAAAACTGATCAAATTGTACCCTTTATGTGCAGTTTATTGGGTGTCCCATACAAACATTGATACAAAGAGCTTGAGAACTTGCAGGACTTTTCAGTAGACATGTCGCTTAGGGAGCTGGAAATGCATATTCGTACTTAGGAGTCATTTTTGTAAGATCTAATCCTGTTATTCTTCCATTTAAAAAACTTCAAAGGATCTCTAATGGAATGGAGGTTGCATATCCCCCTATAAAAGTCCTCCTGCCTGTATTTTAATTCCTCTCCTAGAAGGCATCCCACTCCCCTGGCACTCAGTCACTGCTGTGGGTGATACTACAGGACTAATGGAAGGGGTGGGGGAATGCTAGGAATACAGGCCTCCTGGTTGTCCAAGGCCCTCTAGGACCTGCTTAGAATTCTCCTCCCAAGGCAAAACCCCAGTTTAAGCCTTTTCTCTACCGTGCTTTCCCTGACCCTCATCTCCTAGGAAACTGATCCTCTTTGGAGAGTGTGCCAGAGAGGACTTCTGGGGTCCTTGGTCTATTGGTGGGGAGATGAGCACTCAAGGTAACTTCCACAAAAGAGGCACAGATGAAGTGGAAAACAGTACTATGTGAGACTGACCCTCCATTTGCATATGGCGCTCCCGGAGGCTTCCGAAAGATTGGGGAGAGGGCTAGTAAGCTGGGCATGAGTAATCATTTCGCCTATCTAGGGCAGATGGTCCTAGTTAGGAATCAAATTGTTTACCCTAATTTGAAAAATGATGAAGTTGTGGCTGGTTCAAAGGTAGTGCGTTGACAGAACTTATTAGACTAGGACTTAGAAGACTGCCATCCTGGCAGCAACACAGGAAGGGGCTGAAAGCTGGGCAGAGATGAATATGTCTTACCCTCTACCCAGAGGCTGCTGGAGGTCTGTTGCCATAGGATGGCTGCTCCAGCTTCTGAAGTCTGGCAATTAATACTTGGAGAATGCTAGTAGCTCACCACCACCTGAGGCATCATTCATCACCTATCTGTATGCATCTAGAATTAATTGCAAGACCATCACTCAATCCCTGACTTCCAGCAATGTGAAGACTATTGACAGACCAGGTAAAATATCCAGAGAATACTAGAGACAAGACACATCCAGGATATACGGGATACACCAGAGAGCAGAGGACACACTGCTTACAGTATTGTTTATTTTATGCTAAAGTGGGTGCTGAGCATGTGCATGCATGTTGTTGTTCAGTCACTCAATTGTGTCTGACTTTTTGAGACCCCATACACTGCAGCACACCAGGCTTTCCTGTCCTTCACCATCTCCTGGAGTTTTCTCAAACTCGTGTCCATTGCGTTGGTGATGCCATCCAACCATCTCATCCTCTGTCGTCCCGTTCTCCTCCTGCCTTCAATTTTTCTCAGCATCAGGGTCTTTTCCAATGAGTCGGCTCTTTGCACCAGGTGGCCAAAGTATTGGAGTTTCAGCTTCAGCATCAATCCTTCCAATGAATATTCAGGGTTGATTTCCTTTAGGATTGACTGGTTTGATCTCCTTGCTGTCCAAGGGACTCTCAAGAGTCTTCAACACCACTGTTCGAAGGCATCAGTTCTTCGGTGCTTAGCCTTTTTTATTGTCCAGCTATCACATCCATATATGACAACTGGAAAAACCATAGCTTTAACTAGATGGACATTTGTAGGCAAAGTAATGTCTCTGCTTTTTAATATGCTATCTAGGCTTGTCATTGCTTTTCTTTCAAGAAGCAAGCGTCTTTTAATTTCATGGTTGCAATCACCTTCCACAGTGATTTTGGAGTCCAAGAAAATAAAGTCTGTCACTGTTTCCATTGTTTCCCTATCTATTTGCTGTGAAGTGATGGGACCAGATGCCCTGATCTTAGTTTTCTGAATGTTGAGTTTTAAACCAACTTTTTCACGCTCCTCTTTCACCTTCATCAAGAGGCTCGTTAATTCCTTAAATTCTTCTTTGCTTTCTGACATAAGGGTGGTATCATCTGCATATCTGACGTTATTGATATTTCTCCCCACAATCTTGATTCCAGCTTGTGCTTCATCCAGCCCTGCATTTTGCACTATGTACTCTCTATATAAGTTAAATAAGCAGGGTGTCAATATATAGCCTTGACATACTCCTTTCCCAATTTGGAACTAGTCTGTGCATGCATATGGATCCTATTTTTCTGCATGTTTACACTTTCAAAATGAATGGCATGTACCTACATGGATAAAATCAGGTACCAGCAAACCTTTTAAGGTTACATTTTAAACAGAAAAAAAAGACGCTTCTGAGAGACTATGAACTTTCACATTAAATTGTAAAAGTAACAGCAAATCAGTAGTCAGTTAGACTGAATGGCTTCTGAGAGTCTGTGGTTCTAACAATCTTCAAACATAGTGGAGGGACTTCCTTGGTGGTCCAGTGGTTAAGAAACTGCCTGCCACTGTGGGTTCAATCCCTGGTCTAGGAAGATCCACATGCCTTGAGGCAACTAAGCCCATGTGCCATAACTACTGAGCCCGTGCCCCACAGGAGAAGCCCCACAATGAGAAGCCCGCAGAGCACAAGGAAGGGTAGTCCCCGCTTGCCGCAATTAGAGAAAGACCAGGCTAAGCCATGAAGACACAGCACAGCCAAAAATAAATGAATAAAAAATAAAAATAGTTTTTAAAGTATTAGGAAAAAAACATAATGGAATATGCCATGGGGGAGACTGACCCAGATACAAGAAAAATCTCAACTTTCCCTGTAATTCATGGTCAGTTTGTCAATAAATGCAAGCAGTTGTCCACCTCTGCAATTAACCCTTAGGATTTGAGTTTCCTTTTCTCTTCTATTCTTTTATCTGAGGACTGGCCAGGCTTACCTTTTTATTAACTTACATACATCTTGCCTACGTGTTAACTTTCTTTGCCTTTCTTGGTTGGATTGGTAGTTTTCTCACACTTGGACTTTCTTCTTCCTCACTGACAACTGCTATATCTTTGAATATATATTTAAGTAAATGAATTTAATCAACTTATCTTGTTTTTTCCTTTTTTTAACCAATCAAATTGTATCTTTAGGAATAAAAGCAACTATCTTTGCTTACTTATTATTTTATTTATTCTTTGCTTTCCCCCTCCCAAAACTTATTTATTTTTAACTGAAGGAAAATTGCTTCACAATATCGTGTTGGTCTCTGCCATACATCAACACGAATCAGTCATAGGTATACATGTGTCCCCTCCCTCTTTAACCTCCGCCCCCACCTCCCACCCATTCCCACCCCTCCAGATTATTAGAGTATTCTTTGCTTTTTTCCCTCACTCTATGCCCCTATTCATGCTTTTGAACTGTGATGTTGGAGAAGACTCTTGAGACTCCCTTGGACTGCAAGGAGATCCAACCAGTCCATCCTAAAAGAGATCAGTCCAGGGTGTTCATTGGAAGGACTGATGTTGAAGCTGGAACTCCACTACTTTGGCCACCTGATGCGAAGAGCTGACTCATCTGAAAAGACCCTGATGCTGGGAAAGGGCAGGAGGAGAAGGGGACGACAGAGGATGAGATGGTTGGATGGCATCACCGACTCGATGGACATGGGTTTGGGTAGACTCCGGGAGTTGGTGATGGACAGGGAGGCCTGGCGTGCTGAGGTTCACGGGGTTGCAAAGAGTCAGACACAACTGAGCGACTGAACTGAACTGAAATGATGGCCCTAATTCTCTGACACTCTGTCTTTCAGTCCTTGTTTCCCAAATGAACAAGTACAATTCCTGTCTCTATCTGATTTCTATAATATCGATTCCCAAAGCTAAAGAACTCTTTCCAGGAACAAGAAGCAAGCACAGAAGTCCGTAACTGAGAGGGAAGACGAGTAACAGAGTTCTAACTCTTAAGTAGGAAGCCAAGATAACATTTACTGAGCACTTACTACTGTGCCAGGTAAGCTTCTAATGCTTTAAATATATGAACTCATTCCATCCCCACAGTAATTCTGTGAGACAGGTACTGCTCCAGATAAGGGAAATGAAACAGAACTGTCCAAGATCAAACAGCAGGGCAGATTCCAGAGCCCGTGTTAATACTAACATTACAGCCTTACTCATCGAGCTCCTCATTGATTGGGAACATTTCCTGCCACAAAGAAGTGAGTCAAGAGGTGACTAAAGTCTGGCATTAATTAAGTCTCAAATGGAGGTGTTTTCCAGGTGGTAGAACCACACTAAAACGGCATGATTTTTCAGTCCCCCATTACAGGGATGAGGGATCAGATTTTAGAGATGTTAACTAATCTGCCCAAAGTCACACGGCTGAGAAGCAGTGGAGTCGGGGCTGTTTGAGTCCAAAGTCCATGAGGCTCTTAACCTCTGCACTACATCACCTCAGAAGAATTCGGCATCGTTCCTCTCCCCACCGCACCCCACCTGCTCCCCGACCCGAGGTGTGCCCACTACGTTAGCTTAGGTTCCAAGCTTCTGCACACAGACCTATTTACGTAAATGACATGCAAACGCCAGTGAAATGTAACTTTTCATCTGCCGAAAATTCAAATAATGTCGGTGGCGGGGAAAGCGGATGGATCGCACTAACCCCGGGGCTCATCACATCCCGTGCCCTCCGGAGCCTCGAGGCAGGCGGGGGAGGAAGCGGCTCCGGATGGAGAGTAAAGTGACAATCGGACGAGGAAAAGCAGCCTTTCCTCCCGGGGGAGCAAGAGGCGGCCCGGCGGGCAGAGGGAACCTGCAGAGGGCGGTTTCTCTCCTCTTTTCCTGTCCCACCCAGTCGGCCGCCCCCACCCCACCCCCACCCCTACTCCCGCCGGCCTCGGCAGCTAACTCTGCGCGTCCCTGCGCGCTTCCTCGGCTCCGAGTCCCCGGCGGGTCCCCGCGGTGCCCGCGGTGCCCACCCCCGTCGAGTTGAGAGGGACGCGCGGCGCCCGCCCGTCCCCGCCGCCCGTCCGACTGGTAAGGTGAGCACGCGGGGGAGGGGACTGCGCAGGGCTGGAGGGCCGGGCGCGCCGGGCGCCCACACTCACACCGCAGCCACCGCGGCCGCGGAGGAACTGAAACCCAGAGCGGCCGACCTTGGGCCTCGGCTGGAGCCTCCCGTCGCGGCGGCTCGGAACCGGTGCCCGGGACGGGCCGCCCTCGGAGCGCAGCGAGCCCTGCCTGGCGCGGTAAAGTGGGCCGGGGCGGGGCGGGGGGCGCGAGCCCCGACGATCGTGGACGCGGCTAGGGCCCCAGGGTGTCCCAGTCTCGGCAGGGCCAGGTGGGGGGCGGGCCCGGGGGCCCGGCCAATGGGGGGGTCGGTAGACCGCGCGGACGGCGCAGCGGACGACCGAGGGGCACTGGGGGGCGGCGAGCCGAGCCCCGACAACCGGCCGTCTCGGACGGGCCGGGGGACGATGGAGGAGCCTCCCTCCGGTGCCCCGCGCCTGGCTCCCCCAGCGGGGCCGGGTCCCTGCCCCCGCGCCGCCGCCAAGCCTGGGCCGGGGGCCTGCCCTCCCTGCGCTCTCCTGACACCTAGCGGACGGCTCCCCCCACTCGCGGGCTGGGAGAGAGCCGGTGGTAGGGGGGGAACCTGTCAACCGCGCCTGGGCGAACCTGGGCCCGTTGCTAATTTGCAGACTTTTACCTAACTTTATCAGGCCTTGATAAACCTCCTAGGTAAATGTGGTGGGCCCAGTGAAAGGATCTCGGGATAGACGCTCGAAGGGGAAAGGTGGGGGAGGGGAAGGGGTTCCGGAAAACCTGGCACCAGAGGCTTTCTTGGGATTTCCGGTCGTTTTCAGCCCCAGGCACGGGCCCACCCACCTCATGCTGGGCTTTGTCTTTTTTCCTACAGACCCGCACCTCCCTACCGGTGCCCGTCCACCTGCCGCGATGACTAGCTTCCCAACCACGCCTCCTCCACCAGGTAGGTGAGCGCCTCTCCCGGTTCAAGTCCCTCACCCCCAGCCGTGTTCCGCAATTCCCTGAGGCCTCAGCCCGGAAGGGAAGACTCTTCCACCACTCTCCACCTGCCTGACATCACAAAACCCGGGAGGAAGCCAAAGGCAACCTGATGCACACTTCAGTAGAGTTTCAATCTGGAGTTTCATGGACCTGGGCCCATTCCTGGTACCACTTAGAGCTTTGTGACCTTGAGTGAATTATCTACCCTCTCAGCGCCAGTCTACTCGCTTGTAAAATGGGGGAAATAGTACATTAAGAGATTATCTGTGTGGGTGAAATGAGATAATCCATGTAAAACAGCACAGCGTCTGGTATTTAGTAAGCGCTCAAAAACATGGGTTATTATTACTGGGTGCTTGTAAGAAAGTCCATCTATTCCAGGGAAGGAATTCTGCTTGTTTTTCTCCCCCTGGCCCCCGGTTGTGTGGGATTTCCCCAAATCTCTGCCATGTGGCGTCTTAGTTCCTTCACCAGGGACTGAACCTGGCCCCCTAGAGTGGAGGCGCAGATTCTTAACCACAGGACCGCCAGGGAAGTCCCTCTGCCTGCTTTCTAATTCCACTCCTCTGATGATTCACTCCAGCATCAAAAACCCCTTGTTCCCTGGAACTATTGTTAACCCTTGTTCCTCAGGCCAGTTCTTCCGCTTCACATTGAGAATGGAGTCCCACTTTTCATTTCATAACCAAGCTTAGCTGGACAGTTTCTGTTTTCATTGCATGTTAATTAGGATGAGGGAAGAATGAAACCTTGGTTAGTCTATATACGTTTGTTTTCATATACGGTCTCATTTGTCATTAGGACAGACATTCTCTGCTTTTCTATTGTGGAAATGAGAACCCCAGGGGAAGTTGAAAGCGCTGTCCTGTATGGTGATGAACACGATTCAGACCTTTAGTTGTCTGCTGAGAGATAAGGAAAGGGAGAAATGGGTAGCCAGCTAGATTAGTCAGTACAGGCCTCATGAGTGGGGAAGGGGATGAAGCGCTAACGCTCGAAGGATGGGTGAGGTTTATACAGGCCGAGAGGGGTGCAGCGGGGATTCCAGACGAAGGCAGTGCCACCTCTAGTGAGCCGCAGAGCCTGTGCTTCCCCTGGAGGGTATCCTGAGGGAGAGGACAGAGGGCCTCCAGAGTATACCTGCCTGTAGGGAAGAAAAGTGGTGCTTGCCTGGCAGCTAAGGAATTGAGACTTGGGCAAAAGGAGAACTATATACATTCTTTTTTTTTTTTAAGTTTGTGGTAAGATAAACATAAATGTTACCATTTTGATTATTTTTTGGCCTGTTGTTCAGTGCTGTTAGTATTGATTGACATTCATGTTGCTCTGCAATTATCATCACCATCCATCTCCAGAACTTTTCACCTTCTCCAACTGAACCTCTGTATCTATTAAATAATAACTCTTCATTCCACTTCCCCCATAGCCCCTGGCTACCACCATTATACTTTCGATCTGTTTGTATTTGACTAAGTACATAGTGTAAGTGGAATCATACAAAATTTGTCCTTTTGTGTCTGGCTTATTTCAGTTAGCATTACGTTTCCGAGACACATCCATTTTGTAGCATGTGTCAGAATTTCCTTCCTTTTTAAGGCTAAATAATATTATATACATATATATGCATATATCTTTTTTTTATCCGTTCATTCATCAATAGATACTTGGTTTGCTTCCATCTTTTGGCTGTTGTGAATACTGCTGCTGCGAACGTGGTTTTACAAATATCTGAGTCCCTGCTTGCTTTTGGATTTATACCCGGAAGTGGAATTGCAAGAATGTGTGGTAATTCTGTTTAATTTTTTGAAGACCTGTCATACTGTTTCCCAGGGTAGCTGTACACTTTACGTTCTTACCAGCAATGCATAGGGTTCCAATTTCTCTACATCTCTACAACACTTGTTATTGGATCCTAGCATGTTGCCTGTTGTACGTAGGGCATTAAGTTTCTTGACATTGTGGGCTCTACCCACCCCACCGGATAAAGCCCAATTCCTTGCCACCTAGTCACACTAGGTTGTCCTCACTCTAGATTAGGTGCTCAGGGTTTTTCATCTTGCTTATTCTTCATCACAATCCTGTTAAAAATTAAATATTAAAACTTCTTAAAAATTTATTTATTTGTTTATTTTTGGCTACACTGGGTGCTCATTGCTGTGCATGCATGGGCTTTCTCTAGTTGCAGCAGGTGGGTGCCACTCTGTTGCCATGCACAGACTTCTCTTTGCGATGACTTCTCTTGTTGCAGAGCATGGGCTCTAGTGTGAGTGGGCTTCATTAACTGTGGCGCATGGACTTGGTAGCCCTGAGGCATGTGGGATCTTCCCAGACTAGGAATCAATCCTGTTTCCCCTGCATTGGCAGGCAGATTCTCAACCACTGGACCATCAGGAAAGTCCTGTGAGAATGTTTCATTCTCATTTTAAAGAAGCAAAAACAGGTTCAGAGAAGTTAAATGTTCAGAGGTTAAGAAATTCTCCCAAGGTTAAGCAACTGATAATGGCAGAGGCAGGATATTGTGCCAAGTCTGATTTATTCTAAAGCCTGTATTCTTTCCATCACAGTGTACTGCTCTCAGCCACTCCACCCCGTGGCTGGGGCACATGAAAAAGAAGGAAGAAGAAAGGAAGCAGAATTCCAGGGCGGGTTCCCATGGAAAGGAGAACTGGGGGAGCCGCCCTGTGCTGGGCAGGGCTAGAGCAAATAAGTAGGTTGGCAGACTCAGGTGGCAAAGGATCTGATGTCTCAGTGATAAGAGATTTAGCCCAGGAACAAGGGCCACAAAGAAACCAGCCAGTATCTAGGTTAACTATAACAACAAAGAAAAAAGGTAGGTGAGCCAAATAGATCTTAAAGTTCATTTACTGTAGGTTAGGATTTGGGTGGAGCCTCAAATCTCACATCTTGTGGTCCTCAGCCCCAGGCCTCCCTCCTTAAAGAAAATCAGTGCTACAGTCTTTCCATGTCTAAGAAGGGAAGGGACAAAGTAGCATTCTTATTACTTTGTTTGGAAGAGGAGACAGGAGAGAAACCGGATAGGAAAAGGAGATCGTGGAAGTAAACCGTTCCTTCCACTTAATGCCAGGTTTCCTGAACTTAGTTTATTTCGTTGTTGTTTTTTCATTACAAAGCTATTACATCCCCCTCAGGGAATAACCTTCTAGACTTCTGTGTGTGTGTGTGTGTGTATGTGTGTGTGTGTGTTTATAGTTTTATTTTAACTTGCTTTTTCTTTACAAACATGTAATCATAATACACATACTGCCCTAGCAATTTGCTTTTTTTGTCTAACCATATATTCTGTTCCAGTAATTGCAGATCTACCACATTCTTTTTAACAACTGTGTACTATTTCCAGAATGAATGACCTGTCATTTATTTAATCATTCCTCTGCTGATGGACATTCAGATATGTGTCACTCTTGCAAACAGTGCTTTTGAACACCCTTTCCATCCTGTAGTCAAGCTCTGAGAACCAAACCCAGTGGACGGTTCAACAAAATGTTCAGGCTGGAGTGAACAGGGATGGTTCCAGACTTTGGAGAGAACCTTGAAGTGAGGAGACAGATTTGTAGCCTGGCCCAGCCAACCGTTGAGTGACTTGGGGCTGGTGGATGAAGCTTGCTGAGCTGCCTCAGTTTTTTGGCTTGTCCGTAATGATAACACCAACCCTAGTTACATCCCATTCTTGGGGTGGAGATAAAATAGCGTATGTTTTGTGAACTCTAAGTCACAAATATAGATTACCATTGTGATACTTGGGCTTCCCAAGTAAGCACTAGTGGTAAAGAACCCGACTGCCCATGCAGGAGACATAAGAGACACGGGTTCAAGTCTTGTGTCGGCCCAAAGGCCCCAGCTCATTCACTTGAACACCCTGTGACCTGTAGTCTGAGAAAAATTCTTCTGCAGAGAGTTGAGTTCAAATTTTGGGTTTTTGGTTTTTTTTTTTTTTGGCTACACCACATGACATGTGGAATCTTAGTTCCCTGACAAGGGATCCAACCTCTGCCTCATGCAGTGGAAGCTCAAAAGTTTTAACCACTGAAGCGGAAGCAGAGTCCCTGATTTTTTTTTTTTATTTGAAGTATAGTTGATTTACACTGTTGTGTTAGTTTCTGCTGTATAGTAAAGTGAACCAGTTATATACATAAATATATACCCAGTCTTTTTTAGATTCCTTAAAATTTTTTTATGTTTTTAATAGACATTTTATTTTGGAATAATTTTAAGTTTATAGAAAAGTTGGAAAAATAGTACAGTACCCTTCAGTTACTTCAAATGTCGTTGGTACATTTGACATTGATACAGAGGACCACAGTACGTTTGTGAAGACCAAGAAATTAACACTGGCACGATACTATTAACAAACTACAGATTTCACTGAGATGTCACCAGTGTGAAAATTTGATTTTGAAGAGAATTCTGATAAAACACGTCAAATTTTCAAAAATTCTAACATTAAGACTGAGAAAAGTCTAGGAGGGTCAGCTAGTTCAGCTGCCCTTTCTTGAGCTGGAATTTTCTTTCCCGTTCCCCATGAAGCATCTGTCCAGCTTTGCCCTTCATTCTCTGGGGGAGACACACATCTCCCATTAGTTTCTGCCATTAGTCCTCTTGTACAAGTTGATATATTCAAAGACAGAACTCAGGTCCTAGTCCTTGCTTCCTGACCAGCTTTTCACTCTGAGCTTTCTCTTGCAAGCTTTCCTTATCTGATGTGGTTTCCAAGCCATTCACTGTGCTGGCTGCTCAACTCAAAGACACCCAGATGCAACTCAGCAGCCTCGGAGTAGCACAGAGTGGAACTACACTGCTGATATCATTATTAGAGGCCATATTTATATTCAGGGTGCCTAAAATAAGAGCAAGTTTTAAATATTTCAGGTTTATAAAAGACACTATCATCGTGAGAAATTTGAAAGATAAAGGAAAAGATATAGAAGGAACTAAAAAGTGTCCAAAATCCTTCCACCTCCCTGTCGCTTTCACTGCTGTTTTTGAGGTCTGTGCTTCCAGCGTCAGTGAGTTTCTAGTGATCCCACTGTAAGTCTTTTATAGATGCTGCCACTCAGCTGTGGCTTCCCCCTGCTTTATTTGTGAGTAGTTGATTTCCTGGACCTAAGAGCAAGGAGTCTGTTGAATTCTCATCTTGTTAAATCTGGCCCATTTCTCCAGTCATTTTTAATCTCTTTATCAACTTATCAGTGGCTCCTCTAACTTTGTGTCTTTCACAAATTTGCCAAAACTTCCCTGGGTCTACTGGGATCTATATTTACCCGAAGGACACTAAGCCGTCCACTCTAAGCCTGTGTGGAAGGCCACCAATAAGGCAGAACACTAAAACAAAAGCTCTTGCAAAGAATTTGATATTTACTTTTTTGGGGGCTGTGCTCCCCAACCCGTGGGCTCTTAATTCCCTGAGCAGGGATTGAACCTGGGCCCTCAGTAGCAAGAGCACAGAGTCCTAGCCACTGGACTCCCAGGGAGTTCCCTCATTTATGTATATTTTTAAAATATTTGTTTATTTTTATTTATTTGGCTGTGCTGGGTCTTAGTTGTGGCATGTGGGATCTAGTTCCTTGACCAAGGATCTAAGCCAGGCCCCCCTGCATTGGGAGCATGGAGTCCCAACCACTGGACCACCAGGGAAGTCCCCCTCACTATTTTTTAAACACTAGCAAAAAAGCTAAGAGTTGTTATCATAAGGGGAAAATGTATCATTGGACTTTGTTATATCTGTCTTTGGATTTAACATTTTTATTTTGAATTACATAATTTGGCCCTGGCATGGTCTGTCGTAATAATATCAATTCATAAAGAACTAAGGTCAAATCCCAGCGGAAGCAGCTCTGTTTAGACTGGCTTCACTCCATTCCTTGATGGCCAATTACTACCCCACTTAGTCCTTAATAAAGCCAGGCTGTGTTAGTCCACAGATATTATAAACACTCTATCATGTGTTCTGGGATGAGATGCTAGCTACTCAGGCAGCACCTTCAACTCCCCTAACCCACCCCCTCCCCATCCTTACTCTTAAGCTGATGCATGACCTTCTATTTTCTGGAGCAAATTAGAGTTCTCAGAACTACCGAAGGCTCCCCTGCCCCCATCTACATACCACCCGCCTCTGTGCCCACGTGCACATTAATCATGAGTGATCTCTGCTGTCTGCAGCCAATTGCTCCATCTGTGCCCTGGATCCCATCCCTTCAAGAACATGGCTCCAGCAGTCAATTGTTCCCTCTCATCTGAGTCATTCGTATCCATAATAAACATTCTGTCATTTCTCCCATCCAAAAACCAAAACCAAAAACTTGAACTCTCTTCCCCCCTCCAGCTATTGCTCTATTTGCCTGCTCACCTTTTCAAAAAATGAAAGAGTACATTCTGCCTTCAGTGCCTTTCCTTCCCTTTTTTCTTTTTTACTGAAGTGTAATTATTGACTTACACATTGTGTTAGTTTCAGGTGTATAGCAAAGTGGTTCAATGATTCAGTTATTCAGTAGATACATATATATCTATTCTTTTTCAGGTTATTTTCCCTTATAGGTTATTAAAAAATACTGAATATAGTTCCCTGTGTTATACAGTAGGCCCTTATTGGTTAATTATTTTATAGTTAGTTGCATGAATATGTTAATCCCAAGCTCCTAATTTCCCCCTCTCCCCTTTGGTGACCATAAATTTGTTTTCTGTGTCTGGGTTTATTTCTGTTTTATAAACAAGTTCATTTATTTTTTTTTTTAGATTCCACATATAAGCAACATCATATCATGTTTGTCTTTGGCTCACTTAGTGTGATAATCTCTAGGTCCATCCATGTTGCTGCAAATGGCATTATTTCATTCTTCTTATGGCTGAGTAATATTCCACTGTGTGTGTGTGTGTGTGTACGTACCACATCTTCTGATCCATTCATCTGTCAAGTGACATTTAGGTTGCCTTCTCTCTTTTTTTTGAACCCCCTGTAAACCAGGGACTTATACTCAGCACTTCCCCAAACTTCTCTTGTCACAGTGACTCATGACCTTTGCACGACAAAACCTGGTAGTCCTTCTGCTTGGT
The DNA here is from genome assembly GCF_033118175.1 of Dama dama. Lineage (NCBI taxonomy): Eukaryota > Metazoa > Chordata > Mammalia > Artiodactyla > Cervidae > Dama > Dama dama. The sequence continues at coordinate 44,919,711 of NC_083683.1, forward strand.
CTGTTTGGCTGCTACTCCTCAGCCTCCTGACCCTCCCTGGACTCAGTCCTTGGTCCTCTTTATCTATGCTTACTCTCTTGGTGATCTCATTCAGTCTCATGTTTGTAAATATGCTGACTTTTTATTTATTTTTTAAAAATTATTTATTTATGACTGTGCTGGGTCTTTGTTGCTCTGACGGCTTTTCTCTAGTTATGCCGAGTACTCTTCATTGCAGTGCTCAGGCTTCTTGTAGCAGTGGCTTTTCTTGTTGCAGCGCATGGGCTCGAGGGTATGCAGGCTTCAGTGGTTGTGACTCCTGGGCTCTAGAACACAGACTCCGAGTTGTTTTCTGCAGCATGCAGGATTTTTCCGGGCCAGGGATCGAACCTGTATCTCCTGCGTTGGTAGGCAGATTCTTTACTACTAAGCCACCAAGGAAGCCCTGTGCTGACTTTTAAAATCTCCAGTCCAGACCTCTTCCCCAGATTCCAGTTTTTTAATTTATTTATGGTTGTCCTAGGTTTTTGTTGCTTTGCTTGGGCTTTCTCTAGTCACAGTGAGCGGGTCTGCTCTTTAGTTGGGGTTCTTGGGCTTCTCATTGTGGTGGCTCCTCTTGTTGCAGAGCACAGGCTATAGAGCATGGGGTCAGTAGTTGTGAAGTTGCCCCAAGGCTTGTGGAATCTTCCCAGACCAGGGATTGAACCCATGTCCCCTGCATTGGCATGTGGACTCCCAGGCACTGGACCACCGGGAAATCTCAGTTTGTGTTTTTTTTTTTTCGGTGCACCATGCAGCTTGTGGGATCTTGGTTCCCTGACCAGGGATTGAACCTGTACCCTCAGCGGTGAAAACTCTGGACTGCCAGGGAATTCCCCCCTCACCTTCTATAGGTGTTTATTTTACTCAAGTCACCTCCATGGCCACCCCATTCACAGTCCAACTCCTGATTCCCTTTCTTGCATAGCACTATATACTACATACATACACTACATAGCATTTTCTACATAGTACTAACCAAAGTCTAATGTAGTACAATCTTTACTTCTTTATCTGTTCATGGTCCATCTTCCTCCAATCAGGATGTAAATTGTATGACAAAATGGTTTTTTTTTTTTAAATTGTGGTAAAATTAGACACAACATAAAATTTACCATTTTAAAGGATGCAGTTCAATGGCATTCTGTACATTCACATTGTTCTGCAGCCATCACCATCATTCATCTCTAGAACTTTCTTGTCATCCCGAACTGAAACTCGGTACCTGTTAAACAGTATCCCCTCATTCTCCTCTCAGCTGCTGATAACCACTTTCTGGAACCCAGAATTTGACTATTCTGGGTACCTCAAATAAGTAGAATCATGTCATATTTGTCCTTTTGTGACTGGCTTACTTCAGTTAGCTTGATATCTTCAAAATTCATCCATGTTGTAGCATGTGTCAGAACACCCTCCCTTTTTAATGCTTCATAATATTCCATTGTGTGTGTGTGTGTATACACGTACATGTGTATGTGTGTGTTAGTTGCGCAGTCGTGTCTGACTCTTTGCAACTCCATGGACTGTAGCCCACCAGGCTCCTCTGTCCTTGGAATTCTCCAGGCAAGAATATAGGAATGGATAGCCATTCTCTTCTCCATGGGATTTTCCCAATGCAGAGATCAAACCCAGGTCTCTTGCGTTGTAGGCAGGTTCTTTACCATTTGAGGCACTAGGGAAGCCCATACACACACACACACACACATATAAAACTATGCCATCTTTTATCTGTTCATCTGTTGATGGACATTTGAGTTGTTTCACTCAATAATGCTGCTGTTAACATTGGTGTACAAATAGCTGTCCCAGTTCCTGCCTTATTTCTTTTGGATAAATACCCAGAAGTGGAATTGCTGGATCATGTGATCATTCTGTTTAATTTTTTTAAGGAACTGAACGCATGAGTTTTTGCCTGTTGTGTTCACTAATCTATAACCAAATTAATCTATAATCGAACAGAGGCTGGTCCAAAGTACACACTCCATAAATACTTGTTGAATTAACTTTTTAATTTCTCATTCTCAGGACAATCTAAAAAGGCTCTGCAACTTGTCTGACCTAGCTTGCTCCTAGTGGTCTCAGGCTAACTCTTAATGCTTGTGGTTTCAAGTTCAAGACCCCCAAAGCAGTCCCTTATAACTGGTAGTAGAATTTTGCTGGGAATGATATCAGTTTCACCAGTTGTTTATAGAACCCACCCCATTCTGTGGCCCTTCAGGCTTCTGGCCCCTGTGTCTTTCTCAAAAGCTCCTATGTCGCCAATAACTGTCCCATGTACGTACTCTTCCAGTGCCCTTGACTGTCACCTAACTGAATCCCTTTTAGATTAGCCTGGTGCTTTTTGCTTCGCTTCTCTTGAGCTCACTTCCCCATGTCGCCAAGGCTCCTACTATTTTAGTGCAAAAATCATTCGCTTTGATAGGAGACAGAGGCAAAAGGGGCTAAGAGAGTTCTAATCTGTTACCTCCAACCTCTTAGCTTCAGTGCCAGACAGCAGACCTGTCCCATTTCCTTGTTTTTGCTCCAAATGTAACACTTTTTAAATTGTCCTTCCAGTGTCCTTTGCCAGCTGGAGCTGGGTAGAGTTTCCTGACACAGTTCTCTAAGTTTCTGCTATTAGCTTTTATGTGCATTTTTTTTTTAAAGACTCACCTTCTGAAATCAGGTTACTGGAAATGGGCTTATAGGAAATACAGAATTGGGACAGAACACTCAAAACTTATGTAACTTTGTAACAAGAACCCTAAAACTACAACAACAATCTGAATTTAGCAGTCAAATCTCTGCTAACAGTTGAACCTCGAATCCTTGTCTGTCCTAGACCCCTGTGCCCTGGGGAGTGTGCTTCCTCCTAGATTAGAGGTAGGTTCCAGAGAGATGTCACTTCCAAGACTGTTTTCATCAAAATTAAAAATCTGATATAGGATCTGCCTTCTTCTAGTGTTTTTTGCATAGAGATAAATTTCATATAGGGGTCTCCCTTCATCTGATGTATTATATAGAGGGAAAATTTTTTGTACCACCTTCGTTTCCATTTATTGCTTCACCAGATGGCTTAATGTAAGTGGAAACCAACAGATACCTGCATCCAAGGAAGGTACTTATCATGAATTTTATGTTTCTTAAAGTCTTTCTCTATTGCTAAAATGTACTCTTTAGTTTGTGGCACTAGTGGAAAAGAACCTGCCTGCCAGTGCAGGAGCCACAGGAGACTCGGGTTTGATCCCTGAGTCAGGAAGATCCCCTGGAAGAGGCCATGACAACCCACTCCAGTATTCTTGCCTGGAGAATCCCATGGACAGAGGAAAGTACTGGGCTACAGTCTGTGGGTTACAAGGAATCAAACAGGACTGAGCAGCTAACACTTTCACTTTTCACTCTTTAGTTGTAGAAAGCTTGAAGTTGTACATGAACCAACATGACAGGTATCATTCTGATATCATTCCCTGTTCACCAGTCGCCTGTGAGCAAGTGCACGTTAAAAGAGCAATCTTTGTAGCACAACAGTCTGTATTTGGTTGTGGTCCTCTGTTTTTGTTTTTTTTTTCTCTGAATTTGTCCATATCTTTTAAAACCTTGCACTTTTGGAAATCTTGTTGTGCTACCTCATAGTTATCTTTCGCTACTTTTTCCTTTTTTTCCCTGTTGGAAAAAAGATGTTCCCTAGTGGCAGGAAGGTTTAGTATAAATGACTTTGCTTGGGGGGACTTACCAGCAGTCCAGTGGTTAAGACTCTGTACTTCCAATGCAGGGGGTGTGGGTTCGGTCCCTGATCAGGGAACTAAGATCCCACATGCTGTGTGGTGTGGCCAAAAAAGTATTTAAAAAAAAAAAAAAATACCTTGCTTGGGCTTTGAGAGGGATAGTCCTGGATTCAGATCTTGACTCCTTCCACTGTTCCTTCATGAGTAATACAGGGCATGTCACTTAACTCTCCCAGGAGCTTTGGAGTCCACATTAGCAAATAAAAACGCCTGCTGTGAAATGATTGGTATTCTAAGGATTAATAATTATGTGTAGGAAGTACCCAGCACAGAGTAGGGACTTAGCAAATGGCAACTATTACAACTGGAATTATCTGCAGAATTTCCCAACTAGGAATCACCTTCCCTCCTGGATTTTCTTTCCCAGTACTTTTATACATCTGTTCTCTGAACCTTCACTCAGCTCCATGGTCAGGGCCCTGGGGGACCGCATCACTGCTGTTTTCCTGGCATCTATGACAGTGCCTCTGGCACATGGTAGATGCAAAGTGACTTGTTGATTGAATTGAATCCTATTCATCTTTATATTGAAGCTTCTGTACATACATTATTCTTCTTGGTGCTTCATGTATCTTAAGTTCTCACATGTTTAAGGAAGACAAAACTGAGAGCACTCTAGATCAATTGTGGGAAGATGGCATGCAGCCCCGGGACGTGTAGGCGAGGAGCGGCAGTCTGAGGCAGTGACCAGATGGATAATTTGATGGAATCTCAGAAGTGGCAGCCCATCACTTTTGCTGCATTCTGTTTGTTAGAAGCAAGTCACTGGATCTGGCCAACACACAGAGAGAGGCGCTTACACAAAGATGTGAACACCGTGAGGGGGCAGATCATTGGGATTCCTTTTAGAAACTGCCTCCCACACTCTTATTTTACAAATGCAAAAGATACAGGCTCAGAGAGGTTTAGTAACTTCCCCAAGGTTATCTGGGACTTTACTGGGGCAGGATGCAAACACAGAGCAGCTTTCCTTTTTAATCACTGAGCATATAAACAAGGTCACCTTAAATAATATTTTGAAAGAGTTTTTTAGTGTATTTATTTTTGGCTGTGCTGGGTCTTTGTTGCTGCACAGACTTTCTCTGGTTGTGGCAAGCAGGGGCTTCTCTTTGTTGCAGCGCACAGGCTTTTCATTGAGGTGGCTTCTCTTGTTTCTGTGCATGGGCTTCATTAGATGTGGCACACGGGCTTAGTGGAATCTTCCTGGACCAGGGATGAACCTGTGTCCCCTGCGTTGGCGCTCAGATTTTTAACCACTGAACCACCAGGGAAGTCCTTAAATAATATTTTAAGTAGTAGCTACTGTATACGCTTGCCTACATGTTTTCTCATTTAGCCTTCCCAGTAGCCCTGCAGAGCTGGTTAATGTAGTTCCCATTGGTTACAAATGAGAATGGATGGAGAAGGGTTTGGTGTGGCCCTGAGAGAGGGAGGCGATCCAGGCTGCCCACCTCTGCTTTCCTTGTGGCCTGTGTGAAAAAATCTTTCATCACCATTGACCTGTCTTTGCACTGCTCCCAGGCCCACCAGACTATCACTGGTGACTTCATTTCCCTTGTCCTGGGTGGAATTCCTATCTCAGACGAGATAGGAATCAGGCTCACTCCCTGTGCTCCAGCCACACTGGCCTTCAAGTCCTCTTGTCTCAGAGCTTTGAGCAGGCTCTTCTCTCTGCCTAGGATGTACTCCATATCACGCCCCTGTCACCCTGAAAACTCCTACCCCTGCTTCAGCTTGCAGCTCAAATCCTGCTTCTGGGGAGGCTGTTCTTGCCTGAAGACTATCTCAGCCCCTCTGCCACATGCTCACCTGCATGTTGCCTTTGCCACCTGTATCGCGGTTCTTAACTGTGAACTTGGTGTGGTGGAGGCTGAGCTCCGTGAAGGTAGATGGTGTCTGTTTTGCTCACCCCCAGTGTACCTGGCACATACCTGGCAGAAGGTGAGAGTTAACGAGTGCTGCTCTTACTATTTGGGCTTCCCTTGTGGCTCAGCGGTAAAGCAGCAGCCTGCCGATGCAGGAGACCCAGGTTCAGTTCCTGGGTCGGAAAGACCCCCTGGAGGAGGAAATGGCAACCCACTCCAGTATTCTTGGGAGAATTCCATGGACAGGGGAGGCTGGTGGGCTACAGTCCATGGGGTGGGAAAGAGTCAGACACAACTTAGCAACTAAACAACAACTATTATTGAAAGCATGTTGAGATGCCTCTTGTGGGTGCTTCCAGGGTCAGTCAGACTATTTTCCCCGGGATATCTCTGTTCCACAGTCACATTTACTTTTTTTTTTTTTTAATAGACATTGAAAGAAATGTCTGTTAGCAGGAATGGAAATTTTTGTTTATTTATTGTTTACTGCATTTAGTTATTTATTTTGGCTGTGGTGGGTCTTCACTGCTGTGTGCAGGCTTTCCCCAGTTGCAATAAGTGGGGGCTCCTCTCTCGTGGCAGTGCAGTGGCTTCTCTTGCAGAGCACGGGCTCTAGGGCATGTAGGCTTCAGTAATTGCAGCACAAAGGCTTAGTGGCCCCGAGGCATGTGGAATCTTATGGGACCAGGGATCAAACCCATGTCTCCTGCATTGGCAGATGGATTCCTAAGCACTGGACCACCAGGGGAGTCTCCAGTAATATTTCCTTAACTGTTACCTTTCAAACCCGTACATGCTAAGTCACTTCAGTCAGGTCCAAATCCTTGCAACCCCATAGGCTGTAGCCCACAAGGCTCCTCTGTCCATGGGATTCTCCAGGCAAGAATACTGGAGTGGGTTACCATGCCCTCCTCCAGAGGATCTTCCCGGTCCAGGAATGGAGCCAGAGTGTCCTTAAGTCTCTTGCATTGGGAGGCGAGATCTTTAGCACTAGCGCCACCTGGAGAGCCCCTACGGTAAAATGCTGACTAGGAGAAAACGGAAAGGCTTCCTGACTTCTTATGGAAACGGAAGCTTGGGTAGTGACTTTTTAGAAGTGGGACTTCCAGGCTCTGAAGGACGGATAGACCAATATAGCAGGAGGAGGTACGGGATATATTTTGGGATAGGAGAGGCCTTATTTCAAAAACTTTCAAATTGCAAGGCCTACTCTGGCAGTGTAGAAAAGGGTTTTAATAAGGGAAGGAGAAATGTTTCATTATTTTTAAATAATGTTTACAAAGAGTTCGTAAGAACATTAAAGAAATGCATGTGTTGTATAAATACATGTACACATATATGCATTCATTATTTGACCTCATTTATGTAAAAATGTATATTCCTAACAATAACATACCCTTATTGAATTAATACATGTTACAACAACCCTATAAAGTAGGTAATTATCACCAGTTTGCAGATGCACAGATGGGTTAGGTAATTTTCCAAAAATGACACAGCTAGTAAAAGATAGAGCTCAGATTTGAACCTTGCGGGTGTATATGTATATGTGTGTTTGTGTGTGTGTATATTTTTTTGCCAGGCAGTGCAATTTATAGAATCTTAGTTCCCTGACCAGGGATCAAACCCCGGGCCCTCAGCACTACAAGTGCAGAGTCCTAACCACTGTACCACTAGGAGATTCTAGAGCCCATACTCTTAACTATGTTAGACAGAGAGGAATCTATCAAAATGTTCTCTGTGGTGGTTTGTTTTCTCCTCTGATCTCCAGGTTTTTCTATACAGATGTCCTATAAGAGTTAAATGATTAAAGTTTGAATAGGGAAGAAGGGAGGTGGTGGTGAAATTGAAGGACAAATATGTATTTTAGAACAAAAGAATCCACCCTATTTCCTTTTCCACTTTGTTAAATTTTCCAGAAGAACTGATGGCTACCACAATTCTACAGGCCACTGAGGTCCAGTCCTCAGAAGCTGAAGCCAGCACAGCTCTCATTGCAGGTAACAAAGACTCTGAGTCAAATCCAAGGGGCCTTCTGAGCTCAGGGGCCCTCTTGCTCCAAAGACAGCCAAGAAACCAATGTGATGGACTAAGATTCTTCCTATACAGAACAGCACCACAAACTAGAGACCAAGTCTATCAATGGGTTCACTTTGGCATGTAAGTTATGTTACACTCATAGAGGCTTCACATCAGAGGCACTGTCAGTAAATGAGAGGTTGGGAGGTGGCCACAAATAGATGCACTGCCTATGGGTGCTGCAGTTGGGTGTGGGGGTAGGGATGAGGATGTGTGTGGTTTGTTGAGTGGTAAGAAAGAGGATGGGAGGGATCAGAAACCCCTACAGGAGGCTATGGATTTAAAAACTCTTCCTGTTGGGATAAGCGATTTCCTGTTTCCCTCCTTCCTGTTTCTATCGTAATCATCAGGAACTAGTTGAGAGGGAGTTCATTTTGACAGAAATCAAAATTTCTTAAGCCCAAGGAGACTCCGGATATCATATACTAAGGAAGTTGGGCTTGGTGGGAGAATATGGACTTGGATGTGGATACTAATTAACAGCAGGAGGATCCTCATTAAGAGTGAGGGAATTGTCTAAAGCAGGGGACCCCAAGAGTTACTGAGATGCCCCAATCCTGAAACATGTCTGTATTTTCCCTCTCCTTTCCAAGTTGTTATCACCGTGGTCTTCCTCACCCTGCTCTCAGTCGTGATCTTGATCTTCTTTTACCTGTACAAGAACAAAGGCAGCTACGTCACCTACGAACCCGCAGATGGCGAGCCCGGCGCCGTTGTCCTGATGGAGAATGACTCAGCCAAGGGCAGGGAAAAGGAAGAATATTTCATCTAATGGTTCCCAGTTCCCAGGTTCCCAGGAGCTTATCCAGGTTCCAGTGCTAACACACTATTCATTAGGTGAAAGTTTTACCTGAAACCGGTGAGGAGCATCCATTGATATGGGTAGACCTGAGCTGCTTCCAGGACGCGGGCCTAAATGCCAGCATCACTGTCACCATGGACTGGGGACACAAGCCAGCTGCTCACGTCTCTGGCCAGGCCTGTCACACAGCTTCTGACTCATGAGTGAGATGGAGCCGTACTGGGCAACACTGGCTGGAGTATACGCCCAGTCATCTTCACTTTTTTCACAGGCTGAAGGGAAGAAGAGAGTCAGGGGTCTCTGGATGCTCCTCTGCCCTTTCCTGGTCACCTAGTGACCACCCGAGTGGAAGGAGTACCCTTGATTATTCCCAGAGGTGGGACACCACAAAGAAAGGCCAGGCCAGCAGGGCCAGGAGACCGTGGAGACCTCCCTCCTGATGAACATGCCACGTCCCTTAATCTGAGCCCTTCCTCTCCTTATCCCCCAACAATCCAGACATATGCTATTTTTATTAGAATTAAAATCATTTGTTGATACAGAAATCAGATTCTCATGTGCCGGACATCACCATCTTTATACTCTGACTCATCTCTGCTCAAACTTTTGACAGTCTGCTCTGTTGTTCAGCCTCTCAGTCATGTCCGACTCTCTGTGACCCCATGAACTGCAGCATGCCAGGCTTCCCTGTCCTTTGTCTCCCAGAGTTTGCCCAAGTTCATGTCCATTTTTTGCTTACTCAACTCTTAACCTGTGTTTTCTCCCAAGCAAAGGGGGCCCCAGGGAAGTTTATAATAATATGTTTATAATAATGTTTATAATAAAATGAAAAAAAGCTAAACATCTAGAATGGAACTCATGAAAATAGTCAAATCTCCTGCATTTATTTCAAAGACTTCATTAAAAGAAAAAAAAAAATGATAGCACTTATCTGAATTCTAGGTGGGATATAAAAAATGTTATATACAGAAGAGATCTAAAAACAAGTTGAGTAAAGAATCCTTGAAGTGAGGTGTAATGCAACTTCATCACTTTATTCAAATCTTCAAAATAGTCTTTATTCTACATTTTTAGTATAAAAAATCCACAAGTTAAGTGCACCACAGTGTAGAGAGAGACATACAACGCTGAACTTCCATAACAGTCAATGGTACAGTCAAACATCACATGTACAGAACACAAATTTAGATGAACTGAAATTATAAGATAAAATAAAATAAAATCCAATTTTAGAAAACAAAAATCAAAATATTAAGGATCCCTGAAATATTCTTAACCCTAATGAGATTTCACTGGACTCAAGTCATTTAGTAGTGAGGCATTCACAACATGACCCCATTAACCCAGCTGAGGAATTCTTGGGAGCCATGAGTGGCTACATCAGACACTGACAAGAAATGGTAACCAATTTCTGATCTGCAAACTCCCCTTAATTTGGCTCCAGAGTCATCAGGCTTTTAAATGCATCCTCCTCCTTGTCCCTCAAAATTTATAAACAAACTGCTGTTTACAGTACAGTTTGCACTGGTATCCTTTGTTAAAACAAGGTTCAGTTTTTCTGGCACCAAAACAAATTTGGGTTTGGTTCATGTCTGAAGAGAAAACCTATGAGGAGGGTCCAAAAAGCACCCTCCGCTTTTGCCTGAGGAGATGCAAAAGCAGAAGAAATGGGTCCTGTGCTTGGGGCACAGAGGGGGTTTCAGAGGATCCTTTGTGAAAGACTAGTTAAAAGATGACAAGTGGGGGAAAGTGCAAGGAGAGAAGGAAATTAGTCTGACTGGCTTTCTGTCCTGCACCATTGATTCAATGGAGATTGGTGGGAAAGAGTGGAAGACAAGGATTGAGGGTAGGACCAGGGGCCAAGGATGGAAAGGAAAAGGCAGACAACTAATGCGGTTTGTTTATAACAAGTAATATAAATCAAAGACTTAAAGGAGATTAAAGACCAATCAGAATAATTTGGCAACTTTAATTCTTAGGAAGATCAAAGTTCCCTCCAAACCTAATTTGATGTTTTATTACTAAAAGCAAAGACCAGTATGGTACAGTATTACTCCAGAGGAATTAAAGGAAGATCCTTAGGGCTGCTTTACCCACATTCATTTTATGAATGGATACCTCCCCTACCTCAAAATGCTTTAGAGAGGTACTGCTACCATTACATGGTTCCTTATTAAGTTTGAAAAGTGCCTGAAAGTTTGGGCACCAGAAAGACACCCCAACAACATGTGTCTAAACTGCAACTTCAGGTTAATATGACTAAAGCAGTTACATTGTGAGAAGTGCTGAAGGTATGTGATGTCTTTCCCAGCATAGAGATGGCCTTGGTTCTTCACCAGATGGTGTAGCCACCATCTGAGCCACCCATGAAGAAGTTTCCCTTCCGCTGAGTTACGAGGACGTTGGCTCCCTGCATGACTGCCAGCTGAGCAGCATTGGGAGGGCATCCAGGGGGAGGAGGCTGAAAGGAAAAGACAAGGCTGAGTGGGCAGAGGGCAGCTGTGGGAGGAAGTGGACAAAGGTAACAGAGGACCAGTCAGGAAGATGGCAGTGTGCTAACCACACTGAGCTATCTGGGCCACCAATCTGAGTCCAGCAGGTCTACATTCTTTGTGAGCCCAAAGATATAAACAGGAAACCCACTCATTTAAAGGGTTCTGGGCCAAAATAAAGCCTATGGATACCTTCTGAGTGTGGGAAGTCCAGACTCGTAGGCATTTTCAGTGTAGAAAATCACTCCTATTCACATCCCAAAACACGGAGGGGGTACCAGGTCCAGGGATCTATATCACAGGGTCTGACAGTTTTCAAATAGCCCTGGATAATCTGAAGGCTCTACCTGATGACAGCATTTTCACTTCATCCCTAGCCTATGGTTATTGAGTAGATGATCCTAGCAAGGACCATTTGGGCTCTAATTCCCATACATAGGGGAACTAATCAAGAGACATAGCTAAAATCCCTAGTTATCTCTCTAAATGCAATTTAATAGGGATTATGCATTCTGTTGCCATGCTGATGGCACATATTAAATAAATGCTTATGGAATGAATGAGGAGTGTTATTAGACTAGTATCAAAGTGAACTGGAAAAGCAGCAGGCAGGACTCTTAAGACAGGAGAACAAAGGAACCTGATAAATTCTGACACCAGTGAGTACACCAGATGTTACTGACTGGCCACGGTTCTCCTGCCCCCTCAAGTGCTTTCTGCCTGACGACTGGACGTCAGTGATTACACCGATACCACCATTCCCCTCTCCCCTCAGTGCTTTCTGCCTGACGACTGGACGTCAGTGATTATACCGATACCAGCAACTATTACCCAGGGATGATGAAAGGATGACCAGTCATTTCAGGAAGTTAAAATACACAAGGGTTGAGCTTTTTTGTGACCAAGTCATACTCACAGGAATGTTTCCAGCAGTAGCGCCAGCTCCAAATCTGGCCCCTGCATCATACCCTCCTTCCACCAGCACTGTTGAACCAGGTGGATAGATGGGACCAACTGGATAATAAGCCATGGGGATTGTGGAACCTAAAGGTCCAACAGCCACAGACTGGGCCATGGGAAGATACAGTGAGGCGCCAGGAAATGCAGCTGACATGGTGGGGACGGTGGCAGCCCCTGGGTGCACAAAGCTCGGACGATACAGCTAGAAGAGGCAGAAGAGAAGGCAACAAGTTACTTTATGACATTCCTATTTCAGATCTCATTTTAATGAGTCAAGTCTTAATTCTCCTTGTGCAGATTACACTCTTTGAGTTACACAAGTTGCCTTTCCACTGCCACTCAATATTCTCCTGGATCACTTCCTGCTATAGCTAATGTTAGGCTCAGGGAATGCAAACTCATCTTCTTAACTTCAGCCAGTGCCAAATAACATAAAACAGTCTGATAATGCCTTCTCAAACTCAACAGAAATGGCTAAACTATGTCACGTTTTAAGATGATTCATGTGAGCACTCTCTCCTGTTTATGGAAAGTAAATAAATGTGTGGAGCCAGATTTGGCCACGGACTGAAAACATGATCCAAGAGTATTCCATTATTTAAGTCTAGTTAACTGGAAGCACCTCTGAGTAGGCAGGTGGAGCATCAGTATAAGGTGGAGCCTGAGGAAGATGCAAGGTCTGAGGGTACACAGGGTTCCCAGGAGGCTGCACGGGGTAAGTTGGCTGCGTTGGATATTGACCTGGAAGACAAGGGGGAAAAAAAACCATGTTGTCTACCATACAGAGTCACCAAAACAAAGCAGGACATACTGGGTAGCTAACCTAGCCGGGATAAGCAAAAAGATTTCCAAACAGACTGCCCTAGAGGGCCTGATTCCTGGAGTCAAGAAAATAAGCATTCTCTTTGCATCCTTAAAGCTGAAGAAGCTGGATTCCAACTGGACATCCAGTAGCAGACTGCTGTCAGGGGAAAGGCGAGCTGGGCCCAAGATCCTTTCAGAACGCAGGGCAGTTCTGGGCACCCCCTCTAACCGGTATTTCAACGGTGTGTCCTGTTTTCCTGCCCTGCGTGGTCTCCAAAGGTCTGGTTGTAACTGACCAAGACCTCGTGAGTAACGGTGGTTGTGGTCATCGACCTCAGAGGTTCCTACTCAAGGTCGACTTCCAAATGAAGAGAGTGAGTGATGGAAGTGAACACTGAGATCGGGGAGGTGGCTGAGGGGAATGTTCTGATACAGAAACCGGGAGACTTGCTGGCCGCCAGCGAGGGTAAGGGGAAAGAGACCCCCTTCGGGCCCGACTGGCCCGCCCACCAGCGCGGCACTTCACTAGTTAAGCCCGGAGGCCTGCCTGTGGTTCCGGAGCGCGGCGCCCCGCCTCTGCCAGTGCTCCATTGGCCTACCCAAATCTCGCCTCCAGCTCCCCATTTGCTCCTACATATGCCCATCGCGACAAACCTTCTCCCCCCCCCCCACCCAACAGCCCCCCCGCCCCCCAACCCGAGCCCACAGCTCCAAACTGCGCCACAGAGATTAAGGGAGAAAGGGCCGTGAGGGAGCGAACGGCCGTAGTTCGGGGATGACGAAGGTGTCTGGCGCAGCCCCGGCCACTGCAGCTGGCTAAGGAGCGCGGCGCGCCTCGCCCCAGGCCTGGCGTTCGGTGACCCTGGGCTCCGGGCCCGCTCGTTCCGGGCCAGCACTACTCCCCCCGGCGGCCTCAGCCACCCCCTGTCCTTGCCTTTGCTGTTCATGGTGGCTGCGGATCCGGCTCGACTCGGCGTCGCGGACGGTTATTTTTTTCGTCCTCTTCCTGTTCGTAGTCACTTCCGTGTCACGTGACGATCTGTCCGCCTAGCGTCACCCGACGCCCGAGTGCCGCTGCCACCGGAAACCCCGCCCCTTCGCTCGGCCTCCGGTCGCTGGAGGGAGGGCCCGCGTGATCCCGTCCTCTCCCGTAGGCCCCGCCCACCGGGTCAAGTCCTCCAACCCCTACCCTTGTCCCTCGGCTGAAGGAAAACCAAATACAGGTATTGTCTCAAAACGGGGTCTTTTCTCTCTTGGACGCTCGGAGGCAGTAACATTAAACTATTTTCTGGAGCCTTTTTCCACCTACGTTCGGCACCTCAAGGTCACCTCACCTTGACAGCCTTTCTACAAGGGGCATGCGTGCTTGCTAAGTCGCTTCGGTTGAGTCCGATTCTGCGACTCTGTGGACTGTAGCCCGCCAGGCTTCCTCTGTCCATGAGATTCTCCAGGCAAGAATACTGGAATGGGTTGCCATTTCCCATGGATCGAACCGGCAACTAACACACACACAAGGGGCATATGTTCCTACAATCTTACCTAACTGCCTGAGATGCTCCGCAACCCTAGGTCTATCACTCGCTCCCGTCACTCAAGTCTTCGCTGCCTTTCTAGTCTACCGATAGACTGTTGGTATTTTATTTTTGTGTCGCTTTCTCACCGACAGGAAAGGGTATGCTGTGCTGTGCCCCGCCCCCACCCCCACCCACCCCCGCAACAGCTAGCACTAAAACGCATGTTTTTGGTACCCAAGGAGCACCCATGCCCTGGCCCTTACTTTGACACCTGTCACAGACGCTTTTTTTCTTTTTTCACAGACACTTGTATGGTACCTGATGTGTATTTTCTCTGTGTATCAGTTCTAACTTAATCGTTCTTAAAAGCAAAGATGCCATCCTTTAAGGCAACAATTGCTTCCATTCTTTAAGATATCTGCTGAACGCTTGCTGTGTTCAGGTACAGAGATGGAGCTGAACAAGACAGCCCAAGGCTATTTTCTCGTGGTTTACATTCTGTAGTGTAGGAAGAACATTAGAAAAGCATCTGAAAAGAGAGCTTTGAAAAGAAAAACCCTCGGTAAACATTAGAAACCTGGTAAATATTTGCTGTTGAATGACTTAAACCACTGAAAAGGCCAGTACTCACTTCATCAGCAATCCGTTGTTTTTCTCTTCAGTTTCATATTACATTTTGCAGAACACCGTTAATATGCATGATTTTATGGAGTCATCGCAGATCTTCATAACAGCCCTGTGTGGCAGGCAGGGCTTGTTTAAGCATTTCTGTTTTTCAAATGAGAGAATTGATTAAAGAGATTTGCCCTAAGTCACTCAGTGAGCAGGTTACAAAGTCAGGTGTGTTATCTTTGGTTCCCAAATCAGTGTTTTTGTTTTGTTTTGTTCTTATCCCTTCACTCTGCCTATCATGGCTAAAATTCCCTAAAAGTGCAATATCCAAGACTGTATTGGGAGTTCTTTTAGATTTTTTCCCTTTCATTAAATTCATATTATTTATTTGGTTCAGGCTGGTATTAGTATGATAAAGCCTCTGATGTTTACCTTTTCCTGTGTTTCTGACTCTAATCTTCTTGAAAGCAGGCACAGTGTTAGATATTCACTCATTCAACAGTTCTTTGGAGAACACTTAAAAATGCCAAGCACTGTTCTAAAACAAAACAAAGCTCTTGCTCTCCTGAATTCACCTTCTGGTAAAGGGGCTTGCAAAGTTTTGACCAAAATTCACAGTAATTTAAAGTAATATACTTTAAATCATGACCCAGTACACATATATATGTGTAGCTATATGTAACTGGAAATTTTATGACCTGATACCTATCCTTCTGTGTACAATGCACTGTCATATTTTCTAATCTCTCTTATTTCCTTTTTTCAATTCTGGTTGTGATTTTACATCCTACTAACAAGTCAGGACTCACACTTTGAAAAACACTGTTTTGGGGTTTGTTTGTTTAAGTGGACTTTTACTTTCAGGGTTTTGCATTTTTCTTAGCATGAAATTTTCAGTCAGTAATTGGTAAATTTGAAAGAATAAGTCCTTGGAGGTCAGACCAGTCAATCTTCTTCCTTGTAACCTAACTTTTACAAGTTAGATCCTAAACCACCCGAAAGCCTGAAGCTGGAGAGGTCACTAATCTATAGCCATCCTACCCTGTGCCCAGTGCCTCAGACAATACAGGAATGAACCTAAGAAAGGAACTGCCCTTATTTCTCTTTGTGGACCCTCAGTTAGGAACCCTGAAATTGTGTTGACTATAGCAATCCATGCCAATAAGAGTGTAGGAGAGGGATGCTAGTTCTGGTCATCACTGTGTCACCAGCTAAATGACTTTGGTCCTCATCTTCTCTGCTTCTCCTTGTTCCTTGTCATATAGGAGTCAGAATCTACACCAGGGTCCTTGCAGATGCTAGGACATAAAGATGCTATGCACTTTATGTCCATAACAGACAGAAAACATTCAGGCAAGGGGACTGTATTTCAGAGAGGTTAAATAGCTGAACTAAGTTACACTGCTACAGAGCCAGTGTTCAGTCTCAGCTTTGCTTGATGTACAAGCCTTGTTTCTAATGTTTATTAATACATTGTTTAATCTGTTTACCTTGTTTTTAATCTATTGCCTCACAAGGGTCTCAGTTTCATCCTCTGCCAAAAAATTCACATGATTCTTGTGTCACCTCCTGCTCTAAATCTAAACTTTGTTTTGGGGAAGGAAAAAAGCAAAGAGGAGCCTGAGAAGGCAGAGGGGAAGTGGGCCAAGCTGATTATCAGATTGTAAATTCTGGTCAGGCCCTGTGTGTGTTAATTGCTCAGTCGTGTCCAATGCTTTGCTCTATGGAGCTCTATGGACTCTGTGTATTGTAGCCCGGCAGGCTCTTCTGTCCATGGAATTCTCTAAGCAAGAATACTGGGGAGGGTAGCCATTCCCTTCTCCAGGAGATCTTCGCAACCCAGGGATCGAACCCAGGTCTCCTGCAGTGCAGGCAGATTCTTTACCATCTGAGCCACCAGGGAAGCCCAGTCAGGCCATATCAGGTGTTACAAGGATAAGTACAAGTACTTCTACTGGATGATAATCAGCCACTGCCCCAAGCCTTCTCCCCAAATACCCTCCTCTACTCCAGCCCTTCACTGAAACCCCTCCTCCACAGACCTTTCCATAGTCTAGTGACTAAAGGGTTAACTCTTGACATCCAGGAAGCCTGTAGAACCTAGCTCCAGCTAAGGCTAACTGCCTTCAGACTGATCAGTCTTCATCCTCCTCTACAGGATGTTAGGTATTTTGCTTAATGCTTTCAGGGACCTGGGTCTCCTGAAAACCAGGGCAGAGCCAAATGAGATTACCACCGAAAAGAAGGAGCTGCAAACCCTTGTTTTCTCTGGTAGGTGGGATTAAGGAGCATATGGCTACTTTCTTGGACAGGCATCAAAAGCTTTTCTATTTTCTTCATTCTCCTGGGTCCCCCAGTGAGACAAAGATACACTCAGTCATCAAACATCCTTTTCCAAATTAATATAATAACTGTTTATTGACGGACTTCCCTAATGGTTCAGTGGTTGGGAGTCTGCCTGCCAATGCAGGGGAGACAGGTTCGATCACTGGTCTGGGAGGATTCCACATGCTGTGGGACAGTGGGCCCATGCACCACAGCTACTGAAGCCCATGTGCCTAGAACCTATGCTCTGCAACAGGGCCACCACAGTGAGGGCCCGCGCATATAGGCAGGAGAGTGGCTCGCACCCACTGTAGCTGGAGGAGGGTGTGAGCAGCAACAAAGACCCAGCCCAGCCAAAAATAAATAAATGTTAAAAATTAAAAAAAGAATAACTTTAAAAAAGCCTATTTATCAAGCACCTGTTATTTGCCAGGCCCTGTAATAGACTCCAGGGAAACAGTAATGAAGAAGCAGACTTGGTCCCTGTCCTCATGGAACTTAGTCTACCTAATGAGACAGAGAGAAAAGTAAACAGAAAGTCAAAGTAGAGTGTGATTAGTGCTGTCATAAGGACGGCATGGGGCCTCCCCTGGTGGCTCTGCCTGCAACACAGGAGACACAGGTTCAATCCGTGATCCAGGAAGATCACGTGTGCTGCGGAGCAACTAAGCCCATGTGTCACAACTATTGAGCCTATGCTCTAGAGCCCTTGTGCCCTAGAGCTCGTGTTCAGCAACAAGAGAGCCACTGCACTGAGCAGTCCAACTAGAGAGTAGCCCTCGCTCGCAGCAACAAGAGAAAGCCCACACAGCAACAAAGACCCAGCACAGCCATAAATAAATAAGGTTATTTACTGAGGTTAATGTCCTGGATTAATTAACAGGATTAATGTCAGGGATAAAAACTCCATAAAGTCAAAAGAAAAATGAGAAATTAGGGGGGAAAGTTGCAATTTGCATCACAAAAGGCTAATCCCCCTAATTATTAATAACTCCTAGAGATCAATCAGTATATGACCAATGATTTGAAAAAGTACCTAGGAGCAGGAGGAGTTAGATGAAGGTAGTCAGAATGTACAAGGATGTAACATACAACACGATACAGATAATTAACACTGCTGTAATTGTAAAGGAAAGTTCATAAAATAGTAAATCCTGAGTTCTCATCACAATTAAAAAATTTTTTTTCTATTTCCTTAATATCTACATGAGATGGATTTCACTAACTAAACCTATTGTGGTGATCATTTCATGGTGTTTGTAAGTTGAATTATTTTGTTGTATACCTTAAATTTACATAGTTGTTGTTTAGTCACTAAGTCATGTCTGACTCATTGTGACCCTATGGATGTAGCCCACCAGGTTCCTCTGTCCATGGGATTTCCCAGGCAAGAATACTGAAGTGGGTTGCCATTTCCTTCTCCAGGAGATCTTCCCAGCCCAGAGATCGAACTCAAATCTCCTTCATTGGCAGGCAGATTCTTTACCACTGAGCCACCAGAAAAGCCCAAACTTACATAGTGCTGTATGTCAGTTATGTCTCCATAAAACTGGAAAAAATTTTAAACAAATTAAAAAATTTCTTAGATAGCAAGTGATATTTACAGACAGTCCACAAAAAAGGAAATATGAATGGCTTCTCAGTTCAGCTCAGTTCAGTCGCTCAGTCATGTCCAACTCTTTGTGACCCCATGGACTGCAGCATGCCAAGCCTCCCTCTCCATCACCAACTCCTGGAGTTTACTGAAGCTCATGTCCATTGAGTTGGTGATGCCATTCAACCATCTCATCCTCTGTCGTCCGTTTCTCCTCCCACCTTCAATCTTTCCCAGCATGAGGGTCTTTTCAAATGAGTCAGCTCTTCAAATCAGGTGGCCAAAGTATGGGAGTTTCAGCTTCAGCATCAGTCCTTCCAATGAACACCCAGGACTGATTTCCTTTAGGTTGGACTGGTTGGATCCCCTCAAAGTCCAAGAGACTCAAGAGTCTTCTCCAACACCACAGTTCAAAAGCATCAGTTCTCAGCTTTCTTTATAGTCCAACTGTCACATCCATACATGACTACAGGAAAAACCATAGCCTTGACTAGACCGATCTTCGTTGGCAAAGTAATGTCTCTGCTTTTTAATATGCTATCTAGGTTGGTCATAACTTTCCTTCTAAGGAGTAAGCTTTTAATTTCATGGCTGCAGTCACCATCTGCTGTGATTTTGGAGCCCAAAAAAATAAAGTCTGTCACTGTTTCCACTGTTTCCCCATCTATTTGCCATGAAGTGATGGGACCAGATGCCATGATCTTAGTTTTCTGAATGTTGAGCTTTAAGCCAACTTTTTCATTCTCCTCTTTCACTGTCATCAAGAGGCTCTTAGTTCTTCACTTTTTGCCATAAGGGTGGTGTCATCTGCATATCTGAGGTTATTGATATTTCTCCCGGCAATCTTGATTCTAGCTTGTGCTTCCTCCAGCCCAGCGTTTCTCATGATGTACTCTGCATATAAGTTAAATAAGCAGGGTGACAATATACAGCCTTGACGTACTCCTTTTCCTATTTGGAACCAGTCTGTTGTTCTATGTCCAGTTCTAACTGTTGCTTCCTGACCTGCATAAAGATTTCTCAAGAGGCAGGTCAGGTGGTCTGGTAGTCCCATCTGTTTCAGAATTTTCCACAGTTTATTGTGATCCACACAGATGAAGGCTTTGGCATAGTCAATAAAGCAGAAATAGATGTTTTTTTGGAATCTCTTGCTTTTTCGATGAATGGCTTCTAAATATATGAAAAGAAGTTCAGCCTCATTCTTAAGAAGGCAGATTAAAACCACACAGATATTACCATCAGATCGGCAAAAATCCAGACATTTACAAACTTTAATTGTGAGGCTGTGGATAGGCAGACACTCTTTAATTTATTGATGGTGTGAGTACAATTCCTATAGGGTTAATTTGACAAATGTCAAATTTTATGATCCCCACTTCTAAGCATGGTTCCTACAGATACATTTGCATTCATGAGAAACACTGTGTATATAAGACTGTTTACTGCAGCATTATTTGTAAAGCAAAAAATTAGAAATAACCTATATATGTCCATCAGTAGGGAAATGGTAAATTAAATCTTAGTACATCCATATAATTAAACACTGCATGGCTGTGTTTAAGAGAGCCATGAGAATGAGAAAGCTCTCCAAAATATTTTTTAAATGAAAACAAGGCTAGGTTCAGAATCATGTGCTTAGCATGGAGTCTTCTGTGTAAAAGAGCAGGAAAACAATATTCATTAGTATTTGAGTAAAGAAATTCTGGAAGATTACACATGATACCTATAAAAGTGGTTACTGAGTCAGGTTGGGGACAGAGACGGGAGTGACTTTTCACTGTATACCTTAAAAAACATTTTTAAAAAATTTTAAACGTGAATGCTTACCAATTCAAAAACTTAAAACAATGTTGGCACACCTATTTAAAAGGTTAACATTAAAAAGACTAACTGGTCTTCCCTGATGGTACAGTGGATCAGAAGCTGCCTGCCAATGCAGGGGACACAGATTCAGTCCCTGGTCTCCACATGCCACAGAGCAGCTAAGCCCGTGTGCCACAAGTACTGAAGCCTGCATGCTTTAGGGTCCTGGAGCCACAACTGCTGAGCTCTTGTGCTGCAACCACTGACACCCGTGCCCCTACAGCCTGTGCTCCCCAGCAAGAGAAGCCACTGCAATGAGAAGCCCAGGCACCGCAAATAAAAAGCAGCCTCCACTGTCCATAACTAGAGAAAGCCCTTGCGCAGCAATGAAGATCCATCATAACCAAAAATAAAATAATTTAATAATGATCATAAAAGACTGACTATTTCAAGCCTTGGAGAGTATGTGGAGCTATTGTTACTAGAATTCTCATACACTGCTGATCAGAGTGTAAAATGGTACAACCACTTTGAAAACAGTATGGCAGGATTTTAAAAGTTATATTTGGTGATCAGTCCTTTCACTCCTATTAACCCAAGAGAAACGAAAGAATATGGGCACACAAAGGCTTGCCCATGACTATTACAGCTTTATTTGTAATAGCCAAAAACTGGAAACAACACAAATATCCATCAACAGGTCAATGGATAAATACATTGTGGTATTAAGGAATGAACTGTGTATCCATGCAACGTGGATAACCTCAATTATGTTGAAGGAAAGAAACCAGATAAGAGTGGACACTAAAGGATGCCATTTATATAAAATTTTGGAGAATACAAACCATAGTGATAAAAAACAGATCAATGATTGCCAATATAAAGGGAAAGGGAGGGACAGGAGAGAAGAGGTGGACTTTGGGAAGCTTTGAGGGGTGATGGATATGTTCACTATTTTGATTGTGGTGATAGTCTTCTTAGGTATGTCAGAATTTATCAGCTTGTACATTTTAAGCATATGCAGGTTATTGTATGTTGTGTGTGCATGCTTAGTCACTCACCTGTCCGACTCTTTGTGATCCCATGGACTGCAGCCCGCCAGGCTCCTCTGCTCATGGGATTCTCCAGGTAAGAATACTGGAGTGGGTTGCCATTTCCTACTCCAGGGGATCTTCCCAACCCAGGGATTGAACCCAAGTCTCCTGCATTGGCAGGCAGATTTTTTTTTAATCACTGAGCCACCTGGGAAGCCCTTATTGTATGTCAATCATGCCTTAATAAAGGTGTTTTAAAAAAATTTTTGGTGATACCCTCCCCCCTCCTTTTTATTATTTTTTTGGCCACAGTGCGTGGCCTGTGGGATCTTAATTCCCCAACCAGGGATTGAACCCATGCGCCTGTAGTGGAAGATAGAGTCTTAACCACTGGACCACAGGGGAAGTGCCAATAAAGGTGTTTAAAAAGAAATAATGTTAATGTTGGGAGGACTTCCTTGATGGTCCAGTAGTTAAGGATCTGCCTTCCAAAGCAGAGGATGTGGGTTTGATCCCTTGTCAGGGATCTAAGATCCCACATGCCATGGCACAGCTAAGCCTGAGCACCACAAGGAAAGGTCCCGTGAGCCACAGCTAAGACTCAACACTGCCAAACAAATATTTTTTTAAACTATTTTTGGCCTCACTGGGTCTTCTTTGCTGTCTGTGGGCTTCGTCTTGCTGCAGAGAGTAGGGCTACTCTCTAGTTGTGCTTAGTCTTCTCGTTGTGGTGTCTTCTCTTGTTGAGTCACATAGGCTGTGGAGTGTGGGCTCAGCAGTTGTGGTGCAGGGGCTCAGCTGCCTTAAAGCACATGCAATCTTCCTGGACCAGGAATGGAACCCATGTCCTCTCCTTTGGCAAGCCGATTCTTAACCCCTGGGCCACCAGGGAAGTCCAATAAGTGTTTTTTAAAAATAAATTTTAAAATTGCTGGGATGAAGAAGAGAGAATAGCCAAGAATGATGGCTCATGAACTCTTAGTGTGTTTGGGCAAGAGAGATGCTGAGAGGAAAATCATAGAACTCAGTAAGCACTACAGTGGAGATGGATAAACTGCCCTCCGAGGGTTCAGAGATTGACACACCTCTTCGTGAAGGTTCTTCTGTGTGTGTTAAGTCATTTCAGTTGTGTCTGACTCTTTGCGACCCTATGAATTATAGCCCACCAGGGACCTCTGTCCTCAGGATTCTCTAGGCAAGATTACTGGAGTGGGTTGCCATGCCCTCCTCCAGGGGATCTTCCTGATCCAGGGATCGAACCCGAGTCTCTTTTGTTTCCTGCACTGCAGGTGGGTTCTTTACCACTGAGCCACCAGGGAAGCCCCAAAGGTTCTCCTAGTCCCAGTTAATTAGGCTGATAAGAGCTTTTTTGGGCTATGCTGGGACTTCATTCATTGCTTTTTCTCAGGCTTTCTCTAGTTACAGCAAGCAGGTGCTGCTCTTCCTTGTGATGTGTGGGTTTCTGATTGCAGAAGCTTCTCTTGTGAAGCACAGCCTCCAGGCATGCAGGCTTCAGCAGTTGCAGCACATGGGCTCTAGAATGCAAGCTCAGTAGTTGTGGTGCAAAGGCTTAGCTGCTCCAAGACACGTGGAATCTTCCTGGACCAGAGATCGTACCAGTTTCCCATGCACCTTCAGGTGGATTCTTATCCTCTGTGCCACCAGGGAAGTCCCTGATTAGAGCTTTTTAAAGTACCTTTATTGAACACCTACTCTGTATTGGACTCTTCACTTCTATTAACAGAAAACAAAAACACCTATTTCCCAGCCCAAAGAGGGAGGGTGGAGGTTTGTGGAAGAATCCAGTCAGGCCCTGAAGCAACCTTTTCAAAGCTTTGGCTGGTCTTTGTGTAACTAAGGGAACAAAGATTACAAGATATATGACTCAGAAATGGATCCTCTTTTCTTATTGCTGGCAAGCCTTTGTAGGAGAGGCAATAACACTGCTCTGCATAATAATGTCAAGGCCTAACTCCACTGTAGCTGGGGAGCCTAGTAAATCCTGGGACAGCTTCTCTTCTTTTGGGGTTCTGAGCAATTTTTATCCCTGTGAAATCCCAAACCACTTTTATCAGAATCACTTCAGTTCAGTTCAGTTCAGTTCAGTTGCTCAGTCGTGTCCGAATCTTTGCAACCCATGAATCGCAGCACGCCAGGCCTCCCTGTCCATCACAAATTCCTGGAGTTTACTCAAACTCATGCCCATCGAGTCGGTGATGCCATCCAGCCATCTTATCCTCTGTCGTCCTCTTCTCCTCCTGCCCCAATCCCTCCCAGCATTAGGGTCTTTTCCAACAAGTCAACTCTTTGCATGAGGTGGCCAAAGTATTGGACTTTCAGCTTCAGCATCAGTCCTTCCAATGAACAACCAGAACTGATCTGTTTTAGGATGGACTGGTTGGATCTCCTTGCAGTCCAAGGGACTCTCAAGAGTCTTCTACATTTCGACTCTGTGGGAGAAGGCGAGAGTGGGATGTTTTGAGAGAACAGCATCGAAACATGTATATTATCTAGGGTGAAACAGATCACCAGCCCAGGTTGGATGCATGAGACAAGTGCTCAGGCCTGGTGCACTGGGAAGACCCAGAGGGATCGGGTAGAGAGGGAGGTGGGAGGGGGGGATTGGGATGGGGAATACATGTAAATCCATGGCTGATTCATGTCAATGTATGACAAAAACCACTACAATATTGTAAAGTAATTAGCCTCCAACTAATAAAAATAAATGGAAAAAAAAAAGTCTTCTCCAACACCACAGTTCAAAAGCATCAATTCGTCGGCGCTCCGCTTTCTTCACAGTCCAACTCTCACATTCATACATGACCAGTGGAAAAACCATAGCCTTGACCAGACGGACCCTTGTTGGCAAAGGAATGTCTCTGCTTTTTAATATGCTATCTAGGTTGGTCATAACTTTCCTTCCAAGGAGTAAGTATCTTTTAATTTCATGGCTGCAGTCACCATCTGCAGTGATTTTGGAGCCCCAAAAAATAAAGTCTGACACTGTTTCCACTGTCTCCCCATCTATTTCCCGTGAGGTGATGGGACCAGATGCCATGATCATAGTTTTCTGAATGTTAAGCTTTAAGCCAACTTTTTCACTCTCCTCTTTCACTTTCATCAAGAGGCTTTTTAGTTCCTCTTCACTCTCTGCCATAAGGGTGGTGTCATCTGCATATCTGAGGTTATTGATATTTCTCCCGGCAATCTTAATTCCAGCTTGTGCTTCTTCCAGCCCAGCGTTTCTCATGATATACTCTACATATAAGTTAAATAAGCAGGGTGACAATATACAGCCTTGACGTACTCCTTTTCTTATTTGGAACCAGTCTGTTGTTCCATGTCCAGTTCTAACTGTTGTTTCCTGACCTGCATACGGATTTCTCAAGAGGCAGGTCAGGTGGCCTGGTATGCCCATCTCTTCCAGAATTTTCCACAGTTTATTGTGATCAACACAGTCGAAGGCTTTGGTGTAGTCAATAAAGCAGAAATAGATGCTTTTCTGGAACTCTCTTGCTTTTTCAATGATCCAGCGGATATTGGCAATTTGATCTCTGGTTCCTCTGCCTTTTCTAAAAGCAGCTTGAACATCTGGAAGTTCTCGGTTCACATATTGCTGAAGCCTGGCTTGGAGAATTTTGAGCATTACTTTACTAGCGTGTGAGATGAGTGCAATTGTGCGGTAGTTTGAGCATTCTTTGGGATTGCACTTCTTAGGGATTGGAATGAAAACTGACCTTTTCCAGTCCTCTGGCCACTGCTGAGTTTTCCAAATTTGTTGGCATATTGAGTGCAGCACTTAGTGTTTATTAAAAATGCAGTGTAGTAGGGCGATTCTACCACATGACATTTGCTGGTTTAAGGGTTAAGCTTTCATTTTATTCTGCAAGGTGTGTGTGTGTTCTGTGTGTGTGCTCCAAAAGTTATTTTCCAAAGGGCAGTCAGAAGAATAGAGCCTCATCTACATCTCCATCTGGCCAAGAGACTGGAAGGGGTCTGAACTTGGGATGCCAACCTTCCTTGGACAAATTTTCTGGGTGGATTGTGTGCTAGAGTTCGTAGCGCCCACTCCATCCCTCACCCTCTGCCACACACTCACCTCTTCCAGACTGAATATGTCAGATTTAGGGAAATGTACTTCTGAATACGGGGCTCCCAGGTGGCGCTAGTCGTAAAGAATCCACCTGTAACTCAGGAGACTCGGGTTGGATCCCTGGGTTGGGAAGATCCCCTGGAGGAGGAACTGGTAACCCACTCCAGTATTCTTGTTTAGGAAACCCATGGATAGAGGAGCCCGACAGGCTACAGTCCATGGGGTCGAATAAAGTTGGACGCCACTAAATGACTGCGCACACACACACTTCTGAGTAAAGGTGAGGAAGCAGAGGGAGGAAGCACCTGGCCCCTCCCAGAAAGGAGTGGAGGTGTGAAGGAGGCATTCCTAGGGAGGAAACTGACCTGACGACAGGGAGTCAGAGTAGGGTTTGGGGTCCAGGCACGCAAAACCTGACCCGCTCATAAAAACTGAACAACTTATCTGGTTTTCATCTGAATCACATAGAAAGTTAAAATAAAAAATTTAATGCTTTCTCTTATTCATTGGAATTCTCTTTAGCTTTTTTCCCAACTCCTCAATAAAGAACAACCTTGAGGGACCTCCCTGGTGATCCAGTGGCTAAGACTCTGCACTCCCAATGCAGGGGGTCCAGGTTCGATCCCTGGTCAGGGAACTAGATCCCACATCCCCCAACTAAAGATCCCTCATGCCGCAGCTAAGATCTGACACAGCCAAATAAATAATTTTCTTTAAAAAAAGAACAGCCATATTTAGTCATGCTGGGGAGAACTCACAGCTGTGCCCCACTGTGACTACAGCTGCATTTCATCCAGAGAAACCACACCAGGCAACTAGCAGCCAGGTGAGTGACGCAGGACAGAAGGAAACAGAGGATCAAGCGAAAGACTTGGGGGCACAGGCAAGCAACAAGCCTTGCCTTCCATTCCATTTCCCCAAATAAATATACAGTTCCCACAGGGTATATTGTTCTAGGATCCACCTCCCCTTCACAGATACCAAAATCCAAGGCTGCTCAGATCCCTTATATAAAATGGTATTTGCCTGAAACCTCTGCATATTCTCCTGTATAATTTGAAATCATCTCTAGATTACTTATAATACCTCAGTTCAATCGCTCAGTTGTGTCCGACTCTTTGCGACCCTATGGACTGTAGCCTACCAGGCTCCTCCATCCATGGGATTTTCCAGGCAAGAATACTGGAGTTGGTTGCCATTTCTTTCTCCATACAATGTAAATGCTATGTAAACTGCATAGTTTTAAATACTATGTAGTTGTAGATACTATGTACAAAGTTTGATTTGCAGCAAATTCACCTTTTGCTTTTGGGGACTTTCTGGAATTTATTTTCCAGATATTTTCAATCCTTGGTGGATTGAATCCTCTGATGCAATACCCATGGATAGTGGGTGGCCAGCTGTGCTAGAGAGAGGGGGCCTTTAAAATAGAGGGAAGTGCTGACACTTGGGTTTCATATACATCATCTCATTTAATTGTTAAAAAAACTCTAGAAGTATAATCCCCATTTTACAAATGAGAAACTACAGCCTAAAGAGGCTATCTTACCCCTAGATGAAACAGCTAGTCAGTGACCATGAGCAGATCTGAACCCAGATCTGTAGATCTGCCTGAATTATAATATCTCTTCCCGGCTCCTGTGGCAGGGGAGTTTGGCGATCGTGGCAGTTAACTGCCTGTCCATTTGTTATTCTTTATTCTATAGAACTTTGGGTTATTTGATGCTTTTAAGTCTGTATTGCTTCTGAAGTTAACAGAAATAACAAAGATACTAAAAAGAGAAAATAATAAAATCAGTGGTTCTTGGAAAACAATGTGAAATGCCTCTGGGAGTGGTAGGTTTCATTTTTCCAGAGGATTTAGGAAGACAGAGTATAAAGAACATGGAATGTGGAAGAAAATGTAGGTCCCAGTCCTGCTCTGCTCTCCAGCTGTTTGGCTTTAGACAAATCACTTAACCTTTCTGAGCCTGAGTTGTCTCATCTTGAAATTACTCCTATCTCACAGACATGGTATGAAGGTCAAATAATAACATAAATGGTACTACTTCTTGGGCTGCAGAATGCAATCTGTATCTTAATATAAGTATGAAGTCTAAAAAAAAACTATCAGATTTACTAAAGCTGCTCCTTTGTTGCAAGAAAGGAGATTCCTTTTAGATACTTCCTGGACACAATTTCTGTGGAAGCAGGAGTCAGAGGTCTTTAGCCAAGTTAAATGTATGATGGTTGATTCTGCCAACTTATTTCCTACTCCAAGTTTTCTTTTCCTCTTATCTACACATCTGCATGTCAGGAATAAAATTTTTCCCCTATGATATGAGTTTTTTGATGGAAACTTCCAGACTTAGATGGGAGAAAGAAGAAGGGGGGAACAAAAGCCCACGTTTCTTCAGCATTTCAATCAACAACCTCATTTTCTTCTAACAGTTGAAGTGAACTTCTTATGAATAATGGATGATAACCTGATGAATATGCACACAGCCTATTATGCCTGTGAGGTTTGGTGAATAATTTATGAGCTAAAATGTTCCTCACCTTGTTACTGTACAAAAATTATGGGGAAAAAAATCCATATTTACCCTTTGAGCTGGTAAGGTGATCTGTCAGAGTGACAGCAGCCTAGCAATAATTTTACATCATTGCTAAAATTAAAGTAAATAGATAAAATATATGCATTTCAGGGTGGGAAGTCTATAAAAAATGGAGCATGCCCAACCACGCTCCTTGCCAAGCAAGTATTCCAGAACTCTGACTTCCACCTTTAAATAGCCCTGCATTGTTACCAGCACTCAGGGATCTTCTCTTTGATGGTCCTTTTCCCCTCACAAGGACTTCAATATAACCAGTCAAGGTGAACAATAGCTTATTTTATGAAAGCTGGCCAACTACAAGCCATGATGTAAAATTTAAGACGTCAGAGATTTTTTAAAAAGAAAGTCCTAAAAGCTTTCAGAGAACAAGCAGGTAAACACAGTGGGGGAAAAAGACAAAAAAACCTGGCCCAGAAGCACTTGAAAAATGTATTTGCATTGCTGTCTTCTCTCACAGCTGAAAGGTTTTTTCCCCTGCTGACCAGCCTGACTCCCTGCTGTATCATCCTTCAACTCACTCTCACCTGCCCAAGCCTCCTTCTCTTAGCAACAGCAAAGATGCCTCTAACCTGGTGATTGGCAGGAGGAGGGGTAAGATTAACTCGGAAGTTAAAGAAGCTGTCTGGGAAAATATATGTGGATCCTGGGGAAATTTGGTTGCTCCAGGGCAACTTTTGAAGATCTGAAACTGAGTCAGTCCTCAAACCACGCAAAACAGGATTCTAGGGATTATCTACTTAGATTCCAAGAGCTTTCTAGGAATAGAGTGCAGGGCCAAGGAAGACTCCTACTGTCAACAGAGCATCCCTGATGCTTGGAGAAGACTCAGGTAAAAGAGGAAACAGAAGGCCCTGTCCTACGTCTGTTGGGTAAACCAATATATTCTCAGGAAACAGAAAGAAAGGGCTATTTACTACAAATTATGAGGTTTTTGAAAAAATAATATAATTAAAATAATAATATTAATTTAAACAATTCAGTATTATTCAAGAAGGCTACTTAGAGGGGGTAAATCCTGAGGAGAGTTTGCAAGGAAAGAACAGCCCCAGCTGAATGGGAAGATTAGAGGTACATATGGCCAGGCCTTTCTGATTTGGCCCCTGCCTATCTTTCCAAGTTCATTTTGTGAAGTTCTTCCCGTCACTTGCTGTGCTCCAGTTTCTTGACCACCAGGTTCTTTCCTGTCTTATCACCTCTGCTGTTCCTTTGGTCTCCTGCCTATTTCACTTTTTAAAAGTATTTATTTTTATGTATTTATTTGACTGCATCGGGTCTTAGTTGCAGTATGCAGAATCTTTAGTTGTGGCATGTGGAATCGAGTTCCCTGACCAGGAATCTAACTCAGGCCCCCTGCAATGGGAGTGCAGTCTTAGCCACTGGAAAACCAGGAAAGTCCCTATTCCATCTTTTAAACTTCGCCTTATATGTGACTTCCTTAGGGAGGCCTTCCCTGCCCCTCAGTGTGATTCTTTCTCATATCACCTTCCGGTTTCCTTCATTGTCACATGTAATGATATATTTATGTGCTTATTTTTTGTTTAACATGTGTTTCCCCAGAAGACTATAAATTTCAAGAAAGCTGTTTTGTCTTCCACTGGACACTTAGCATCCAATCTAGTAGACAATAATTTTTTTTTTAATAAATATAGGCTGAGAGGCATAGGAATTGGGAGCAAAGGAGAAAAAGAAAATGTGCTGGGCTGAGGATACTATTGACGAGTTTTCTTTGGCACAGCATGTCACTGGTGACAGCTTCTCCCTACTTACTCATGGAAATATTTGTATTGTTGGCTTTTTTTTCTGACTATAAAATGTGTACTTATTCCAAAAATCGTATATTGCAATATTGAAAAAAAAAAAGACTGTATTTCAAGTATCAGTGAGGATGAAATAACTAAAACTCTCATACATTACTATTAAGGATATAAACTGGTTCAGACATTTTGGGAAAGTATTTAGCAGTATCTGTGTTAAAAGTGTTAGTGGCTCAGTTGTGTCTATTCTTTGTAGCCTGCCAGACTCCTCTGTCCATGGAATTTCTCAAGGCAAGAATACTGGAGTGGATAGTCATTTCCTTCTCCCAGGGGTCTTCCCAACCCAGGGATCAAACCCAGGTCTCCTGCATTGCAGGCAGACTCTTTAATGTTTGAGCCACCACGGGAGCAGTATCTATGGGGTTAACCAAAAAGTTTATTCAAGTTTCTGTAAGATGTTACGGAAAACCCAAACTCAAAGTTTTTTATTGGCCAACCCAATAAAAAGTTGAACATATACCCCAAACTTAGCAATTCCACTCCTCAATATTCACCTAGGAAAAATAAGTACATGTATTCATTAAGAGACTTATACAAGCATGTTTAGAGCAGCTTTTATGCATAAAAGACAAAAAGAGAAAGTACTCAAATGCCCATCAATAGTAGAATGGATAAATTGTGGTATAATTATACAATGGAATGTATAGAGCAGTATAAAAGAACAAGTAATAAACTGTTAAACACAACAACATGGGTGAATCTCAAAAACATGTGTTGAGTAAAAGAAACCAGACACAAAAGAGTACACATACTGTCTGACTCCATTTAGATGAAGTTCAAGAACCAGTAAAATTAATCTATAGTGATAATTGGACGTTTACCTATCAATGAACACAGAGAAGTCTTTCCAACAGGTGTTGGAAATGCTCTATATCATATTGTGGGTGGTGATTTTGTATATGTTTATAAAATATATATGTGTGATATATGATAAAATGTAATTATTATAATTATGCCCAGGGTTCCCTCATTGCAGGCAGATTCATTACCGTTTGAGCTACCAGGGAAGCCCCAATTGTTATAAAAAATATTATATGTAAATGACATATAATATATTTTACATGTAAATAATATGTGTAAATAATGTAATGTGTAGATAAAAATAAATATTTTATGTATATATAAATAATTCATCAATATGTACATTTAGGGTTTGTGTACTTTACTGTGTGCATGTTATAACCGATAAATAAAAAATTTAGACCAACAAAAAAGTAATATATGTTCAGGATCAAAAATTTAGGCAGAAGAGTATACAATACAAATTTAAGGCTTCCTTTTTCCAAAGAAAACCACAATTACCATTCTCATGTCTGTCTCCCTGAACCCCTTTGATCACATCTGTTTCTTTCTTCATACTGTCCCTGATATCATGCATTTGATTTATCTGTGTGTAGCACCAAACCATGTCACATAGACTAAGAGTTTTGTCTTCATGTGATAACATTCAATAGCAATACTGAGCCTCTTCTTCACATAAACAGCAGTAGGGAATACAAAAATGAGTTGTCACCATCTGTGCTCTCAAGAAATTTACAGCCTAAGGCAAGGGACCATAGGGACAAAAGACCAAACAAAACCTCCACGAATTGTAATATTGTCATGTATCAGCTTCACAAGGCCAGTTTAAACAGATTAAAACTACTGCACAGGTAATGATACCTTACAGAGTTTTTCAAAGTTCTTTCACATACAAGCTCACACAGTTAAACTTCTTGACCCTGTGAAGCAATGATGATAGAAAAGTAAGTAATGAAGTTAAATTACCTGCCTGAACTGTTAGTGGAAGGGTAGGGGCTAAACCCTAAACATTCTACCTTGGAATCCATGGGTTACTCATAGATGTGCCGAGTGCAGGTAAGGTTCTGGAAAAGTGTGTAGAGACGATCTACCACCTGGTGCTGCTCCGCTCTCCTGCTCTCCCCTCCCTTGCAGTGTCCTTCCATGGAGGTGGGGGCGCGGGTGAACAGTCTCCGAAGGGGGCCGAGGGCTCCCCTTCATTCTCCTCACATTACCTCTAACTCGTCTATGCTTACCTCATCAAAAGATAAGCCACCAAATCTGAGGGTGGGGGTCGGGGAAGGCGGGCAGTAGATTCGGGGCAGAGGGGAAGCAGCCCAGGCTGAAGGCAGGCTGTCTCTAGGTCTCAAAGCTGGGACCCACAGTCGCTGGATTTACAGAACCTCCTCCCTCCCCAATTCTTCTTCCCTCATTCTTTCTCTTCCCCTTTGTTCTTCCAACTCCTTCCTCTTTTATTTGCCAACGACGTCTCGGTCCGTTTTCCCTCAGCCTCAAACAGTGCCTCTCTCTATCCCTTCCCCTTTCCCTACCTTCAGGAGCCTCTTAAACCAAACCCTCCCCGACATCACCACCACCAAAGCAGAACGCTGGGTTTTTCTTTTTGCTCCATGCCACAGAACTTTGTCTGTTTTTTACATTTCCTCATGTACTTGGTCAAGAAAGCAGGCAAGCTAGTCTCTAGACAGTGGCTATTGAGGTGTGTATATGGGGGCTTTCGGGTCCAGGCCCCCACGCCTCCCACCTCCCCACCCCGCTCCCCCCGGGTGAGATGGAGCTCGGGCACAGCTGCTCCGGAGGTTGGTCGGGCGGTGGTTTTGGTCTGGCTGAGTTCCCTCCCTTTTCTCACAGTGGGGGCCCGGCCTGGGACTTGGGAATGGACACGAACTTGACTTTAAACGTTGAGCAGGGCAACTGACCAAGCTAGAGAGGACAGGGCGGCCGCTGGGAGTTACCGTCCCAACCCTAGGCTGACGGGAATGTGGCATAGGGTCCCCAGTTTGGACTTCTGTGCTCCCTACTCTCGCACCTTCCAAAATGAAACGACCTCAGGATGCTCCTAGGAGCGGGGCTGCGTGACCCGCCCCATCGACTTTCCACTCCGGTCCGGGGAGCTAGCCTGTGGGGCCTCTGAGAGCGGGGGTGGCAAGGGGCTGGGGTGCCCCCACCATCGCTCGTTCTCGGTTCCCCAGATCCCCTCCCTTCCCTGCCGGCCCGCCCAGCCCGCCGCCCCCGGCGGCTGGCGCGCGCGGTGCAGCATGCGGCAAAGCTCTTTGCATAAATTATGCTCATGACGCAGCAGCTAAAAAAATCCAAGTAGCAGAAGGAGGGAAAAAAAACGAGGGGGGGGGGAGGAAAAAGGGGGGGCCGTGGAAGGGGGGAAAGGAAGAAAAAAAAATATATATATATATACCTGACCGTCCCCCCACCCACCCTGCTTCCCCTTCTCGCTTCCCAGCCGTCCCCCCTCCGCCCAGCGCAGCCCGCCGAGTCCCCTTCGGCTCTGGCCAGCCCGGGCTGGGGGCCCGGGGGCGGCGGCGGGTCCCGACCGGCTCCCGGGCCGAGCCGAGCCCAGCCAAGCCGTACTGGCTTCTTTGTCTGCGGGTGGCGGCTTCCCCGGCCCCCGGGCCCCGGCCCCCGGCCCCCTGGCCCGAGCTGTGAGATGAATCTCTAATCGGTGGCCGCCGGGCACCCGGGGCGAAGGCAGCTCGGGCTCGGGCTCCGGTAAGTAGCGGGGTCCGGGGCGGGGAGGGGTTTGCACAGAGGGGGAGGGGGCCGGGCAGGGGAGGTTTCGGGTTTGGTTAATATGCAATGCCCGTAATTAGCATAATTTAT
Organism: Dama dama; assembly: GCF_033118175.1. Lineage (NCBI taxonomy): Eukaryota > Metazoa > Chordata > Mammalia > Artiodactyla > Cervidae > Dama > Dama dama. Next base: position 44,953,511 of record NC_083683.1, read on the forward strand.
ATATTTATGATAAAGAGAAAAAAAAATGCCGCGGGGCCGGGGCGCCGGGATGTTGGGCCGGGGCGGCGGGGAGCTCCGGGAGCTGAATGGCGTGTGGCCGCTCGCCGGAGGCCGGAGACCCCGGGGGCCGCGCCCTAGCCTTCCTGCCGGCCCGCGGGGACCGAGGGGAGGAGGGGGCGGCCGCCAGGTGGACCCCGTGGGGAGCTTGGACCTGGCCCCTCCCCATTTCTGCTCCGGGAGCCCAGGTTGGGTACGGACCACGGGGACGTTCTTTACCCAACCCCCGTGGCGACCGCGAAAGGATTGTCGCCCTACTGGAGAACCCGGACGCCTGGGTTCCCAGCAGTCAAGGTCAAATGAGGCGGCCAGAGCCACCTGTCACAATTCTCTCCAACCACCATACACCGGGAGGACTGGGGGGACTCGGTGTTAGGGACCAGGTGCTGCTGGAAGGGTGGGAGAGTGGTGGGAGGGTCACCGTCTAGCCGAGCACAAGCACTTCATAAATATTTAATAACAATATTATTATTAATAAATAGTCATCATAATGGACCCGCTATGTGCTCCCTGGGCATCCTCACCTGGCAAGGCCAAGGGAGCCGCAGCGCGCCTTGCAACCTCCACTTTCACGTTGAGGTCCCCTACTCATTTGTCATTGGAAGCCCCAAATCTTCGCAAAACAGCCTCCGCAGCCGGCTGTGGGGGAAAATAAAACGCGGCTGTAAAGCCTGCCTCGCTAGTGGAAAGAAGCTCTTTGCAGAGAGCTGGGATCTGCTCTTTCAAATTCCTTGATCCCAAAGTAGAAGGCTGGTCTTCAATTGTTCATGAGCATATTTCCCACCTCCCTTTTCTTGGTGATCCAAGGCAGCCACCGTTGACCAGCAGGGCCTTCTGAGGAATAATTCCATGTATTTCGTTTTGACTGACATCCAGCTTCTCAGGGTGTTATTTCTGTGATCTGGTATTTCTTTGCATATCCGCTGTAGACCTTCATTTATTTGTTCATCAGGGCAACAAAAATATCCACTCTGTGCCAACTCTGAACAATACAGACAGAATTTGCCCTGTCTTGGAGTTTTAATTCGTTTGGTGGGTGGGATGAGATGGGGACAGGCAGATCATAAACATGAAAAAAACAAGATAATATAGAGTGATTGTGTGTGTGTGTGAGAGAGAGAGAAGGAGATGGGTTATTCTCTTCTTGGAAGTACTACCTAGCAATTAAGAGATGACTCAGAAGAAATTTGCTTTTCTAAGGAGTCTTGGCATTATGAAGGAACATGGGACAAAATCATATCCTCCCTCCCCAAGATTTGCTCACTATAAAGTCATAGTAGTAATCTTACACGTTTTTTATAACACTTTACAATTAAGAACAGTGCTTTACTTCAACTAAGCAGTTACGTAGTGTTTGCTGTGTGCCAGGCCCTGTTCCAAAAGCTTTACATAAATCTTAGTGATTTAACAATAGCCCATGAGGTGGGTACTGGAATTTAGCCCCATTTCACAGATAAGGAAACAGGCCGTGAGGTGTTACCTTAAACAGAAGCAATACTCAGTCTGAGTCTTCTGCCTTTAAACCCCAAGCTTTTTCTGTGTCAAAATGAGGGTCAGTGAGGCCACAGAGAGAATGGGACTCGGGAGAAACTGGCCAAATGAAGTAAGACTTGGGAATGAGGAGCTGAACTGGCACATTAGGAGAGGATGAGTGTGACAGGGTTTCTTAAGAACTTAATACTACTTCTTTGAAATCATTTTTAAGTATCCCTCGTATTGAAAATGAGGGAATGAAATTTGAAATAGGCTGTGTATTTTGAGGAAAAGATAGGAAATATGAGGAGACTAAAAGGGTATGATCTGATATCATAATTTATGTTTTCAGCTCGTATTCATTAACTTCTGTTGTGTACCAGGAATTTTATGAGGCTCTGGGATATGATGGTAAGTGGATATGCTTTCTTGGTCCTTAAAGTCTAGTAGGGGAACATACTTCTTGTTTTTCACATTTACCCCCTCTATTCACCCTGCCTGGGATGAATCAAGTTTGGGCACAGGGTGGTGGGGGGTAGTGCAGGAGGAGAAACTAAATCTAAATGTGTCTTTATAAAACAGGTCTTTACTGTTTGACTATATATGTCTAAAATTTACAAATGGTTGGTTGGGAAAGAAGTAAGTTTGTTCACTACTGTCCTGTCTTTCACCCTTTCCTCTCCTTCTGGCCCATGTGTGTGTGTGGCTAGCTAGTCTACCAATAGCTTGGCAAGTCATTTATCTCTGTCCATGAATTGGGGTTGGGAGAGGTAAACTGATTAGTGTTAGTTGTTCAGTCATGTTCAACTCTTTGTGACCCCGTGGACTGTAGCCCATGAGGCTTCTCTGTCCACAGGATTTCCCAGGCAAGAATACTGGAGTGGGTTGCCATTCCCTTCTCCAGGGGATCTTCCCAATCTAGGGATCAAATCTGGGTCTCCTACACTGCAGGCAGATTCTTTACCATCTGAGCCACCAGGGAAGCCCCAAAATCAAAGTGTTAGTTGCTCAGTCATGTCCGACTCTGTAACCCCATGGACTGTAGCCCGCCAGGCTTCTCTGTCCATGGAATTCTGCAGGCAAGAATAATGGAGTGGGTAGCCATTCCCTTCTCCAGAGGACCTTCCTGACCCAGGGATCAAACCCAGCTCTCCTACATTGCAGGCAGATTCTTTACCATCTAAGCCACCAGGGAAGCCCGTTTTTATTTCTTGGCCACACCGCAAGGCATGTGGGATCTTAGTTCCCTGAACAGGGATTGAACCCACACTCCCTGTGTTGGAAGCTCAGAGTCTTAACCACTGGAACGATTTGGAGCAGAATTGAGAGCTTCCGCTTTCCACTGTGTCCTGATCCCTGGGGGCCAGAGCAGCCCCCCCATCAGCCTTCCTCCCATTTCCTGAATGAAGGCTTGGTGTGGTGTCAGGAGAATAGAAATCTGGGGCAGGTTATGTGACCTTGAAGTTTAAAGGTTATGGACTGTGCCCTTGAGCAAGTCACCTGACCTCTCTCCACCTCCATTTTCCTATAGATAAAGATGGGGATCATCGTAAGAATACAATGTTAAGCATTTTACTTGCATGATCTCATGAAAGAGTGAAAGTGTTAGTCGCTCAGTCGTGTCCTACTCTTTGCTACCTCATGGACTGCAGTCCACTAGGCTCCTCTGTCCATAGAATTCTCCAGGCAAGAATACTGGAGTGGGTTGCCATGCCCTTCTCCAGGGGATCTTCCTGATCCAGGGATTGAACCTGGGTTTCCCCCATTGCCGGCTGATTCTTTACTGTCTGAGCCACCAGGGGAAGCCCTAATCTCATATCTCCTTTATAACAACCACATAAGGCTTGCCCATTTAATCAGCATTTTAAAGATAAGGAACTTAAACTTCAAAGAGATTCAGTCATTTGCCCAGGATGGCACAGCTATTTCATGACCAAGCTGGGATTTGATCTAGGTTTTTCTCCTAAGCCTATTCCATTATCTCTCTTTGATCATCAACTTTCTCTTCAATAAAAATGAGGATTGTAATAGCTAATTGTTATTTGTGCTTTATACAGTCATTCCAAGATAAGCTCTCTTATTATTTATCCCTGAAAAAAACGGAAGTAATCTGCCTACTTGTCACTCAGGTGGTCAAGCTTTACTATGTGTTTGCTCTGTGGCCTCATGGGGCTGGTGTCAAAATTGAATAATAGTTAACAGTTCATATTTATTGAACCCTTACACAATTTACTACAATGCTTAGTTATTCCCGTTTCAAATATGGTGACTGAGGCAGAAAGACCTCAGTTACCAAACCTAGGTTCCTAACTGCTGTACTAAATTTAAATGAGATAATATATGTAAGGGCTTCCTTGGTGGCTGAGATGGTAAAGAATCTGCCTGCAGTGTAGGAGACCCAGATTCAATATCTGAGTCAGGAAGATTCCCTGGAGAAGGGAATGGCTACCCACTCCAGTGTTCTTGCCTGGAGAATATGTAAATTTTTATAATAGCTACCATCTTCTCAGCACTTACTATGTGCCAGTCATTGATCTAAACTTTTTATGTGCATTAATTTATTCAGTCTTCATAATAGCCCTATGAAGTAGGTACTATTACTCTCATTTTTACAGATGAGGAAACTGAGGCAGAGAGGTTAAATAATTTGCCCGAAGTCCCACAGCTAGGGAATATCAAAGCTGAGATTGTGAACCCAAACATCTGTCTCCAAAGCTCAGTGTAGTCCTATGCATAAAGGGGCTGGGTCCCCATAAACTATTTTTTAAGTTTATTTTTAAATTGAAGTATAGTTGATTTACAAAGAGTGCTCAGTGTAGTACTATGCATCAAGGGGCTGGGTCCCAATAAACTATTTTTTAAATTTATTTTTAAATTAAAGTATAGTTGATTTACAAAGAGTGCTCAGTGTAGTACTATGCATCAAGGGGCTGGGTCCCAATAAACTATTTTTTTAATTTATTTTTAAATTGAAGTTTAGTTGATTTACAATGTTGTATTAATTTCTGCTGTATAGCAAAGTGACTCAGTTATACACACACATACCTTTTTTTTAATCGTCTTTTCCATTATTGTTTATCCCAGGACCAACAAACTAGTAATAATGATTAACAGTTTTTTATTAATCATTAACAGTATTTTTATTAATCATTAATAATGATTACTTTTCAGCATAAGGGAAGGGAAATCTATGTCCTGGGGCCAGAAATGGAGAAGGGTGGGAGAACATACAGAAAATCCATCAAGCAAGTGAAAACTTGAAAGATGTAGCAACCCACCTGAAGATTGATGGTTTAAGAACAGAGCAGATGATGCTTGCATGCAAGAGGGGATGTCATCTTGTGTTCCTTTGCCTCAGGTACAACTACACGGACCATGAGGGAAGTCGTAAGAAGTGGAGGGATTCTGGGTGCACTGGAAGGGAGGGCCAACAGGATTTGAAGAAATCAATATAGATGGAAATATAAGAGCAAAGGCAAGGATGACAGCAAGGTTTTCAACCTGAGCATCTATGGAAGGATGAAGCTGCCATTTGCTGAGATGGGGAAGGCTGCAGGCAGGTGGAGCTGGTTTGGAGTGCAAATCAGGAGTTTGATTTTGAATATGTTAAGTATAAGATCTTGCAAGCAATCAGTAGGTAGTTGGATTATATGAGTCTGAAGTTCCCAGGTGAGGTCTCAGCTGGTGGCTGTCAGGCTGGGTGAGACCACCTCAGGAAACCATCCTTGTCTGGATGATCCGGCTCAACTCCAACTACCAGTCTGTACTAATCTCCTGCTTCCTGCTTCCTATCCTTGTGACCTTTTTAGATGGCAGCCCTGCAGGAGGTAAGTTGGTGCACAATTTAAATATAGAAGTGATGTAGAGCTGGAGATGCTAATGTCAACAAACAATCTCATGTGAGAGGATTATGTCAAAAATTTGAAAGGTAATTTCCCATAACAAATGTGACTTTCGATTAAATACCAGTTAAACTCATTCCATTCATTCCTTTAATCCACGAGGAATACTCTCCATCCCCCAAAATGACTATAGTGAGAGGTACTTTACCTCTTGGAAACCTCAACCACATTAAAGTATAACGTGATTAAAATCACAGAGATGAGTCTGCATTAAAAGTCAATCTCATACAACAAATTCCATTTTCCTCTATATGTCACAAGATGCTTCATGTACTATCAAATTTTATGTCTGAAACACATGCCACCCTGGAACAAGGGGCAAAGGACCACATAAAAGTGCATTAGATATCCCTTCAGTGTATCTTCTGTCACTCTCTATTCATCCACCATGACACTTAAACATACTATATTGTCATTATCTTTTTATTTCCTTGATGCCTGTATTAGACTGTTGACTTCTTGACAAAGCTGGGGAACATGCTTTTTCCCACTGTATCCCAATGCCCAGCACATAGTGGCCACTGAAGTATTTGTTGAATAAACAAAGGACAAAGCATTTCAGGATTTTTCTTGTAGGATCTCAGGCTAGTCTAGGGGGTTCTGATTTGTTTTAGACTTCATTGCTCCTCCTGGGTATCTTGGAAGATTACCTTAAACCCAAAGCATTTCCCAAAGGAGAATGATAAGTAGAACCAGGTCCTCTAACTCAGTTTTTCCGCCACTGAGAGTCCTGGATGGTCCTGGACCTCTGGATTTTTGGATTGGAGACACATGCCTCAGTACCTGCTGTTTATCCTCACTCCGAGGCTACTATGTCCTCAGATGCTAGCACAGGGAAGCCAGGGACAAGTGAGCCATCTGTTAGCCTTGCCAGGTTTGATTCAGGTGTTTTTCAAACTCAGCTCACTGGAGAAAGGAGGCAAAGGGGCATGCGGTGGCTGGACACTGGCTCCTGTCCCAGCTTTAACCAAAGCAGCTCTGCCGTGACCTATGTATGCACCGGGGTTCTACTTCTAGGGTAATCGTAGGAGCCCCTGCTCTCAAAACTGACAGGTATCGTCGCTCTTCATTGCTCTCAGGCTGTGGACACTGCATGACATTATGAGCTCAAAGGAGGGAGGCCATCCAGATGTGCTATTTATTATAGGAGTGAAACCCCTAAAACCACTGGGGTCAGCCAGCAGTTGCACTCCTAGGTATATACCCCCAAATTGAAAACAGGTGTTCCAACAAAAACTCGTATACAAAGATTCATAGATGCACTATTCGCAGTAGCAGAAAGGTAGAAACAACCAAAATATCCATCAGCGGATGATTGAATAAACAAAATATGGCATATCCATACCATGGGATTTTTTTTTTGACATATGAGTTTAATTATATGCTAGACTATCCAGATGGAAGTATGTGATAAGTGGATAGAAATAAGAGTCATAAAATAAGAGAGGCCGGCATTTTTAGACCCATTTAAGTTTAGACATTTATCAGGTTGGACTGTTTTTTAACATTTACAGTAAAACTTTTTTTTTTTAACCACAATAAACAGAACAATGTATTAAACCTGACTTCCAAAATTGTCCAAATTATTTTTTAATCACTATTAAAAATTTTCACATATTTATTTAAATGTTTCCTTTGGCAGATTTCTCAAAAATACTGAAACCTTATTTTAGAACTTGGTTTATATTTGGATAATAACAAGCTTCATAAATTGGTGTTCATCAGGATACCTTTCTCTAAGCTCTAGTGGCTTATACCTTCTCTTTAAAATGTGCAAGTATCTTTTTTATTATGTTGTCATTCTCAGAGATTCTCTGGAGAAAGAATTATGAATGAAACTCTTACGAATTCATCTTCATTTCTGTTACAGTGGAGCAATTTATCATCTTACCCACAGTGATCTATCAACTGGGTGAGGTTCAGTTTCTTGTCCTTTGGGGACTTAGTTGATTGCCCCTCACAGAGCAACATTAACTACAGTGTCTTTGCTTCCTTATTAACAACTGTAACTGTATCATTCTTTGAGTGATACATTTTGACTAGTTTTAGCCTCTGAAGATCTTTCCCTGGAATCTCCTTCACCGATTTGGCTTTTTCTTCATTTAATCCTTGTTTGGAAAGATTCTCATTCACAAAATCGTTTTGGAGGACCTTGCATGACCCAGTATCCAGTGATTTAGATTCACATGCATCATTTTTTGTTTGTTTTTGGTCACACTGTGTGGCATATGGGATCTTAGTTCCCTGACCAGGGATCCAACCTACACCTGTCTCCCTCTGCCACCCCAGACTGGAAGTGCAGAGTCTTAATCACTGGATCACCAGGGAAGTCCTGCATCAATATTTTTTGAAGTATTTTTCAAATATAAATTTTCTTCTAACTCACTGTGTGTTTAAAATTTTCTTGAAATTCCAAACAGTTTTTCTTTTGTTAAGGGTCCTGTCTTCTCTGAAAAGATGATTGTTTTTTTCATTCTCAACTTTGAGATGCTTTACCACTCCATTTATTTATGAGAATTAAATGAAGATCTTGTTTTCCTTAATTGCCCTTTAAGTGTTGCACTCATAGGTTGTTTTCTTGAACTATTCGTATGGGGAGGTGGTTGATTGGCATAGGCATGCAGAGTGCTGGGTAAAGTCACAGCTGAGTCTGATGGACTTTCCATCTTGGAAACGAAGTCTTGACTTACCTGTGCTTCTGCCTTCCCTGGAGAGTGAAAGAGCCTATACGATGAAATTTTATCCAGCCATGTAAAGAAATGAAGCGCTGATACATGCTATAGATAAACCTTGAAAATATTCTGCAAAGTAAAAGAAGCCAGAAACAAAAAGGCCCCCTGTCAAATGATTCCATTTATTAATATATGAAATTTAATGTTAGTCTCTCAGTCGTGTCTGAGTCATTATGAGTATGGACTGTATCCCTCTAGGCTTCTCTGTTCATAGAATTCTCCAGGGAAGAATACTGGAGTGGGTAGCCATTCCCTTCTCCAGGGGATCTTCCCAACCCAGGGATTGAACCCGGGTCCCTGCATTGTAGGCAGATTCTTTACCATCTGAGTCATCAGGAAAGCCCTTGTGAAATAATGAGAAGAGGCAAATCCAAAGAAAGAAAGCAGATTCGTGGTTGCGAAGGGCAAGAAAGGAGAGTAACTGCTAATGGACATGGAATTTCCTTTTGGAGGATGAAAATGCTCTGGAGCTAAATAGTGGTGATGGTTGCACAACACTGTAAATGTACTATAAATGTACTGAATTCCATTGAGTTGTACATTTAACTTGATGTCATGTGAATTTTACCTCATTAATCAAATAACAACAACGAAAGGAAGCCCAATGAAACAAACCCAGGGGTAGAAGAGGAGGAGGAAGAGAAAGGTGAGGAATCTAGAACACTTCTCTGAGCGGAGTGTCCTCATCTATAACATGGTGATGCTAATGTTCCCATACCCCAGCTGGCATAAGTAGTACGTGAATTAGTATTCCATAAAATGCTTAGCACAGTGGGCACTCAGAATAAAAATGTTAGTTGCTTCTCCTCTATTTCGGCGTCTAAAACTGGTTGTCCTGGGTATTACTTTTATTTTCTGTGACTGTGGTTAGTGGCTCCAGCCAGCCCGTTTGTCCTCACAAGGTCTCTCACTCCCCACTGCATGGGGCAGCTGCTCCACCATCTGCTGTGTTGTCCTGCCTCCCATGTTAAAGGCCAGTGTGGTTCTTGGGCCACTGCCACAGAAACCCCTGAGGGACCCACCTACTGAATCAGACTCCCTGGAGATGTTGGGTCTGGGAAAATCGGGGTGGGGGAGTCTGCAGTTTTAATGTGTTCCAGGCACATTAAAGTCTGAGACAACTGTTTCAATTTATTCCTATCTTTGCCATCTCTTCCGGGGGAAGTCTGCTCAGACCCCGCCCCTGAGAATTGCTCAGGTACCCAGAGTGCTCCTTACTTGTGTCTGGTTCTGAGTGTCTGGGTCAAAATCACTTTGGATTCTGCTGGGTCTGCTCTTTCCCATTGGACTGGGGAACTCCCAGGGGCAGACATCTGGCCACCCTCCCCCTCCATTCCTCTTGTTACCCTGGCTCCTCCTGAGTGTAGGTTGTCCTAGGATATTGCAGGAAGTCAGACATTTTAATTTTAAAATCCTTAGAATCCTATTTCCTTCACTTCTACACATACCTGAGAGAACTTAGCTTCTCTCTCTTCCTACCAGTCTTCTTCTGACTTTCTGAGATGATATGGAAATTGTCTTACATTGTCACATCAGCCTTTGCTTTTCCCATCTCATCTCACCCTGCAGAATGTGTAGGTGTGGGCCAGCCCCCACCCCACCCTGACAAGTGACCATGGATCCTGGAGCTGGGCCAGACTCATCTCTGACTGTCAATGAGCAGGTATCTTTTGGAGCAGGAAGAGGTGGGAGTGGGGAGGGGGAGGGGGATGGACTGAGGGGGGTGGGCAAGGAGGAAAACTCTGTAGAGCCCCTTGTTGACTATTTCTTACCAACGTTCATGGTCACTTGACCCATCCAGATGTGGCTGCCAGCTAGGATTTTTCAGGGGCTGCGTTTGGGGACTTTAGTTGTGACTTTAAAAAGTGAAATATGTATAAGTTAATGTGGGGAAAGATTTGGGCATCAGGGAACTTATTTATTTTTCTTGGTTATATATCATTTTCTAATTTTTCCTTCAATGACCTTTTATTACTTATTTAAATTTTTTTTTAATCAGCCATACCTGTAGCTTGCAGGATCTTAGTTTCCCAACCAGGAATTGAACCCAGGCCCCTGGCAGTGAGAGTACCAAGTCCTAACAACTGTACCACCAGGGAATTCCCTAATGTATTTTTTTATGTAAAAATACTTATGTATTTTTAAAAGGAGAAAAAAAGATGAACAGCTCTTAAAATGTAATTGGAGTAAAGTTTCTCATAGTCAGGTTTGATTCAGAAAGGGAACTGCTTGGGAAGGTTATTTCACTCATACTCCCCTGATGGGTCACATAGTTGCTTTTTTCCAGCAGAGTCTCTGGCTGGATCCAGTTTTCAGTCCCAAGGAGTGTATTGTGGGAGTGGCTTTGGGCCCAGGAGAATTGCAGGGAAGGCCTGATGCAGAGCTTTTTAATGTACAGGGTGTCCCTGATTCTTGAATGACCCAAGTGGAAGCCTGTCAGTGCTGGAGGTAAAGCACTAAATGCTGGCTGGCTGAGGAGGAAGGAAGACCCAGTGTTCTGAGGAGGCCCAGGGGCCACCCGCATCACTTTGCATGGGGCTCCCCTCAAGGAGGTGCATGGTTAGAGCACGCACACACCAGATGGCACGCTGGAGCTGCAGGTCTGCAGGGTACAGAGCTCTAGTCCACGAGGGCCAGCGAGAGGCCATGCCCTCAGAATTCCTGACCCTCGCTTCAAGAAGTTAGCTTGCAAGGAAATTATGGCCTCTAACCTCAGGGTTTTGGACATTAAGGAACCATGAACTTCAAAAGTTCCTCAGCATCCTGGAGCATTCATTTTCCACTCCTGTAATGTCTGGAGGGACATGCAGAGGGATTCCTGTCTTGTCCCAGCTGAAGCTGTGGGTCCTGTGTGAGGGGTCATCATAACCACACTCCAGCGTCCTAGCAGCCAAGGAGACATCCTGGCAAGGCTGTGGGTGAGGCCATTTACCAGTCCCTGAACTGAGAGCAAGAGAGGGAGCAAACAGAAATGTCTGCAAGTGGTTTCGCTCAGTGGGAGTTTTTCTAGCTTGTGTCAGACCCTTCCCCCTGCCTCCAGGGCCTGCTCTCTCCTGCACTTCCTTCCCTGGAATCAGGGAGCTTCAGGCTCTGGGAATTCTCACAGAGCACACAGTCCTCAGGACAGGCAGAGCACACAGTTCTCAGGACAGGAGGTCTGCAACCTGAGATGCTCTCTCCTCTCTGCCTCAGTCACACCTAGAGCTCTAGCTCCCTGGAGGCTGTATCCCTCGCAGCCTCTTCCCCCAGCAATGTGCCTCTCCTCTGTTCACAGGTCATCGTGATGTCAGGCCATGAGACCATCCGAGTTCTGGAGGTTGGAGTGGATGCCCAGATCCCTGCTGAGGAGGAGGGCAAAGCGCTGGAGGCTGTGGCCACCGAGGGCTCCCAGAGCGGAGGCCCTGCTGAAGCTGGTGAAGCTGCTGGTGAAGCTGGCCCAGACCACCCAGACTCCTCTGTGGAGGCAACTGGTACGAGGCCACTGCTCCCAGGGACCATTGCTCCAAACCTGAGTCCCTTCCCGTGTTCCTCCTGGGGAGCCAGCATGAATCCCAGGGGGGCTAGGTGGCTTTAGGGGTGTGTTGTCTTCCTGTCCACTGAGCAGGCCTCTGGTCACAGCCTGTACCACTGTTCAGCTCCTAGGCCACTCCTCAATCCCTGGAATGAGGGACTGTTTTCAGTTATTTATAGACCTAAACTGGGATGGGTCAGGGTGAGGTGGGAGGAGAGTGGTGGGGCTCAGCTGAGGGGATTGCATTTTCTTTATTTTCAGACAAGGCTTTCCTGGGGCCCCTGCTGCAGCAGAGGGAAGCGAGAGCAAGCAACAGGTTCCCTTGCTTGCTCGCTCCCTGAGGGAGGACCAGCTTGTTCCTTATATGGGGTGAAGGTAGGGATGTGTCCAGGGGTCAGGCTGGAGGGGTGGCTTAGGTATTTTGCCCGTCCCTTAGGTGGTGTGTGCAGGGGGCACGCGCAGTCCTCTGCTTTTGCTCTAAGCTCTTCATAAGTGGCAGTTGGGTTTTTTGATCTCTTTCTATCTTTTGTTCAGAATTTGCCATAACTGCACGTGCACACAGAGGTGATTGAGTTAACCTCAGAGAGGGCTCCCAGGTCTAAACCAGACCCTCAGGCTCAAGGCAGAGAGGACTTAACCTTTAGGATACTGCCACCCCTTGAAGATCAGTACCTTTTATGGTGGAGCTGGGAGGTGCCAGGAGCTGGAGATGGAAGGGCATCTTACCCACATTGAGCTAAGAATGTGTGTTAGGGAGGGCCTTGTAGAATCACAACTTCTCACTCCTGGCTAGACTGACATGCGTCTAGCCTGGTGGGCTTATCTGGGCTGTTTTTCTCCAAAGGTGACTTTAGGGCATGAGTTTGATTCTCCTACATGGGGAATGATTGACTCACACTGTCTCCCCTAATGACCCTACGGTACAGCTGTGAGATGGCCAGGCTGTTCTAAAAGCTGGCACTGGTTGTAGGCACTGCTTTCTGGGCACAGGGCACCCTTTCATTGACTTTCCTCATTTACACCTTGCAAAATAGACATCTCTTTTTACAGAAAGCCTCCTTTGCCAGTTCCCCCAGAAAGCCATGGTTCATCTCGCCTTGCCTTCTGCTGAACTTCACCGCTTCCCTAGATTGGTGATCTGGTTGGGGGAGGTGGGGTGGGCCAAGAGGAAGAGCCATAAAGAGAGCAAAGAGAACAGAAAACAGGCGAAAACACTTCAAGATCTCACCTCCCTTGCTGTACTTGCAAATCAGTATATAGATCCATTTGGGACTCTGGTATTTTATTTTTTCTCCTTTTGATTAAAGGAATGACAAGACACATGACCATTTTCCCTAGCCTGGCAATGTTCTGCTTCCTTGTTGAGGAAGTGTCCTGGGCCAGTGTTCTGGTGAGCGGGCAGGAAAAACAAGGATTCTCCATCTCGGCCACCCTTTCCATTCCTTTTCATTGTGGGGATGGAGCCCCTTTTCAGGAAACCTGGCAGGTTTTCCAGGTTTCTCCACAGTTCGTGTGTGTGTGTGTGAAGTTGCTTTAGTCATGTCCAACTCTTTGTGACCCCAGGGACTGTAGCCCGCCAGGCTCCTCTGTCCATGGGATACTCTAGGCAAGAATACTGGAGTGGGTTGCCATGCCCTCCTCCAGGGGATCTTCCCAACCCATGGATTGAACCTGGGGCCTCCTGCGGCTCCTGCACTGCAGGTAGACTTTTTACCACTGAACCACCAGGGAAGCCCCCCACAGTGCTTACCTTTCTTTTTTACCCTTTTATACATCTTCCATATGCCTTAATTCTATTCCTTACCCAAAACTTACTCTCAGAAATGGATCCAAAACCAGTAATTTACACCTTAGCATGAATGTTCATGGTAGTGTGCATCTTCTTCCAGAAGTTTATCTAATTAAGCCTTTCATTAAAGTCTTCTTTGTCAAGGAAATTTACAGTCAAGCAGGTAGGGGAGGTATGTCGGTAGTAATTCCTAAGAAGTTGCCAGCTTAAATTGTAGCTTTGATAGAACATTTCTGCATATGAAATATTGACAAGAGTTTCCTCTTAAAGCTAAGTAATAGGAAACTTTTTCCCGATGGAAAAAGAATCTAGTGATTTGTGTCACTCTATTACCCAGACCTTGTCACACATACATATTTTTATAGGTGTGGCCCCTGAGGGCAGGCTAACTAGTATGACACCTTCCACCATATTATTTCATATTCTGTGTCCTTTATTAACAGATTCACTCACTGAGTTTGGCTTTGGCTATTATCAAACTCCCTGGCTTTTTCATTGTCATAAACAGCTGGTTTGAATGGCCCCTTTAATTCTATTTTTCTTTGAGGTGTAGTCCACTAAAATTCCTTTTGAAGAGAAATGAATTGTTTACACAGTAGGAAATCATTACATGGAAAAACACACAAAACCTTGCTATCAATGAGAGGAAAAGTAGTCAGCCAAGAGGTACCATCTATGCCTCTGAAGCCAGAAAAAAGAAATCGTGATAAAATCTAAACTGGGTGGTGCTGTGGGAGAAACAGGTACATTGTTGATGGTTCCACAAATTGGTTCAATCTTCCTGAAAAGCAATCTAGCAGGAAGCCAAAATATATATATATATATATATATATCTGGAAATGTATCCTAATGAAATGACTTATTTCTTCAGATGGTAAGCTTTCATCACTCATGCTTGTTACATTTCCATTTCCTCAGTTTCCTTTATAGGTTTCATCACAGTTTTTAAAAAAATAAACAACAGCTGGTATTATTGCTTGTTTTTATTTATTTATTTGGTTGTGTCGGGTCTCAGGTGCAGGACATTGGATCTTCGTTGGTCCTTCACTGTGGTGCATGGACTCTCTAGTTACGGCACACAGGTTCAGTAATTGCAATGCCTGGGCTTAGTTGCTGCACAACACTTGGAGTCTTAGTTTCCCAACCAGGGATTGAACCCACGTCCTCTGCATTGCAAGGCAGACTCTTAACCACTGGATCACCAGGGAAGTCCCGGTTTCATGACACATTATCAAGTGAAATATTTTTTAAATTCTCAGAGGTTCGGATTATCCTTATCTTCTCTGATTTTTATTCAATAGTTAGAAATATATTTCCCTTCACAGTGGACATGAATCTGTGTTTGGTTTTCTTTGGTATTTTTATATGGTTTTTGTGGTTGCTTGTCTCTTTCATCCTTGAAGCAATCTGGATTTTTAAATTGTATACTGTGACTAGTCCTGGCTTATGTTGATGCCTTCCCAGATTAAAACAGGAGCTGGGAATGCAGGCTTGGAAGGTTCTCTAGTTCAGTGGTTCCCATTTTGTCTGTGTGGTATATCACAAGGGAGCTTAAAAGAAAAAGAGAGAGATGTGAGGTTGCCAGCCTCAACTCCTGGACATTCTGACTCAGTTGGCCTAGAATAGGATCTGGAAACCTATGCCCAGCCACCATTAAGAAGCCACTCATCTGGTCTAACACCCAACAATTAGACTCCCTGTAATGTCTCACTATATATTAAATAACCCTTCTCCATATTGTTATGTGACTTTGAAGAGTTTTTCTGGTAGGCGTCCCTACCTAACTAACTCCAGGTAGTGAGAGAAAGCTCTCACTGGTTGAAAAGCTACAATTTATGGGAAGCTCCTTTAGAACCTCCTAAAAGCTGCTCATCAGACTTCAGACCTCAGGGAATGGCAGAGAAAAGTTATCTGGCCTGGAGAGCCCCTGGGATCCTGAGTGTGGCCATGACATGTCACTTCCTAGGCTTCACCTTGCAGAAATCCTACCCCTGAGCCAGCACTGCATCCCCAAAGTAGCTTGGAGGTAGAGTGACCGTTGATCCAGTTGCTGGATGAACCAATCAATCCCATTGATTCTGGCTCCTCCTCTCCCTGACACATGTTCATTTCTACTGCTGGTTATGTGATAGGTCCTAGCATCCTACCAAGCCAGGAGATGAGAGGCTGATACGCAGCTGTGCCTGGGTCTGCATTTTTTTCATCTACATGTGGGACAAGGGTGGTCTACCTTCCAGGTCTGGCACAGGGCTCTCCAGCCTCCCAAGCTCACTACCAGTAACTTTGGGGAAACTCCCTCTTTGGGCCAGGGAAGACCAGAGATCGGCCTCGGGTTGTGCAGAAACGCAAGGTGGCACTGAGAGTTGTCCCACTCACCCCAGGTTCACCCCTTGTCCCTCTCTCTCCCAATGCTGCATGAAGTGAAGTCGCTTCCAGGGATGCCTTTGAGCCCTGCCCCTGCCGTTGCCACCTTCAGCCAAGCTCCATGCCAGCCTCAGGCATCACAGACCCTGACGCCACTGGCTGTACAAACTGCCCCCCAGGTAAGGGCCACCCCAGGGAGCTAGACAGAAGGCAGTGGGCAAGAGAAAGGCAAGGGATAGCCAACATGGGCTGGCCATGGGGTCTGGGAACTTCATAAGGTAGAATAGGGAAGGGGCTATGGCTTGAGGGAGGGAATCTCCTACTAGGGACCCCTGGCCTTTCCCCTGTCCCAGATCAGGCCCCCTGGGAAAAGTAAATCTGCATTTGTCAGGTAATCCCCTTGGGTCCAGCAAGGATTATAAGAGTACAGTAACTCCTTCAAGTCATCTAATGATTAATTGAGTGAATACCCATGTCAGCCCCTCTAGGGGGTGCCTGGAAGAGTTAACGGCTCCTCATTTAGAGCAGAGGGCAGCCCCAGCACCCCAAGAAGCTGCTCCAGGGGCCTCCAGGCAGACTGAGCACCCTGTGACATCTTTCATTGCACACACGTATCCAAGGTGTCCATCAGGAGTGTCTTCCATCATAGCTTCCCAGAGGCCTCTGTGGGCCTTGATGATTCAGTTCCACCAGCCCCTACCCCTGCTTCCTGGTCACAAAGCAGTGGTCCCGTGGGCAAAGACCCAGGGAAGGCTTGGGAGGCAGCCGACCATGGTGGGAGAGACCTGTGACCCTTTCTGATCCTGGGGCAGGGCTGGGCCCTGCCCCTGATGTGGGCTGCTTCTCCAAAGATGGGATAGTCCAGTCCAGGTCCCTTCTCAGGGATGGGCCTCCAGTTTAGGGCTCATCTCTTCCCTGCCCTCATGCAGCCTTCCCCGCCTGCCCTCAGAATGCTTTGTGTGTGCTCAGCTGGGTCGACCCAGCGTTTGCGCTGTTGATGTTGATTTTTTATTTTTTCTTTTCTTTTTTGAAATCTTGTTTGCTTTTGCAGGTCTTGACTCAGGAAAACTTAGCCACAGTTCTGACAGGAGTTATGGTTCCAGCAGGGGCAGTTACTCAACCTCTTCTTATCCCCATCAGTATTGCAGGTCAAGTGGCTGGTCAACAGGGGCTGGCCGTGTGGACAATTCCTACCGCAACCGTGGCTGCCCTCCCAGGACTGACCGCTGCTTCTCCCACGGGGGGAATTTTCAAGCCACCTTTAGCCGGTCTCCAAGGTAACAGCAACTCTCCCCAGGACTGCACCAGGCCCCCGCCACCTTCCACTACCTTCCCTGCTCGTGTGTTTGCCATGTTGGACTCTGAACCCGCGGCCCTCCCAGGGCAAGAGCCCTGGAGTCTGGATCTGGTGTCCCAGGCTCCCAGCCAGAGAGCTGCTGCACCATCTCAGGACTCTAGGCCACGACACCACGCTGGCCCAGCAGGCCTGTCTTCCTCCAGCTGTCTGGACTGCCCTCCCCCTTACGCCAGACCTCACCCTGTGACCAGCCTCCTGAGAAGGACTGCAAGAAGATTCCACTTCTGGTTCTGAACCTACACATCTCCAGGCCCTAGGGAGGGGGGATGAGAGATGTTGGCATGTGCCACCCCTGCAAGGATCAAGGGAATAACAGCAGCCTGTGCCCCCACCCCAGTGCCCTGACCCCCGTCTCGTTCTTGTACCAGATCCCTTGGGATTGGAGCTGCTCTGGCCTGCGGCTAGGCATTTGAGCGCCTCTGTCTCTGCCTTGCTCCATAGCAGCTGCTGTGCTGAACACCGCTCTCCCGGCACCTGTACAAGCCGCCCCACCGGCCCAGGCCTCCTCGCCTGCCCAGCCCCGACCACCGGCCCAGCCCCAGACGCTGTTCCAGCCCCAGCCACTGCTGCAGACCACACCGGCCATTCTACCGCAGCCCACTGCTGCCACCGCCACTGCCCCCACCCCCAAGTCTGTGGACACCCCCACACAGATCACCGTTCAGCCTGCAGGCTTCGCATTCAGCCCGGGAATCGTAAGCTGCTGCCCTCACCCAAGGCTCACCGGGGATGGACCGGATCTCTGGCCAAGGGTGAACCTGACCCTTGCCACGGGGGAGTATGGAGGTGGAGGACCAGCCCCTTGAATGCGGCTCTTTTCCAACACTTCGGCAGAGATGGGCTCCTTCCAAGGCAGCTGTCAGCCCATGCATCCCAGCCAAGAGCAGACAACCTCTGCCAAGAGGGCTGGCCCAACCTTCCAGAACCTGGACCATGGACCAGCCTTGGAGGGTGGGATGATGTCTGGGGATTGCAAACTTGTGAGCTGCTGCTAAAGTGGCACTAGAGGCTCACGGCCCCATGCCAGTGTCTATCCAGTGTGGCTCCTGGCTTGGTAGTAGAGCTGTTAGGCATGAATAGATGGCTTCTAGTTAGATGTGGCTAGAGTCACGAAAGCCCCTCCAGCCTGGCCCTTCTCCTACTCTCCCAGGGCTGGCCTGAAAGATTAGCCAGAGTTACTCCTCCAAGACTGTGGCCCCGCCCTTCCCTGCTTACCTCCTGCAGCCCCTAGCCCTGGATACCATTCAGTTGGTAGACTTGGGCTTGCAGCCCACACTCATATCTGCCCAGCATCGGTTACCCCCCACCCCTGCCCCAGTACCCTCAGCCCTCTTCCCTCTGCCTTGGGCTGTTTCTCGCCCCATTGCCTCTGAGCAAGGCTCTTCCTCCACCCACAGATCAGTGCTGCCTCCCTCGGGGGACAGACCCAGATCCTGGGCTCCCTCACCACAACTCCGGTCATTGCCAACGCCATTCCCAGCATGCCGGGGATCAGCAGTCAGATTCTCACCAACGCTCAGGGTCAGGCAAGTGGTCAAAGCCAGGCGGAGGGGTGGGGAGCGTGGAGATGCTGGCTCTGGGTGAGGGCACATGTGTGGGAGGACTGGGTCATAGAAACTCAACCAGGGTGAGACGTTGCTGTTTATTACTGCCTGTGTGACTGCTCTCTGCTGACACTGAGGCCAGGCGGGGGCATAGCCCCCACCCCAATCCTGGGTTGGGTGCTCACTCTAGTTGGGGGTTTTCATTTAGGCAGCCCTCGCTTTGTGTCCAGGTTCTGTGCTGGGTGCCTTCTCGTACATTATCCCACTTCATTCTGAGTACAACCTGTTGGGTGGAGGTTTTTGTTCCCATTTTACAGGGGAGAAGGCTGAGGTTTGGAGAAATTAAGCTAGTTAAAGTGTGGCAGAGCAGGGCTTCACATGTAGACCCACTCCTGCTCCCTCAAGGCTCTGGAGAATAGAGAAGCAGCCCCTAGGGTGTGAATCCTTCACTTTACTTTGAGGACACTGAAGCCCAGAAGGGTTAGGTGACTTGTCTAAGTCCCTTCCTGCCAGTGTGGGGATTTGGGTTGGGGGTGGAGCTGGACGCTGCCCTCACACGTGGGGTCCCTGTGTTTCCTCCCAGGTTATTGGAACACTTCCTTGGGTAGTGAACTCGGCTAGCGTGGCGGCCCCAGCACCGGCCCAAAGCCTGCAGGTCCAGGCTGTGACCCCCCAGCTGTTGTTGAACGCCCAGGGCCAGGTGATCGCGACCCTGGCCAGCAGCCCCCTGCCTCCTCCTGTGGCTGTCCGGAAGCCAAGCACTCCTGAGTCCCCTGCTAAGAGTGAGGTACAAGGGCTGGGTTGGGGGAGGGTGGCAGGCAGTGCTGTCAGGCATGAGCGGCCTCCCTCCAGAGGGTGGGCAGGACAACATTATTTTCCAAAGTCCCTGGGAAAGCAGGACACCTCCCCAGATGGTCCCTTTGGTCACACGTGCTCTGCCTGGAAAAACACTACCACCACCCCGACCCCTTACCCCCATACACCAAATATGTGTATATGTGCCCTCAGAGGCCAGTGCCACTCTGAGAAGGCCAGGGAAGGGTAGTCAAAGTAAACTGGGCCTTGGGACTTCTCTGGTGGTTCAGTGCTTAAGACTCTGTACTTCCAATTCACGGGACGCAGGTTTGATCCTTGGTAGGAGAACTAAGATCCCACATGCTGCAGGGTGAGAACAACAACAACAAAAAGTTAATTGGGGCTCAATCAACTCCAGGGTGAACAAATTGCTGGAAAGGCCCTGGGAGGTTCATTCTGCACCCGCCTCCTCTTCACCCCTTCATCCCTCCATCCCTCCTCCACTCTGCACTTTGGCATCGATTATTCACTCACGCGTTCATTCTAGGAGTGGTTTTTGAGTGCCTACTGTATTCCAGTGCTGAAGATATAGAGATGAATAAGATGCCCTTCCTTGCCTTAGGTAGCCCAGCATCAGAGACGATTAAAGTCAGTGTGGCAAAGGCTCTGATAGGGGCAGGATAAGGTGCTTTAGGAACCCAGTCTGCTGACTGAGGAGTCTGACAAGGCTTCACAGAGTACGACGCTGAACTAATCTAAAGGGATGGGTTGGATGAGAGATTCTTCTACTTCCACAGAACTGCAGGCAGTAGAGTGTGCCAGAGCAGGGGTTCTCAAACTTGAGTGTGCCGAAGAACACCTGGAGGGCTTGCTAGGATGCAGGTTTCCAGGCCCCACCTTAGAGTCTCATACAGTAGGTCTGGAGTGGGGCTGAAGGATTCACATCTCTAACAAGTTCCTAGGTGATGTTGAGGCTTTGGTTCTCAAATATGATATCCTGCTTCCCAGCTTCATTGAATAACCTCAGCCTCATCTGTAGAAGGAGAAGGCAATGGCAACCCACTCCAGTACTCTCTCCTGGAAAATCCCATGGACGGAAGAGCCTGGTAGGCTGCAGTCCATGGGGTCGCTAAGAGTCGGACACGACTGAGCGACTTCACTTTCACTTTTCCTTTCATGCACTGGAGAAGGAAATGGCAACCCACTCCAGTGTTCTTGCCTGGAGAATCCCAGGGACGGGGGAGCCTGGTGGGCTGCCATCTATAGGGTCGCACAGAGTTGGACACGAGTGAAGCAACTTAGCAGCAGCAGCAGCATCTATAGAATGGGAATGATAAGAGTACCAACTTAAGTTATGAAAGTTAAAGGATACATCACACAGAAAGTTGGTACACAAAGTGAAATGTGTGTAAAATGTGTAAAAAATGGTGCTTTTATTGTTATCACTAACATTAGGTAACGGGGAGTCACCGGAGAGTTTTTAGCAGGGAAGTGGCTAGTTATATGTGTATTTTAAAAATTCCCTTTGCTCTCCAGGTGGAGCCGAGAATTGGACTGTGGTGAGACTTGAGTCCTATTTGTTGTTGTTATTCAGTCACTCAGTCGGGTCTGACTCTTCACGACTCCATGGACTGCAGCACGCCAGGCTTCCCTGTCCTTCACTATCTCCCAGAGTTTGCTCAAACTCATGTCCTTTGAGTTGGTGATGTCATCCAACCATCTCATCCTCTGTCACCCCCTTCTCCTCCTGCCCTCAATCTTTCCCAGCATCAGGGTCTTTTCCAATGAATCGGCCCTTCACGTTAGGGAGCCAAAATATCAGGGCTTCAGCTCTAGCGTCAGTCCTTCCAGTGAATATTCAGGGTCAATTTCCTTTAAGATTGACTGGTTTGATCTCCTTGCTGTCCAGGGGACTCTCAAGAGTCTTCTCCAGCACCACAATTCAAAGGCATCAATTCTTTGGCCCTCAGCTATTAGGAGACAGCCTAAAGAATTCTAGCCAGAGACAAGGAGCTCCAAACAAGGCCCTGGGGATGACGAAGGAATGACTTTAAGCTACCAGGAGGCAGAATTCAGGGAACAAGGCCCATCCTAGAGAAATCTGCACTTTCAGGAAGCTTAAAAAAAAGTCATACTTCAGATACTGATTTCATATATTTATAGTTTATCCTGATTATAAACATGATATAAGCTGTTTATTAAAATTCCAACATTATGTATGATGTCAAAAAGTAAAAATCCCTTCTAACTCCACTTCCAGAGATGACTTCTGTTGATACTTTGCTTTATATGACTCCAGAATTTTTTTTCTTGGAAATTTGTGTTTTTTTTTAAAGGGATTATTCCATAAAAATTGTTTTTCACCTTACTTTTTTTTTCTTTCACTTAGCACTGTGACTCAGAGGTCTTTCCATGGCAGCTATTAAGACATATTCTTTTTCATGGTACAGTGTCTTACTGTAGTGAGGCCCCAAAAGTCATTTGCCAGTTACCTAATAATGGATATGGGATTTTCCTGGTGGTTCAGAGGTAAAGCATCTGCCTGCAATGCAGGAGACGCAGGAGACACTGGTTCAGTCCCTGGGTGGGGAAGATCCCCTGGAGGAGGGCATGGCAAGCCACTCCAGTATTCTTGCCTGGAGTGTCCCATGGACAGAGGAGCCTGGTGGGCTACTGTCTATATGGTTGCACAGATTCGGAAACGACTGAAGCGACTTAGTATACATGCTCGCACGCGTTAATGAAGATTTGGGGTGTGGTGGCTCTAGAATCAGGTTTAGGTTTCTCCTTTGAGGGCAGAGACTTGAGATCAGTTATCTCAAGGGTGGATACTTGGAGCTTTGACCAAGTAGGCAGAACCTTTCTGAGCCTCTGACCTGCCTGGGTCATAGACACCTACAAGGCCCCGGCTTGGTGGGGCACATCCTGTGCTTATTTTGGAGGTCATCATCATTGGGTGGGTGCTAATGCATAACTTCTAATCTTGCCTTCTGATGGGGCACAGGTAAAAGTGTGCTGGGTGAGGGAGGATTCCATGCCCGCTTTTGCCCTGCCTCCGGTCTGCCCAGAGACTCCACCCTGCTAACCAGGCAGGCAGGCAGTGGGGGTTTGTTGGCTCTTCTTCTCACAGGTGCAGCCCATCCAGCCCACACCAGCCATGCCCCAGCCGGCCGTGGTCATCGCCAGCCCAGCCCCAGCAGCCAAGCCTGCTGCCTCTGCTCCCATCCCCATCACCTGCTCAGAGACCCCGACGGTCAGCCAGCTGGTGTCCAGTAAGTGGCTCCAAGGGAAGGGTATGGCGAAGGGGTGAGGCATTTATTCAGACACCCTGACTACATTAGATGATGCTCCCCTTAGTAAACTTTCGGGAGTCCCAAAGGGAAGAGCAGAGGCCCATTGCCAGGAACTGACTTTCTTATTCTCATTCTACGGAGCTGGATTCTGTGCATGACCATGGTGGAGGCTGCTTAGCGGGCTGTCTGGCTGCTTCTCTGAGAAGCCAAACCATTGGCTGTCTCTCCTATGGTCTCTCACCAGTATTTGAAGAATGTGGATAGCTAACAGGTGTGAGTGGGGCCAGCCTGGGGAGAATTAGGGAGGGTCAACAGTTAGAGCTGGAAGAACTTAAAATAGACCTCTATCTCCAGACACCTTGGTCCTGGCCCATTGCTCCCAAGTCTTATTTGTCTTGGGGACAGGAATGATGAGGGTCTTAAGGGTACACAGGCCTTTTGTCAAACGTCCTGATCCCTCACTACTCACCAGGCTAGGCCAACGGGCTGGAGATGTCTGTCTTACACACTCACTCCTGCCCCCTTCCTCTGGCCTAGAGCCACATACCCCCAGTCTGGATGAGGACGGGATCAACTTAGAAGAGATCCGGGAGTTTGCCAAGAACTTTAAGATCCGGCGGCTGTCCCTGGGCCTCACACAGACCCAGGTGGGTCAGGCTCTGACTGCAACGGAAGGCCCAGCCTACAGCCAGTCAGCCATCTGCCGGTGAGTAAGACTGCCTGAACAAGGTCAGGACACTCACAGGAGCTCAGGTATCTGGCATTTAGACATGAACACCTGCAGCAGTCAGTCTTTCTGGGGGCCCTCTGAAGTTTATCCTCCAATCCTGAGCATTTGTATTGTCTATTTAGGAGGAATCCAAGATCCTAATCCAATTAGGAATCCTAGAGGGACAGGGGTACAGCTTATGAAATTAATCACAAGAGTGGGAACTTCGGTTCTGGCTTGGTTCTTAACTATAACCCACCATCACCTCTATCATGCTTCCACCTCCCCCTCTTATGAGACATGATTCTGAAGTGATGTAACTGACTTTCCTGTGTGCAGGTTCTGGTGCCTGTATTATAATTGATTGTAAAGTGTAAATCAACTATTTCAATTTTTTTAAATGGTGAAAAGAAAGATAAAATAAAAAGCACATCCTTAAGTCATGTGCTTTTTCGAAAAAGCACATGGCTTAGGGATGGCCAAAAGGTTTCATCTGCTTGCTAACTCTATATATTAGACTAGAGTGATTATTACGCTAGTGTCATGTTGGGAATTCTGTATTCTCATCTGGGTTCAGCCAGAAAGAGTATTCTGACTTAGTGATGCTGCAGTTGGAGGAAGACAGCACTTAGGACATCTATTTGCCATGTTTGGAGGCCTCTCAACATGATTCCTCAAAGGACCTCACCCATTTGGGTGTGAACGTTTTGGAATGGCGTTCATAAAGCAGCTGCCCTGTTATCATTGCACTGTAAACTGAGGCCATGGGAATGGTCTCCCTGTTATGACCTGGGAGACAGGACACTCTGAGGAGTCTGGGCTGGGCCGAGCCAGGGGATATTAGTGAGGGTTGTAGGGGTCTGCCAGCCCCAGGAGGAGCAGCCTCCTGCGGCCAGCACTCACGCCCGGGGTGGGAAATAAGACACTGTCACTGTCCCTTCCTGGGCCTGGGTCACCCACAGGTTTGAGAAGCTGGACATCACACCCAAGAGCGCCCAGAAACTGAAGCCGGTGCTGGAGAAGTGGCTACATGAAGCTGAACTCCGGAACCAGGAAGGCCAGCAGAACCTGATGGAGTTTGTGGGAGGCGAGCCCTCCAAGAAACGTAAGCGCCGCACCTCCTTCACCCCCCAGGCCATAGAGGCTCTCAATGCCTACTTCGAGAAGAACCCGCTGCCCACAGGCCAGGAGATCACCGAGATTGCAAAGGAGCTCAACTATGACCGGGAGGTCGTGCGGGTCTGGTTCTGCAACCGGCGCCAGACACTCAAGAACACTAGCAAGCTGAACGTCTTTCAGATCCCTTAGGGCTCAGCCCCAGCCCTGTGTCCCAGCACTTTGTACCTCCCTTGGGCATCCGGCTCCGGCTGCCACCCTGCAGCATCTGTCATTCTGCTGCCCGTGGCTGTGTTTGTCCTGGGTTGGGAGTCTCCACCATGCACCTGTGTGTCAGCTGCCTCCCTCCTCTTCCCCGTGTCATCCGCATCCCAGAGAGGGCAGTGGGCCCCACCTGAGACCTCCAGGTTTGGGGCTGGTCATGCCGAAGGAGGGGATTTGTCGTGTCACTTAAAGAAGCACTTTGCTGATGTGGGTTTGTGAAGGGTGAATTCTGGTTGGGAACCAGAGGCTCCCCATCTTTGGGACGGGGCTGTAGTAGCCTCTAGGACCACTGGCCATTAGCTCTTGTGTTTGATGGCACTCTCTCCAATGTCTCTCTCTTCTCTGTTCCTCTCTGTGAGTGTGGCAGGTACAGCAGCTCATCCAGTGGAACCACAGCCTCACCCACCTGCCCTCCGCCTGCAGTCACACTCTCCCCCGACAAAATGCAAGAGATCTTGTTCTGAAAAGTGTGATGTGATGTGCAGCTCAGAAAGTCAGATTCCATGTATGCCTCGACCTCACGGTCAGAAGGTTTCCACAGACCTGGGGCCAGAACACATGATCACTCCCATCTTTCCTTGGCTCCTATGTAGGGAAAATGGCACTAAAGCAAAATTCTTTCTTTTATACATCATGTCGGAAGAAATCAGCCGTGAGCTCTAGCTGTCCTGGAGTTGACCTGGGTCTATAGCAGGTTGTGAAGTGAAAGTCACTCAGTTGTATCCAACTCTTTGCGACCCATGGACTGTATAGTCTGTGGGATTCTCCAGGCCAGAATACTGGAGTGGGTAGCCTTACCCTTCTTAGAGGGATCTCCCCAACCCAGGGATCAAACCCAGGTCTCCTGCATTGCAGACGGATTCTTTACCAGCTAAGCCAGCAGATTGGGAACTTGATAAATATGGTATCTCTCCCAGATTTTAATCTGATCTCTGTCCATGTCCATCTCCACATCAGAATGTTGTGGTTAAGAGAACTTGCAACCTGGAAAATCCCCCTGCCCAGATAAGCAGGCACTCGGGGGAAAAAAAGAATGAGGAAAGGAATGCTAAGTCTCTCTTGCCCTCACACTCACCTCCCACCCAGTCCTGGGGTCTTCTCAGAAGCAGCAAATGAAACGACACCAGACAGGAAGGCCCTGGGAAAAGCCCACATCCATAAAGAGCTGACAGCAGCCTGGGGGGTCCTTTGTGGAAGGTGACTTAACTAATTTCCTTTGTAACTTGCAGTCTTGGATACCAGAGGAGAAATCTAATTTTGTCCAGAATCTTAGACCATGTGTTTGTGTGAACAAGCCCCCTAGAGTGCTTCTGAGTTAAGAATACCTCTAGAGCAGGCTGGGTTTTGCCTTCAGAGAGGGTATCTGTGGTACACTGGAGCTTGGCATCTCATGCAAGATGTTCAGTGAGTTTCCCAGCCTCCCTGCGGCTGGGTATCCCCTGGAACTCAGTATGTGACTCGGGGAGGTCAGGAGGGCACTGGGAGGTTTGCTAGAGGCGCCCAGCCTGCTATGTAGACTAGACTTAAAGGTCACACACAAGTCACAGGGGTCAGCCGCCCCCACCTTTCACAGCTCCTGTCCTTACAGAACCTGGTCTCTAGCAGCTGCCCTCCAACACCCCTCACACGATAAACCCTGAAGAAGTGACTGCCGTATGAGGGCATGTTACCACCTCCTTGGGACACTGGTGCAGAGCCCAGCCTTGCTTCCTCTGGCAGACGGGGTTTCCTTTCCCACCTGAAGCTGGTGCGTCCCAGGCCTCTCAGGGCCACTGGGCCATCGTCTTGGTGGCCCTGCCAGTGAGAGGGCAGTTGTGTGTCAAATTGCCACATACGCGCACACACACCCCACACCACTGCATTCTGACCAACCAGAGTTGCTCACGTGTGGTGGGGGATGAGGAAGCAGGTGGGAACCTCGCTTGCCGCAGCCTCCCAGCAGAGAATACGTCTCCAAGGGTAAGGCTGCACGCTCAAGTTCAAGGTTATCCACCCGACTCAATGAGGTGACAGGCTCACTTTAGAGGGGCACTTGAGAGAGGTGTTGTAAACAAGTGTTAAGTGAGAATCAAGTACCAGAGCTTGTGAAGGATTCAGTGACTTACAGTTCAATAAATTAGAGAGATACAGGTTTTTACCCTCAAGCCTTTGCATTCAGTTATGCTTTCTTTCTTGGGAGAGACAAGTGGGTCATGCCTGGTGCATACAGGTGTAGCATGTGATCCAGGGCGTGTCCACGGCAGTGGATATGCAGGAGGACACCATCTGTCCTGTGTCACGGCAGGAAAAAACTGCTCTAAATTAGGCCTGGACATGCTTTCTTAGCTCCTCCCGCATCTAAATCTGTCTTCTCAAGGCTGGGCTAGAACGAAAGCTTTTCTTCTGCTGGAATGATGGGTTGGTCTTTCAGAGAAACAAGCCCGGGGGGGAGGGGGGCCAGAGTGTTTGCAAGCTGAATTCCCCAGACAGGGGCTACAGGGTGTCCCTGAAGTACGCACACAGCAGAGCTCGCCAACCTGATCTCTGCTCTTACTGCCCCACCATAGGGCCCCCTGGAAGCAGCTATGGCCCTGAGGTGGGGTTTTGTTTTGTTTATATCCTTGTTAGGAGCAGCATCAGACTCTGAAGGGAGTTGATACTGATTTTGTTTTAAAAGCACCTTTCTGGTTACCAGCCAGAGCTCAGTGGCTCCTTTGCCATGGAAAGGCAGGCGAAAGGGCAGAAAAAGCTTCACTGTTTGCATGTGGTTTTGTTTTTGTTTCAAAGAGCAAAATGTTCTGTGGCTTAATGAATCGGCTGGGGCCTTTGACCCTGCACTAATCATGGCATTTTATCCAAGTGGGGTTCAGGGAGAGAACTCAGCCAAGTGGATTAAAGAACCTGTTTGAATTTGGAATGAGAGGCCCTGGCTTTTTTGTGTGTCCTTGGAAATTCAATCACCTTCCTATGCCTAGATTCCCTTCCTGTCTCACAGGCCAGGCTCTGACACCAAGGTTCTAACTGTTCCCGGACATGGACAAAGTCTGCTGAGAGCTTGAGTGAGGGGTGGGGGGAGGAGAATGGGGGGAGGGGGCAAGCACTTGGTGTAGTTGTGTGGAATAAACAGTATTTTTTTTTTGTACTGGTCTGCTTGTTTCTCTTTTACCTCTCAGAGTGATGTAAGAAAATCAGGGTCAGAGACCAGAGGATGAGCTGCCTTTGCTGGCAGAGCTTGTGGCCTGGAAAATCCCATTGCAAGAGGAGGAGGATCAGTGCCCTGGACTCCTACTTCCCTGCCATGATCTCCCTATGGGGTACAGGGTCAAGGGGATGTGACCATTTTCTTTCCAGATCACCCCTGATACCTAGGACCCCAGAATTCCCTGCCAAGAGGGCAGCTGTTTCTCAGAAAGCTGGGTGGATAGAGCTTGGCTGTACAGGCTGGATGCCTCTACATATGCACAAAGCCCTTTATGGCCGTGAGGTAGAGCTGCGAGGGGGTTAAAAGGAGGCAGGCTGGGGGCCAGGACTGAGGCACATTCTAGCATAGAACTTCAGGGAGTCCTAAAAGTCCAAATTCAAACCTAGCCTTCTGGGTCATTATGAAGGTATGCTTATCTTGATGAGAGGCTAGAATAGTCACAAGTAGGTTGATTTATGCTTTTCCTGGAGAAGGGTATGGCAACCCACTCCAGTATTCATGCCTGGAGAATCCCGTGGATAGAGAGCCCGGCAGGCTACATTCCATAGGGTCACACAGAATCAGACCTGACTGAAGCAACTTAGCATGCACCCACATGCTTTATAAACATTTAGATATAGGTAAGACTGCGGATGGTGACTGCAGCCATGAAATTAAAAGACGCTTACTCCTTGGAAGGAAAGTTATGACCAACCTAGATAGCATATTAAAAAGCAGAGACATTACTTTGCCAAGAAAGGTCCATCTGGTCAAGGCTATGGTTTTTCCAGTGGTCATGTATGGATGTGAGAGTTGGACTGTGAAGAAAGCTAAGCACCGGAAAATTGATGCTTTTGAACTGTGGTGTTGGAGAAGAATCTTGAGAGTCCCTTGGACTGCAAGGAGATCCAACCAGTCCATCCCAAAGGAGATCAGTCCTGGGTGTCCATTGGAAGGACTGATGCTGAAGCTGAAACTCCAGTACTTTGGCCACCTCATGCGAAGAGTTGACTCATTGGAAAAGGCCCTGATGCTTGGAGGGATTGGGGGCAGGAGGAGAAGGGGACGACAGAGGATGAGATGGCTGGATGGCATCACCGACTCGATGGGCATGAGTTTGAGTAAACTCCGGGAGTTGGTGATGGACAGGGAGGCCTGGCATGCTGCGATTCATGGGGTCGCAAAGAGTCGGACATGACTGAGCGACTGAACTGAACTGAACTGAAGAGGATCTTCCTTTGTACTGTTTCCCAGGCCAACAAATATTATGAGCAGGCCCCCCACACAAGTTCAGAACTGGGAAAGTATGGCTGTAAAAAGGGTCTCCCTCCTAGGAGTAGGGTTCATGCCGTACCTCCCTGCAACTCTCACTCCCCCCATCCCCCTGCCCCATCTTCTTGGTATTGATGAGGTCTGGGCTACATAATCTAAACTGGTGAGAACAAGGCATCACCTTTGATTCCACCCAGCCAGAATTCCTGAGTCAGGCACTGTGCTGGGTTCTAAATCATGCTTTACCATCCCTTCCCCATCCAAGGGACAAGAGATGTCTAAGATACTGATGTTAGGTTTGAGGATCAGAGGCACTTTACAGGACTTTGAAATAATGAGGCCAAAATGACACAGAAACCACTACTTGTCTCTGTATAGATCTCACGATCCTAATACTGACTGCCCACACTAGGCTGTTACTCAGGACCCAGGCGAAGGGCACAAAACATTGCTTGATAAATAGCAGACAGATGACTGAATGCATTTTCTACCTACTTTTTCAAGGAAATCCTAAGAGCCGAGTCCCTGACTTCAAGCTACTGGGAGAAAGCAGGTTCAGAGGCTTCAGTAGTAGCACTACAAGGTTTAGACTGTGACTCATGGGAGTGAATGGAATCTGGGCAGCAACTGGCCCTGAATGCAGACAAGCATCTCCCAACAACTCCTGGCAGAAGCATCAGCGGAAGCTGTTATCTTTGGCTCAGACCAGTTGAGGGTATTTCCTGGCAACTAGCCCCAGAAGGCTTTAAAGGAAGAGGGGTGGGTGTGTGGAGGGACTGCAGTTTCTATTGTCGAGTTCGGGATGTTCCTCTGGATTCCTGAACCCGTGTGTGTGTGTGTGTGTGTGTGTGTGTGTGTGTGTCTCTCTGTGTGTGTGTGTGTGTGTGTGTGTGTGTGTGTGTGTGTGTACTGCAGGGGCCATCAAAGAAGCCAGACTGGGACTCAAAAGTTTCTTCGTATGGAATGTAGGAAGACATGAAGAGTTAAAACTAGATAGTTCCTGAAAAAGGCCAGCCTGGATAATGATCTCTTCCTGTACCTGGAGGAAAATGCCTGGTAATTGACTTGGGACCTCAGCAACAGTGACTGACTCTTAAATGGATGAGAAAGAAAGCCCAGGGGATGGATAGGTACGGATCTTCCAGAGAGCTTGAGCCCTCAAGCTTCTGACCCCTGGTGGCTCAGATCGTAAAGAATTTGCCTGCAGTGTGGGAGACCTGTGTTCGATTCCTGGGTCGGGAGGATCCCCTGGAGAAGGAAATGGCAACCCACTCCAGTATTCTTGCCTGGAGAATTCCATGGACAGAGGAGCCTGGTGAGCTACAGTCCATGGGGTCACAGAGTCAGACACAACTAAGCAACTAACAGACAAGGAACTGAGGTGCAGAGAATACGAGGCATCTACTCAGGGTTGCTTTGTTTGTGAGCAACAGAACTAGGCCTTAAATCAAGATGTGCTGTCTCTAAAGCCTGTGTGGTTAACTTTGTCCCATACAGGGTGGGACCTGGGGAGTGCTATCTATCCCAATCTTTTGGGTAGGATTTCCACGTTTCCACCCTCTAGGGTAGGTCTTGCTGTGTTCCATCTAAACAGTGTCTAGTTTCAGGACCTAGTCTAGGGAAATGAACCCTTTACAGTGGGCCCAATGGTTCAGAATACTGAATTTGGAGCTCTGGGCCACAGGTGTTCTGGTTAATTACTCAAATTTATTATGAGTAGTGGCCTAATAGGAACCATGATTTTTGTTATGGGCACAAAATTTTGATTTCTTGTTGGATGCTGCTGGATATCCAGAGGAACACCTGATGATCTTTTCTTGGAGGCAAAGCTTCCAGGACTGCCCCTGGAATTCCTGTTTCCAGGCCTGGCATTCCAACTTCATGAGGAGAAGGAGAAAATGGGGAAAGTTCACTCCCTGGGGTAAAAGTGTTTACCCCTGAAATGTGACTCAGCTGGTAAAGAATCCACCTGCAATGCAGGAGACCTGGGTTTGATCCCTGGGTTGGGAAGACCCCCTGGAGAAAGGAAAGGCTTACCCACTCCAGTTTTCTGGCCTGGAGAATTCCATGGACTGAGAGCTGGACACGAATGAGAGACTTTCAATTTATTTCACTTTCTGAAGGTCACAGAATTCCAGGGGTAAACATTGTCTGATGTCTTCTCCCCTCAGGTGGACCTGGGCTCAAGGACCAATTAGCTCAATGCTAATCTGTACTCCAGCTAGGAATGGGGGGGGGGGTGCCAAGCTTTAGGACTCACTCTTCATTTCACCTCTGTTTGTTTTAGAATGGCAAGGAGGACCTTTGTGAAGTCTTTGTTTTGGTTCAGAATTAAAACTTAACCTCAAACCTTTCCAAGAAATATATGTATTTCTTTTTTCTAAGTATTTCCCAGAGGACAGGGCTCCATGGGATTTCTGGATATGGCTATGTCTTCCAAATATCTAATATGGTTTTCTTCCAAATAGTAATATAAATCTCTCTTGTTTTATTTTAATGTTTATTTATTTAGGCATGCGGGATTTTTATTTATTTATTTGGCTGCACTGGGTCTTCGTTGCTGTGCCAGGTTTTCCCTAGTTATGGAGAGTGGGGGCTACTTTTCATTGCAGTGCACAGGCTTCGAATTATAGTGGCTTCTCTTGTTCTGGAGCATAGGATCTAGGCATACAGGCTTCAGTAGTTGGAGCTCGAGGGCCCATGAGCGCCTGGCTCGGTAGTTGTGGAGCACAGGCTTAGTTGCTCCATGTCACGTGGAATCTTCCCAGACCAGGGATTGAACCCATGTCCCCTGCATAGGCAGGCGGATTCTCATCCACTGAACCACCAGGGAGGTCCCTCTTTGTTTTATTTTTCAATCTGTTCCCTTTGAGCTATTTTACTGTTGATAAATCATACTTCATCCAACGTTCCTTCCTGGAAACAAGTTTTTGAAAATTCGATATTCTCCTCTCCACAGATTCAAACTTCATCTCTGAAAGGAAGAAAGGATGGAAAGTTTATTTTTTTTTAAAGGTTATAACTATCCATAGGGGTGTGGCACCATGGTTAGATGCCCCGAGTGTAAGGTTAGTCAGTCAGACTTTACCACTGGGTGATCCTGGACAAGTCAATTAGTTTTTCTAAGCTTCAGTTTCCTTATCTATGAAATGAATCTAAAAGTAGTACCTTCCTTACAGGGGTGATGTTGGGAGGATGAAATGAGATAACCTACACAAAGCATCTAGTCAGGGCTTGGTACCTAGCAAAGGCTCAGTAAACAATAGCCTGTCATTATTATTAGCTATTATTTGCTCTCTATCTGTACAGTTCCCAGGACTGTACCACCAGCAGGGAGGCATCACTGTAGGCAAAGGCCAGCTGTGAGAATTAGGGACTCGGACTGTAGTTCCCGGCTCAGATGCTAATTTATGTAATATTTGTTATATATTCAGGAATACATTTTTTGGTAAGTTATGAAAAATAATGATGAAACAATAACCCATGGAGCTACCATTCAACTTGTGTAAACTACTACCATGGGTTAAAGCTACTTTTGAGTTCCTCCCCTGGCCCACCTCATTGCCTTTTCTCAGATGTGCTCCTGCTCAGTCATTTCAGTCCTGTCCAACTCTCTGTGACCCCATGGACCACAGCCCGCCAAGCTTCTCTGTCCATGGGATTCTCCAGGCAAGAATGCTGGGGTGGGTTGCCATTTCCATCTCCTGTGATAAAGTAGGAAGTGAGTGAAGTGAAGTCGCTCAGTCGTGTCCGACTCTTTGAGACCCCATGGACTGTGGCCGACCAGGCTCCTCCGTCCATGGGATTTTCCAGGCAAGAATGCTGGGGTGGGTTGTCATTTCCTTCTCCATCTTAGATGTGATCATCTATTAGTAGAAAGAAAGCTGAGCACTGAAGAATTGATGCTTTTGAACTGTGGTGTTGGAGAAGACTCTTGAGAGTCCCTTGGACTGCAAGGAGATCCAACCAGTCCATCCTAAAGGAGATCAGTCCTAAATATTCACTGGAAGGACTGATGGTGAAGCTGAAACTCCAATACT
The DNA here is from genome assembly GCF_033118175.1 of Dama dama. NCBI lineage: Eukaryota > Metazoa > Chordata > Mammalia > Artiodactyla > Cervidae > Dama > Dama dama. Next base: position 44,986,889 of record NC_083683.1, read on the forward strand.
TTGGCCACCTGATGTGAAGAACTGACTCATTGGAAAAGACTCTGACGCAGGGAAAGATTGAAGGCTGGAGGAGAAGGGGACAACAGAGGATGAGATGGTTGGATGGCATCACTGACGCAATGGACATGAATTTGAGTAGGCTCTGGCAGTTGGTAATGGACGGGGAAGCCTGGTGTGCTGCAGTCCATGGGGTGGCAAAGAGTCAGACACGACTGAACAACTGAACTGATTAATAGAGTTGTGTTTATCATTTCACTCCTTTTAAAAGGAACACCTATGTATGTATAATCCCCTAAATGATATATCATTTAATTTTGCTGGGTTTTGAGCTTTATAAAGTGATGTTATACTGTATGAGCATTTCTGCCTTTCTCCCACAATTCTAAGACTAATTTATTCATGTATTTGCATATAGCTGTATTCATGTTCACTGCTGTATAATAATCTATTACACTCCAACTCATCCTTTCTCTTACTGGCAGACATTTGTTCTGTTTTGTTGCTATAAATAGTGCTGCCATGAACATTCTCATATAAATTTCCTGGTGTGTGTAAGCGTTCTCTAGTGTATATATGAAGAGTGGAGTTGCTGAATCACAGAATAATTTTCAGGACAATTTCTAAAGAGGTCTGCAGAGAACACAGTTTCCATCCCTGGTGGGGAAACTAAGATCCCACATGCCATGTGCCCCCCAAAATTATAAAGCCCTGTTTATAAAGGATTTTGATTATGACACCTCTCTGAGTTCAAGACCCCTTCCTTTACACACAAACACATATTTTGAGATACAACTGGCTCAAGGAAAGAAAAAAATGTCTTGAAGAGATATTAAATGTCTTGAGAATGAACAAAGACTTGGATGCTAGGCTTACTAAAATAAGAAGATGGATAACACAGAGCCCTCAAAGATAGAAGACTCTAGTTGAAACTGGAAGCACGCTGTCAACTTCATCTCAACCTCTTTTCTCTTTCCTTTTTTAAATTCAATAAGCATTAAAAAAAAAAGCCCTATTGAATATAGGAAATATACTAGGAGATATTTAGAACACAAACCTGAAAAATATATATTCTCTTTTCTTAAGGTCATACTAGTGATAAAGGGGCTTCCCTGGTGGCTCAGATGGTAAAGCGTCTGCCTACAATGTGGGAGACCTGGGTTTGATCCCTGGGTTGGGAAGATCCTCTGGAGAAGGAAATGGCAACCCACTCCAGTATTCTTGCCTGGAAAATCCCATGGACAGAGGAGCCCGGTAGGCTACAGTCCATGGGGTCGCAAAGAGTCGGACACGACTGAGCGACTTCACTTCACTTCACTAGTGATAAAGGCATCTATCTACTTGTATCTATCTATCTCAAGACATTGTACAAATTAAATACTTGAATACAGTAATGAACCAACACTTTCATACAGGCAATGTCTTGTAGTGAAAATTATAACTTTATGATAACATTAACACATAATTTTACAATCCACTCTGAGATTGGCACCCCAATTTAGTTCTGGCGAATTTAAGGCTTCAGCCTCCTCTCCTTATTGGAAAAATGAAGGTCATTAATACTTACATTTAGAATTGTAAATCTAGTTACAACTGCTTTCAGGATTATTGATAATGTAAAAAAGTTCCTTGTATATAGTTGATACTCAAGAAACAATGGACATTATTATTTAAACCTCAAAGGAGGAAGATGGAGCACGTCGAAGAAGATGGAGCACGTATGGTTTTTTCCCCATTTTTCAAACATAAAAAAGCTATATCTCGGTAAGATCAAACGACTGACTATTATGGTCACCAAGCCAGTAAATGAAGACGCCAGCACAAATCCTCATTTTCAGATCACCACCTTTTAAAAACCACAATACTTTCACCCATCTCATGCTTTCCTGTTGAAAGGCATTAAAGGAGAATTCGGAAGACAAAAAGACTATCCGGGTAAGTGGAACTTAAGTAGGTTCTTGACCCCAGGAGAGGTGAGTGTAAGGAGAGAGTATTTAGAAGCATACAAGCACTTGTTAGGAGTGTTTGGGTAACAAACAAGAGTCAGCCAGGGGTGGGTGTAGGTCCAATAAGAACAGAGTTAGAGCTCCACCCACGCCTTATGGTTTTGACTAGCTACTTAGCGGACGCCAGAAGCCCGGGAACAACTAGGAAAGACGTTTAAACCCGGCCACCTGACGCACGCCCACTCCTCTCCCAGATCGCCCAGTCCATCTCAGGAGGCGGAGAGCCGTGGCGTCGCTAGCCTATCATCATTGCCAAGGTCAGCGGAGTCGATTCTTAATTGGCTAATGTTAGGGTGACGTCACACTTGCCGCTCCGGCGAAGGAAGAGGACGCCATGATTGGTTGGCGCCGGGACGGCGGGCGGTGGAGGAGCCTGGCTAGTCTGGGTTTCAAACCGGTGCTGGGCTTTCTCCATCCATGTTTTGAGGCCGTGGGGGGCAGCGGAGGGCGGGGAGTCGGCTCAGTGGAAACCTGGATTTGGTTCTAAGAGCCGTGGAATTGAGAAGAAGTGACCGGAAGTGATCTTGGGACTGACCGGAAGCGAGGCCTGGAGGGGAAAGGGAGAGTGGTTCCCGGGAGGGAGGGGATTTCCAGCGGAAAGGGGCGGGGGAAAGGTGCGAAAGCGGCGTGGGAGTGCCGGCTAGGCAGCGGATCGCTGCTGCGGGTCTGTTTGGAAAATAGCGAGTGACCACCGCGAGCTCAAGGGGAGATCCCAAAGAGAGGGCGAGGAGTCCAGGGTTGCCTCTGGACAGTCTGGAAGAGTTAAACCAAAGGGCCCTCGCGCGGCTCCAGAGACCTGGGTGCGGGGGAGGGATTTTGGAAGTCGGGGTAGCCGAGAGTGAGGAGCCAAGGGTACGGGAGATTAGTTGTGTGGGAAGTGTGGGTGGGGCTTGGGGGTGGCTTGGTGGGTGCTGCGTGGGAGATCTTGGTTTGGAGTTTTCTACAGTCTTGCAGTCTTGCCCCGGTTGGGTAGAATCACGCTACTCGCCTTTGTACAAGAAACTGTCTCCTGGGGCGAGGAAGGAGCCAGAATGGCCTGGGCTCTGAAGCTGCCTCTGGCCGATGAGGTGATTGAATCCGGGCTGGTGCAGGACTTTGATGCTAGTCTATCCGGGATCGGCCAGGAACTGGGTGCTGGTGCCTATAGCATGAGGTGAGTGAGATTTTCCCAGACCCTGCACCTTCTGAGTAACAAAGGCAGGATAGAGAATAACGGGGGAGGAAAAGAGGTGTGTTGAGTTAGAGAAGCTCTCCGCGGTTAGAGAAAAGGAACTTGTTTCTTTTTTGAGTGGGTGAGTATTGTGGTAGAAATGGAAAAAGAGATTATGGACAGTATCAAGAAGAATGGCTCTTGATTAGCAACCAAGTGAATGTTGAGAGGCTGTTGTGCCAGTGTGGGTGATTTGGACACTGTTGTGTGTGTGTTTGTGTGTGTGTGTGTGTGTGTGTACGTATATGTGGGTAGGTTGCACTGGACTTGTGTGAGTAAGAGGCCACATTGAACATGTGAGATGTTCAGGGAGTTGGGACTTAATGATGAATATTGGTTGACTGCTTTGGGGGAAGAAATCTGAGGTCCTAAGTCCACACATCTATATCTTAACCAGCTTTCAGGCTTTACTCAATTCTGGGGTTTCTGACTTTTGAAACACAAGCCGTGAAATGAAAAAGTGTCAACAAGAACTTTTAGATGCTTCTAGACCTTCATGTATCAAGCCAAATATTGATAATAAATAAAAATCTCCTGTGAAAGCAACATAACCTGCCATGTAATTTATTTGCATGCCTTAGCTACTTCATTCCCCCAATATAGTTTGTTTCATTTAAAAGATGTGCAAGAGCCATGTCTGGAAATGTTGAAACATCTGCTTCTTAATGTTTGATGGAATATTACTGGGTTTCCAAATGCATAATAAGGCTTAATCTCAGTAAGTGAGTCAAAGAGACTTTAGAATTTAGCATTTTTAATTAGGTTTATGAGTTTATAATGGGATTTTGCCTTTTATGGTGAAAGTGGGCAAATTTTGTATTCTGTTAGTGAGTGTCTTTGAGACTTATAAAAGTGAACTTCCTTTCTTTAACCCTGCTAAGCCAAAGTGAACTTTCCTCACTGGAGTAAAATTATGAGTTAGAATTTAATACTTCATTTTCAGGAATCTTTGCTTATAGTTAGAATAGTAAAAGCCATCCTTTAATGCGTATTTTAGTAATTTTCAGGGAAATTTGAGTTCTGTCATGCAGTGCTCTTAGCCTTGAGAAATTTAACTTTAATTTTGTCAGTTCTTATTTAAATAAGTCTTACCATTAAAATAGAGATTAACCTGGTCTGCTAGTAAATGTCCTGACCCTGAGCATCAGTACTGACATAATATTTGACAATTTATGGTGGTGTTCATATAAAGATTATGACCACAAAAAGTTAAGTTGTGTCTAGGTTATCACAGTTATGGATGGAGATAATTGAATATAGCTGTACTTGGTATAAAAATAGTTTAACATCATTAGCAAACATTTGGGTATCAACTGTGTGCTCTCTCTACCATGTGACCTTACCTTACATTTATGAATGCTTTCCTATTCATATCCTGAGTGGTCCTCACATGTATTAGTAGAATGCCTTGTATATTTACATGTTTGGAATTTTTTTCCAACATTAAATCCACAATGGTTTTCAAACATCACTTTGTTTTTTCTCAATAGCATAATGCGTAAAAATTTTTTTCAAGTATTTTTTTCTTTGTCCTCTTTCACCTTCCTCCTTTTCATGCACTTTGCTATTGTCATGATTCTCTTGTCTCTTACACACATTTAATCATTTGCATTAATTTTGTGTTAAATAGATATTAGTTCTCAAACTATAGTATTTATGAGAGTCATCTGGAAACATAAAAAATAGTTTCCAGCATCCCATCTTTGGTGATTGACTGGGGCACAGACTAAAAAGCTGATTTTTTAAAAGCAAGTTCTTCGGTGATTTTGATGCAAATAGTCCATGGACCACATTTTGAGAAACACTAATTGGAGGAGATTTTATACTCAAAGACAATGATTCTTTGCTCTCCCTTTTTATTGTTTTAACTAAACCTGTGATTGCTTTTTCTAAACCTTTGTTAGGGAAATGTTCTCTCTCACAGCAATTTTTAAAACAATTTTTATGTGTTTGTTTATTTTGGCTGCTCTGGGTCTTTGTTGCCGTGTGAGGGTTTTTTGTATTATAGTTGGGGTGAGCGGGGCCTACTCTCTAGTAGCAGTGTGCTGGCATCTGTTGACAGTGGCTTCTCTTGATGCAGAACTTGGGCCCTAGGGCATTGCAGGCCTCAGTAGTTTAGAGGGCAGGCCTGGTAGTTGTGGCCCATGGTCCCGGCTATCCCAGGGCACGTGGGATTCCCCTGGACCAGGAATTGAATCTGTGTCCCCTGCAGTGCCGGGTGGCCTGTCAACCACTGGACTGCCAGGGAAGTCCCAACAGCAGTTTGTTTTGTAAAATATTTTCCTAACGTATTTGTTTTACCCTGATTTGCTTATTTTTACTGCATCTTAAAATGGTTTCATTTATACCTCTGTTGGTTTATATTTTATAAATGATTTACCTTAGTTGGATGTTTTGTTTCTTCATCTGCCATTGCATTTATTAACTGTATTATTTTCATAAGTGGTCTTTTAATAGTCTCTATATTTTTTCCTTACGTCTTAATACATGGCACACACTTTATAATTCAAATTCCCCGAAAACATGCTGAATAAAAGAAGCCAGTCACAAAAGACTACGTATGATCCTATTACTTAGGAATGTCTAGAATTGGCAAATCTCTAGGGACAGAAAGTAGATTAGTGGTTGACTAGATAGTGAAGGACAGGGAAGCCTGGGGGTCACACTGAATAATATATCTTTGTATCAGTTTACTTATCCATTCACCTACTGAAGGGCATCTTGGTTGCTTCCAAGCTTAGGCATTATGAATAAAGCTGTTATAAGTATCTGTGTGCAGATGGTTTTTATCTTCTTTGGGCAGATACCAAGGAATGCCATTGCTAGATCATATGGTATGAGTATGTTTAGTTTCGTAAAAAGCTGCCAAACTATCCTCCATAGTGGCTGTACCATTTTGATTCCTATCAGAAATGAGAGAGTTCTGGTATTACTCCACATCTTGTCAGAATTTGGTGGTGTCATTGTTCTGGATTTTGGCCATCCTAAAAGGTGTATAGTGTATACTTAACTTTTTTAAGATCTGCCAAGCTGTTTTACACAACAGCTGAACCATTTTATATTCTCACCAACAATGTACAAGGGGTCATATTTCTCTGCATCCTCATCAATACCTGTTTTCTGTGTTTTAAAGTCATCCCAGTGAGTGTGAACTAGGATCTGATATTATTTGTTCTACGTTCCCTTGATGACCATGATGCTGAACACTTTTCATGCGTTTTGTTGGCCATTCATGTGTCTTCTTTGGAAAAGGGTCTATTTGAGTCCTTTGTGAAAGTGAAAGTCGCTCAGTCGTGTCTGACTCTTTGCAGCCCTATGCGCTATACAGTCTATGGAATTCTCCAGGCCAGAATACTGGAGTGGGTAGCTTTTCCCTTCTGTAGAGGATTGTCTCAACCCAGGGATCAAATCCAGGTCTCCCGCATTGCAGGCGGGTTCTTACCAGCTGAGCCACAAGGGAAGCCCATTTGAGTCCTTTGCCCAGTTTTAAATTGGGTTGTTTTCAATTGTTGAGTCTTTATGTTCTTTATGTATTCTGGTTACTAGATCATTAGGCTTCCCAGGTGGCTCAGTAGTAAGGAATCCACCTCCTATTGCAGGAGATGTGGATTCGATCCCTGGGTGGGAAAGATGCCCCGGAGAAGGAAATGGCAACCCACTCCAGTATTCTTGTCTGGAAAATCCCATGGGCAGAAGAACCTGGCAGGCTACTGTCGATGGGGTCACAGGAGAGTCAGGCATGACTTAGGGACTAAACAGCAGCAACAACAAGATCATAATTACATAATGTGGTTTGTAGATACTTTCTCCAGTTCTGCATGTTGTCTTTCACATTCTTGACAATGTCCTTTGATTCACAAAAGTGTGTAATTTTTTAAAAAAATATTTATTTGTTATTTTATTTGGCTGTGCTGGGTCTTACTTGCAGTATGCAAACTCTTAGTTGTAGGAAGTGGGATCTAGTTCCCTGACCAGGGATTGAACCTGGACCCCTGCATTGGGGATCCAGATTCTTAGTCATTGGACCATCAGGGGAGTCCCCAACAGTGTTTAATTTTTATGAAGTCCAATTTATTCTTTTTGTTCCTTTGTGCTTTTGATGTCAGCTCTTAAGAATCTGTTGCTAAATTCAAGTTGTGGCCATTTACACTGTGGTTTCTTCTAAGAGTTTATAGTTTAAGCTCTTATGTTAGGTTGTTTATCTATTTTGAGTTAATCTTTTAATTTAAAGCGAGATAGGGGTCCAGCTTCATTTGTTTGTATTTAGATAGCCAGTTGTCCCAGCTATTTGTTCGTTTCCATTGAATGTTCTTTGTAGTCCCATTGAAAATCAAGTGGCCATACTTGTAAGGATTTGTGAACTCGATTCTGTTCCATTGGTTGACATATCTTTTTGCCAGTACCACACTATTTTGATTACTGTAGCTTTGTAAAAAAAGCTCTGAAATTGGGAAATGTGATTCCTCTTATTTTTTCTTTTCCATTATTGTTTTTTGCTATTCAGGGCCCTTTGTAGTTCCATACAAATTTGAAGGTAAGCCTTTCTGTTTCTGCAAAACAGGCCATTGGAATTTTGATAGGGATTTCATTAAATCTGTAGATAACTTTGGGAGTATTGCCATCTTAATAATACCAAGTGTATCAGTTCAGGAACATGGGGTGTCTTTCCATTTATTTGAGTCATCTTTAATTTCTTTAAGCAGTATTTTGTAGTTTTCAATGTACAAGTATTTCACATGCTTGGTTAAATTTATTCCTACAGATTTTATTCTTTTAGAGGTTGTTATGTGCTCAGTTGCTCAGCTATGTGTGATTCTTTGTGGCCCTATGGACTGTAGCCCACCAGACTCCTCTGTCCATGGAATTTTCCAGGCAAGAACACTGGAGCATTTCCTACTCCAGGGGATCTTCCTGACTCAGGGACTTGAACCCACATCCCTTGCATCTCCTACACTGGCAGGCAGATTCTTTACCACTAGCACCACCTGGGAAGCCCTGGAGGTTATTGGGACTGCTTTTTTTTCACTTAGCACAGTGACTTCAAGGTTTTTTCCCATGTTTCATGAAAGGATGTTGAATTTTGGTCCTCTGCCTTTTCTATCAAAATGATCATACGGGGTATTACATTGTGATTTCCTTGTCTGAGCTATCCTTACACTTCTGAGATACATCTCACTTGGTCATAGTTTAGAATCATTTTAATGTACTATTGGATTCAGTTTGGTAGTATTTTGTTGGGGATTTTTGTGTCTTTATTCATAAGGGATATTGGTCTGTACTGTTCTGTATCATTTTCTGGCTTTTGGTATCACAGAATGTTAGGAAGTGTTCCTCCCCTTTTTTGGGGAAGAATTTGAGTTAGAATGGTGTTAGGGACTTTCCTGTTGGTACTGTGGATAAAAATCGCTTGCCAGTGCAGGGGACATGGGTTCGATCCCTGGTCTGGGAAGGTTTCACAAGCCATGGAGCAACTAAGTCCATGTGCCACATGTACTGAGCCCATGTTCTAGAGCTCACAAGTTGCAACTGTCAATACTGAAGCCTGCACACCTAGAGTCTGCTCCACAACAAGAGAAGACACTGCAGTGAGAAGCCTATTCATCTCTAGAAAGAGTAGCCCCTACTCACTGCAACTGTGTCTTTGTATACTTTGTAATTTAAAACAATGGAAATGCAGTTGATTTATAATATTGTGTTTGTTTCTGATGTGCATCAAAATGATTCAGTTATTTATATATATATATTTTAGATTATTTTCTATTATAGGTTATTATAATGTATTGAATATCGTTCCCTGTGTAATACAGTAAATCTTTGTTGTTTATCTATTTTATGTATAGTTTGTATCTGTTAATTGCATGCTCCTTTTTTATCCCTCCTTCCTCCCTTTCCCCTTTGGTACCTAAAGTTTGTTTTCTTAGTGAGTCTATTTTGTATACAGATTTATTTGTATTATTTTTTAGATTCCACATATAAGTGATAGCATATAATATTTGTCTTTGGCTTATTTCACTTAGTATAATATTCTACAGGTTCATCCATGTTGCTGCAAATGGCGGTATTTCATTCTTTTTTATGTCTGGGTAATATTCCATTCATAAGGGATTTGATTTAGGTCATACCTGAATGGTCTAGTGGTTATCCCTACCTTCTTCAGTTTAAGTCTGAATTTGGCAATAAGGAGTTCATGATCTGAGCCACAGTCAGCTCCCGGTTTTGTTTTTGCTGACTGACTGTATAGAGCTTCTCCATCTTTGGCTGCAAAGAATATAATCAATCTGATTTCGGTGTTGACCATCTGGTGATGTCCATGTGTAGAATCTTCTCTGGTGTTGTTGGAAGAGGGTGCTTGCTATGACCAGTGCGTTCTCTTGGCAAAACTCTATTAGCCTTTGCCCTGCTTCATTTCGTACTCCAAGACCAAATTTGCCTGTTACTCCAGGTGTTTCTTGACTTCCTACTTTTGCATTCCAGTCTCCTATCATGAGAAGGACATCTTTTTTGGGTGTTAGTTCTAAAAAGTCTTGTAGGTCTTCATAGAAACGTTCAACTTCGGCTTCTTCAGTGTTACTGGTTGGGGCATAGGCTTAGATTACCGTGATATTGAATGGTTTGCCTTGGAAACGAACAGAGATCATTCTGTCGTTTTTGAGATTGCATCCAAGTACTGCATTTTGGACTCTTGTTGACTATGATGGCTACCCCATTTCTTGTAAGGGATTCCTGCCCACAGTAGTAGATATAATGGTCATCTGAGTTAAATTCACCCATTCCAGTCCATTTTAGTTCACTGATTCCTAGAATGTCGACATTCACTCTTGCCGTCTCCTGTTTGACCACTTCCAATTTGCCTTGATTCATGGACCTAACATTCCAGGTTCCTATGCAATATCTGGGGCAGGAGGAGAAGGGGACGACAAAGGATGAGTTGGCTGGATGACATCACCGACTCGATGGGCATGAGTTTGAGTAAACTCCGGGAGTTGGTGATGGACAGGGAGGCCTGGCATGCTGCGATTCATGGGGTCGCAGAGTCAGACACAACTGAGAGACTGAACTGAATATTCCATTACTATATATATGTGTGTATATATATATATAATATTCCATTGTTTTTAATATATTTTATATATATATATATATGTGCTATATATATATCACATCCTCTCAAACCAATCAACCATCTGTTGGTTGGTACTTGAGTTCTTACCATATCTTGGCTTTTGTAAACAGTGCTGCTATGAAAATTGAGGTACGTGTGCTTTTTTGAATTAAAGTTTTTTTCTTTTCTGGATATATGTCCAGGAGTGGGATTGCTGGATCTTATGATAGTTCTATTTTTAGTTTTTTGAGAAAACTCCATGCTCTTTTTCGTAGTGGCAGCACCAGTTTGCATTCCCACCGACAGTGTAGGAGGGTTCCTTTTCCTCCACACCATCTCCAGCATTTATTGTTTATAGACTTTTTGATGACAGCCATTCTGACTGGTGAGTGGTGATACCTCATTGTGGTTTTGATTTTCATACTTCTCATAACTAGCAATGTTGAGCATTTTTTCATGTGCCTATATGCTTTGTAATTTTTTGTTGAGAACTGGACATTTTGAATATTATAATGTGGTAACTCTGGAAATCAGATTCTGCTCCCTCCCTAGAGATTACTGTTGTTACTGAATGAAAGCTGCAATTGTCTATTTGTTTAGTGACTTTTCTAAACTTTTTTTGTAGAGAGTATATTCATTGCTATTATAGTCACTGAAGTCTCTTCTGTTATGTCATTATGTCCACCCTGTCAGTGACTTGACAAAGATTTCCTTAAATGCCTGGATCCAATAAGAAGAGAAAAGGGGGGAAAAAGAGTGTTCTCTTTCTTTAAATCTCTTTGTCTCATTTTGCTTGGGAAGCCACTTCAGCCATGGGGGCTGAAACAGTGGTGAGCCTCTTTGCCAGCTCCTCAGCAATCAAAAACAGTGATCAAGACACAAAACTCTGGGAGTTCTTTCGTGGCCTAGTAGTTAAGATTCTGAGGTTTCTCTGCCATGGCCCAGGTTCAATCCCTGACTGATGAAATAAGATCTTGCAAGCTGAGCAGTGTGGCAAAAAGGAAAAATAAAAGACACATAACTTTGATTTTTGGAGACAAGATCTGTATTGCATATTCTAGCACCAGCAAGCTACAGTAGGATCTTGGGCTATTTATTGTTCCCACTGCTTCCTGCCCTGGGACTGGGTGCTGAAAAATGATAGGTGCCATGCCAAATGCTGAAATTAACTAAAATTTACCAGCCTCTTTCTTTATCAAGCACTCCCTTGGATGCTGAAAGTGTTGACTAGATTCCAAAGTTTCAAAATAATTGCTTCAGGCATTTCTTGCCTGCTCAATAGTTCTTTTGGTGAAAGACCAATTCCTAGAGCTTCCTACTCTGCTATCTTCCATGACCCCTGTCCTTAATCTACAATAGCCTTTTAATTGGTTCAACTCTGTTTCTGACTCTGCACTCACCACCATCCCCCCACCTAATCTGTTCTCTACACTGAAACCTTTGTGTGCGGGTATTTTGTTCATTTAAATAAAAAGTAATTTCAGACTTGTGAAAGATTTGCAAAAACAGTCCCAAGAATTTGTGCATACCCTTCACCCAGATTTCTTAAATGTTAAAATTTACTAAATTTGCTTTATCTTTCTCCATCTTTCTTCACACACCTACAGTTATTTTTTTCTGAACTGTTCAAGTTGCAGATATGATGCCCTTTAACACCTAAATACTTCAATGTGTCATCTTTTGAAACAAGAAATTCTCTTACATAACCACAGTACAATGATCAAAATCAGGAACCTGACTCTGACACAATGCTATTATCTACCTATGAAACGTTTTCACATGTTGCCAGTTGTCTCAGTAATGTCCTTTATAACAGAGAAATATCCAAGATTATGTGTTGATTCAGTTGCTCATTTAATCTAGAATGGCTCCAGTCTTTCTTTGTATTTTCATGGCACTGACAATTTGATGAATACAAGCCAGTTATTTTGTAGAATATTCCTCAATTTATGTTTGTTGTTTCCTTATGATTAAATTAAGTTTATACACTTTGTTGTTTAGTTGCTGAATCATGTCTGACTCTTTTGTAACCCCATACCGCCAGGCTACTCTGTCCATCGGATTTTGCAGGCAAGAATACTGGAGTGAGTTGCCGTTTCCTCCTCTAGGGGATCTTCCCGATTCAGGGTTCGAACCTGAGTCTCCTGCATTGGCAAACAGATTCTTTACCACTGAGCCACCAGGGAAGCCCTCAGTTTATGCACCATTGGGTAGTAATACATAAGAAGTGATGCTGAGTTCTCTGTGCATCACGTTACATTGTTGTTTTTTAGTTGCTAAGTTGTGTTTGACTCTTTCATGACCCCATGGACAATAGCCCACCAGGCTCCTCTCTGTCCATGGAATTTCCCAGGCAAGAACACTAGACTGGGTTGTCATTTTCTTCTCCAGGGGATCTTCCCAGGGATCAATCCGTGTCTCCTGCATTGGCAGGCAGATTCTTTACCACCGAGCCCCACCTGGGAAGTCCCATCATATTACATAGCACATGCTTGATTGATTCTATTACTGGAAGTGTCAACTTCGGCCATCTCGTGAAGGTGATGTATACCTCTTTTCTTTTTTGGATATTTATTGTCTTTTGTAATTGATAAATATCTTGTGGGAAGATACATTGAGACTATGTAAATATCCTGTTATTTTTCAAACTTTTACCTATCAATTTTAGTGTTTATTCTTGCCTTAATCAGCTATTGTTATGATGGTTGCTAATAGATGATTTTCTAACTGTGCCTTTTCTTCTAAATTTGTTCATTGGCTTTGCACTGTATGAAAGAGCTTTTCCACATACACGTACCCTTGTGTTCATAGAAGCACTATTTACAATAGCCAAGACATGGACACAACTTAAATGTCTGACAGGTGAATGGATAAAGAAGATGTAGTATGTATGTGCACAATGAAATATTACTGAGCCATAAAAAAATGAAATAATGTCATTTGCAGCAACATGGATGGACCTAGAGATTATCATACTAAGCAAAATAAGTCAGAAAGAGAAAAATACCACATGATACCATTTATATATAGAATCCAAAATATGACACAGATGAACATATCTACAAAACAGAGGCAGATGCACAGAGAGCAAACTTGTGGTTGCCAAGGGGGAAGAGGCAGGGGGAGGGGAGTGCTAGGAGTTTGGGGTTAGCAGATGCAAACTATTACATATGATGGATAAGCAACAAGGTCCTACAGTATATATAGCACAGGGAACTGTCGTCAATATCCTGTGATAAACCATAATAGAAAAGAATATGAAAATATATATATATATATATATCTGAATCACTTTTTTAAAGAACGAACTTTTACTTCTTATTTTTATCAATGTAGCCTCATTACTTAATAGATTGTAATCGTTTATTAATACTATCACTATATATTTTGGTCAGTTCCAGATTTGGCTGGAGGAACCCCTTCAAGTTGGCTCCACATAGCAGCCTTTTAAAGTGAAAGTCTTGTTAATGCCTTTTGTCCTAACGTAACTATTGATAGCACCCTCCTTCACTCACCCAAGTGTCCCTGTTTGAATGACAAATTATATGATTGTCTTACTTGAAATGTAGATCAGATTGTGCTACTTTTCTCCTAAAAACTCTCCAGTGATTTTGCATCCCACTTTGAATAGAAGGTTCAGTTCTGGCACTGTTCCACATGTGATGCCTCTGTATCTTGTCCATATCAACTCTTCCCCTTGCTGCTGACCCCAGCCACATCTAGCCTTCTTACAGTCCCTCAAATGCACAGTCCCTCAAATGCTATGCACACTCCCACCTCAGGGCCTTTTGTATCTGCTGTAACTCCTCCTAAGACTTCTACATTCCTCACTTCCTTTAGGTTTCTGCCTAAATGTCACTTTATCAGAGAGGCCATCTCTCACTACCTTCAAAGAACATAGCAGGCACCTCTTTCCTCTCACCAGCACTCTGCCTTCACTAGTCGTCTTTGTCTTTTCCCCAGTCTGATGAGTTATTCATTTGCTTACCTCTTTCCCCAACTAGAATAAATGCTCCTTGAAAGCAGACTGTCTTCTGATTTCTACTGTATGCCTACTACCTTAGAAGAGTGTCTAAAAAAATAGCTGCTGATCTGTTGAGTGAATGTACTGAACACACTCTTTTTCGTTTCAAAGGCAAGTTCAGTTCAGTTCAGTTGCTCAGTTGTGTCCGACTCTTTGAGACCCCATGGACTGCAGCACGCCAGGCCTCCCTGTCCATCACCAACCCCCAGAGTTTACCCAAACTCATGTCCATTGAGTCGGTGATGCCATCCAACCATCTCATCCTCTGTTGGCCCCTTCTCCTCCTGCCTGCAATCCCTTCCAGCATCAGGGTCTTTTCAAATGAGTCAGCTCTTCGCATCAGGTGGCCAAAGCACTGGAGCTTTAGCTTCAACATCAGTCCTTCCCATGAACACCCAGGACTGATCTCTTATAGGATGGACTGGTTGGATCTCCTTGCAGTCTAAGGGACTCTCAACAGTCTTCTCCAACACCACGGTTCAAAAGCATCAATTCTTCGGCACTCAGCTTTCTTTATAGTCCAATTCTCACATCCATACATGACTACTGGAAAAACCATAGCCTTGACTAGATGGACCTTTGTTGGCAAAGTAATGTCTGCTTTTTAATATGCTGTCTAGGTTGATCATAACTTTCCTTTTGGTCATAACTTTCCTTCCAAGGAGCAAGCGTCTTCAAATTTCATGACTGCAGTCACCATCTGCAGTGATTTTGGAGCCCCCAAAAATAAAGTCAGCCACTGTTGCCCCATCTGTTTGCCATGAAGTGATGGGACCAGATGCCATGATCTTAGTTTTCTGAATGTTTAGCTTTAAGCCAACTTTTTCACTCTTCTCTTTCACTTTCATCAAGAGGCTCTTTAGTTCTTCACTTTCTGCCATAAGGGTGGTGTCATCTGCATATCTGAGGTTATTGATACTATGTGAGGCCACTGTTTCTCTCCATTGACACTAATTTTTGTTCTTTTTTGTTGTGCTGCTTTTCCAGTACTGTTTATTTTCACTTTTTTCCCCTTTAGCTGTCTTCTAAATCTTCATCTCTTTGTCTTAAGTGTTGATCCCACTCCTTTCCCCTTCATTCTGAGTCTCTTATGGTGGACAGTGTATTTAGACGAAATCTCTCAATTTGTCACAAAATTTACCCACTACTTTTTAAAAAATGACCTCACTGTAAAAGTGTAAAGAAATTACTAAGCATGTTTATCTTCTAGTTCAGGATACTTTTGCCTCTGGGAGTTGACAGACGGATATAACTGAGGAATGAACAGAGGGCTTTAGCTATAAATACTCTATTTCTGAAGCTAAGTGGCGTATACACAGGTGTTTGTTGTACTTTTTTTTTTTTTTTAACATTTTTATATGTCTGAAGTACTGCATAATTTGGGGGGAAAAGTCTCTACTGCAGCATAATCTGTTGCTTGCTAACTTCCCACATCTTTTAAAATTGTCCTTTCTCATTTGTTGGTTTTGTTCCTAAAGGTCTATAGATGTTTGTTTGTTAGTTTTCTTGCCCTCTTATAATTCTAATGGAAGTTGACCTACAGTCCAATAATGTTGCCATTCCTTACTTATCCCATTTGTTACATTCCTTTTCTTTTTTCCACTTCCTCTTATTTTGTGCCTTTATCTAACTTGTTGGCAGTAGTTTCCAATTGTAACCAGAGGTTGACTCCTACTATGCATGCATCATCAGGCTAGAATCTGGGAGAAAAATTCATTTGGGACTGGTTTTTTTTTTTTTTTTTGAGTCTTTATTGAATTTGTTACAATATTGGTTTTCTGACGTTGAGATATGTGGGATCTCAATGCCCTGACCAGAGATGAACCTGCACCCTTTGTAGTGGAAGGCGAAGTCTTAACCACTGACTACCAGGGAAGTCCCCTTTTGGGACTTTTTAAAAGTTAGTTTTATTTATTTATTTTTAAAGTTATTTTTTAAAATAATTTTATTTATTTAATTTTAATTTTGGCTGCTTTGGGTCTTCATTGCTGCCTCCCGGCTTTCTCTAGCTGTAGCGAGCAGTGGCTACTCTGCTTTGCGGTGCACTGACTTCTCCTTGTGGTAGCTTCTTTGGCTGTGGAGCACAGACTCTAGGTGAGTGGGCTTCGGTAGTTGCAGCACATGGGCACAGTTACCCCGCAGCGTGTGTAATCTTCCCAGACCAGGGGTCGAACCCGTGTCCCCTGCGTTGGCAGGGATTCTTAACGACTGGACCACCAGGGAAATCCTCATTTGGGACTTTGGTGTTCTGATTTTCCTCTCATCACTGGTCTTTATGGTAATTTAAAATATATTTTGATTATCATCTTTTGTCTTTATTTGTATAGCTGGTATCTTCTCCCAGTTTATGGTTTGTAATTTCATTTTCTGTGTCACTGGTTCCAAAGTTTTTAATTTGGTGTATTATAGTTTATCAGTCCTTTCCTTTATGGTATAAGATTTTAATGTCTAAGAAATTCTTCCCTAGTCTTAAGGCCATGGAGTTATTCTTTTTTTTTTTTTCTGTTGTTGTGCTGGGTCTTCGTTGCTACCTGAACTTTTCTCTGGGTTTAGAGAGCAGTGGATACTCTCTAGTTGCAGTGCATGGGCTTCTCATTGCCCAGGCTTTTCTTATTGTGGAGCACAGTCTCTTGGGCATGCAGGCTTTAGTAGTTGCGGTTCCATGGCTTGAAAGCACAGGCTCAGTAGTTGTGGCACATGAGCTTAGTTGCTCCAAGGCATGTGGGGTCTTCCTGGACCAGGAATCAAACCCATGTCTTCTGAATTGGCAGGCAGATTCTCTACCACGGAGCCACCAGGGAAACCCATAAAATTATTCTTTTTTATTGTTTTCTAAACGTTTTACATTTTTGCTTTTTATACTTAAATCTTTAACCCATTTAGATAATTTTTTTTTTTTGGCCACATCATGTGGCTTGCAGGATCTTAGTTCCCCAACCAGGGATTGAATGCAGGCCATAACAGTGAAAATGCCAAGTCCTAACCACTGCACTGCCAGGGAACTCCCAGAATTGGTTTTTTAAAAATTGAATTTTGTATTGGGTGTTGATCCAATTTCATTTTTTTCCATGTAGATATCCAATTTTTCCAACATTGTTTATTAAAAAGTTCATCTTTTCTTCACTGATCAGTGACACCACCTCTGTCATAAAGTAGATTTTTGTATATGTGGAGTCAGTTAATGGGTTTTGTATTCTGTTAGTTAGGTTAATTTGTCCATCTGAATCAATACCATGCTATCTTAATTACTAAAGCTTTGAAATAATATTTGATATCTGACAGGGTAAATCTTTTTATGTTTTTTTCTTCTTAAGGAGTATCTTGGCTATTCTTGGTTTTGCTAATTGATACAAATTTTAGAATCAATTTGTCAAGTTGAATCTGTTGGGATATTGAATGGGATTGAATTTGTAGATCAGTTTGGGAAAAATTGACATCTCTAAAATATTCAGTCTTTCAGTCCTTGAACATGCTATAACTCTCTATTTAGGTCTTACTTGAACATTTCATAAATTTGAAATGTTTCTACTTTCATTACTGGTTTAGACTTTATTATTTACCCAGACTGTTGCTTAGCTTTGACCTGATCTCCCTATCTTTTTTTTTTTTTGGCCATGCTGTGTGGCATGCAGGATCTTAGTTACCCAACCAGGGATCAAACCTAAGCCACTTGTAGAAGCTCAGGGTCTTAACCACTGGACCTTCAGGGAAGTCCTCCTGCTGATCTCCTTATCTCTAGTCTCTTTTTACCAAGAGACAGTCTACCACAGTGAAATCTGGAACTAGATTTAGGAGTTTGAATTCTGGGTCTCTCGGGATTGGACAAGTTACTTAACCTCCGTTGCTATAATTTAAAATAGAAATAATAAAAATAATAATAGTACCTACCTCATGAGGTTCTTATGAACATTGAAAGAATTAATACATGTAAAATAATTAGACTATGTTAGGCAAGCAGTAAATGCTCAGTAAATGCTGTTATTATTGCTTTGATTTAAATTCTAGTGTCTAACTTCAGAGCCTATCTACTTAATTCTTGTACTCTACTGAAGAGAAGATGAATGTAAGATATGTTTTAAAGGGAAAAATTCATAGGACATGTTAATGGGCATGAAGATAATGGAAAAAGTATCAATCTAGGATGCCTTCAAGAGTTCTAGTTTGAGCATTTTGATGAATCATTTGCCATCTGGTACAAGGAGGAATAGGGGGTGGAGTGGTAGGCTGGGAAGGTTTGGAGGAAGATCAAAAGTTCGCATTTGGACCTGGTTCATTTGATATCCCAGAGAGACATCAAAGAGGCAATATTAGGTAGGTATTTAAATATGGGATCTGGAGTTGAAAACAGAAGTCTGGACCTAGGTGTGTTTGGGAGTCGTCAGATTAACGGTGATATTTAGATATATGGGAATTAATGAGATCATCTGGGAGTGTAGAAAGAGAAGAGCCAAAATCACATCCTGAGGTTTTATGGAGGAAGAGGGGTTGCTACAAGGCTGTTGAGGGGGCATTGCTGGTGAGGCAGGAAGGAAATTAGGAGAGGATTTAGGAGGCTGGACAGGGGAGTAGCCACCGTAGGAGTTAGAGCTCTGTTGAGTGCTGCTGAAAGTTGAAGTAAAGTGAGCCCAGGGGAGTGACAGTTGAGTTTGGCTACATGGAAGTCCTCGGTGACCACGACAGTCACTTTTTATGAGGAGTGAAAGCCTAACTGTCACGGTTGGAGGAAAGAATCAGAGATGAGAAAATGGACACTGAATGTATATAGATAATTTTAGTTGTGAAAGGTACAGAGAAGTGTAGTAGTAGTTGAAGGGAGATGTGGGAAAATGTTTTTTATGAATGAGAGATAGTCAAACATGAATATATGCTAATGAGTATAATCCAATAAAAGGAGATTGATGGTACATGCATGGGGACATTCAAGGGAATAAAGTTCTTAGGAATTAAGAACACATGGAGTCTAACTCCATGGGTAAGGATTAGCCTTTCCCAGCAGAAAGAATTTTGCCTTCATTGTATCAGGAGCAAAAGAGAAGATGGTTTCAAGAGTAAGTAGGTTTGTAGGTTTGGTTGTTAAAGATGCTTAGAAATATTGTATGAGAGATTTAATTAGTAAAATTGTGTGTGGAGAGGCAATTGTGAGTAACATGGAGTGCTCAATAGATTTTTTTTTTTTTTTTTTTTTTGTATGTATTTATTGGCTATGCTGGGTCTTTGTTGCTATGCGGGCTTTTCTGTAGTTGCAGTGCACAGGCTTCTCATTACCATGGCTGCTTCTCTTGTTGCTGAGCACAGGCTCTGGGACACATGGGCTTCAGTAGTTGCGGTTCCAGAGCTCTAGAGCACAGACTCAGTAGTTGTAGTTTAGTTTACTCTGCAGCATGAGGGATCTTCCTGGACCTGGGATCAAACCTGTGTCTGCTGCATTGGCAGGTGGATTCTTACTGCTGAGCCACCAGGGAAGCCTGTCAATAGAGATTTGATAATAAATGAAAGAACCATTTTCTGGACTATTCATCCACAAGTATAACCCAGTCATGTCTGCTGAGTAGCCTAAATTATAAAGACCTGGATTTTCTAATGGGATTATTACTATTCCTATTATTATTGTGGTACTCATTTAAAATATTTATTGAGTACCTACTATGTCCAGGCCTTGTTAATACTAGAGTGACAAAACAAATGAGGTCTTTGCACCCTGGGAGCTTCCATCCTTTTTTTACGGGAGGAGTAATAAATAGGTAGGTAGATAGTAGGTAAATAGATAGATAGATAGACAAGGAAGTGCCCTGATGAAAATGCATAGAATCTATTTAGGTAGAGTGACCAGGAATGTTTCTCTGTAGACGTCACAGTATAGCAGAGACCTGAATGATGCAAAACAATCTGGAAGTTTAGTTTGTGGACGGAGGAATCAACTGTTGCAAAAGCTTTGAGTCCTTTTAGTGAAATCAGTTCACTGATACTATCATTCTATTAGCATGACTTGCACAAATAACCATGTGTAGAGTGCTGGTGTGCATCATCTTAAGAAATATCTTTGGAGCACTGAATAGGAACTCTTGATTACATTTTCCTTAATAATGTTTTAAACAAATGCAACGTTATGCCAGGCATTGAGTAATAATAAAGAAGTATAAAACTTGGACAAAATTTGTTTACTATTTCTTTGCTGCCTGAAATGGTGCCAGGCCTAAAATGCTCACAAAATATTGAATGAATGGATGAATAGACTTAGATTTATATTTGCTGTTTTCTAGCCATTTAACCATGGGCAAATTTTTTAACACTTCAAATTACTTGATCAGTTTCTTCAACTGGCAAATAAGGAGAGGGACACAGTTGCTCCTTGTGTGGATTAAATGCTAATTGACATGTAAAAAATTAGTGGTGTTAGTTGAGTTAGAGCAAGGGAAAGGAGTTATATTTTGTCAGCTGGAACTGTTAGAAGAGGGAAAAGAGAGATGAGAAGTATGATGATAGATGAAACTGAACAAGTTAACTGGATCCAGTTTGGAAGGGCCTTGAGTGCCCTGTTGAGGAGCTAGTGTTTTATCAACATTTCATTGGGAAGCCTCTGAAGCATTGTAAACAGAGTAGTGATATTTTAGATTTACATTTTTAAAGGTTACTCTTGACTGTAAATTGGGGGATAATGATAAAAACCTAGGTATCATTCCTGAAAAGGATTGAGGCTTAGTGAACTGGGTGTCTTCCGTTCCGCATATCCTTAGAACTGCAATTTAATTCTCTATCTATCATGTGTGTATCCATCTATCTACATACCTACCTATCTGCTGTCTATCCATAAAAGAAAGGGAGCAAAAGCAGTTCTGTCTTGATTGCATCATCAGGCCTAACTTGGGACATTTCCAGGGAATTTTGGCCCTTTTAGAAGAAAAGACCTTCATCAAAGGTGTGGTCTGAAGGAGAAGGCAGAGAACTTTTCATAAGCCCTGCCACTGTAAGCATAAAGAGGGGAGAGGTAGCTAAAGTCTTTTGACCATTTCATAGGATAAGTATTCTGATACTTTTAGAATTTCCCCCAAAATTATTAGTGGTTAAAACGTTAACAAACAGGAAAATGTCTGTCTTTCACTGCAGAGAGGAATGGGGGACTAGCTAGGCTTGGCAGTGGGAATGGAATGGGCAAGGAATAAGAACCCCAGAAGTGGTGAGTGATGCTTGCTAATGAAAAGGGAGGGAAGTCTAACTGCAAGCAAAGAAAATCAAAAGAACTGGGAGACATTTGGGACCTGAAAAGAAGCTTTGAAGTTTAGCAATATAAGGGGCTAAGTGTGGTTTCCCTTAGTCACAGGAAAACAAACAAAAATTGTTGTTTTCATGGATAGATCATAATGTAATGCTAGATATCAGATCTTTGAGTACTGAGAGTGGAGCTCTATTTTTTATGTCAAAACTGCCAGATTCTCTGGAATATATAACCCACGGTTGTCATTCATCACCTAAATGGGAAGAGTCAGTGATTTCAGAAATTTAATAAAAGAGCCTGGTATAATGATGCCACAGGTGATGTTTTCAATTAGCAGTGTTTTAATGAGATTTGTAGGCTGTAAGAGCTAATCCTGTAATGTAGGAAAAAAACTGAGAAAGCAGGCCTATATCTGGCAAATCTCCTGAGGTAGGGCTTTGCTGATTCTGATTTCTTTGATTAAACTTTTAATATCTTACAAGCTCTGTGGAAGTAAATTTTATTCTGATATTGGTCAGATTCTTTTCAGCTTCCAAAAATAAGTAAAGCTTCTAGACAGATTTGAAATGAGAAGTTTTTAGTGACTTTCTAAGTTAAAGGAAGATAACACATTGCTTATAGAAGGAAATAAGTGGTAATTGGCAAATTATTCAGCTAAGGAGAAATGAGGGAAACTCAAAGGGTTGGAGGGTGAAAAGAAATTCGCTTCATTTGGGGGGAGACTTTGAGATGTATTTGATAAATGACAACAATTCAAACCTCTGATCTCTCCTAACTGTGCTGAAGAATGGTTTATTCCCAGTAGCAATTCTTAAAGTGCTTAAAGAACCTTAAGCTCAGTACTGAGATCTGGGAAAAAAGTTCTAGAAACACTATTCCTAAAGAAAGACTGTTGGATGATCAATATCTCTTTCACAGACAGCATCAGCAGAAAATCCACATGTGGTGGTTTTATCTAGCTCACTTGTGTTTTGAGGTCACACCGAACAGTCCCTGTTCCAGGTTTGAAGTTCAAATTTGAAGTTCCAGAGGCGTAGAGTTAAGCTACTGAGGGCAGAGTTGTATATAAAACACTTACTGTAAACATTAGACCCTTTTGAGTTACATAATCTTTATTTTTAAATAATTCATTTATGCTTCCTCAAGTATTAGTCATACTTTAAGGGCAATGAACTGGAAAGTAGAAAAACAGTAGGTGTTTGTAGAATAGTAAGATTTGTTGATGTGCAGAAAGAGAAATTTAGGTGATAATGATGCTTTTTGCTCTGTAAGAGGATCTTATCTAAACCATGTTTATTACTGTATCTCTTCCACCTAAAAGAGAGCCCAGAACATAGTAGGTGCTCAAAGACTGGTGAAAGTCACTCAGTCGTGTCCGACTCTTTGTGACCTCATGGACTATACAGTCCGTGGGATTCTCCAGGCCAGAATACTGGAGTGAGTAGCCCTTCCCTTCTCCAGGGGATCTTCTCAACCTAGGGATCGAACCCAGGTCTCCTGCATTGCAGGCAGATTCTTTACCAGTTGAGTCAAAGACTATTGGCTGAATAAGTGAAGGAAAAAAAAAATTAAAGAAATTTACTAATTCAGTGTCAAGGTGAGTGCTTTCTCTCCAGTAGTGGTGATGGATTTGCACAAGTCTGAACAAACTCCCTTACCCTCAGTGGTGATGTTTCAAGATGGCTTGCCTGGGGTCCTCTGTAGGGGTCTTGGTGCAGAAAGGTGGTCATCCTAGATGACACTGAGATCAAACCCTTTACTTTGGCTTAGACTCGGCACTAAGTAGTTAAACTCACCAAACTCTCCCCCACCAGTTTGGCTTTAGCTGGCATGGGCTATGGCCTGGAAGGGAGTTTTAAAAGCTTCCCAGGAGATTCTTAAAATTCAGCTAAGGTTGAGAGCTAGTGATGCTCATATGCCTTCTGTACGGACCTTTAATTTAGTAATGCAGTCTAAAAATGTGACAGAAGATGACTTGAAAACTATCTTATATTTCCAAATATTTTTTTCTAACTTAACAAAGCAAGATTTGGACTATAGTTTTGTTTTTGTTTTTGTTTTTTTTTTACTTGTCAATGAGTTTTGCATTTATTTTCTTGGGGAAAATATCCTAAGGAAAACGATTGTTATCTCTATTTCACTGCCTTATAGATTCACCCATTTCCTTTCATCTATATATTATAAAACTCACAGTCAAAATTAAAAACAGTAGTTTTACTCCTTTGCACCTTGATACTAAGATCCCACAGTAGATTTCACATTTGATTTTTTCTTCCTATCTTAATTTATCTCTTTACTGACTTTTGAGAAATCTTTTTTTCTTTTCAATTATTTTTATTAGTTGGAGGCTAATTACTTTGCAACATTGCAGTGGGTTTTGTCATACATTGACATGAATCAGCCATGGAGTTACATGTATTCCCCATCCCGATCCCCCCTCCCACCTATCCCTCCCCCCCCCACCCGATTCCCCTGGGTCCTCCCAGTGCACCTGGCCTGAGCACCTGTCTCATGCATCCCACCTGGGCCGGTGGTCTGTTTCACCATAGATAATACACATGCTGTTCTCTCGAAACATCCCACCCTCGCCTTCTCCCACAGAGTCCAAAAGTCTGTTCTGTATTTCTGTGTCTCTTTTTCTGTTTTGCATATAGGGTTATCATTACCATCTTTCTAAATTCCATATATATGTGTTAGTATGCTGTAATGATCTTTATCTTTCTGGCTTACTTCACTCTGTATAATGGGCTCCAGTTTCATCCATCTCGTTAGAACTGATTCAAATGAATTCTTTTTAACAGCTGAGTAGTATTCCATGGTGTATATGTACCACAGCTTCCTTTTCCATTCGTCTGCTGATGGGCATCTAGGTTGCTTCCATGTCCTGGCTATTATAAACAGTGCTGCAATGAACATTGGGGTGCACATGTCTCTTTCAGATGTGGTTTCCTCAGTGTGTATGCCCAGAAGTGGGATTGCTGGGTCATATGGCAGTTCTATTTACAGATTTTTAAGAAATCTCCACACTGTTTTCCATAGTGGCTGTACTAGTTTGCATTCCCACCAACAGTGTAAGAGGGTTCCCTTTTCTCCACACCCTCTCCAGCATTTATTGCTTGTAGACTTTTGGATAGCAGCCATCCTGACTGGCGTGTAATGGTACCTCATTGTGGTTTTGATTTGCATTTCTCTGATACTGAGTGATGTTGAGCATCTTTTCCTGTGTTTGTTAGCCATCTGTATGTCTTCTTTGGAGAAATGTCTGTTTAGTTCTTTGGCCCATTTTTTGATTGGGTCATTTATTTTTCTGGAATTGAGCTTCAGGAGTTGCTTGTATATTTTTGAGATTAATCCTTTGTCTGTTGCTTCATTTGCTATTATTTTCTCCCAATCTGAGGGCTGTCTTTTCACCTTACTTATAGTTTCCTTAGTTGTGCAAAAGCTTTTAAGTTTCATTAGGTCCCATTTGTTTATTTTTGCTTTTATTTCCAATATTCTGGGAGGTGGGTCATAGAGGATCCTGCTGTGATTTATGTCAGAGAGTGTTTTGCCTATGTTCTCCTCTAGGAGTTTTATAGTTTCTGGTCTTACATTTAGATCTTTAATCCATTTTGAGTTTATTTTTGTGTATGGTGTTAGAAAGTGTTCTAGTTTCATTCTTTTACAAGTGGTTGACCAGTTTTCCCAGCAACACTTGTTGAAGAGGTTGTCTTTTTTCCATTGTATATCCTTGCCTCCTTTGTCAAAGATAAGGTGTCTGTAGGTTCGTGGATTTATCTCTGGGCTTTCTATTCTGTTCCACTGATCTATATTTCTGTCTTTGTGCCAGTACCACACTGTCTTGATGACTGTGGCTTTGTAGTAGAGTCTGAAGTCAGGCAGGTTGATTCCTCCAGTTCCATTCTTCTTTGGATTATAGTTTTTAAGATATCTTCAGTGTGAATATATTGGCTGTTAGATTTAGCAGCATCCTTCATTGCTTTACATTGGAGAGTTACGTACTATATGAGTTAAAAAATGAGAGCGTGTGAGAGAGCCAAAAGTGATCTAATAAGGATGAGTTGAAAGAAGAATGATTTTTCTGTTGAGTACGATCTGTTTACTCTCTGTGGGTATTTGTTTAACTAAACAAATTAAATTTAGTTGATTTATTAAAGTAGATAATATAGTTTTTTTGGTTTAATCCCAAGCAGTTAGATGAGAGTTGCTTTTTAAATAGAGCTATTCTAAGAAAGGTTGACTTAATATCTTCCTGTATATAACCACCACTACTATTAAGTTTTATTGCAAAGAATTCTTTAGAAACATTGGAACAAGGGCCTGTTCCCTTCTCTATCTTATTGCTTAACAAACCACTCCCCAAATGTAGTGATTTGAAACAACAATTTATGACTTCTCATGGATCTGAGGATTGATTGTGCAGATCTGCCTCGTGTGGTGTCAGCTGAGGTTCTGTGGTCATCTAGGGGCCTGAGCTAGAACATCACCGTCTAATGCTAGGTTCTGTGGGACCCTGGGATGGCTGCATTACCACCCCCACTACCACATCCTACATCCCTGCGCCTGCACCCTGCCCCATAGCCTCAGGGCCTCTCTCTCCACTAGCCACTCCCTGTGATCTCTCCAGCAGGATGGGGGTAATGGTTTAGTCACTAAGTTGTGTCCGACTCTTGCGACCCAGTGGACTGTAGCCAGCCAGGTACCTCTGTCCGTGGCATTCTCCAGGCAAGAATACTGGAGTGGGTTGCCATTTCCTCCTTCAATGGATCTTCCCGACCCAGGAATTGAACCTGGCTCTCCTGCATTGGAGGTAGATTCTTTACTGACTGAGCTACAAGGGAGGTCCAGCAGAGTGGGCAGACTTCTTGTGTAGACCTCGTATAACCAGTAAATAAATAAATAAAAGCAAGGAAGGCAGACTTCTTATTTATTTATTGGTTGTACTAGGTCTACATTGCTGCGGGCTTTCTCTAGTTGTGGTGAATGGGGGCTACTCTTCATTGTCATTGTCATTGTCTCTTGTGGCAGAGCGCGGGCTCTCGGGCAGGTGTGCTCAGTAGTTGAGGCTCCAGGGCTCTAGAGCGCGGGCTCAGTAGTTGTGGCACATGGGCTTATTAATAGCTGTTCCATGGCATGTGGAGTCTTCTGGACCAGGGATTGAACCTGTGTCTCCTCCATTGGCAGGCAGATTCTTACCCGCTATACCACCAGGGAAATCTGGTAGACTTCCTACCTGGCAATTCAGGGTTCCCCAAAGCACAAAAATAAAAGCTGACAGTCTTTCTTAAAGATTGGCTCCTAAGCTAGAGCTGGCACACAGCTATTTCCTATACATTGCCTATGTTAGAGCAAATTACTAGCCCAGATTCAAGGTGTAAGGAAGCTACTGAAGGGTGTGGATACCAGGAGATACTCATCATCAGAGACCATTTTGGGAGATTAGTTACCAAAGGGACATTTAGCAGCCTAATTATGACATCTCATGCAATTTTACTGGTTTATAAAACTTAAGGCTACACTTGCGTTATTTAGATTTTACTTATTTTCATTTTTTTAACCAAACTCTGTTTCAGCAATTGCCATGTTACAGTTAGATAGGAACTGTCTAGCCACTGTTAAGCTAAAAGTGAGATATAAATGAAAAGAACTTAGTAAGTTGTAGACTGATTAGGGAAAAGTGAGTACAGAATGGGGAATAATGTCATAAATTTTATGTTAGAAAAATTAATAATTAGTTTTCCAGCAAATTTGGAAAACTCAGCAGTGGCCATGGGACTGGAAAAGGTCAGTTTTCATTCCAATCCCAAAGAAAGGCAATGCCAAAGAAAGTTCAAATTACTGTACAATTGCACTCATTTCACATGCTAGCAAGATTATGCTCAAAATCCTTCAAGCTAGGCTTCAGCAGTACTTGAACTGAGAACTTCCAGATGTACAAGCTGGATTTAGAAAAGGTAGAGGAACCAGAGATCGAATTGCCAACATCTACTGGATCATAAAAAAAGCAAAGCAATTCCAAAAAAAATCTACTTCTGCTTCATTGACTACGCTGAAGATTTTGACTGTGTGGATCACAACAAACTGTGGAATATTCTTGAAGAGATGGGAATACCACAGCACCTTACCTGCCTCCTGAGAAACCTGTATGCAGGACTAGAAGCAATAGTTAGAACTGAACATGGAACAACAGACTGGTTCAAAATTGGGAAAGGAATATTACTCGTTAAGGCTGTATATTGTCATCCTGTGTATTTAACTTATTTGCAGAGTATATCATACAAAATGCTGGGCTGGATGACTCACAAGCTGGAATCAAGATTGCCAGGGGAAATATCAACAACCTCAGATAAGCAGATACCACTTTAATGGCAGAAAGTGCAGAGGAACTAAAGAGCCTCTTGATGAAGGTGAAAGAGGGGAGTGAAAACGCTGGCTTAAAACTCAACATTGAAAAAACTAAGATCATGGCATCCTGTCCTGTCACTTCATGGCAAAGAGATGGGGAAAAGTGGAAACTCAAATTTCATTTTCCTGGGCTCCAGAATCACTGCGGATGGTGACTGCAGCCAGGGAAATTAAAAGCCCCTTGTTCCTAAGCTTCCCTAGTGGCTCAGATGGTAAAGAATCTGCCTGCAGTGTGGGAGATCCAGGTTCGATCCCTGGGTCAGGAAGATCCCCTGGAGAAGGGAATGGCAGCCCACTCCAGTATGCTTGCCTGGAAAATCCCATGGACAGATGAGCTTGGCAGGCTACAGTCCACAGGGTCACAAAGAATTGGACATGACTGAGCAACTAACTCTTTCGTTTTCTCTTTCCTCCTTGGAAGAAAAGTGATGACAAACCTAGATAGCATATTAAAAAACAGAGGTATCCCTTTATCAACAAAGGTCCATGTAGTCAAAACTAGTTTTTCCATTAGTGATGTATGGATGTACATACATACAGAGTTGTACCATGAAGAAGGCTGAGTGCTGAAGAATTGCTGCTTTCAAACTGTGGTGCTGGAGGAGAGTTGAGAGTCCCTTGGACTGCAAGGAGATCAAACCAGTCAATCCTAAAGGAAATCAGTCTTGAATATTCATTGGAAGGACTGATGCTAAAGCTGAAGCTCCAATACTTTGGCCACCTGATGTGAAGAACCAGCTCATTGGAAAAGACCCTAATGCTGGGAAAGATTAAGGGCAGGAGGAGAGAGGTGGCCAACAGAGGTTGAGGTGGTTGGATGGCATGGACCTAAGTTTGTGCAAACTCAGGGAGATAGTGAAGGACAAGGAAGCCTGGCATGCTGTAGTTCATGGGGTGGCAAAGAGTGGGACACGACTTAACGTCTGTACAACAACAAAAGAGATACCATTTATTGACTGCTATTGGGCTTCCCAGGTGGCACTAGTAGTAAAGAGCCCACCTGCCAATGCAAGAGACAAAAGAGATGTATGTTCGATCCCTGGGTCGGGAAGGTCCCCCAGAGGAGGGCATGGCAACCCACTCCATTTGCTTGCCTGGAGAATCCCATGGACAGAGGAGTCTGGCGGGCTACAGTCCACAGGGTTGCAGAGTCAGACTGAAGCGACTGAGCACTGAAATATAAAAGGCCAAAAGAAAGAAAAAAATAGGAAAGAAAAATAATTTTATTTTTAAAGTTGATATGTAGTTTTTAGTACTTAAAATAGTCTGTCTGACACTGCTGCTGCTGCTGCTAAGTCATGTCAGTCGTCCAACTCTGTGTATTAGATACTTAATAAATATTTGAATGAATTATTGAAGTTTTCTTTTTAAAGAGGGAGTTATCAATACTTCAGGAAACATGTTCTACTTGCCAGCTAGTTCATACATAGTTTAGCCAGAGGAGAGTGTGATCCAAGTAGAATTCATTAGAATTATCTTTGGCCAAAAGAAAGTGTAGATTTTGTTTAAGAATTGAAACCCTTTTTATGTCTTTTATCAAGAATACAATTTTTAGGAATCATCTGTGTTAGGAAAAACTATACTGACGAGTCTCTGGATTTGTTATAAAGAAGATTTAGCGTGCCTTGATGTTATCTGTGCCTTTATTATGATTTGTGTAGTACTTGTTTTGTCATGGCAAATACACAAAGGTAAAAATGAAGAATTGTAAAAATATGTAGGAAGGTTTATAAGCCAGTTGGTCTAGCCAGTATACAGGCTTTATAGTTATTATTTGGTCATTGCTTTCTGTAGCAGATGATACAGAGTAATACGCTTTGGACTCTAGTAGCAGTGAGCTTGTGATATTTCTTCTGGAGGGCACTATATGCCGTATAGTCTTTTCTGATAACACATAGGCTTTCTAGGCCTATCCCAGTGATCTTGTAAAACTGGAGCAGGCTCAAGACATTTCATCTTTTTAGAATAATAAAACCATTTAATTGATTTTGTGATTTATTTTTGATTGGCTTAATTTAATGATTAAAATGAGGCCAACTCTGAACTGGTCAGTCCTAAACTGATCGTTGAATCTCTTAGTAGACCTAACAAGACTTCTTTGCCTGAAACATCATTGCCTTCACTTACTCTTCAAACAACATGATGTTAGATCCCCTCATTTATTCTCATCTATTTCCTTAGATTTTTAAAGTCTTTTTAAAGTTCCACATTCAGAGCTAAGCACAGTTCTCAAGTAGGCTAGTTTGCATAGAGAAGAATGTCATTTCCGTCCTCAGACATTACTTTTAATGAAACCTGATTATCAGCATTTTGGGCAGCCAGCCATATCACATTTTGTCTCACAGAAATAGATTTTTTTTTTTTTAAGTCCTAGTCTTTCTCACATATATCGGGCCATTTTGTTGATGTTAATTCTAAGTGCATGACTTTATATTTATCCTTATTAAAGTTTATCCTGTTAGATTTAGCCTTCTATTCCAGCCACTTAGGATTACTTTAAAAGTTGATTTTATAATATATGATATTGCTTTCCCATCCCAGATTCCTGTCATTTGCATATTTGATCATCATCCTGTTAAGTGTCCTCATCCAAGTCATTTATTTATAAGAAATGTTGCAGAGGACAGGTTTCCCTGAGGTCCTGTGGAGTTTCACTAAACCTTCTTCCAGACTTACCCTCACTGTAGGTGCAGTTTGCATATAGTAGTTATCTTAACCACTTGACAGAATACATATGTTTCACCTTCAACAAAGATCTCAAGAGAGACTATTTTATACATTGCTGAAATCCAGAAATATTTATGTTCATAACATTCCTTTGTCCAACCACATTTAAAAAGGAAAATGAGGTACTTTGGTTATGGTTTCTAGCGATCCTTGATGCCCTGCGTGAATACTCACAATCTGTTCTTTTAATGGGCTTCCCTGGTGGCTTAGCGGCAAAGAATCCTACTTGCAGTGCAGAAGACGCAGGTTCGATCCTTGGGTTTGAAAGATCTCCTGGACGAGGAAATGGCAACCCACTCCAATGTTCTTGCCAGGAAAATCTCATGGACAGAGGAGCCTGGCAGGCTGCTGTCCCTGGGGTCTCAAAAAATCAGACACGACTGAACAGTTGGGCATTCTTTTTTGGGGGGGGCATTCTTTTAATAGCTGTTTCTGCAGTCTTGCCTTGGATTTCATATCAGATCACTGTGGTGTAAGGTGTGAAGAATATACTCTCTTTTCATGTTGAAAATTGCTACTACAGACATAAAAAGCTAGTGATGTTTGGCATTATCAGAACCATGAGATTTGTCTGAGTTTACATACTGAGTGTCACCTATAGATCTCATCTTCTCATTCCCTAATTTTCCTGGTGTACAGTTTCATCCAAGTATGTAATTTCATTCCTGGCACTTTTTGATAGTCTCCTTATGTATTGTGATCCATTAATCCCATATTTGGTCTTCTTTTTCTATTCTTAAGATGGTGTTTCTTTACAGAAAAGATAGAAGAAAAACCAGGAATTGAGATGTTCTCCTGTCTCTTTTTTATATTAATTATGTGTCATATACAACAAAAGGTGGACCTGTGCTTTCCCTTACCTTTTTTTGCAGGTCTCAGCACAGTCTGGGCTTCAACTCAAGCTTGTTCCTTTTATATATTGTTGCCACTTTTTAAAATATAGTTTTCCCCTTTTATATATGTATATTTTTCTTGTGCATGTCCAATTCTGTGTTGATTGGTGAGCTTTCCATCCACTCTGTGTGGATACCTACCTTCTTTTTCCCCTTTATCTCAGATAACTTGGGATTGGCAGATTTCATTTTTGAGGACTTTTTTTTCATCTCAGACCGTGAGCTTGGGTCCTGTCTTCTTCACTGTTTGAACCCTGCTCTTACTGTGTTCCTTATTCTTCTCCCAGCTTACCTGGCTTGGTTGCTTTCATTTGAGGCTCCCAGCACTTCCT
This sequence comes from Dama dama, assembly GCF_033118175.1. Classification (NCBI taxonomy): domain Eukaryota; kingdom Metazoa; phylum Chordata; class Mammalia; order Artiodactyla; family Cervidae; genus Dama; species Dama dama. Next base: position 45,018,798 of record NC_083683.1, read on the forward strand.
CTTTTGCAATCAGTTTCTCTTTCTTGGTCAACTTAGATTCAGAATTATAATTCTTGTCTCTTCTGTTTTCTGGATAATAAACAACTAGCCAGGCAGACTTTTTTTTTTTTTTTTTTTAACCATATATGCTGCTTTTTAGTTGAAAAATCTTCACCAGTTGATCAGGTAGCAAACATCTTTTATCACTTGTGACAGAGGACGCTTACCAAGAAAGTTAGCTGATTTCACCATTACTCAGTAGTTAGGGCATCTCACTGGCTTCATAGTAAAACTTTCAGGGCATCTCTTCTTGCCAGGTGTCCTCCCTTATCTGCCCTTCCATCCTTCCCACAAATCCCAGGAAATCATTCTGCTGTCGTCTCCTCTTTAAAAGTGTCATAGCCAGTTATTTACTGGATACTTTTTTTCTTTTTATTTATTTATTTTTACTTTTTTTCTTTTGAGGCTGACCTCAGAGTAGGATGTATAGTCTTTTCCGTTCTTGTCCTTTCATGCTGTAACTAACATAGGAATATTGACATGTTTTCTTTTCATCGTGATGGAGTCTAAAGTATTATAAATAGGGAAGTTAGACGTTCATGGCATCTTCTTGTCCCAAGTTAGTTTCTAATTTCCTTAGTTGCTATGGACACCTTTCTGTTTACCTCTCTTAACTCAAGGTAAAGCTCATCAAACCTCTTCCTCTCTTTGCTGCAGGCTCTCTAGAAGAGGGTTCGGGAACTGGCAGGCCTGAGGGAGAAGGTTAAATTGTAGGTGTGCACTAGTAGAGACCATTCAGAGGCTGCCTTATCTCAAAAGGGTAATTTATACGTCGGGGGGCCATGAAGCGGCTCCTCATGGAATCCCAGTTACGAACAGGAAAGCGCGTACCTGATACTGTTCCTTTTCCTCAATGACTTCCAGTCAGATGCTTTCTGCTAGCCCTCTACACTCAGGGGTGGTTTTCTACTTAGTGGCACAGATTTTTAACATGCAGTCAACTTTAACAGGTAAGGTTTCTGTATCCTTACATTTAACCAGAGATACTGTGAAATGTTGAGAATTCATAAATGATCAGAATATATTAGGACTGAATATTCTGGAGAATGCAGGCAAATAAACAAAAATATAAATCATGTCAACAAGTATTTCAGCACACCAAGGAGTAGTTATTCCCTTTAAACAGCTCATGTTTCACTGGAATGAATTAAGTATATGAGGCAGAGAATACAATAAAATGCTAAATTGGTAAGAACCACTTAGAGTTCACGAGAGTTGGTTTTCCAAAGCGGCACTCAGTTTACGTCAGAGAAGGAACAGACTTCCATATTTCAAAATTGTTTCCTGCTGAACTGTTATTGTTGTGGGATAAGCAGGGCCCTAGAGCTGTGTTTATCAGTGACCTTTAGCCTTCACTTCTAAGAATGTGGAGCTGAATGGATTCTTGCTCCCACAGCAGAGTAAAAGCAGCTCATGTGGCAAGAACACGAGTGATTATAATCAAGGATTTTAGATTTTAAAATCTCTAATGAGGGAGTACTTGGGTTGGCTGTACTGTTCTGAGTTGATTTTAGGGGTAGCTTGTAGAATCAGTTTTAGATTTCTAGCCTCAATTGACAGCCCTTTGCTTAGTCACGAGGGGCTAGGTATAATGCCACATTATATTGAGAAGACTAGAAACTGTTGTTATATATTAACCTCACTAGGCACTGATAACTTGAGAACAAAACAACACAACCACCCTACATTTATAGTGTTTCAGCTGTTGCTATGTTGCAAAATCTGATTGGCCTTGATTCTTGGTAGTCATCAGGAATCTTTCAAGGAACCATCAGGTATGATGCATTTGGGAATGATAAGGCAGCTAAGACTCCTGAAGACTGATATCATGTTTCTTAATTTTGCTTTACTTTCCACACTGTTTGCTATGGAAGCAGTGGTAGCTTCCTCATTTTCCTGAGAAGAAGAACTGGGACAGAGTACTTTTCTAGAAACCCCAGTGCTTCTACGTTTTATACTGTTATCTCAAAGGTACCATAGTACATCTCCCCTGACAAATTAATGTGGATAGAAAGGATTCCCTGCCTTCTCCACCCTTAACACCACGGTGTGAACAAAGGACACACGCCTCCAGACCTGAGGAAAAGGAAAGCACGCTTTGTTTTTCTTGCTTTTGAAATTCTTTTTGGCTGTAAGAAACCTGTGTTTCATGAATACTGGTTTGCATCTCGGCTTCCCGGATTCAACTCATAATGCATATAGCCTTGCTAAACATTAGATGTCAGTTGAAAGAGAAATTTCTTTCTTTTCTGACCCTCCTTTTTTTTCCTTTAGCATTTATACCATTAAATTTTTATTATGTGTATTCTTAGATCAGTAATCAGAACATTTGTTGCTTGTTTTATATTCCAGTAAGACTTACGATGTTTTTGTGATTTGCATGGTTATAGTCATTTTTCTATAAATGATTGTTTTTGCCTGAATGTAATAATTTTATAATCTAATGTTTGGGAGACTGCTGAGGGATATAGGTACACATAAGGAATTGCCTTTCCACCTGTGCTTAGTAAAGTTGATGTTGATCTCTTGTTTATAATATAAGCATAATATTTAAATTATAGGTAAAAGTTTGAGTGTATTTCATTTTGAATGTGGAGAATGTTGATGAGTCACTGCATCCCTGACCTCTAACCTTTTAGTGTCAACTGTTTATGTCGTGTATCTTTTACCTTTCTTTTATATGTGCAAGTACGCTGTGTCCTATGCATATTTTTTCTATTTAAAAAAACACTTTATTATAGAAAATTTCAAACATATATTAAGAAAATAATGATTTTGTACACATCCTCTTGTACGTATCCCCCAGCTTTAAATATTATGTATTACGACTCTTTTATAGATTCTTTACTACCAGCACCACCTGGGAAGCCCCTACCATTTCTCATCCTCCACTTACTAATTTTTTTTTTTTTTTAGTAAAATTTATATATGTTAACGTGAATTTCAGCTGTACTTTACAACTGTGTAATCCATATACCTAACATAATATAGAACACTTTTATATTCTAGAAAATTCCCTTGTATACCTTCACGGTTGACCCCTGCCCTGGTAGGAAGTCACTGTCCTTTTTAATTTTGCTTGTTTTAGAACATCATATATCATGCATTATATTAATATATTCATTTTTCTGATTTCTTTGGTTCAATATCACATCTGTGAGATTCAACCATTTTGTTGAGTTCCTTGTTTTGCTGAGTAGTAGTCCATTGTATGAGTATGCTGCAGTTTATATTAAATATATCCATTTTCTTAGTTATGAACATTTGGACTCTTTCCAGTTTTTGCTTGTATGCTATGGATATGTATGTGTAAGTCTTTGGCTGGTCTTATACTTTCATTTCTCTTGGATAAATATCTATGAATAGAATTGCTGGATTAAGGGGCCAATGCATGTTTACTCTTGTAAGAGACTGCCTACCATTTTTCTAAAGTGGTTGCATCATTTTACATTCCTACTGGCTAAGGATGAGAGTTCTAGTTGCTCCACATCCTTGCCAACACTTGGGTTCTCCTTCCTCTTCATTTTAGCTGCCCTAGTGAGTATGTATACATAGTCTTTAAATTAAAATACATTTTATTTTGAGAATTTTGTGGCATGTCTTGAGATAATAGGAAATGCTCTTTAATTTGACACAGCTCTTAAAATCCTTTTAAAGTTTGATCTGTGCTGAATGCTGATCATAACAGTTGGTCTCCAGGGCCCAGGATATTCTTTCTCACTAACCATGGCTAGAGGTTCTGACAGGAAATTATTGCTTATCTTTTACATCCATTTTAGCCCCTTATTATTTTCTAAATACTTTCCCATATACTTATTCTTGACAGCAGATGTGGTTCCCATTTTATAGATGAAGCGATGAACACTCAAAAGAACTTGCCTAAGATTTGCCCAAGGGTTTTAGAGACTGAAACCCAGGACTTCTAACTTGGTCCCCTACTGTTTAACTAGGACACCAGAAGGAGTAACATACTAGAATTCATCAGATATGTGTGTTTGGTTTGCAAGTTTAGATAAACTGATGGAAATATAAGAAGCTTTTTCTTGGAAGAGATTGCTGGTAGGGATATCTCCATGTTAGTTGTATTCCATAGAAAGTGAGTTGACCTTGAAATAATACTGGTCATTGATTTGTGCTTTTCATTTGGTTTCTTGGAATTTTGATTCTTGTTTAAATCTTTACAGTAGATGAGCTGATGTGGTTATAAAAATACTGCAGTTGGTGCCTTTCTGAGAACAAACACATCACCGAGTGTCCTAAATTGACATTTTGGAACCCTGCATACAATTTTCAGAGCCGTTTTAGGAACCCCTGTCTGTGATTCCTAGAAACGCTCTTTGGACACTTAAGTGATTTTTAGCAGTGAATGTCTGTCACTGCCCACATTGTTGGGGTCAGAGGGATATCCCAGCAGGTAACCTGAACTGGATGGTTAGGAAGAAACTTCACGGTGAGTAATGTTTATGGTTTCTGAAAGCAAACTGCAGTTAAAGGTTTCAGTATTAAATCTGCTCTTACACCATTGTCAGATGTTAAAGTCAGGCATTTGTTTTATTTTAGTGATGTCCTTGCACTGCCCATCTTTAAGCAAGAAGAATCAAGTCTGCCTCCAGATAATGAAAATAAAATCCTCCCTTTTCAATACGTGTTGTGTGCTGCCACCTCCCCAGCAGTGAAACTCCATGATGAGACTCTGACATATCTCAATCAAGGTGAGATGTGGTCTTACTCATTGGTATAGTTTATGGACCTACTGGGTTTGTGATATTTAATTGGGTACACTTACGTGTAAAAACTATACCTTTCTAGTGTGACCTGTTAAAGTCAAAAACTTACTTAAAAAAAAAATAAAAACTTACTTTAGAAATTTGAGTTTCAGTGTTGTATTTGATAAACATTACCAGTTTCTTTCCTCTGCCTGCCCATTTTTAGTTCCAATCTCCCTTTTTCTAATCCCTGTTCCCTGAACATCCCTGTTTGTTACTGTCTGAGAAGTATTACTGGATCCAGCTCTTTCATTTACTAGTTGTGTGACCTTGGACAAGTTGATTAAACTCTGCATTTCAGTTTCCTTATATGTGAAACTGAAATTGTTAATACCTTAGAGAGTTGTATCAATTAAATGATATAATTTATGACAAACATTTAGCATTGTGCCTGGCATATAGTAAAGGATTATAGTTGTTACTAATACTAATACTGTTACACTCATGTGTATTCAGACAACTGAATTTTATTCTTTTTGAATCTTGAGAAGTTAACCTATGATAAATATAATATATAGTTACTTTTTTCTTCTAGGACAGTCTTATGAAATCCGAATGCTAGACAATAGGAAACTTGGAGAACTTCCAGAAATTAATGGCAAGTTGGTGAAGGTAAAAGAAAACAAGAACTGACCCTTTTTGGATTAATATTTTTTCTTTTCTGAGGGGCTTGGTGGTAATGTCTCACCTACTATAGTGTGTTGGCAGAGTGGTAAACTGCTGTGTTATTTCTTAGGGGGCAGAATGAACCCACCTATTCACCTGGATTTTTCAGAGCTGTCAAAAGAGAAAACTTACCATACCAGGCCTGGAAAGTCTCATGACTCAGTGAAGTTCTTTTTGGGTGGAATAAAGTAGCCTCCTTGAGGTCTTTAGAGAAGTTCCAGTGTGTCTTTGGATACTTGGTCTAGTAGCAAGGAAACCAGGAGCTACTGTTGATGAATAGCAGTTTTCTTAGTCTGGACTGATAGTAATGAATTCACAGTATAATTGAGATGGAGGAGTTTGGTCAGCTGCTGTAGAAGATGATGAGAGAGATGTTAACACGCATCTCCACAATGTAAGAGTAACAAAAGGAAAGTTGATGGAAGTAGCCCTTAACTACCCTCGTTTACAGGTTGTATGGTGGGTTAGCAAGCAAGGGACTTGGTAAGAATTTCATATACATCTAAAGAACTGAGCCAGACATCACATGGTAGCAGTAGACACATGTAGTAATGCTTCCGGTGGGAGTTCTTTATGCCTAGTTACCAGTCAGAGCTAATGTAAGCCGTTTTAATTATGGTACTAGTTAACTATGAAGATTATATCTGAGCAATTATAAAGTTTGCCTGGAAATATAGAATGGTATAGGTTTTAAAGTAAAACAGGTCTCAAGAAAAATAATTTTAGGTTGTGTCTAGAAGCCAACTGGGGGTGACTCCTGCTAGTTTTCTTTGTCAGTACTGATTTTTAAGGGATCCTGTTATCATTTGATTTTGTCGTTTCCTTTTAGAGTATATTCCGTGTTGTGTTCCATGACAGACGTCTACAGTACACAGAACATCAGCAGCTGGAGGGCTGGAGGTGGAACCGACCTGGAGATAGAATTCTTGACATAGGTAAGTTAAGAGAATCCATTGCTTAGGAAATGCCTTTACCTATGGTCTGTGAATTGGTTTTCTTTACTTGACATTTGCCTTGACTCAGAATGCTCCAGGGGCTTAATTAACATGAACTAAGCATAAAATATTACTGGTATAATGGTTCCAAAATTCAAGTTGAAAGTGTCGACACTTCAGTTCTGTAACAACTGCATCCATTACTAAAGAGTGATTTTTGTTTTTGTTTTTTAATTTAGTTGTGGTAAAATATATATAAGATTTGCCATTTTAACCATTCTTAAGGATATAATTCAGTTGCATTAAGTACATGCACATTGTTGCAGAAACCATCACTACCATCCATCTCTATAATTTTTTTCATCTCGCGAAACTGAAACTCTATATCCGTGAAACAACAATTTCTCATTCCTTCCTCTCCCCAGCCCCTGGTAACCACCATTCCACTTTTTATCTGTATGAATTTAACTGCTATAGGTGCTTCATATAAATGAAATCATTCAGTATTTGTCTTTTTGTGACTGGGTTATTTCAGTTAACATAACCCTCAAGATTCATACATATAGTAGCATGTGTTACAGTTTCCTTCTCTTTGGGAACCCTTATACACTGTTGTGGAAATTAAGTTGGTATAGCCACTGTGGAAAACAGTATGGAGGTTTCTCAGAAAGCTAAAAATAGAACTATCATATGACCTAACATTTCCACTCCTGGGTATGTATCTAAAAGAAACAAAAACACCAATTCAAAAAGATACATGCACCTCAACTGTTCATCAGTTCCCTTAAGTTGGACTCTTTGTGACCCCATGAAACGCAGCACGCCAGGCCTCCCTGTCCATCACCAACTCCCGGAGTTTACTCAGACTCATGTCTATCGAGGCGGTGATGCCATCCAGCCATCTCATCCTCTGTCGTCCCCTTCTCCTCCTGCCCCCAATCCCTCCCAGCATCAGGGTCTTTTCTAATGAGTCAACTCTTCACATGAGGTGGCCACAGTACTGGAGTTTCAGCTTCAGCATCAGTCCTTCCAATGAACACCCAGGACTGATCTTTAGGATGGACTGGTTGGATCTCCTTGCAGTCCAAGGGACTCTCAAGAGTCTTTTCTCCAACACCACAGTTCAAAAGCATCAATTTTTTGGCACTCAGATTTCTTCACAGTCCAACTCTCCCATCTATACATGACCACTGGAAAAACCATAGCCTTGACTAGACGGACCTTTGTTGGCTCTGCTTTTTAATATGCTAGCAGCATTATTTACAGTTGCCAAGATGTGTGTACAACCTAAGTGTCCATCAACAGTTAAATGGATAAAGAAGATGTGGTACACACACACACATACATCCAAACTCGACAGTGTTAGCCTCTCTTCATGAATATACTTTTAGTTCTGGCATCTGTTCTTGATCTCTTATTGGTTATTATCTCCTATTGGTAAACATAGTTGCTAAACAGACCTAAGTATTACTAATTTTATCTGAGAAAACACTGGTTCTCCTACAGATATCTTGATATCCGTTTGATAAACTGACTTTAGGATAAGTCCAACACAGCTAATAGTGTGGAGTGGGACCCACTTAATGCTTTGTTGTTTGAATCATTGATATTAAAACAGTAGAGAAGTTATAGCATAGTTATAATAGCAAATATTAGCTGGCCTTATCCCTCAATTTGAATTATTAATAGCAGTCAGGAAATAATATTTAAATATATGCCATATGGAACAGAAAGTAAAGTTCTAAAGCCCATTCATTTTCCTCCCCTCTTGAGTATAAGTTGTGTCATTATATTACAGGATTCTTTGATGACTTCATGAGTCAGCATCAACTGTTATGTTAAATTTACCCATTTATATTTGTGATGCAGTGATTTCTGTCTTTATTAGGACACTCTGCTTTATCCTTCTATAACAATCCTCTTAGTTTTTCTCTAGCAGTAACACTGTCCTTAAAACTGTAAGTGAAGCAGACTGTAAATTAAATTTTTCATGACACTAGAGCCAGTGCATAGACTAAATTTATCTTTAAGTAGAATTCTGGCAAATTAAAAAGAAACTATTCATAAATTGTCTTTTTAAAGTGGAAAAGAGATGCTCAGAAGGAAAGTACTTAGATCAATTTTAGCTCTAATTGAACTCTTTTTTGGCAAAAAAAAAAAAAAAAGAGGTATTAGGGTATCTTGGTAATTTGGGACCAATGATAGAAGAATCGGTGCTTTCTTATTTAAACCCAGTAGCACCCAGAATTGTTCAATGATCACCATTTATTTCTCAGATATCCCAATGTCTGTGGGTATAATCGATCCTAGGGCTAACCCAAACCAACTAAACACAGTGGAGTTCCTGTGGGACCCTGCGAAAAGGACGTCTGTGTTTATTCAGGTAAGACACTGTGGACAGGGCTCCAGTTTTAAAAAGGATACCTTACCGCCAGTTTGGTCCTTAAAGGATAAAAACGTATTGAATTTGAAATCTTTCCAGGGTTACAACCTGTAAACTTCTAAACAAGTGCAGACTTCTCAACATGTAAAAGCAAAGAGGAGTTTCTGAGTTGCTCTTCCCAGTTTATTTGTTTCTCTCAAAAATACTTGCTAATGCCTGCATAATATTTTATTCTTGAGATAAACTTACATAACAGTTGTCTAGCATTGAGACTGTCCTCATTTTTCAGTACTACCAAAGAAGTTATTTTGAACATCTTCATAGTTAGAATTTGATTTGCATATCTGATTATGTCCTTTGGGTAGACTGCCTGAAAACTCTTATTTGTAATGATAGCCAGTAGTTTATTGAGTGCTTCTCATCAGATAGTCACTGTGTTAACACTTTTTACCCATGATTTTAAGACTTTCAACAAGAATCCTGTGGAGTAAGAATATTCCTTGAGTCTTAGATAAGTTAATAACTTACCCAGGCTAGTATTTGGTCAACCAGGGCTCCACTGTGAAGATTTATTAAGATCTTGGACTTTATGCAGTAGCCTAGCAAACAGTTTTCTTCCTATTGCTCATGAGCTTTCATATTTACTATTCTCCCAGCATGGATGATGCCTTTGTTTTCTAAAATCTACCATAAATTTCAGGAGAGTTTCATTAACAGAAACCATTTCTCTTTTATGTTAACTCTGTCTTTTCTGAAATAATTAATGAATTCCTCAGAGAAGCTTTTTGTTAACATTAGAGCTGTACATTTACTTTGTTTGCATTTGTAAATCATTGACGTTTTCCTCATTTCCTCATGAGAGTAAAAATTCTTCATGATCAGAAAGAGTATGTTTTTTTTTGTAGGTGTTTAAAGGTTTTGCTGTTGCCCTAAAATGTTGCTGACTGGTTTGGCTCCTAATAGTACTGAAACCTGGCTGGATGGTGTATTCTTTTCAGGTGCATTGTATTAGCACAGAGTTCACCATGAGGAAACATGGTGGTGAGAAGGGAGTGCCATTTCGAGTGCAAATTGATACCTTCAAGGAGAATGAGAACGGGGAGTATACTGAGCACTTACACTCAGCCAGCTGCCAGATCAAAGTCTTCAAGGTATTCCTGGGCTTTGTGCTGGTCCTTGGACTTTTTTTCCTTGTCTTTCATTTGCAACGTTAGCCACCAAGTGAGAGAGTCAGCTTGTCTCTTTTCAAAAACTATGAAAGCCCCCAACCTTAATTAGAGTTAGTGAAATAACTACTGAGCTGCCCAGTAAAGAAGTTTAAATAGGGATGGTGGGAGAAGGGGAACTTGGAAAAGGGATTGTAGGGATATCATATGGATAAATATCTTCTCATTGCAAGATTCATTAATATGAAAGTATTTGGAGCATGACATGAAGTCCCCCTTTACCACTCTTACCCTGACGCCCCCAACCTCTCCTCAGAGGTAACCAGTGTCAATAATTTCATATATATTTTAATTCACTTCTGTGCTCTTATGTACACATGTACATAGATATACACGTATTTTCCTTTCTTTGAAACATAAACAGAATTGTATTGTATGAATTGTTTTGAAGCTTGCTTTTTGCATAACTATGTGCTTTAGAGATTTTTCCATGTCTGAAGCTATAGATCTCTTACCTTCAATTCCATTACACATTTAAATATCCCATTTTCAGACTTAGATTTAACGATGGATCTTGTCTTTACCTCATTGTATATATACCTTTTTGTTTCACAAGTGATTATTCTAAGTTTGTAGAAGTAATGTTGAATCGAAGGGTGAGTACTTGAGTTTAAAATGGAATATTTCTCCTTTCAGCCCAAAGGTGCAGACAGAAAACAAAAAACAGATAGGGAGAAAATGGAGAAACGAACACCTCATGAGAAGGAGAAATATCAGCCTTCCTATGAGACGACTATACTCACAGAGGTAACAGTATTTCTTTGGGTGACAGTTTCAATCAGAACTTTTTACTCTTAAAAGAAATATCCAGTTATTTTGTAATTCCGTATTGACCCTTGAACATCACAGGTTTGAATGTCATGGATCTATTTATACATAGATTTTTTTTTTTTCCCTGCTAAATATGTATTAATACTAGGGCTTCCCTGGTGACACAGTAGTAAAGAATCAGCCTGCTGATGCAAGAGACTTGGGTTCAATCTCTGGGTCAGGAAGATTCCCCCGGTGGAGGAAATGACTACAGTCCATCAGGTTGTGAAGAGTGAAACATGACTGAATACGCAGACAACTGTGGATTACAGTACTACATGGTTTGCAGTTGAATATAGGGGGTGCAGATACAGGGGACTGACTATCAGGTTATACCCAGATTTTTGACGGTAGAGAAGGAGATGGTACCCCTAACAGCTATGTTGCTCAAGGGTCAACTGTATACATATTATCATTATGTTGTATACCTAAAACTAATACTATAAATATTTGTCAGTTATATTTCAATTTAAAAAAAAAATAGAAGAAACATCAGTTCTAGTCTGATCAAAACTTATTTGTCCTCTTATTTGTGAGGACTTATGAGGAATTAAGATTTACTAATCAAGATGTGCTTTTTGAGGGACTTCTCTGCTGGTTCAGTGGTTAAGACTCCACGCTCCCAATTCAGGGGTCACAGGTTCAGTACCTGATTAGAGAACTAAGATCCTACATGCTGCACGGAATGGCCAAAAAAAAAAGGTGTGCTATTCGACAAATGAACTTATCTACAAAACAGAAATAGAGTTACAGATGTGGAAAACACACTTATGGTTACCAGGGGATCGGGCTCAATTGGGAGATTGGAATTGACGTACACACTCCGTGCAGTGCTGCGCTTAGTCGCTCAGTCGTGTCTGACTCTCTGTGACCCATGGACTGTAGCCCACCAGTGTCCTCTGTCCGTGGGGATTCTCCAGGCAAGAATACCAGAGTGGGTTGCCATGCCCTTCTCCAGACATATACATACCACTATATATAAAATAGATAACTGATAAGGACCTACTGTATAGCACAGGGAACTCAACTCAATACTCTTCAATGGCCTATATAGGAAAAGAATCTAAAAAAAAAAATAGAGTAGGTATATGGTATATGTATAACTGATTCACTTTGCTATACACCTGAAACTACTACCACATTGTAAACCAACTCTGTGTGTGTGTGTGTCTGCGCGCGCGTGCCTAGTTGCATCCAATTCTCTTCAACCCATGGACTGTAGCCTACCAGGCTCCTCTGTCCATGGAATTTTCCAGGCAAGAATACTGGAGTGGGTTGCCATGTCCTCCTCCAGAGTATCTTCCCAACCCAGGAATTGAACCTGCACTCTCTTGTGTCTCCTGCATTGATAGGTGGGTTCTTTACCACTGCACCACCTGGAAATAAAAAAAAAAAAAAAAAAAAGATGGGCTATTTAAGTAACAGTGTTTTGGTGGAACTCTTGAGTCATGTACTTTCTGCGTCTAAATTGTCCTTTGTTTTTAGTGTTCTCCGTGGCCTGAGATCACATATGTCAATAATTCCCCATCACCTGGCTTCAACAGTTCCCATAGCAGTTTTTCTCTTGGTGAAGGGTAAGTCTAGAAAGTGAAATTGGCTTGTTTGTCCTAAAAATATATTATTTCATTATGTCTCCATAAGCAAAATCTTCACAAGTCAGTAAGAATTTCTACTTGGTCAGTCTTTGATGGACTTATATATTAACTGAGGTTTGGATTATCTTCAAAAGAGACTTAAGTTTTATGTAGCCTCCCCCACCCCACCCCGTTATTTTATTTATTTATTTATTGGTCATGCCACAAGACTTACAGGATTTTAGTTCCTCAACGAGAGATTGAACCCAGTCCTCTGGACCTCCAGGGAATTCCCTTCTCCCCACTCTTAGAAAATAGCATCATGGTCAGTGTTTAGTGATTTGCAGACTGATTTTCTGGACTTTTCCCTGCTTCTTACTGCTTATCTTGAGGTTCTTTCACTTCCTGATTATAGCATGGTCATTGGGAACTGAAACACAGTTGTACAGACACTAGAATCTGTTTGAAAGTTGGCATAGATGCCTACTCCAGTTAAAAAAAAGTTGTATTCTAGTCCCAGCATTCAACACATTTTCTACATAGGCCATATTGAAATTTGAAATAGGTTGTGAAATGTGTGACTAGTTTGATTATGTTTGCTTTTGAGTTTATTTAGGCTCTATGTTCATGCTGCTTTTGAAAGTATTTAATTAAGGTAGCTTAGAGAATTCCCTGGTGGTCCAGTGGTTGGGACTCCACACTTCCACTGCAGGGGGCACGGGTTCAGTCCCTGGCAGGGAACTAGGATCCTGCAGGCTATGCACCACAGCCAAAAAAAGGGAGAGGGGTGGTTAGCTAAAACATTCAAAATGTAACTAACAATTAAGAATAAAACTAGATAGCAGTTGCAGAAGGAGTAGATAGATAACTAAGGCCCTAAGATAAGTTGATTACTAAATTTGAATTTTGCAGCAAAGGCCAAAATTTTAAAAAAGAAAAAGATATTTTTTGAAAGAAAAATCTGTTACCACCCTATGGATTATGCAGTCTACTTATAGAGAATTTAAAATATTATGCAAAACTTGAGAGTTCTAAAATTTTCTCTTTGTCATGTAGTTCAATATTAGGCTCTAATTTTTCTCTCATAAAAGAAGTAAGCGTTAGAGAAGAGGGACAAACTACTGAGCAAAAAGAACTGTAGGGAATACTCAAGGGTGTGGAGATAGCCCTTGGATCACAAATTAGTACTAATTTTTGAAGCTTTTTAAAAAATAATTATTGCGTTTTTTATTATAAAAGTGTGATCACATTTTATTATATACTTTTTATTCTAATTTTTCTTGTATCTATTTGTATATATTTGTATGTTTCACATAGTAGTAATATATTGATTACTTTTATATTTTGATATTTTTATAGTCTAATAAGCTCATGTTAGTATTGTTTATGCCATAATTTAATCAGTCCTAACTTACTGGATTTTTTATATTTTTTTCAATTTCTTCAATAATAAAAAATGACATAGTTTCTACTGCCTCCCACCCCAAAGTCTTTATGCTAAAATAATAGAGAATAGAAATGTTGGATCCAAGAGTTAAGAATGTTTTATGAGATAGTACAAATTCCTTTAAATCTCTAGCTTTAAGACTTAGAATGATGCAGAGTGAGACGACAAACCCTACTGCGTTTCATGGACTCATCCTCTCATTTTAAATGTTTCTTTAGAAATGGTTCACCAAACCACCAGCCAGAGCCACCCCCTCCAGTCACAGATGTAAGTCCAAAGTTAAATGTCAGTTACTGGCGATGTCTAATAATACTTTGGTGACTGTGTGATTCAGTAGAAATTCTCAACTTTTAGGGAGTATTATTCATTCTTTCACTAAGCAAACATTTATTAAATTTTGACTAAGAACCAGATACTATGCTGTATTTAAGGAACTTTCGGTCTAGTGGGAAGGATAAAGATGGAATTTCATGGATATCTTGCATGGTTAGAGAAAGAAGACCTGATGTATAAACAGCTTCCGAGCAAACTCTGTCTGAATGTGGGTGGATTTGGCTGTTGTAGTGTTTACCTTTTTAAAGTTGAGTCTGTTTAGTTACCAAAAAAAATACTTTCCCTTTTTCAGAACCTCTTGCCAACAACCACACCTCAGGAGGCTCAGCAGTGGTTGCATCGAAACCGTTTCTCCACGTTCACGAGGCTTTTTACAAACTTCTCAGGTTAAATTTGCTTATCCTTTGTTTTGCCATTGTGGGATTTCTTTTATACTCTAGGAACTCCTGATATTCCTGTGTTATTTTGTGTGTGTGTATTGGGGGAGAGAGGGGTGGCTCTTAATGCATTTTTCTGATTAAATGAATTTCATTGAACTCTTCAGATTTTCTCACCAGTTGCAACTGTGCTGTGAAATACTCAAAAAGAAAACCTCTTAAACTCATTTTAATTTTAAAATATTTATTCTATACAATACCTTTAAAATATATTATCCATACAGTATTTTATCAAGGAGCATTGCACATAGTCTGAAATTTCCCCCCTGATATTACTATATTATATTTTCTTTGCACATTCCACTTTTATTTAGCATCTTCTATATACCATGTATGGTAGGAATATATAAATAGATAAGGCATAGCTCCTGTTCAGTTATCATCTAGCATCAAAGAAAATCCAAATCAAAATAAAACCTTGAAAGAAGGAAAACAAATAGTTGTGATGCATTAGATAAATGTAGACAAAGTTAAGCATTTGGAGAAGGGTCTGGAGTTAGGGAACATGCATGATGCATGAGGTAAATCTTGAGGGCTGAGGAGGAGTCTGTTAGTCAGAGAGTGGAAGGATATTTTAGGCAGGAGGAACAACTTACTTATTAGGCATGATCAGTATGATGAAAGCATAGGGTTGAATGAGTAAGTTAATTGGGTCAGAATTGAGAAGGGAGAGGATACAGAGGCCAGGTCATGGAAGGCTTTATATCCCATGCAAAAGATTATGACTATAGCTTACTGGTAATGAGGTGTCCTTGTAAGAGTCCATTTTAAAAGTCATTAACAAAGAAAATCTTTACCTTTATCACCCATTTGCTTATATTTATTCCAGGAGCAGATTTATTGAAACTAACTAGAGATGATGTGATTCAAATCTGTGGCCCTGCAGATGGAATCAGACTTTTTAATGCATTAAAAGGCCGGTATGTAATTAGCGTTAAAATATCAGTGGGGTTGGATTCCAAATGGATTTGGATTCAGGGGCTCTTCAGAATACTCTTTGTGCAGCTAAATACATCTTGTCAAAACATTCTATTTGAATGCCAGCTGTGTGCCAAATAAAGATGAAAATTATCTTTTCCTGTACTTGATCCAAGAAATTCCTCATGATATTTCATTTTTCATTTCCAGGTAGCTTTTTTCATTTAATTAAATATTCATTGTCCCTATTATGAGCCATTAGGCTTTGGTGATACATTGATGAACTTTCTTGAGAGAGAGAGAGGAAGATGATATACAATAAGTATTTTGAATAGTAATAAGTGTTTTAAAGAAAAACAAACAAAAACAAGATTGTAGCTTGTAGAGTACTCAGAATATAGCCAGGGAAGACCTTTCTGCGGAGGGGATATTTAAATTGAGTTATGAGAAGGATGGAAGCTTTGGAGTCATGAGGGAAGAAGGTTCTATGCAGAAGAAACAACAGGTACAAAGGTCCTGGACTCAGTTTTACTAGATAAGAGCTCATTCTTAGGTTTTGGCAGGAATTCATGGAATGTCTGCTTAATACCGAGTAAGAGTAATGCCTGAGAGTAATTAAGCAGAATAATTAATGTCTGCTTAATTTCCAGTCTCTGTTTGGGATTTACAATTTAAAGTAGGTAGTGGTAATATTGATGGAAAAAAAAAAAAATACAGGTCAGTGCCATAGAACCAAATCAGTGACTCAATAATGAAATAAGATTATGAAGTATTTTTGTTTATTATTAGAGATATTAAATCAAGTTGGAAACTTTTAAGCAAAGAGGTGAAATTCAAGGGTTGATTACTAGCTGAGAAAGAATGGATCATTCATTTTTAAATGTATGATCTACAGAGCATTTAGAAGTAGGAAGGAATAAGATGATCAGAGCAGGAGGTAATTCAGTATGGTTGTCTGTGAAGAAAGAACAGAAGAAAGACTAAAGCGACTAGGTGACAGTAACGAGGGAAATAAGATTTTCTAGTCTGTGGCATTGGTGCTCTTAAGTAAAAGGTATATCTTTGCACCTTACAAAATAGTGGCTCATACATAGTGAATCTTTCTAACCTTTACATCAAAGGTTACAAACTCAGTGACTACAGAGGCCACGTGTAAATGAGTGACAGTCAAGTCTAGGGTGTGCTGAAGAATGCATGCGCACCATGCCTGTGGGACAGCTGATTGGGTTTTGCTTTGTAGAATGAGGACCTTGGATTTTTCAAGGAAAACCAAAGATTCAGAGGTTGATGATGCCTTCTGTTGGAATGAATTCAGTTAGACACACACACACCCCAGTGAGGAGTAATAATTCATAGCAAATGAGCCGCACTGGTCCAAGGGCTGCCAGTTTTCAGCCTGTGCTCTATGGTATTAATGTAGATACACAAGTTCTTCCGTAAAATGTGCTCACCATAAGAAATGTGACTAACAGTTTTTTTTTTTCCTCCTTCTCAGGATGGTGCGCCCAAGGCTAACCATTTATGTTTGTCAGGAATCCTTGCAGCTAAGGGAGCAGCAGCAACAGCAACAGAACCAGCAGAAGCATGAGGATGGAGACTCAAATGGTACTTTCTTCGGTAGGTCATTCTGGACAGGCCAGGACAGATGTGAAGAAAAATGAAGAGATGACTTACGAGCATGTGTGATGGGAATTTATCAGGCAGCAGAGTCAGGATTTGCTAAAAGTAATGGTAATTGCTCTAATGTTTATTGAGTTCCTAATATACACCAAGCACTATTCTTAGCATTTTTACAACTGGTGTCTCCTTATTGCAATAGATTTTATTGTTCTTCCCCAACATTTAGATGAGGAACATTGAGGCTTAGGGATGTTAAGTAACTTGCCCCAGGTCGCACAGCTGGCAAGTGATTGAGCTGGGATTTCCATTCAGGCAGTCTGCTTCTGCGTCCTTTAGAAAAAGTGGGCATTTGAAGTGATCAGATTGCCTTTAAGAGCAGAGAAACTCTGTGCTGACTGTCTTTGCTTTCTCCCTTTTGCAGTTTACCATGCCATCTACCTAGAAGAACTGACAGCTGTTGAACTGACAGAAAAAATTGCTCAGCTTTTCAGCATTTCCCCTTGCCAGATCAGCCAGATCTACAAGCAGGGGCCAACAGGCATCCATGTGCTCATTAGCGATGAGGTAGATTATTAGCACAGCTGAATCACCAGATGACAGTGATCTGTCTGGGCATATGACGGGAACAGGAGCTGTTCCATGGGGGCAGCATGCTGTTTTCCAAGACAAGACGTTTTCAAACATTTTTGTTTGTTTACCTCCTAAGATAATTTTTTTAAAACTGTGTATCCCCTTGCACATTTTTAGGTTGACTTAAAAGTTTTTGTTTTAAGTTTAAATAGTGGCAAAAAATGTGCCCATTTTGGGGCATATTATAGGACATATAAAAATGAAATGATTGCTTCACTTTTCTAACTATGTTTCATGTAACCTGAATACAAGAGTAGTTTAATACCACTGTCATCTGTTTAAAAAAATACATGAATATACTTTTTAACAATATTTATATCATTTCTTTGTTTTCTTTTTTTCTTTCTTTGTTTTCTTAAGCTGATATTTTCATTCACTTCCCCCATAGAATTTCATCTTACCCTAGTCTACTTTTATGCTTGAATGTCTTTTATTTGTTTTTCCTACCATATTTCTTTGAAACAAAAACTTGTTTCAGTAAAAATTTAAAATTATTTGTTCTGGATAGAATTATCACCATAATTATACAATTGATTAAAACAACATAAATGTATTATATATTTTGATATTTTGATAAGTAATTGTTAAACATTAAGAAAAGATTTATTAAAAGTACATCTGAGAGGTTCCCTGGTGACCTCATGGTTAGGATTCCGGGCTTTCACTGCCAAGGCCTGGTTCAATCCCTGGTCCAGGAACCACAAGTCATGTAACTTGGCCAAAAATAAATAAATAAACACAATACAGTGAAAGTGCATATATTAATGTGATGGATGAGATTACCTGATTCCTTACTCTCTCTCCCAGACACAGTTAATTCATAGATAAATACTGCCTATTCATTCATTAGAATGAAATAGAGTTCAACATCAATTTCATCCTGTTTTTTTCCCCTAGATAAGAAGTACTGTGGAATCTGATTCACATAAATTGATAGATAGGAATGGATGAAGTTTGCTATAATAGCATTGCTGGATTTTTTTTTTTTAACTTCTGGGTTATGTGCCAAAAATTACATAGTGATGGTATCAAACGTAGTTTTTAATCATCTGTCATTTGACAATTTGTGGTTAGGTCACTCCTCAAGTCTGATGAAAGGAAAGAACTGAAAACTTCATGGCTCCACGACTATATCACCCAGTCATTCTAGTTTTCATTTGCAATTACACTTTTGCATGCTGTAGGGTTTTATAGTCTAGGGCAGTGCATCTCCATAAGATTTCAGGAGGGTGAAACTCTTGCCTTTACTTTATAAAATGGGGAAAAGGAGTTTGAAAAGGGAAGTGAGAAAGGAAAACAAGAGGTTCTCAAGCGGTTTTAGGAGAGAACAGATATAAATGTTTAATTCCTCCCATATGGGCCTGTCTGGACCTATGTGCCCTTTGGAAAGTCCGGGGGTTAACCCAGGAAAATGCATTCTCGAACTTTAAGAAAGCTGTTTCAGAGTGTTTCGCTTTTAAAGCTTTTGAAAACTAAACAGGAGAGAAAACAAAACAAAGGATTGTTTTTCATTTATATCTAATATAATAAAAAGCCACATAGGCAAAATAAATACAGCAAACCAAGGTTTTTAATGAACAGCAAAACTTCCTGCTTTTTTCAGATGATACAGAACTTTCAGGAAGAAGCCTGTTTTATTCTGGACACAATGAAAGGTAATAAAAAGTAAGATAAATGCCTTTTTCGAAGGAGTCTGAGGGTTTTTTTTTTAAATAGTAATTCTTTGAGGAGAGAGGGAAAATATTAACCACCATATTTGAGATAAAGAATGTGACATTATTAGAGATTGCTTCTCTGTATGAATTGGCTTCTTGCCATTGTCAGAGTAGACAAAGTGTGACTTTCTGCCATCATCTTTTACCTTCCATGGACAAGTGATGAAATTGAGGCAAAATGTTGTTTTTCTAGTGTATATTTATTACACGTATTCTATGATAATTAATAAGTATATACTACACTTTGTCCTCCTGTTTTTTCTTTCTCTAAAGAACCTAGCACATATATTTTTCTCCTTCTGTGTTTTGGAGGTGACTAAAGATGATTCTTTTTTCTTTTTTTTACAGCAGAAACCAGTGATAGCTATCATATCATACTGAAGTAGATGTGGCTGCTGCTTCCTTCACCTATGTGAAATTCTCCTCTTGGAGGGGATCACAAATGGAGATTTGAAGGCTGCAGGAACCTGACCTGTCTGACTGTGTGGGGGAGGCAGAGGCAGAACCCCAGCCATCTATGTTGGGGCACACACAGATTTCTGCCTGACATGCATTTCTGCAACTGTTTCTTAGTTAACATTTCTGGATTCTATTGTTGTTGAATATCAATAGAAACTCCACATCATTTAGGGTGTGTGTGTAGGGCATAATGATGATGAGAATTGTGTGATGTTTAATGGAAAGATGTTAAATTCTGTGGTATGCAGCCCATGTAATTTTTTTTTCTAACATAAAAGCAAACATCTATATTCATAAGACTAGATCCTCGATCTTTTTTGCCTGTGAAAACTTCATCAAGGAAGAGAAATGTGAAGAAAGAACAAAATTCTTCTTTTAATTCCCCCATAATTCGATGACGAATAGTAATTTTGGCTAACACTTATTGCACATTTAGTTGTGCCAGGCAGTGTGATAAATTCTTTAAATGGATTATCTTGTTTAAATCCTCTTAATAACCCTGTATGAAGTAGGTAATAATGATCCCTAATTGAAGATAAGGAAATGGAGACACAGAGTGGCTGAGGAGCTTGGTGAGTAACAGGCAGCTAGTAAGATAGTGACATGAAGTGCAAACCCAGGCAGGCTGGCTCTTATTCACTGCCATCCATGACGGCCCCCCTCACAGTACTCTGTGCATGCCGTCATTTCTTACTGTGGCTCTTCTGGTGAATCACACATAAAAGTGAGCAAGAACTGACGAGTTAACACCTAAAGGGACAAACCAATCAAGAGCTATAAAAAATGAAAACACACTTTCAAAGCATCATTAGTTGTCAGAGTCACAGAATTTAAGGCAGTGAAAACCAGGGATTATCTGTTATTCCCCAAATTCACTATTCTTGAATGACCTCAAACTATTTATTAATGAGATAGACTAACCTCTGCTTTCTCTTTCCCCTCTCTGCATCTTCTCTTGGGATAGGAAGTTCTTTTACTCATGTAGCATTCTTTTGTATGAGCTTTACAATTCATTCCCATCCCATTCACATTCTTACCATATGCTTTAGTTCTTCTGATTGCAATTGTGTGCGCTTGTGTGTGTGCATGTGTAAGACTATGGGTCATTTTTTCACATGTAAAGTTTTACCCAGAAATCCCTCTACATGTTATGCTGAGGTGAAAAATGATAATGTTCAAAAGATTCTGTATTGGATTTGGATCTGTGTGTGTGTGTATTTTTAAGCATTTGATAAAGTTTAAATGTTTTTATACAGAGATTTTTTTGTTGTTGTTATTCATTAAAATCAGCCTGCAAATAGTCTTGATTTCTTTTGATTTGAAAGAAATTGAAAATTTTGAAACTGGAAAATTAAGTCAAATGACTTTATTTTAAAATTGACCTGGACAGCTTGACATATTAGGCCAAAATACTTTTTTAGTGATTGATTACTGGATGTCTCTATTTTTCTTTGGTGGGGGGGACATTTCTAATTGTGTTATGTTCCTAAGACTGGTTCTCAGCCTCAAGGGAGTAGTCAGCTGTCTCCCCAGCAGGCTGCTAATTTTTATTTTTATTTATTTTTTTATTCCAATCCTCCTGAATGTTAGGCTGGGAGGGTTGGACTTTTAAGGTCCTTTCTAAATCTGAATCTGTGACTCTTGTTTACTGTAAATGATACACAGAATTCTATTAATATATTTACTATAAATTTTATACTTGCTAATTTTTACTTGGAGTTAGAGGATTTTTTAAGAGTAGTTCTCAGATTTATATAGAGATGAATTTATATGTTTGTAATCATAGATCCTCAAATTAACTATAACATCTCTTAGGCTTTCTTTAGCTCAAAAAAAATATTTATAGTGCCAGTGCTATATAATTGGTAAGAACTGGTATAGTGATAGAACATTGTAATTATTCAGTTTCCTTTAAAAAATTTCATTTCTTCACTATCGATCTTTTCAATTAAATGAAAAAATTTAAACTAGCTTTTTCATAATGAAAGTGATACACAAAGTGATAAATTCAACAATAAATAACTTTTTCTACTTATAATAACTATTATAACATAATAAAATATAGCTTTTTCTACTTGTAGTCCTAGTCCCACTCTATAGAGGTAGTCACTGCAAAAAGTTTCTCTCAAACACACACACATATGCAGACGCGCTCATGTAGTATTAATGGTCTGCAGTTTTCTTTTTTGTGTTTAACATGTCTTGAACATCTTTCTATATTAAAATTTATAGTCTGACATCATTCTTTTGAAAAATGGCCATTCCCTATGAATGGCATTTAGGCTAAGTCCATTTAAGCATACATTCTAATAATTTTTTGCATTTATTTCTAAGATACCTTCCAAGAAATAAAGTTGGTTGGATTTTACCTCTTTAACCACGTGACAATTGGTATTTAAAATAAAGAAGATGGTTTAATATTTCCATTAGAGTGAGGCTATATGAGAAGGAGAAGGGTTAGATTTTAGACCCTCCTGAGAACTGTAGTAGCATCCTATCTGACTTAGCGTTGTCTGTACTGTTCCCTTGAAGTGTAATAGGTTCCCATCTAGAAGAATATATAGTATAAAGACTTGATAGTTAAAAGGGAGACACTGGAAAGACATTGGATCATTGCAGAACTCAAGGACTGAATACCAGTCACGACTTAAAATGTGACTACTAAGTAATGAGGTTCCATATTATGCCCCAATGATAAGAATGTTTGCCCACATAAATGATTTATTTAAGAAGCCATTTAAAGGGAGCGGAAATGGAGGTTGTCATTCTTTCTGGAAAGAGATTACAATATGACAAATACAAGACAACTAGAGTCTGAGAGACCTGAGAAAGAGGTCCTCATGAGGGGGTGGACGTGATTCCTGGAAGTCTGGCACCGTCAGGCACTGGATGCACTGTGAGGGGCAGAGCATGATCTGACCACTGAGTTGGAGGAGCAAGGGGAGGGAAGCTTGGCAAGTGGAGAAGGCTTGGCGTAATGGAACTAGCCATGTCTCATTTAGGCCTAATGAAAGAGTGTTCTGAAAACCCTTTGTACCCCCAAGTGTTCCGAGAAAGTCTTTTGTATGGGGTTGCTGCAGAGATTTGGGCTATCTTCAAACTTCCATGACGTATTGGCTGAAGCTTCAGCATTTAGTTTTGGAAGTAACACAAATTTCAGATGCAGATATTTGAAGTCAGGACTGAGTTTTTCCTTCTCCACTTAAGCTTTTTTCTCTGGCCAATACCTAATAATTCCAGGTAACTTGGGACCCAAGACTCAAACAGCCTTTGTATCATTTTTCTGAATTTTTAGTTGGCTTTCTTGGCTATGGATGGTTCCTCTATGGCAATCTGATCTGTTATGGCCTCTGCTGGTCTGTTATGAGAACTCCAGCCTCACCAGGAATGGCACAAATGCTCCCATCTAGCTGTATCTTTTTACTGATATATAAAATAGTCCTTCATTCTTCTGCTTCTCCTAAAAACTGCTCATATTTTCTCAGTTGTGAGCTAAGGTTTTTCCTGGTAAAATATATTTATTTTTATTTGTGATTAAATTTTTGTTTCATTATACAAACTCCAAGACTTAAATGAGGAAGAAAGATGCTCTATGTGATATGAGGACAATGGCATCAGTACTTGTTTTCTGTTTTATTAATACTTTCTTTCTCCTTGCTTCTTTTAATGACCTTTTATTTTACCTTTGATCTTAAACTCCCATCTATTTCTACTTCCTCCCTTTTTCCTCATCTTTCCTCTTCACTTCCAGATTTCTTCTATATTTTTCTTTATGAATACTGGCCTGTTCAACAAATTAATTTGGAAATTGCAACTAAATCTAGCATTTGCATTCTCAAATTCAGAGGTGTAAAAGTTGTTTATGGGCTTCCCTGGTGGCCCAGTGGTATAGAATCTGCCTGCCAATGTCGGAGATGTGGGTTCGATCCCTGATCTGGGAAGATCCCACATGCTGTGGAGCAACTAAGCCCTTGCACCACACCTAGAGCCTGTGTTCCAGAGCTGGGGAGATGCAACTGCTGAGCCCACTTGCCCTAGAGTTTGTCCTCCATAGCACGAGAAGCCACAATGAGAGGCCTATGCATTGCAACTAGAGAGTAACCTCCCCTCACCACAATTAAAGAAAAGCTAGAGCAGCACTGAAGACCCAGCACAGCCAACTTAAAAAAAAAAAAAGTTGTATATGAATTACAATTTTCAGTTGGATTAGTATCAATTATGAGAGAACTTGGTATTTAAAAAATACTAATGTATTACTTACTATGTGCTATGCTATGCTTAGTTGCTCAGTCATGTCCAACTCTGTGCAATCCCATGGGCTGAAGCCCGCCATGCTCCTCTGTCCATGGGATTCTCCAGGCAAGAATACCGGAGTGGGTTGCCATGCCCTCCTCCAGGGCATCTTCCCAACCCAGGGATCGAACCTAGGTCTCCGACAGTGCAGGCAGATTCTATACCGTCTGAGCCACCAGGGGGGCCCTCAGGAGGTAAACAGCAATCTGCAGTGATGAAAATGAGGAATGTGTACCTCACCAAAGCAGTACCATTTTGTATTATGTGGGATCTCTGGGGACATGAGTAATAACCTAGGTTTATTCTATTCTGTGAATCTGTGTTTTCATGTATTTGCGTAAGGTGAGGTACACATTCCTCATTTTAATCACCGCAGACTGCTGTTTTCTTTGAGTTCTTTTTTTTTTTTTAAATCACTGAATTGCCAGAGAATTCCCTCTTTCTGAATTCTCATGTCTAATTTTTCATTTAAGGGTTTAATTAATATCTTTCCTTAGACATCTGTATAACTTTGCTTCAGCCTTTCATTCACCTTTTTTAGGTTTATTAAGCTTGACTTCTCTA
The DNA here is from genome assembly GCF_033118175.1 of Dama dama. Taxonomy (NCBI): domain Eukaryota; kingdom Metazoa; phylum Chordata; class Mammalia; order Artiodactyla; family Cervidae; genus Dama; species Dama dama. The sequence continues at coordinate 45,043,613 of NC_083683.1, forward strand.
AATTCATCCTTGCACTCTAGCTCCTCAAAAATGGTTGTTATTTTGCTTTATTAACAGGTTTTTGTGTGTATTATACACTTATGTAGATCAATTTGTGAATGTCTTTTTTGAAACCTTCCTCGATAAAACATACAGCTTCTTGTTTGTGCTTTTCAACTGCTATGGCCCTGTCTTTCTCCCAGATTTGCTCTACTGATCTCTTTTGGTTAGTGTGGAATTAGTCACAAAGGTGCCTGTCTCTCTAGATCTGGATTCTAATTAAATGTAAATTAGTAAAGTAACATACAGCCTCAGGGCTAAATCTACAGATTCCCTGTCAAAAAACAAATAACAGTGGCTTGGATTTTTATCTTAACTCTTTTTCTCTAAGCATCTCAGCACATAGTATCCTCTGATCTATTCATTTTCAGCCTCCCAGGAGAGTGTACTCTTTTATCTTTTGTTTGGTAAAGAGTGGTTGTTAAAATGTACACTTTGGTGTCAGATGAACCCTTGTTCAAATCTCAAATCTCGCTCTTCCTGGATGTGACTTTGGACAAAACAATCTCTTAAACCCCAACTTTCTCATCTTAAAAAGGAGATAATTCTTAATTCATAGGATTGTTAAGGAGATTACAAAGGATAATAAATACAAAACAGTTATATCTTGTTGCAATTTTATTCCCTTGCTTAATAAATTTAGGATACTATTGAAGGCAAGATCACCTCTACATGTAGATATGACCAAAAGAGAGACGTATAAACATTGACCAGGATATAAAATTTGACCTTTGGTTTTTGTCTTTGTCTGTTGTTCTTGATCATCTTGTCTTTCCTTCCTACTTGCGTTTTTCGCCCCTAAAACCCACCCAACTATGAATTATGCATGGTCTGGAGTCTAACAGTCACATTTAGAATTAGATATAGTGTCCAATGTTATAATTTACATATTAATATTAGCATTTTTTTTTTTACTTATAACTTTTACTCTACTGCACTCCTGGTCATTTGACCTCCACAGGTCCTGCTTGGGCTGGAAGCAGAATCGCAATTATGAGTGAACAGGCACCATTGTAATAACTTACCTAGTGATTCTATTAAGACAATGAAATATGGTTAATAAGTGACTCTGTGAGAAGTGGTTGTGATTTGTTCTAACAATCCAGATGATTGTTTTGACTGATCTACAGCTTACTGGCAAACTGGATTCTGCTGTCTTCTCAAAGGATTTGCTAACTTTTCTTTGGCTGTCTTCTAATTTGTTGTCATTAACCAAGAAAGCTTGGGTATTGAGGCTGATGGTACTCTGACAAATTTCCCTGACTGATGCTCAGATTCTAGATGTGTTGGTATATGAAACACTTTTAGCCTACCCAACAGGGCCTTTGGGCTATTTTTTGTTACTCATCCCACTAACTCTAAACATTCTGGGGTCTTCTCTTCCTTTTTGATTCCTGTGTGTCCAGGAAAAACAGAATCATGTGAACATTTGTATCATACTGTGTTGTCAACAGTTTATACCACTATTTGACCTCCACAAAATCCTGTGAGACACATACTTTTATCCCCATTTTCCAGATGAGGAAGCCAAGGAACAGGGAAGTTACCTACCTTGCCAAGGCTCACACCATTAGTAAGAGGAGTTGGGGCTTGTAGTAAGGGCACCTGGCTCCAGATCTCATGCTCTTGGTTACATGTTATATCATGCCTAACTTTAGCAGATAGGTGGATGATCAGTACTCTAAGGATTGCCTTTTTGTGATCTGCTTTTTTCCATTTTGCAGTATTGTTTCTTGGTCTCTCAGAGTTTTTTATATCACTTAGGGGAGAGAACTGGAATTCTTGTCATTTTTTCCAAGTCACTTAACCTCTTAATTCTAAAACTGAGATGGCTTGATACCCAGTAGATCTGGCTCATAGTTCTTGGTGGCAGTGTAAGTGCACCATGCTTTAGAACCAGCCTAACCAGAGTTTAAATCCTGCCATCCATCCATTTGATAAATAAAAAGCTTCTAAATGCCAAATACCATGCTTTGTACTTGGTGCAGAGGATACAGTAAACAAAACAACTTCTTACTCTCATGGAATTTACTCAATTGATAAAAGACTGAAGGACAAATATATGTCAAACGGTAAATGCTTAAGAAATATAGGGCAAGGGTATAGATACTTAGGGGAAGCCCCCTTTTAGAAATATGGTTAAGGAAGTGTCTCTGATAAGGAGATGTTTGACCAAATATTAAGTATGGGTCTAGCTGGTGAAAGAGTGTTCCAAGGGAAAAGGTCCTGAGATGAGAGCATGATTGTCCTGTTGCAAAGAATCTAGTGGGCCAGGGCAGTTAAAACAGAGAGAGGGAGGGGAAATGTAAGAGACAAGCTGACGTACAGGATGGTGGCTGGTGAGGCAAGAGGATTCACCTATAACTTACAGGGCCTTACAGGTCAAAGGAGAGACCTGTTCTTCCTTTCTGAGCGAGACAAAACCAAGACTGGGTGTCCTTGGCAAATGACGTACAACATTCCGATTTCTGAGTCCTCGTTCTCCGTTTTAAAAATGAGTTGCAAAATTGTGAAGATCAGAAATCACGTAAGAAAATTTGGAAAGAAAACAATCCAGCAATACACGCTGAAGATTACTCTGCATTGCTTCTATTTTCTTCATACCCTGGGCAGGCTGCAGCACGTCGCGCTGCTTAAGACTTAGATCCCCTGAGCGAGGATAAGGGGGATTACGTTCCTTAGACCTGGAAGTGTGGGCCTGATGAAAGGAAAACGGGAGTTTTAGGCGAGAATTTGTTTAGTCATCGAAGATCTGGAGCTGAGGGTCTCCCCTCATCTTCCTCAAAAGGCTGCAGCGGCGTCAAACTCGCTTTCCCAGGCTGCAGCGGAATCGCCGCCTCCCGAGTCTGTTTGCCGGCGAATTTCGGCTCTGCGCAGGTAGCCGCCTCCAACTCCCGGCATGCCGCTGGGCGTAGGGCTAGCACGTAGACTCCATTTCCCAGCCTGCCCCGGGGCTCGGTCCGGACGTGCCGGCGCCTATAAGAGCCAGAGCGCTGCGGCCGGAGCCTATTGTTAGCCGGAGCCGGGGCGGTTCTGGGCGGCTACTGCCGGGGGGCGCCCGAGTTGTCGGAGCCGCCCGCCCTCTGCCGCCTGCCGGCCGACCTGCCCACCCACCGTCCCTCCCCGCCCTGCTGCCCTGGGAACTCCCAGACCGTCTGTGCGGCCCCGGGACTCGCTCTCTCTTCCCGTCTTCCTACTTGGGCTAGGGCGGCGGCAGCGGGGGCGGCAGAGACCATCGCGGGAGGAGGCAGCTGCGGCGGAGCCGGTAATGGGCCTAGGGGTGGGGATCGGAGGGTGCCTCCTCGTCCTTTCTCGGGATCGGCCCCCGGGCGACTGTGGAGGAGTGGTCAACCCAGAGCCGCGCGGATGGAGGGGTCAGAAATGAGGGAGGCACGGACGGCAGCGGTCGGGGGGCGGGGAGCTAGAGCGCCGCCGGGAAGGGAAAGAGTCGGGAGAGGCGTGGGAGCGAGGGGCACGGAGGACGCGGGCCCGGACTGCGGGGGCAGCTTAAGGGAGCCCGACGGGCGGCTTAGAAGCCGGCAGGAATTCGGATTGAGGGTTAAGTTCGGAATGGAGTGGAGATGATGTAGGATGGAGGGAAGTGAAGGAAGGGGAGGGGGGAAATAGAAGAAAATGTGGGAGGAGTGGTTGGGAATTTGTGGGTAGCAGGCAGGAAAGGATGGGAAGCTGGGTAGGGGCTGCAGACGCTTGGAGTGAGCAGGAAGGTTAGCAGGAATCAGAGTGAAAAGGTGCCCCAGCGCTGAAGGGTTCAGCGGGGGTGTCCATGAAGGGGAACTGGTGACTTGCATGTCCTTTAAACCCAGGTTCCTGAGGTCTCCCATTTTTTTCGTGGCGTTGTGTGGGAAAACGAAAGCATCAGTTGCCCTAGTTGCTAGTTGGATATTTTTTCACAGGCCCAAACACGCAGCCGACTGCCATCCATTCCTTTTAGTGCCACGGTCTTGATTCATCCTTTTAAAGGGAGCTAGAGTGGCAATGTGACACATACACCGTTCTTCAGTATGAAACGTTAGAAGTTATCCCCAAGAGACACAGTGTCCCCTTGGCTTGCAGTTTTCAGTTCAAGGTAAATCCACAGTTAATTCAGATTTTCCTTTTCTTTTACCGACTTTCCATTTTGCAAATGTCCAGAGCCAGGAGGATGTTGATGTGTGCCAGAGTTATAAATGACTGGATATTCTTGAGAGTTCATGGGTCCTGCAGCGTCATATTCCAGTTCTCCCACAAAGATCTCTTGTCCTTCATAGGATGGGAGTTTAGACATGGAAAGCCAGATTCTAACCTTGTGTCAGTGAAGGGATGAAACCAGAGTGTGAAGGTTGTAGGGGAAAAGCTTCCTTGAAATACCTAGTTTAAACAAAATGTTTTCACTTGAGCACCTTGTTAGTTCATGATCCTGGTTATCACAAGGACACATGGAGCCACAAAATTCATAGTATTTGAGGAGCAGCTCACAATATTTTGTAAAAGGAGAAACAGGACTGGTCATCTTATTTAGGTTGATCCTAACTCTTAGCAGCAAGCTTTCCTTCCTCTAATCCAGCTACACATGGTAGCACTGACATCTTACTAGAGATTTTCGGCCCTTGACCTTTAGCAGAAGGTTGGGTTCCAGTCCAGTAGAAATGGGATGTGAGAGGTACCTTGTCTTATTTTGGACTCCTTTAGGAGAGAGATTTCATTACCTAAACTCCGTCAATACATTCTGCATCCACAGAATTAGGGGAGGGGCAGTTCTTTTCTTGCTAGTCTCACATATGCTGGGTTTTGGGGTTTGATGGCGGTTTTAGGAATTCTCACAGGCCTGAAAAGGCTTACGCTTAGTACTAAAATACATATATGCTGTAAATCTGTTTTATTTGGTGCTAGCCTAATCTCTTCTATATACTATGGATCTGAATTTTGTATACCTTTGGGAAATGTTCAACTAGCAGAAATACTTAAGAAAAGGCAGTAAGGCATGCAGCTAGAAAGTGTCAGCTGACCTTCCATTTTAATGGCACAAAAGCTTTTATAGAAGTTTGCATTATTTTCTCCAAAAGCATTTATTATTTGAGTTGGTCATTTTGACAGTTAACTGTCAGTTATGACCTGCATTTCCAGTCTCATCTTGATTATTTCTGTATGGGTTAAGTGCTTGGGAGTATAACTGTTTTTCTTGAACATAGGCATTGATCCTCTGCCAAAGAATAAATAGTTGAGAGAGGTGGAGATGACTGATTTCTAACTGTGGTTGGAAAGGAAGTTGAATTGATAAATTGAAAAGTGGAACCCATTGTTGTTATTGCTATTTCAGAGAAGGATTTCTTCAGGCCACAGTGGAAGTAGATGGGAGGTTTCTTGGTGCCCAGTGGACATCTTATATCTCACAAGTTCACTCCAGAGAGCTGGACAAGGAAAGCTGGGTTGAAATTTTAAGTTATATTGGTTCTCAGGACAGAATTTTTGGATTTTTTTTTCTTTTTTGGTAAGAATGGGTTAATGACAGAAAAAGTGATGCTAACCTCCTGGGTAGGGTGAAGAGAGCTCAGTCAATATGCACATTACTTACATATATAGCCATTCAGATGATTCTCAGACATTTTAAGGAAAATATTTTTCTCCCAGGTTTTGCGTCTTTTTTTCTTCTTTCTTACTAGCCTCCTCCTATCTTTGCCCAGAAACCTCTTTTCCAGAAATGGGAGTGAGGAAGACATAGAAAAAGAATAGAGAAAGCAGCCAGCAATCCTGGCTGCCCAGAGTGCACAAAAAGTGGCCTAAAGAGAAAAGATACCCTGGGGGCACCTTGGTTAAGACAGTGGAGGATTATATTAAAACACCATCTTCAACCGGACTCAATCACATGCAGGGCTTAAGGAGAAACATTTAGAAGAAACCCACACTACTGGCAGCAAAGGGACATCAGAACAGAGGTCAGGAGTGCACATTTGCTTCCCTGGCGGTCCAGTGGCTAAGACGGCATTCCAACGCAGGGGGCATTGGTTCAGTCCCTGGTTGGGGAACTAAGATCCCACATGCCACAGGATGCCGCCAAAAAAATAAAAATAAGTAAATAAGACTTGTTTAAAAACTTTATTTAAAAACAAATCTATTACTCAATGGACTTGAGTTTGAGTAAACTCCGGGAGTTGGTGATAGACAGGGAGGCCTGGTGTGCTGCAGTCCATGGGGTCGCAGAGTCAGACACAGCTGAGTGACTGAACTGAACTGATAAGTACCTTCAGGCTTAGGAACAAGGTACTTTCCTAGTGGCAGTATTAACTGGTTCTCAGTTAAAACTGAAGATGGACTTCAGTCCTTTCTAAGAAGGATTTTGAGCTCAAGTCAGCTTTTTTATGTGGTCAATAAGATTTTTTGGTGGGGAGGAAATATTGTGTTCAGTGGTCAACATTGTTTTTCTTTTTTTATTCCTCCCCCATAAGTACTCCATAGCAAGGGTCTCACCTCCTCCATTAATAGAATGAAATGAGATTTGTTAGTTAATAGGCATCTTTAAGCCCAGCTGAAAAATCTTAACCTTAAATAAAAGTCCATGGCTCTCTCCTTTCTTAACCCACATCCTAAGAATGTGATCTTCTAAGATCAGTAACCTGAAGAACAAAATTGATGCTTTGGGCTCATTTTTAAATTTAATTACAATTTGTATCTAGTAGTTGATTTTTTTTTTTTTTTTTTTTTCTTTCTGGCCAGTTTATTTCAGGAATGTGCTGGTCTGAGACCTGTGAGGACAGGTTTCTTAGGTGCATCTTGTGACTTGAATTTTTATGCAATCTGGCTAGGTAAATTAAGAAATACCTAAAGTACTTATTAGGTCTGGTTGACTGTGGAGCTGAACCAAGAGCAGGCAAATTGCTTCCAAAACACAGTCTAGAAAATCAGCACTGTAGCAGGCACCTCTTGACACCACAGTATATTCTGGGGAGCTGCTCTGCAGTCATGCAGCCCTGGCTTTCTGGGCAGTATTGTTATTCCTGCTGCATAATTAGCAACTAGTGAGATCATAGTCTGGGGAGATTCTGGCATTACTGAGGCAGAACAGGGAGCTTTCGCATCATCACATGTGGCCCCGGCTCTGACAGCGTTTCTGCTGAGCAGATTCATATCCTCGGGAACTCAAGTGCAAAGATGGAGGAGAAAGATTTGTCCCTGGGAAATGGACTATCCCAGACTCCTTGGTTGTGTGGCAGCGCCTTGAAAACACTGCCTGCCGTAATAATGTAACCAGAGTAAATTGTCACTTCTTTGCTATTTGTCATGCCCTTGCCAGTTTCTTTATAGAGGGCAAGGATTGTAAAGGGAAGTCTTCCTTGGAGAGAGGACGATGGGAGGTCAACTGAGCCCAGTTTTATGGAGCAGTAGGCAATTGGGAAAGAGTCTGGGTTTTGAAGCCAGTGCAGTTTCTAATCTTCAGTCCATTCCTTCCCCCATACCCCCCCAACCCCCCTTCAGTCCATTCTTTAGAATCTAATTTGTCCTTTTCAGGAGCCTGGTGAGACACTTTACATTTGTGAAGATCTGGGTAAAGCATTTCCCTGACACTCAGTGTACTTTGAAATTGAAAGCCTACAGCAGTATTTCCCAAAGTGTGTTCCGAATCCTTTGCCCTGTAGGATACTCTCAAAACAAAGGATTTACAGAAGCCCTGCGTTCTGTTTCCTCTTACCCTTCACCAGGTTCTTTAACATATTAAAAGTCTTTGAAATGTCTTCGTAAAAGCAGTTTTCTTAAGTATTTTGACACAGCAGTCTTATTTCCATGTAAAAGCTATTAATATATTAATATCGTGTGTGTGTGTGTGTGTGTGTGTGTGTGTGTGTGTGTGTGTGTTGGTGGGGGGGGGGTATATTAATGGCTCAGTCGTGATGGACTGTGGCCCACCAGGGACTTCTATGCCTGTGGAATTCTCCCGGCAAGAGTACTGGAGTAGGTTGCCAATTCCCTTCTCCAGGCGATCTTTCCGACCCAGGGACTGAACCTGGGCATTACAAGCGAATTCTTTACCTCCTGAAATTCTTCACTTGGGGCCACCAGGGAAACACCCCCCCCCCCCCGCCCACACACACACACACACACACACACACACACACGCTGTCTCCAATTTTCAGATACTATAAAAATTCAGTTGTTGTTGAGGAAACTGAGGGACATTGACACGCCGACCCCCCACCCCCCACACACACCCGAGGCCTCTATTAATTAATATCTGTGGAGCTAGTTTATTTAGTGGATACACTTTGGGAAATGCCAGAAAAATTTCCAGAAAAATAATTGGATCTAGTATGGGTTGAGGCATAGCCTAATTCTGCCTTTGATCCCCAGTCCCTCCTGCGGGCCCCATGGAGAGCTCTCCTGGGCGAGCAGAAGAGCAGGGCTGTTATCCCAGGGCTAATGAAGCCTTGAGCCCAGCTGGCTTGGAACCAAAGGCCTTCACTCCACTGGGAAAGGTGCTCCTGTTACTCAGCTCATTATTCTAAGAGTGACTGAGGATGGAGGGGCTAGGGAGCAGCAGAAGTAGGAGGCTGCTGACTGGAATAAGATATGACCTCGTCTCAAGAGAGCAGAAGTCCATGCTAGTGACTCAGGGGCCTGCTTTCTGCGCTTGGAGAGCCGTGTGTATAGGCTTGGGAGTGGTCTGTCTCAGGACTGGAGTGCTGATTCCTCTTCTCCCCTGGGCAGAATCCTAATGCACCTGGCTACCTGCTGGTGAGCAGGGGCTTTGGGGCCGACGTGGTGGGCTCCCCCAAGGAAACCCCTTTGAAACCAATGGATGCATTCACGGGCTCGGGTCTCAAGAGGAAGTTTGATGATGTGGATGTGGGCTCATCAGTTTCCAACTCCGATGATGAGATCTCCAGCAGTGACAGCGCGGACAGCTGCGACAGCCTCAATCCTCCTACGACCGCCAGCTTCACACGTGAGTGAGCCGCTCCCTCCCAGCTGCACCCAAGTCCCTCAGCCGTTGGAGCCCTTTGCAGCTCTCACGACAGCTTCTGTCCAGTTTGGGGATTTGTCCTTAGTCGTAATCTCGCCCACTCTTAGCTCAATCGTGCTCTTTGGAGGACTTCATTGTTCTAATATCATAGACTTAAGTGGGATTTATTCTAGCTGATTTTACTTGGGCTGTGGTTTTTGGGTCCCCAAAATGGGTTGAATTAAACTGAAGAAGGAGTCGTCCAGGAGTTCACCCTTTCCCACCAGAATCCCATATAATTCCACAAAACTGTAGCTCTAGCAAGAAGTAAATGCTTACTGCCTGGACAACTGGGGCATCTCAACACTTCTTAATTCTTAGAGCTCAGTTAGTTTCTTGGAAGGAACTTCTGATTACATAAATCAGGGGTTATCTCTCTGCTAAATCTGGCCCACTGGTCATTTTTGTAAATAAAGTTTTATTGGAACACAGCCACAAGACCCAGTGTCTACAGAGGCTTTCATGCTACAACAGCAGAGTTAAGTAGTTGCAACAGAGACCTTGTGGCCTGCAAAACCTAAAATATATACTATCTGGACCTTTACAGAAGAAGTTTGCCATCTACTGTTATAGATCAGCACTGACCAGGGAGACGTCCCTGCTGATCTAGTGGCACTAGATTTGGCACTTTGACTCCTGTGACCCAGACTCAATTCCTGGTCAGGAAACTGACCTACAACCCGTGTAGGCCAAACACACTACACAACCTGTGTGGTATGGCCAAAAACAAAAAAATGCAGTCCAAAAGAATTTTGTTATGATAGAGTGTTCTGTATCTGTATTGTCCAGTATGGTAGGCATTAGCCATATGTGGCTATTGAGTGCTTAAAGTGTGATTAGTGTGACTGAGGACCTGAATTTTAAGTTTTTATTTCATTTTAATTAAGTTGCCACATGTGGCTAGCAGCTGCTGTATTGGACAGTGAAGTTGTGTAGATTGTTAAGTCCCGAAAAGATTACCTACAGTTCTCTTCCTAACTGATCTCTAAAAATAGATTTTGTGGTCATCTATTTGGCAGAAGTCGGTCAGGAGGCAGTGGTATGGACCTGGTGATGGTCAAGGTCCTTTCCAACTGTGCATTTAAGGTTTGAAGATTTGGAAGGTCTCAAGGTACAAGGAGCACCTCTGGAGAAGAGTTGAGAGCCTAGATGGATGAGGAAGAATGAGGTCCTCCAACAGGCCCTCTCTGGGTTAATTAAACTTTCTGTGCTCCCTTCTCAGCCACATCCATCCTGAAGCGGCAGAAGCAGCTGCGGAGGAAAAATGTGCGATTTGACCAGGTGACTGTGTACTACTTTGCTCGACGCCAGGGTTTTACCAGCGTGCCCAGCCAGGGTGGTAGCTCTCTGGGCATGGCCCAGCGCCATAACTCTGTACGCAGCTACACACTCTGTGAGTTTGCTCAGGAGCAGGAGGTGAACCATCGGGAGATTCTTCGTGAACACCTGAAGGAGGAGAAACTCCATGCCAAGAAGATGAAGGTGCCTAAGGGGTCTGGGGTCTGGTACTTCCCCTGTGCCAAGAAAAAGCAGAAAACCATCTAGGTCTATTGTGGTTTTCTTGTTGGTTTGGTTTGGTTTCAGACTGTTGCCTTTGGTATGTAGAGATTCCACGTCTTTCTAATGAAGACTCTCAGATTTGGAATCAAATCTCAGTTTGAGACACTATTCTTGTCTCTGGTGGGGAGTCTAGCAGAGACTCCGTAGACTTTCCTACCCTTCCCCCATCTATCAGTGTTTAAAGTTTGAATGACTCCCTGAAGACATTCAGGTCTGCCACCCCTGGACCCTTAGGAAGCACAGTGTTTCCATTTCTCATCAAATGATTGTCCATTGGCTTGATGCACAGAACAGATGTTGGAGCTTTTGGATCCTTTGAAAGGATGCTGCCAATTCTGGGCCTCCCGTTGCTTCTAGATGATAGGTTTTCAGGTATAAAAAATAGCGTTACCAAATAGTTACTTTGATTTGTATAGTACTGGGCCTGCAGTCTGATGCTGCTCCTCAAGTTTAGGAGGAGAGCAGGGCTGGAAGACCCACCTCAGATTTCTCTTTAATAGCTCCACATTTGCTCTTTGCACCACCTGGCACTCCACAGCTGTGGTTTCCACCAGTCTGCAAAATATTGCCCCCAGAATTCCTAGTTCCGAGCTTGGAGAACACTGCTTCAGGCCTGGCCAAGTTTCTTGTGAGCTCAAAGTATTCAGACCCATGTTAAAACAGGTGGCTGCATTATTTCCAGGGTCATGGGTGAAATCCTGATGAGATACACAATGCAGGAAGGTTGGAGAACCAGTGACAGAGGTTGTAAATGAACTAGATCTCAGCGCTCTGTCCCTTTGAGAGCTCTATGTCTGCTGCCCGCAGTCCACGCCTCAAACCTTACACCTGTTTTTTCTAACTACAGTGACATTCAGGCTTCTCTGTCTTCTGTCTGAGGAATTCCATCACTGACCTATCACCTTCCTGCTGCTATAGCAACAGCTGAGCAAATAAACTTGTCATCATTTGCCATGAAGGCTTTCTACCCTTTCCTTCTATATCAAGAGAACACCCTTACTTTGGACCAGTTTACTCTTTTCTTAGAAATCTTTCCTATCTTTAGCACTTTATAGAAGAGGCAGTTCTCAAAAATAACACATTTTGCATCTCCCATATGCCATCTAATATTTGTTTTCCCTTTGGACTTCCATCAAGAAAAAAAAAACACTGGTGCTTTGCATCAGTATTAGTACCTATAATTTTTCTAACATTTTTATTACTTTCTTTGGCCTTTTATCTATACGGAATTCATTATTAACAAATATTATGAATTGGGAATCTAACTTTTTTTTCCCCCAAAAGAATAGATAGTTGTCCCAGTACCATTTAATGACTAGAATCTTTCTCACTGATTTGAAGTGTTCTTTTATTAGGCTATATTAAATTCTCCTATCTCTGTACATGGTTTCTTTCTATTGCATTTCTCATCTCTTTCCTTTGATGGGATATCAAGGAGGGGAGGGAGGTGCTTTGGAGGAGGCCAACTGTGGTGAAATGGGCAGGAGCAATGCTCAGGTCTGCAGGAAGGCCCCTTGTAGTTGGCCTGCCTGCAACAGAAAAAAATGTGGGGTTCCCCAGAAGCACCACTCTTTTTCTCTCATTCCTCTTCTTACCTCCCCACAAACAGAACAGGTTTGTAGCTTATTAGCTGTGTCTGTTGCATCACATCTCTCCCAGGAGTTATTCCTTTACCAGCATTCTTCTGACTGGCTGATGAAATGAGCCAAACCCACCAGTAGCTTGGCTTTCATCCTGCCAGTAGCTTCCAGAGCCCTGGGGATCGTGAGGCCTCATTTTCTTTACCTGAACTCTCGAGTGGGTTTTCAGAGCTCATTCAGCCACAAACTGTCTTCAGCCTGTCCTTCCTCTCAGATTGCCCTTCCTGCCTCTTTGTCCTTCTTAGCCAGAGAACCCAGATTCCTGCCTGCAGAGAGTACACGCAGTATTATATTTGCCACCCTACCTCACATGCAGCTTTCCTTTGAAACCAAATAAAAAGGATTAGAAGGGAGAAAGAGGGAATCCCCTGGTGGTCCACTGGTTAGGGCCTCAGTGCTTTCACTGCTGAGGGCCCAGGTTCAATCCCTGGTCCAGGAACTAAGATTCCTAAAGCCATGCAGCATGGCCAAAAAAAAAGGAGAAAGAATATATTTCTTTCAGGCCATGGGAAGTGAGGGCTTTCTTGATAGCCATTGATAAATTGCTCACTTTTTTCTCCTCCCCATAAAATGAGGCTCTTCTGCGTATGCTCAGATGATTACTCAGACTGAGGATTCAGGTTCATTGACAAAGACATGATAGGTAGCCTTGTACTACACTTTAACGTACTCTTCTTTGCAGAATTGTGGTTTTGGGTCCTTCGGAGTGCAAACTAGCAGGTGTTTTGCAAGGCTGTTTACATCCAAGGAATATCCACCCATTGAAGTGCCTTCTCTTCGTCCATGTATTAGATGGCAGGTTAGCTGAAGCTAAGGGGCACAAGGCTGGAAATGGAGGGTGTAACTGTAGGGGGAAATTATCTTTGGGGGGGAAGGTGAGACAGATTTGGAGAAACTTTGAGCCAGAAAGGTGATGTCCCTTGTTTGATGGACTGGCGTTGGTGCTACATAGGCTTCCTGTCCTTCTGCTCTAGATTGATTCTTTCGACTGACTCTTATCCAGTATGGTAGGCACTTGCCATACTAGTGGCTATTTATACTTAATTAAAAAGAGATAAAGGTTAAAGTTCAGTTTGCCGGTTGCACTAGCCCCGTTTACCATGCTCAGGAGCCACGTGTGCGCCGGGACAGGCCGCGTGGGTGTCTGAGCCGTGGCAGCAGGTTCACTTGGCCTGACCTGCTGTAGTTGTGCCAGTGAGGAGGCTCCTGCTGATACTGCTCTGGCACCTGACCTTCCTTCCTGTCTCTTGGCAGCTGACCAAGAACGGGACGGTGGAGTCGGTGGAGGCCGATGGCCTGACGCTGGATGATGTTTCAGATGAAGATATTGACGTGGAAAATGTGGAGGTGGATGATTACTTCTTCCTGCAGCCTCTGCCCACCAAGCGGCGACGCGCCCTGTTGCGGGCTTCTGGGGTCCACCGCATCGATGCTGAAGAGAAGCAAGAACTTCGAGCCATCCGCCTGTCACGGGAAGAGTGTGGCTGTGACTGTCGACTGTATTGTGACCCAGAAGCATGTGCCTGCAGCCAGGCTGGGATTAAATGCCAGGTCAGTCCTCCCTGACCTGAGGTGGCATAGTGACCATAGTGTGGTCACCTGACCACAGGTGACCTGTGGCCCATGGCACCCTAGAGTCAGGGGTGTTATCTGGTGTGGGTGCCAGTGAATGTGGGGGGTCCCTGTGCAGGGGGGAGCACTCCCCGTTCTACAGCCCTCCTCCACCAACAAAGAAAACAAGTATGGCAGGATTCTTAGGCTGTGGAGGTAGGGATGATTTCTTTTTTTTCTGTGTCTCTCACCTCAGAGATGATAAGGAGTTGTCAGCACCTGGAGGAATGGGGTTAGTAAGTTTCACATTTAGTAGCTGTCCTTAAATATTGACTGATTCCTTGAGGTAAACAGAAGCAAAGAACTTGAGGTAGGCTTTAGATTTTATCCTACAAACACTTCCTCATAGTACCTGTAGTCCAGTTTTGTAAAAATCAGAATAGTCCTCAGAATCTGTAACTCAGGATCAGATTTGGGCTGAAATCCACAGCATCCTTGAAAGATAGAAAGCATCGTTTCCCAGAGAGCCTCCGACAGACAGTTTGGAAGACAAATCTCAACTGGAAAATGGCAAAGAATATTTATCTGGAACCTGTATACTGAGGCTATCAGTCCTGAGTCCTTGGGGTAGAATTTATCCTAACCTTTTCTTATTTTCAGGTTGGTATCAGATAACTATAACAGGTCTGACCAGATAATGCTTTTTAGACTAAGTGCCATGATGAATTGGTCTGTTACACACAGAGCTGAGGATAGTTCTAAGAAATTGACTGTTCCCCAAACCTGGGATGGAGAGTTCTAGAAGTTGATATCATAGGAAGACACTGTATTTGTACATACTTACTGTCTGTTCACATTTTTAATTTTATTTTTGGTATGTGTGGGGTTTTTTCATCTGGAGAATTCCAAGAGGAGATGAGGAGGTAGAAAGCATATCTTTTCCAAAAAAAAGAAAGCATATCTTTTCCAGATATCCCTGGTGTGTAAGTTAATTGTCTTGATGACTGCTTGCAAACCAAGCTGGCCAACCATCAGGGGAAAATGAAGCAAGGAGGGAAAACTGGTCATTATTTTATTTGAACCATCACTCTAGCATCTTAGCAAACAAAGGCCTAGTTTCCCAAGAGCGTATTGCCTTAGACTGGCTAGGTCTTCTATGTCCTTTCGGATCCCTGTTGTCAAAGAACAGCCTTGGGTCCTGGCCTTTTGCTTTCTCTTTTTTTTTTTTTTGCTTTCTTAATAAAGTAGGTTAAGTTATGGAAGAGTCTCGGGTCCCTGCATTTCGTTTCTCTTGAGAGTTGTCAGCTTTCAGAGAGTTCTCTCTGGACGTCTAACTGGAAGGGCTCTTTGACGTGATCTTTGTCTATTTTTTGTTCAGAAGAAACAAAGCCCTAGGAGAGAGATGACTTTTCTTGAGGTCACACTTACTAATCAGTGGCTGGGCTGGAATTAAAAGGCAGGTGGTGTGGTAGCTCACGGAGCAGGTTATTTTTTTTTTTTTTTTTTTTTTTAGTGTTTTTAAAGTTTTTATTTTCTGTTGGGGTATAGCCAGTTAGCAATGTTGTGATAGTTTCAGGTTAACAGCCAAGAAACTCAGCCATACATATACATGTATCCATTGTATACATGTATTCATTCTCCCCCAAGAGGTTATGTTTTGAGTCCGCTGTTTCTCTTCTAAGAAGACCTCAAACTTCGAATCGCTGTGTCCGCCAGCTAACGTCTCCTATCTCATCTGGCCTCAACCACCTTGTCTTCTCCTCAGGTGGATCGCATGTCCTTTCCGTGTGGCTGCTCCCGGGATGGCTGTGGCAACATGGCCGGGCGCATTGAATTCAATCCAATCCGGGTCCGGACTCATTACCTCCACACCATCATGAAGCTGGAGCTGGAGAGCAAGCGGCAGGTGAGCCGCCCGCCAGCCCCGGACGAGGAGCCCTCGCCCACCACCAGCTGCAGCCTGGCAGCAGGACAGGGTGCGGAGACGCAGGACTTCCAGGAGTTCATTGCCGAGAACGAGACGGCGGTGATGCACCTGCAGAGCGCGGAGGAGCTGGAGCGGCTCAAGGCGGAGGAGGACTCCAGCGGCTCCGGCGCCAGCCTGGACTCCGGCATCGAGAGCCTGGGCGTGTGCATCCTGGAGGAGCCCCTGGCTGTCCCGGAGGAGCTGTGCCCGGGCCTCACTGCCCCCATCCTCATCCAGGCTCAGCTGCCCCCGGGCTCCTCCGTGTTGTGTTTTGCCGAGAACTCGGACCACCCGACCGCCTCGGCCGTGAACAACCCATCCTACTTGAACAGTGGGCCCCTGGTCTACTACCAGGTGGAGCAGAGGCCAGTGCTGGGGGTGAAAGGAGAGCCTGGGACGGAAGAAGTCGCACCCTCCTTCCCCAAGGAGAAGGATCTGAATGTCTTCTCTCTCCCTGTTACCTCACTGGTGGCTTGTGGCCCCACAGACCCAGCTGCCCTCTGTAAATCAGAGGTGGGGAAAACATCCACTTTAGAAGCACTAGTGCCCGAAGATTGTAACCCTGAGGAGCCTGAGAGCGAAGACTTTCGCCCCTCCTGGTCCCCCTCAAACCTCCCCACGTGCACGGACAGCGAAGAGGGCTGTGCAGTGGAGAAGATGGCGCCGCAGGGTGAGGACAGGCCTTCGGAGGAGCCTGCCCTGGAGCCCCCTCTGGCAGTGTGACGCAGGGACGGAGACTGCCTCGTACCCGTTCTCTATTTATTCCCTTATTTTATCTAACACCATTTCAAAAACAAAACTGTAGAAGCAGCTGCTGCTCATGTTATTTTATTGGGGTCTTTGGGGAAAGGGTGGGAAAGGATTGTTTGTACAAGTATTTTTTAAAGGGCCAACAGAACCAAGGAGACCAGCCCCAGCTCAATCAGGAGACAGAGTCTTGGGGCAGAGGAGGCTGCATCCTGAGCTTTCTGGGCCTTCGGAACAAAGAACTAGGATCTCACAGGAGGAGCTGGGTAATTCAAGCAGCTGTTCACGTAGGGACCAGAACACAACAATTTGAACAGCATGACAAAGCCCCTTCCTCTCTCCTGAGTTCCAGGCAGGGTTAAGCTCATCTTCCTCAGCAGTTACTGATACCCCACTTTGGTGTATTGTAGTAATACACTTGGAGTCATCAGCTGGTTGAGTCTAGAGAGGAGGGGGTGAAAGTGTCTCTGCTTCTGTACAAAACCTCTAACATCTATAAAAATTGAACCTGCCTTCCCTGACCCCCTTATTTGGTAAATAAGTTAATATTTGACATTTTTGTTCTCTGACCTGTTCCCCACACTGGGGATTCCTGGTCTTAACTTGAAGTGTTTCTTTCACAAGTTTTTAGGTACTAGAGTTAAACTTGTCTTTGCCCCGCCCCTGCTTTGTCTTTTTTCCTTTGAAGGGAAAGAGCTAGATTGGCTGGGGATGTGGCATCAAGAGCCAATCTTCCCTATGTGTCTAACCGCAGCTCCATCAGGCAGCTTTAATCTGGGGCTCACACATCCCGTGGGAGACCTATATGGAGCATTAACCTATGTCCAAAGGAGACAGCAGGAAGAGGCTGCTGTCTGGAAAGATGACTTTCTTTGTGCCATGCTTGCTTTTTCACCTAGCCCTGTTCCCCACCCCTTCCCCCCAAAAAAATTAAGCTTTAAAGGAATGTAGGATGTGGCAAGTTCACCAACTAGTGTTTTTGTGTTACCTTTTTTGTTTTTTCCCTTTTTTTGGTCTACCTTCCTGGTCCCTCTTGGATATACAGGGTTAGAGTTCTTATTACTATATTTGCATACTGTTCCCCAGAACTGCAAATGCTTATTGGCTCCCTCCATCTTGATAGATAAAGATTGGAAGTCAAACCAGTTCATGAATGCTTCCTGCAGCTCCCAGGTTCTAAGAAGTCAAGTTCTAACTGTAACCTTTGAGGTCTATAGAGTGGAACTCAGATTTGGTTTGTAACTTTATTAGGGGGGACATGGTTTCTGTTCTCTTATGTCCAGCTTATGTTCCAGGATGTGCTCCACTGAACACTGAATTCTTTTCACTAGCAAAGTTATCACTGCCTCTGTTTTAATTCATTCTTTTTTTTTACGGCTCTTTGCCTGTGTTTGAAAAGGGAGGCAGTAGGGAGCAAAACACTCTAGCATCCTTCACACCATGCTTCATTACTGATATGGTTTATTAACCAGGAAAGAACAAAGTACAAACCTTTTTTTTTTTTTTGGTGAAGAAGGTAACTGTACTTACTTACCTTGCTTATAAAGCCTTTTCTTGTGGGATCTTAAGGCCCCAGTGTCTGAAAGCAACCTCTATGTATATCACAGTAGTATTTCACCTGTCAAACTTAAACTGAGCCTGAAAGGCCTTATATTCAACATGGATACATCCTTTTAACTTATCCTGTCTCTCCTGTTCATTCCTGTTTTTGCTGGTTCTACATTTGGAGGTGAATTAATAAGCCATAGACCCTTATCTCTCTCCTCTAGGCGCACAAAATGGAGTCGAGAGTCCTAAGCACCTGTGAAATAGGTGCTATCCTCAACTAAGCTACACTCCACCACCTTAGACTGGTCCCCTCAGAGACAAGACTGAAGTTTAGTTGGGAATTTGACTCTGGAGATGAATCTTTCTAGAAGCTTGTATTGGAAGGGGAGGGTGAGTGTTATATCTTCCCTCTTAGAAGGGCTCCAGCCTAAGCTAGGAAGTGGATTCACCTGTTTAATAAGACATTTGGGATCAGACCAAGAATCTCAAACTAATTAAACTCATTGCCACCCCCAAGATAATAAATCCCTCCCTTCATTAACTATGGTTCTGACTCACCTGTCCCAACCTTTAAAATGCTAAATATTAACATTAACAATCTTGTCAAGCAAAGGGCCTTTTCTACAACCTAGTCCATCTCGTTTCTGGTGCTACCTGAGCTGGACAGACAGAATTACAGACCATGGTTGCTAGAAAGGCTAGGCTACTGACCACAAAGGCAGAGCTTCAGTCCTGCTTAGACTAGGTGGGATAAAAGAAATCTAGATAAATCACTCATTACAACTCTTAATATTTTCCAATTTCCTTTCTCACTGTACACAGGTAGTATTTTCAATGTGAATCCAAAGCTTGTCTGGTTCTCTGAAAAAAAAAAAATTTTTTTTTTTTTTTTTTTGCCTTTTAGGTCCTTTACATTGTGATAATGCTGTATTTAAAGAAAATATTTAAATGTAATATTAAAGAAATATTCAAATGAATGGTGTTTTCTTCTTTACCTTGGCAGACCACAATTCAGTTACTTGTTAGAGAAAGGATGCTTCTCTAGTACTATATATAAAGCCAATTAGGTCAGTTAAGGATTAATGTTAACAATAGGGATGTTTTACTGTGGAAAAATAGAACATTCTCTGGAGCATCAAGAGTTTCACTTGCATCATGTGCCCTTAGGCGCCTCTTCAGCTGAAGCAAGTCTAGATCTGCCCTGTTGGAGCTTTGCTGACTCAGTCCCTACTCTTGGGGCCCACTTCTCAATTCCATGACTTTATATACAGTGTGTATATATATATACATTCCTGTTTACTGTCTTAAAATCCAGCAAAAGCATCAACTTCACATCAGCTTCTTTGTTATTAACATCCCATCAGAAGATTCTATTCCAACCAATTATCTCTTCATTAGTTAGGTTATGTCAATCAGTCCTGTAAAAGGAGCCTTAGTAATTGGGGGATGCGTAAATAATTTCCAGCAACTGGTTTCAGGCAGTCTTTACTTGAGTTTAGAAACAGTACTTCATGCATTTACAATAAGTTACTACAGGTCACTGATATACACAGAGAAAAGCTGAACCCAACTTAACTATCTCAGTGTAGACCTCTGGGGCTGGGCAGTGATTAGTACCTTAACAGGACTGATCCATGGACCAAAGAAGGCAGCCACTATCAGTTACAGATGGATCGCTGCAACACAGTGGAGGTAGCAAAGAATTGAAGATCCAAAGGGGCTGTAGTACAGCCCAGAAATTAAGACAAGGGAAGTGAAGGCTGTAAACACTTGGGGAGAAAGTCAAGAAGCGCTTGTTATTTCCTTTTATCTTTTCCATTAGAATGTTCCTGTAAGTTATTCACTTACAGAAAAAAAAAGTGCTCAAAGGATTTGAAAAAACAGGAAGTGGTTATTCCAGTTCCCCAGTGAGGGGAACAACAGAAGCAACAAATCCCTATTTTTGGTCATATCAAAGTGTTGGGGGCATCCAAGTACATGCGTGGATGTAAAGGCTCCAGTATAAGCAGTGCTCCTCCCCTCACCAGCCAGGACCTGTCTTGAACAAAAACAGCTGTGAAGATTAGAGCAGCGAGTGAGTCCCAGGCCAAGTGAGGATTCCCTCCTGGGGCAAAAGCTCGGCCTCCCAGGATCTGATAAAACAGCACAGTTAAGACCAGTAGAGAGGCTACTGCCAGCTCCAGCGAATTCTGAGGAAGCTGGGATGGCACCTCTCATGGGCCACCCCACTAAGAGGGTTTCTTTCAGTTCCAGCTCCCACGTGGGCACCACGCCGTGAAGCCCATGGCACAGGTTCCTCTGTCTCCCACACACTTAACAGTGCACACAGACTTCGCTGACAAGTGCTGTTTGGTCCCACGCTGCTGGGCTGTGACTGCAGGATGATGCCAGCCACTTCATGCCTGTCCACTCAGCGCCTTGACCCAACGTAGTTGATGGAAAGCAGGACCACGTTGTGTAGCAAGAGGGACAGCTCAGTTTCTGAAAACACCATCAACGTTAATGGTCTGGCCAGGGAACAGCTTGCCTTCCAGCTACCGTGTTGTGCAGAGTGTGACACCAGAGGCGGGAAGCCAAGTGCGAGGAGGTGAGACACTAAGAGGCCATTGTCCTCAAAGTCCCACTGCTTGGTTCCAGTCCCTGCAGGTTTGCTTTCTTTCAAGCATATCTGTATTTACTTGATTCTCATGTGATGGCAGAAGAAAATTCATTAATGGTAATGGTACTTAACACCACTGTCACCCTTGGGATTTTTCTGGTAGAAGCTGGTCCTCAAGGGACATTTCTCAGCCACAAGGAGATTAGGAGGCTACCCTGACGTCAGGCTACCCTGACGTTCAGAGGCTTAGAAAATAACTAGGCCAAGGTTCCAAACAGGAGACCCACAGGCTTAACACCCATCTGTGGGTACTTTTCATTTAGCTAGGTGAGTGTCTTTGTTTTGAATTTGAATGGCTTTGGACTAGTACTTCTGTCCTGGAACAATTCTGTTCTGTTCTGTACTCCCTCTCCAAGTTACATGGCAATGTCTGGAGACATTTTTGGTTGTTAGCACTGGGTTGGGGGATGCTATTGGCATCTACAGGACAGAGGCCAGGGATATCGCTATGTTGTCCTGGAGTGCACAGCACAGCCCCCCACAGCAAAGCCATCAATAGTGCCAGGGTTGAAAACCCTGCTTCGTGCTCAGACTCCCACAATGCCCAGTCCTCCCTCTGGTCTCGCACAGTCTACTGCATTAGCTGCCTGTAGGCAAGTGACTGCGCCCTTTCAATTATACACACAAGTTAGATAAAGGTCTCACACTGATAATTAACTCCCAAATTACCTTAGAATACAAAAATGACTTGGCTTTTTGTTGCATTAACCATAGGGATTTGTCTTACCTTTCAGGCTGCAGGAAATCTGTAGCCATTCTCCCAGCCAAGTTCGACACCTCTCTTCAGCAATATGGGTGGAATTCAGGCCACGAAGATAACAAGCCTATACCACTCAGAAGAGAAAACAATCCTTAACTATCACAGGGCGAGTATGTCAAGGAAGTGTGAACCCACAAAGAATCCCAAATCCCCTCTAAATAAGTTAAAACCTCAATCCTACAAGAAACTTTTCACCATAGCAATGTGAACTCTGATGGACAAGATGAGAAGTGGAAAGGCCTTATACAATCTAAATCAGTAGATCTAAAATGTAGCATTCTTGATTTTTGAAGGACCAGAAGAAAAGACACATCAACCAAAATTACTGTGGGGAGTTCCTTCCCACAAATTAAGTTCAGGCAAGAAAAAAGATGTAGAAATGAAATGAGAGAATGAAGAGCCTGAACTCTGATGTAATGAGAGAGACAGGAGCTCCCTGGAAACTCCCAGCCCCTGAGAGCCCACCAAGGACTGCGGGTTGATACTGCAATGAAGCACTTACCGACTTTACCTCCTGAGCAGTCAGCTGGCCAACTCCCAG
The DNA here is from genome assembly GCF_033118175.1 of Dama dama. Taxonomy (NCBI): domain Eukaryota; kingdom Metazoa; phylum Chordata; class Mammalia; order Artiodactyla; family Cervidae; genus Dama; species Dama dama. The sequence continues at coordinate 45,065,616 of NC_083683.1, forward strand.
CTTTGCCAAAGCCTTGTCCAGTTGGTGGATTACAGTGGTGTGAGTCTTTAAACGGTGTCTCAATAAGACAGAAGGCAGATAAGGTGTGAGAAGCATGGCTCGACTCAAGGCTTTCTGTGACACAACAATATAGGGGGAGAAAGTCAACTTGGTGTTACTTTAAGACCTGGAGCGAGGTGAGGCCGTGGAAGAGAGAAAGCCTCAAAGTGCTCACCATCTGCAAAGCACGGAGCTGGTCCATGCCCAGAGGATGGTTAGTGAAACACTCTCTCAAAGCCAGGATATCATGTACTGCTGGGTGGGTACCACGTTGCATCTTGGGAGAGGTAAGAGATGGGTAGATGTTAGGAAGGTCCTGACTAGCCCTTTTACCTAGTTTTAGTGCATACTACATCTAACAAGATTCTTGGTTTGCAGGAGGGGTTAACTGGCAGAATACCTTGGCGCACAACTCTGTCATATGCCACTGGAGTCCTGCATCAGAAATGAGAGGGACAACTTTTTCTAAATAACAAAGGATTTCTGGGTGGGACTGCTTCCGGAGAGCATGATAGATATCTAAGAAATCAATTTGTTGCTTTGGGGTCCAGAAATGTTGGATCAGCAGTTGCCTAGGAAACAGGTACCTGAAAAGAAAAGGAATCACAAAATCACTTGCTGAAACTAGCATCTTTCAAAGTGAGCTAAGAGCATTTAGCAGACACGAATGCTAGGAGGAAGAGATGGAAACACTTTTTCCCTACCTTACTGTTCTTTCCTGAAAATGAGAGTCAGATCAAGGTTTAAAAGATACACTGAAGCCCGATTTCAAGCAATATTACTGAGGTTTATGTAAAAGGAAACAGTGCAAGGGACTAGCCTTGCACATAGCAATCAGACAAATGACTCCTTTTGAGCCAAAGCATGTGAAGAACATATTTTGGACTGAGTTTCAGAGCTGGAGAACATCACTGTGATGCTGACAACTTCAAACTGTTCACTGTCCCTATGTGCACACAAAATGGAATTTCTTTAATTCAATTCTCTACAAATGTGGTGGTTTTAAAACATGGTCACAAATTCCCTGGCACTCTTCTCATTGAGAAGTGAAGTCTAATGTCCCTGGTTTTTAAAAGACAAGTGACCGCATCAACCAAGAGAACAGAGCAGAAGTCAGTCTTTGTAACTTTCAAGGCTAGGTTATAAAAGGTCATGCAGATTCTTATTTGCTGAAACAGTCATTCTTGGAGCCCTGAGCTGCCATGTCAGAAGTCCCACTATCCCGAAGCCACCCACTACAGAAGCCACAGGTAGGCACCTGAGTTGACAGTCCCAGTCTTCCAAAGCCATCTCTGCTAAAGCACCAGGCCTAAGAGTGATCTTAGACCATCCTGACTAGTCCATTCAGCAGTTAGGTATTACTGAGAGACCTCTGTCAACACCATGCAGGAGAAAAATCATTTACCCACCTGAGCCCTGCCCAAATTCCTGCCCCATAAAATCATGAAAATGCTGACTGTTTCAAGCTTTTAAGCTTTGAGGTTGTTATATAGCAATAGATAGCCTAGCATGTAAGGTCATAGTTTAAAACCGTCATCTTTGGATATAAGGTAAAGTAATAAAGATTGATATTATCAGAATAAGAAATGAATTTTTCTCCAGAAGGGAAAAAAAAAAATGTCCTAAGTTGCTATGCCTCTCAGGGAGTGGGTTGTGCCTCTAGGGATAATGGAAAAGATCATTCTCTTATTTCACGTCACAGAGGAACAGCTAAGAGGCCAGGACATCTACTCCTACAGCCGTTCCAGTAACCCAGGTGGGTTTTATGAACTTTGGCCTAATGAGAAAACTGGAGCAGAAGTTTGGTAACCTTTGCCTAGATTCTGAAATGGAAAGCTCTTTATTTATAATTTTTAAAAAATCTACATATCTTCAACATGCTGGGGAGACAGAACTCTGTACTCACATTAGCAAGAAGACCAGGTAGTTGGCAAAGGGTGGAATGGAAAGAATACCTAGGAAAAGACACTTGGTGACGTCTCGACGAAACTAAGCAGAAATAAACACAGATGCAATTTTAACCCAAGTGTTTGATACAATGGACAATCCCTCCACCCCACTATGCAGTAAACGTCTATTTTAGCCCAGATAAAGATCAAGGTTATTTCTATCTGCCTCTGGTTAGTAAGTTCCTTAAGGACAGAGTCCAGATCTGTCCACTTTTGTATTCTAAACACTGTCTAGTACAGGACTGACATTAGACCAAATCCCTCAGTAAATTCTTCCTGATCTATAGAATGGGTCCTAGATTGTTATTCTCAGCTTCAAATCTATCAACAAGTCATCATCAAATACTACTTTCCTGCTGTCTTTTGGATCCTTCCGTGCAGATTTTTGTATGTTCAGAAACAAACAGGATTTTACTGTTTACAACTTTTATCCAGAAAGTGTGCCAAAAACTATGGAGCTGTGTTTGTGGGGGTGGGGGTGGGGGGTGCAGCAGGGTGGTGGTCACAAATGAACTGATTCTGCCAAATGATCTGATCTTCTGGCAAGGGGCAACAACTTGGTCAGTAGTGAAGGAAACAGAAAAGAAAAAACTTGAGATCTGGGTTAACTTTAATTATCTCAACATGAGCTTGCGGATATCTGTCCTTGGTGCATACCTGTCTCAAATGCTCCATCTCCCGGTATGGAAGTTGATGAAACTTTATATTATGTTTCCACATATTTGTCTTTATTCTTCTAGCCTTTTTGGCATCGGCCCATAACATCTGTAATCCTGCCTCATTAAAGCAGAGGACAGAGTGTGATGTTATCCCAATTTGATTACCACAGACTTATGCTCCATGTTCACCCACAAGACACACAAGTCCCTCCCTCCCCAACAGTACTCTAAATCAAACCTTTAAACTAGGTCACCTGAAACTCTTGTGAGGCTGACCTATATTTCGTTTCTTATCCTTCTCCCTTCTGCCTCCTACCAACCTCTGCCCCTAGAGTATCACCTCTCTTCCTGCCAAGCTGGTGTTCTCTGATCTACCAGGGAATGGTCTCCCTCTTCTGGTTCATTACTCACTCCCTTTTTAAAATAAAAATTCAATGATCTTTAATCTCAGTAAGTCTTGCCCAATTTATCCTGTGTATTTCTCAACCAGATATTAACTTATTTCCTCTCTAGAACACTTTTATGATTACTAGAATTCAACACACTTCTAAGATTGCATTTTCTCTCCATTCCAAGATAACCCTTACACTGATCTAGGACTTCAGTTTTTAAAAATGCTTTCCTATTTACGAATGAAATGGTATAATATCTAGGTTAGCTTCACAGTAATACAGGAGAAAGCCAATATATAAATGAAATAAGACTGGTGGACAGGAGTCAATAATTGTGGAAGTGAAGTTGAGAATATGAAAGTTCATTATATTACTCTACTCCTGTGTATGTTTAAAAATTTTCAGAATATAAGGCTTAAAAGCAAACAACCAAAATGTTTTCAGACTTTCTTTCCGTTTGAGTCTAGTATAAGCTGGGGAGCAGACGAAGCAGCCACTCTCATCTCCACTGTACAGCCTTTACAAGTCCATGAGGCTAGTAGTAATTATAATATTCAGAGCTGACAATGTGCAAGTTAACTATAATTGGTATTACAATAGAAGTACAGAGTATAATAGTTATAGCTACACTTACTGAGTACTTACTATGAATCAGGTCCTAAGGAGCTTACATGTAAGAATTTATTTCATCTTCATAACCATGCAGTTGATGGGTAGGTTCTATTACTACCCTCATTTTACAGATGAGAAAACCAAGAACAGAGAGCTTAGGTAACAAGTCCAGTCACCCTGCTAGTGACAAGCTGGGATTTGAACCCAGGCAGTCTGGCTTCAGAGTGGATGCTTGACATTATACCATCTCTTAGTAACTAGCAGAGCTCTGATTTTAACTGAAACATTCCAAAACCAAGTACATACAGTGCTCTTTTCACAACATGCCACCAAACAGAGATCTGTGACAAACATTAAACCACATTTTCTTACAAGCCAAGTGAACTGATAAAGCACAGGGCAGGTCTGTGCAGCTATGGATCTCTGCCTTGTGCATGACAAATAACTCCTACTATAGGCAGATGTGTGGTTAAGCAAAGTGCAAAAATACCTATATTCCTCCTACGTGTTGTGAAAGGTTGTTTCTCATATTACACTTCTAGAAACATCCTCAAGATCTAACTTATAAGAAGTAGTTTAATGCTCAAGCATTTATGAAACACAAGACACACCAGCTCACTTCCCCATGCAGAGCCGGAAATGATCTTACTTATTCCCTCTGACAATGCCCAAGAGCTGATCCAATGGATTTTTTAGTTTTGTCTTTACCTTTCATGAAGATTGTATACAGGACATAGAAGCGGGGGAAATGACGACCCAAGAAACGATGGTATTTCCCATTAATCACTTTTGTCTTGGTCACCACATAAGAGATCAAGCTCTTCACATCTGCCTTTGGAGAAAGATGAAGCTTTGAAGACCTACAAGGAAGATGAAAGAGACTATCTGGGAACCAGCCCTGGAAGCCGCTTCTGGCGCAGGGGTCCGTAAATGTAAAACACAGGCTTCAGAGAATGTATGCTAAGACCTGAAACTTCTGAAATCCAAGGAAGATCTTGAGATCACGGAGAGATAAGCAATTAGACTGAGAAAAACAGATAAGGCAGATAAGAGGCCAGACAAGAATGAATGTCGGGGAAGTGGCGAGCCTGGAGAAAGCAGGCCTGAGGGACAATTTGAGCAGCAGGCTAAAGCCAAAGAGGTGAGATCCAGGTAAGCAGCAGTAAAATCTTGAGCCGAAAAAGGGCGGCTCAGGACACGTGGAGAATTCAAACAACACGCTGCGCTGAGAATTGAGAGGGTCAGAAAGCCAGGTCTCTAGCAGGGATACGGGTGCGACTTCTTAGCGGAAGAATAAAAATCCAGGGGCCAGGGCGTGGAGCCCTGAGAATTAAGACAGCATGCAAACAATATTGAGACACTGGCAGGGCATGAACGTCAAAAATGTTTTTCTCTCTCCAAGTCCCTCACCGAGGGGCCCCCCAGGTCAGGCCAGAGCGAACAAACTGCAGCCTCCGGACGACATAGAGTCCAGGGGGCACCGCCGAACCCCACAAAGCAGCCCGAGCCCAACACACTCTGGAGAGCGCCATCTTCGCAGCGAGGGAGGGGCAGACAGAGGAAAGTCGTCTTCAGGTCAAAGTTCCCGTACGTTGCGTTCCTTCGACAACGCATGCGCCTTTCCTGAGCGCTCATTGGTAACCATAGACCGCTCGCCTCGCGTGCCCCAGCGGCGAGCAGTGGACGCGAAGCCTAAGAGCGGAAGGAGGTCTAGGATTGGATGCCTCCAGCACTTCCTGGTTTAGAGGCGCCGGAACCCGGCTATCCCAGAGGGAGCGAGGGAGTATCTGCCGTTGGTTGGGTTGCGGTTCTGCGAAGTTCGCTCTTTGAGGGTCTGGTGACCCCTTGAGAAGCTCTAGGGCCTCCAGGTTTCCTGGCACCGCCGCCCTTGTTTACTGTCCGTGTGCCGCCAGGCTTTGGGGCTTTAGCGCGGCAGGTGCCAGCGATCAGTTAGGCAGGGCCTCTGGGCACGGCGCCTCCTTGGTCCTGGGAGGACCCCCGGCGCCCTCTGGTGCCAGTCAAGGTCTGGCCGCGAAGGTTGACGGTCTGGGAGTGGCCCCTGCGTGGACCACTTTCGCCCTTCCCTTTTGTGGGCGTTTATCAAAGTAGGTCTGTGGGAATGATGTCTTTCATTAAGTGCCTCCTGAACACCAAGCTTGGGTCTCAACCTTAATGTCACTTTTGTGAGAGGCTGTCTCCGACCAGAAGGACATGCATTTTCTCCCGTTACCCACCGTGTATTTTCTTTATAGCATTTAACCACATCGTTTATAGGTTTGTTTCTTTTGACCGGCTGCCTGAACCAGCCTGAGGGCAAGCACCTTCTTGTCTTAGTTACTGTTGTACTGTACCGCCACCGCTAGGTGTCATGCCTGTCGCCTGAAGTGAAGTGAAATCGCTCAGTCGTGTCCGACTCTTTGCGATCCCTTGGACTGTAGCCTACCAGTCTCCTCCGTCCATGGGATTTTCCAGGGAAGAGTACTGGAGTCGGTTGCCATTTCCTTCACCAGAGGATCTTCCCGGCCCAGGGATGGAACCCGGGTCTCCCGCATTAGTAGTTGCCCAATAAACGTGTTTGACTACATTCATTAATACCTGAAACTGGGATGGATTGCCAGAAGTGATGTTGCAGGAAGGGGGAACCCCAGCTACGGCCAGAGAGTGGGTTTTCATCTAATAATTGGAAATGAATTGTATGAGGACATACATATGCTGACAAAGTAAGAGACCTTATTAGGTAGGGGCGTCTGGACAGAGAGCAGCAGGGTAACAGAACCCGGAGCTGCTCTGCCGCTTGGGTCAGCCTCAGGTTTTATGATGATGGAGTTAGTTTTCTGGTTGTCTCTGGCAAATTATTCTAAGGGTCCTTTCTGGTGGCGCGTGCATCACCCTGCCAAGATGGATTCCAGTGAGAAGGATTTGGGGAGGTTGGTAGGACATATGTGAGGCAGGAAATGGATGGGCTTCAGTCTAGGCATTTATAGTTGGGCTCCTGTTCACGCTTCCTGGGATGAGCGCCGTTGGTCACCAGCCACCTAATACATTTCCTGAAGCAAAAGACAAATGAGCTCTAGGACTACATATTTATGACCGGACTCCTGTCTATATTTTGAGATCTCAGCAACAGCAATAGGGTAAATAACCAGACATTAGGCATCTTTATGGCAGCGACAGAGTGGGACTGCTGCTGCTGCTAAGTCGCTTCAGTCGTGTCCGACTCTGTGCGACCCCACAGACGGCAGCCCACCAGGCTCCCCCGTCCCTGGGATTCTCCAGGCAAGAACACTGGAGTCGGTTGCCAGTTCGTCTCCAATGCATGAAAGTGAAAAGTGAAAGTGAAGTCATTGAGTCGTGTCCGATTCTTAGTGACCCTATGGACTGCAGCCCACCAGGCTCCTCCGTTCATGGGACTTTCCAGGCAAAAGTACTGGAGTGGGGTGCCATTGCCGTCTCCAAGAGTGGGACTAAACCCTATTAAAAGACTATAAGAGGTAATCACACACCTCCCATCCTTGGGGCAAAGGACACATTTCACATGTGCAGAAAGACTCCTTGGGGGTCAAAAGGGGGTGAGGTGGGGGGGTGGGGGGCGCCACTCCATAATATGTGATGCTAATACGTGATCCCATAGGTTCCTGGACTGAAATCTATCTTGGAAAAAAACCTGTGCACTCATAGTGGGGAGGGTCTTAAGGCAGGTCAGATGTGGAAAAAGAAACCAGATAATTGGCTAAAGGTAAACAAAGACAGGTGTTGGAGAAGACTCTTGAGAGTCCCTTGGACTGCAAGGAGATCCAACCAGTCCATCCCGAAGGAGATCAGTCCTGGGTGTTCATTGGAAGGACTGATGCTGAAGCTGGCACTCCAATACTTTGGCCACCTCATGCAGAGTTGACTCATTGGAAAAGACCCTGATGCTGGAAGGGATTGGGGGCAGGAGGAGAAGGGGATGACAGAGGATAAGATGGCTGGATGGCATCACCGACTCGATGGGCATGAGTTTGAATAAACTCCGGGAGTTTGTGATGGATAGGGAGGCCTGGTGTGCTGCGATTCATGGGGTCGCAAAGAGTCGGACATGACTGAGCAACTGAACTGACCTGAACTGAGCTGAAACAAAGACCTGGAAGAACTGACCTATATAAATGACTTAACCCCCTCTTCACTACACTCCTCCTTATTCAGGGAGACACCCCACACCCTTTCTTTCCTGGTGTGCATCTCTTCCTTGCTTCTATCTTAACAAACTATTTCTCTGTGTGTTCTCCCACCTGTGGTTGTGCTATATCTCTAAAAATAAACTTTGTACCTGCAGTTTAGTTTTTGCCTCTGTGAGAAATACATTTTTTCATTGGGGGCAAAGTTCCAGGGAAAAATAGCTCTACCTCTAACCCTTGCTGGTCTGGTGGCTAGGATTCCAGATTTTCATCCAGGCTACTCAGGTTCAATTCCTGGGCAAGGAATTAAGATCTCATTTTACACCACCACCCACTGCTGCCTTGCCAAAATCATACAGACTGGCATCTCCTCTCTTTCACCTTTCCCAAATTATTCTGGTTGGTAGTAGCTTGTAGTTTCACTTCCTTACCAGGACCTCCTGTTGTAAGATAACTCATGCAAGTGGTTACTATCTTGCCTGATCAGGTCAGTGGTTCCCCTAACAACCACCTGCTGAGACTTCATTCTCAAGATATTCTTTGGGAAATAGGGCATGGGTCTCTTTGTTCTGTAACTACTTCCTGCTGAGAGTGGACATAGCCCTGCCTGGTAGAAATCTCTTGCCACCTGATCTAAATCAAGGTATTCTGTGCCTGAAATTAGCATTCATCCTAATAATAACAGTTGAGCCTGAAACTGTTGGACCCTGTCAGAAATGAACCGTGTAAACAGTTGAAGCAGACAGTGGCCAAGCATGAGGTCTAACAGGGTGGTCATCGCTGGGCCAAGCAAAGGAAGGCAAAATCTGGGGTGATGGCTGTAGGTTGTGTGACTTTTCCTCTGGTTATTGATGGTGCAGTTAACAAAGCAGTGCTTCAGGAATCTTGTGCTCAGCTTGACATTACCATCCTCTGCCTGGGTAGGGGCTCCAGTTCTGCAGAAGAACTCAGAGGTAGTGTTAGGCATGTTCCTTGAGGAGAAGCCAGGACCTTGCCCCAAGGCTGTACCACTCTATTCGACTATTCTTCCCTGGTTTTTACATTGCCTGTCTTCCCTGATTAGCAACTGTGTGAATTTGCCCTTTGAAGCTCAGGGAAGGTCCAGGAGGCTGAATGAAGTTTATATCCTACAAACAAGAAACAGGGGACACAGAAAGGGTTTGTATTTTGGATCAGTATACAGAAGGATCAGTATTCTGCTGAGTTTTAATTTGGGAAACTGGGTGATGATGGCTCTGGCCATTTCCTGCTAAAATGAGGTATAGTCCTGCCTCAATTTGGAGAATAGACCCTGAATTGGAAGTATTTCTAAGTCCTGGATCTGAGTTTAGTGTGATTAAGATCTCAATCCCTTGGGAATTTAGAAGAATAAGCCTGAAACTCAGTCTGGACTTGCACTTCAAGGGAGACTTGAAACCAGATAGCCAGTTGTTTATTTTTTAATTTTTATTTATTTATTTTTGGTTGCACTGGGTATTTGTTGCCACATGCGTGCTCTCTCTAGTTGCGGCAAGCGGGGGCCACTCTTCGTTGTGGTTCACGGGCTTTTCATTACAGTGGCCTCTCTTGTGGAGCATGGGCTCTAGTTGTGGCACACGGGCCCAGTAGCTCTGAGGCATGTGGAATCTTCCTGGACCAGGGATCAAACCCATGTGCCCTGCATTGGCAGGTGGACTCCTATCCACTATGCCACCAGGGAAGTCCTGCCAGTTGTCTAATTTTATCTAAGTTTTAACTCCTGATGTAGTATTAACATATATACAACAGGAGCTATTGGCCATTACTTATGTCTCCCCTTTTTGATTAACATCTGATCTAAAACTTTATTCTTTAAAATATTTAATAGTTATAAGAGGATACTGTTAGGTAGTTAGACTAGGAAACAGAAGTCCAAAATGACAGCAGCTAAAAGACAAGGAAGGGAAAAGTCCACGAAAATAGAACAAAGCAAAGTCAAAGGAAGGTCCGAGGACCGGAGTGAGGACCTCAGGTAGAACAAACAGCACTCCTGGCTAGCCCAATAGGGCAGGCCCAGGGGGGAGGAAAAAAACATATAAAAAGAGGAGCCAAAGGGCCGGGACTCTCTGCTCTTCGCATCTTTGGGTCAGCATTCCCTCATGCCTCGAGGATGTATTTTCCTGCTATTTTCTAAATAAAACTGTGCTGTAACACGGAGCTGTAACACTGATCTGTCTAAGAGCTATAACATGGTCTGTCCAAGAGCTGTGACACGCCGAGGGCCTTAATGTCTGTCGTTTCAAATTTTTGTTGAGACGAGACAGAACCAAGGAGATTACACTTGCCTGACAGATATCTTGAAACCATAAGATTGCAGCTACTAGTGGACACTAATTTGAGAATGGCTAATGCCATTCTAAGCTGGTCTGACATAGCTCAGAAAATTTGAGTTTTCAGCAATTCAGGAACATGTCTGAAATCCACAATGGTCACCGAATTTTACCTTGAATGTCTGAACCAGTTACTCTGTTTTGACTTTCGAATGTATTAACATTTCCCTCCTCAATGGCCAAAGCAGATGTCACTGTTAACAGTCTCTGTGCCTTTCTAGATATAGAAGATGCAAGAACTTGGGCTCATAAAATCTTCTGAAAATAGTTATCTCAAGGTCTGTTCTGCCAGTTTTTCTCACAGCACAGAGTGCATCATTCCTTGTCTCCACCCTGAACTCCTTTCAGGGGGCGTTGAAGGTCAGTGGCCACAGTGGCCATTGACTGAGCTGTTTTGGTCAGTGGTTCCCCTAACAGTGGCATTCAGTTGCTTCCAAGAGTTAATAATCCCCCTGAGTACATATGAATATTCACCTACCATGGGAGGATAGGCAGTGTAGTACAAAGTCCATCCCATTTGGACCAGGGGTCTAGGTTTAAATCTGAGCCCTGCCGTTTCCTTTAGTGTGTGTGTGACCTTGAACATCACTTTAGTTATGAGTTTATTTCCTCTACAATGGTACCTATTTTTGTAAAACTTCTTTGAAGATCCAAGAAGACTGTTGTGAATGTTCCCACAGTATGTATTGCTTTATGGGACACAGAGCTTTATAGTCCCATAGGTTGTTTATGCTTGAACCACTCATGTAATCCGAGGAAAATTTCTATAAATGAGTGTATTTCTGCAAGATGGGGATGGGTGGGGCAGAAAGTTGACTAACACATGATTTCCATCTTCAGACAATTCCTAAGTCCTCTCAACAGCCCTCAATGTATTTCTCAAGAATGTTCAGCTCTAGGACTTCCCTGGTGGTCCAGTGGTTAAGACTCTGCACTTTCAATGCAGGGGCCATGTATTCAATCCCTGATCGCAGAAGTTCTGCATGCCGTCTATTGTGACCAAAAAAAAAAAAAAATTGTTCAGCTCTAAAATTCTAGAATATCTCAGAAAGATGGGGCTAAGGTCAGAGACAGGTTTGTGGAGGAAATGAGAAGGAATTTTGCCTGGAAGGATGGACTAGAGAAAAGGTATTTCATGTGGTAAAACAATATGACAGGCACACACAGGAATTCATTCATTCCTTCCTCAAATATTTATTTACTATATAGTGCCTCTCCCTCCATGCCCCCTCCCCTTAACATGCACACACTAAGTCTTGTCAGCTCTGTCTTCTCTTTCTTCAGTCATCCAGCTTCCTTCTCTCTTCTGTGCCACTACCCTAGTCTAAGTGACAAGCCTCTAATCTAAATTGCCAGAGTAGCCTCCTTACTGGTTTCCCTTTCATCTATTTTGGTCTGCTTCCAATCAGTTCTCCATGCTGTAGAGAATGCTTTTGAAGTTGCAAATCTAAAATTGTTGCACCCTTTTGTAAAACCTTTGAAGTTTCCTCTGACTCCAAGGATAAAGTTCAGACTCTTTAACCTGGCCTACAAGGTCTTGCATTACTGATCTCAGCCTACCTTCTCGGCCTCATCTCATATCTCATGGTATCTATTTCCCTTTAGCTTTCTATGCTAGGAACCATTGACCTTTCAGTTCTAGAATAGGCCAGACGAACTTTATGCCTCTGGGCTTTTGCACATGTCAGTTCAGTCAGTTCAGTCCCTCAGTGGTGTCCGACTCTTTGCAACCCCAAGGACTGCAGCATGCCAGGCTTCCCTGACCATCACCAATTCCTGGAGCTTGCTCAAACTTGTGTCCATCAAGTCGGTGATGCCATCCAATCATCTCATCCTCTGTCATGCTCTTCTCCTACCACCTTCAGTCTTTCCCAGCATCAGGGTCTTTTCCAATGAGTCAGTTCTTTGCCTCAGGTCGCCAAAGTATTGGAGCTTCAGCATCAGTCCTTCCATGAATATTCAGGACTGATTTCATTTAGGATTTGCAAATGTAGCTCTCTGCTTAACATTTCTTCCTTCCTTTTTCCTCTTGGCTTGTCTTTCAGGTTTCAGCTGAAATGGTAACAATAGATATCATTTATTGGGTAGGTACTGTGTGTCATCATTGTTCTTAGTGTATAAGCTCATTTAATCCTCACTATAACTTCAAAAGGTAGATACTCTTGTTGTTGTTGTTAGTTGCTAACTTGTGTCCGATTCTTTTCTCACCCCATGAACTATATAGCCCACCAGGATCCTCTGTCCGTGGGATTTCCCAGGCAAGAATACTGAAGTGGGTTGCCATTTCCTTCTCCGGAGGATCTTCCCAACCCAGGGATAGAACCCTTGTCTCCTGCATTGGCAGGCAGATTCTTTACCATTGAGCCACCAGGGAAGCCCCTTATAAATGAGGAAAGAGAGGTTAAATAACCTACTCAGTGTTTGAGTTAAAATTTAAACCCAGACCAATTGGGCACATGAATTACTGCTGCTCTGTACATAAGCAGCATGATTATAGGAGACTTTTAACCCCACAGACTTAGGTTCCCCAGTTATTCATCTTGTAGCTAACTAAACTTATCCTTCATAGTACTTAAATAATCATAATTAATTAGTGGTGGCATTATACATTTAATGACTCCTCCCTGTGAGATTCTAAACTCACTATATTTCCAGCTCCTAGCACAGTGCCTTGCACACCAGCGGCGCTCATTAAATATTAAATGAATAGATACCTTAACTAAAGAGCCTCTTGATGAAGGTGAAAGAGGATAGTGAAAAAGCTGGCTTGAAACTCAGCATTCAAAAAACTAAGATCATGGCATCTTATCTTACCACTTCATGGGAAATAGATGAGAAAAAAGTGGAAACAGTGACAGATTTTATTTTCTTAGGATCCAAAATCACTGCAGACAGTGACTGAAGCCATGAAATTATAAGATGTTTGCTCCTTGGAAGAAAAGCTATGACAAACCTAGACAGCGTATTCAAAAGCAGAGACATTATTTTGCAAACAAAGGGCTGTGTAGTCAAAACTATGGTTTTTTCCAGTAGTCATGTATGGATGTGAGAGTTGGATCATAAAGAAGACAAAGCACTGAAGAACTGCTGCTTTTGAACTGTGCTGTTGGAGAAGACTCTTGAGAGTCCCTTGGACAGCAAGGAGATCAAACCAGTCAATCCTAAAGGAAATCAGTCCTGAATATTCATTGCAAGGGTTGATGCTGAAGCTGAAGTTCTAATACTTTTTCCATCTGATGGGAAGAGCTGACTCATTGAAAATGACCCCAATGCTGGGAAAGATTGAGGGCAAGAGGAGAAGGGGACAACAGAGGATGAGATGGCTGGATGACATGACTGATTCAACGTACATGAGTTTGAGCAAACTCAGGGAGATAGTAAAGGACAGGGAAGCCTGGCACGCTGCAGCCGATGGGGTTGCAAAGAGCTGGATACAACTTAGCAACTGAACAAGTACCTGAGTATAAAGTAATATTTTTTCTCTCAGAATAATTCCTCAGGGGGTCTTCCAATGGTTAAGAGTCTGCCTTGCAAGGCAAGGGACACCAGTTCAATCCCTGGTCTGGGCAGATCCCACATGCCACAGAGCAATTAAACCCTTGCTGATCTTGCGCTCTAGTGCCCTTGAGCAACAGCTGCCGAAGTCCACATGCCTAGAGACCATGCTCTGCAACAAGAGAGTAGCCCCCGCTTGTGGCAACTCAAGAAAACATGCAAGAAGCAGTGAAGACCCAGATCAGTTTAGTCGCTCAGTCATGTCCAACTCTGTGACCCCATGGACTGCAGCACCCCAGGCCTCCCTATCCATCACCAGTCTCAGAACTTGCTCAAACTCATGTCCATCAAGTCGATGATGCCATTCAACCATCTCATTCTCTGTCATCCCCTTCTCCTGCCTTCAGTCTGTCCCAGCATCAGGGTCTTTTCCAATGAGTCAGCTCTTCACATCATATAGAAAAATCTTGGAGCATCAGTCCTTCCAATGAATATTCAGGACTGACTTTCTTTAGGATGGACTGGTTGGATCTTCTTGCAGTCCAAGGCACTCTCAAGAGTTTTCTCCAACATTGCAGTTTGAAAGCATCAATTCTTTGGAGCTCAGCTTTCTTTAAAGTACAACTCGCACATCCACACATGACTACTGGAAAAACCATAGCTTTGACTAGATGGACATTTGTCAGCAAAGTAATGTCTCTGCTTTTTAATATGCTGTCTAGGTTGGTTATAACTTTCCTTCCAAGGAGTAAGCATCTTTTAATTTCATGGCTGCAGTCACCATCTGCAGTGATTTTGGAGCACGAGAAAATAAAATCTGTCACTGTTTCCATGTTTTCTCCATCTATTTTCCATGGAGTGATGGGACCAGATGCCATGATCTTCGTTTTTTGACTGTTGAGTTTTAGGCCAGCTTTTTCACTCTCCTCTTTCACTTTCATCAAGAGGCTCTTTAGTTCCTCTTCACTTTCTGCCATGAGGGTGGTGTCATCTGCATATCTGAGGTTATTGATATTTCTCCCACCAATCTTGATTCCAGCTTGTGCTTCATCCAGCTTGGCATTTTGCATGATGTACTCTGCATAAAAGTTAAATAAGCAGGGTGACAATACACAGGCTTGACATACTCCTTTCCCTATTTGGAACCAGTCTGTTTTTCCATGTCCACAGACTCAGGGTAGTAAAAAATGTAAACAAATAAATAATTTAAAATATAATACTTCCTCTGAAAGGAAGTTTCCTTTTATTTTTTGTTCTTCCAAAGTGTCCTATTATAGGTCCATGATGTCAAATTTATATATATATAATATTTTGTTTTGAATCAAAATATTGCTTGGGAGGATGCAGCCTGATACAACCTCAGGCAGTACTAGTTCTGCAAGCTTATAGAGGTCATTGGGTGGAATCACTTAAAAAGATAGGAGCAGGAGTTCCCTGGTGGTCCAGTGGTTAGGACTTAGCACTTTCACTGCTGTGGCCTAGGTTCAGTCCCTAATCAGGGAACTGAGATTCCTGAAAACTGCAAGTGGGACAGTGTGACCAAAAAAAAAAAAGACCAAAAAATTTAACACAGATTTAATGAATTATTCTGGGGTTAGGACCTCACAGTTTTAAGTTTTAGATGTTGTTGCTAATAAGTCTTTGAAAGCAACAGAAAGAAATAAAAAGCAGCAGGACTTCCCTTGTGGTCCAGTGGTTGAGAATCCGCCTGGCAATGTAGAGTACATGCGTCCAATCCCTGGTCCGGGAAGATTCCACAAGCCATGGGGAAACTAAGCCCTCAAGCCTGCAAGCTACAACTACTGAGTCCACGTGCCCTAGAGCCCATGCTCTGCAATAAGAGAAGCCACTTCAGTGAGAAGCCCATGCACTGTAACTAGAGAGTAACCCCCACTCACTGCAAACTAGAGAAAATTCATGCAAAGCAACAAAGACCCAGCCAAAAAAAAAGAAGAAGAAGTAACATTTTTCTAATAAAGCTCAGGATTAGTAGAGATGATTGACATTCAAAAATAATTATGTTCTCATGTAATAGATGCTGTAACAGAGAAACGTCAAGGTACAAGGAAAGTTAAAGGAAGGAGTAGTAAATTGCTAAATTCTGGTGGTCATCCATGAAGACTATCTTTTTTGGGGGATAGGAGTAGCTCATTCCCAGGGGTTGATGAAGGGAAGGAGAGAAAAGAAGGGCATCTACTAAACTTTATAAGTATATGTGTATTTATGGGACTTCCCTGGTGGCTCAGTTGGTAAAGAATTTGCCTGCCAAGCAGGAGACCCAGGTTCAATCCCTGGGTTGGGAAGATCCCCTGGAGAAGGAAATGGCAACCCATTCCAGCATTCCTCCCTGGGAAATCCCATGGACAGATGAGCTTGGCAGGATACAGTCCATGGAGTAACAAGAATCAGACATGACTTAGCAACTAAACCACCACCATGTATATTTATAGAATAGTTTTGAAAACTATATATAGTGAATACCATTAGCCTCTGACCCACCCCTTTCATTCTAGTTGTTAATCTCTATGTCCCAAAGTGCTTAACTCCTGTTGCACAAAGATCCAATACAGTGCCCAACTCAGACTTTCCTGCATTGGGGATTGGGGGCAGGGAGGACTCTGAGAGTCCATCTGTCCATGGGATTTCCCAGGGAGGAATGCTGGAATGGGTTGCCATTTCCTTCTCCAGGAGAGGCCTGGGAAGGTATGTGGTGTGGTCTGACATCAACAGTCAAAGATAGGTCTTGTCCTCTGGTCTCACCATGAAGAGAGTAAGATTTGAACTACATAGTGGAGGATAAATTGGAGATTGACTGGCAGACAATGGAGGAAGGACTTTCTGAGAAGAGGAAATAGATTATGTGAAGACCAAAGACCGAAGCTTCAGGGAAAGAAAAATCTCTTTTGCTAGTGTTACAGCAAAATGAGTAAGTGAGTGGCCTCACTCAGAAATGAGTGAGTGGCCTTTGGCACCACATACCTGTTGTGGCAGTCCAAACTCGGGTTGGAAAAGAATTTCCAGACATAAAGAGTATTGCAGAAAGGACTGAGTTTATTAAGAACAAAGAGCAGAGATAATGTGGGCGCTGCAAGCACTGCATGCCGACCTCCTGACAGGCCAGGAAGAGCTGATGGCATGCTGTTAAAACAGTGGGTCAGCTCAAGGGAGAGCTGACCCAAGCGAGAACAGAGTTCATTTCTGGAAGACACTGTTAGAACAGCAGGCCAGCTCAAGGGAGAGCCGACGCTTTTCGTGGGTTAGTAGCCAATTTTTATAGTTTCAAGATAGAAAATTCCTGCTGGAATGGTGGCATTAGGTGATTGGTTAGGGTGCTATAGGGTGAGTACAGGGGTGGGTATTTTTGCCTAATTTGGGATCAGGAAGCTGACCTGTAAGAAGCAAGGGGGCTTTTGGCAATGGTTACAATGGAGCTCAGTCGGTTCCAGGGACTTTAGTACTGGGCTTCGCTTCTGTGCCCTGTGTGACTCTGGTATGGGACTCCGTAATACCAGCCCAAGAGGCCTGCAAGGGTTAAACAATCTTGGTTATTTTTGAGCTATTGCTACTAACAAACAGCTGTAGCTGGACTTGTCCTTCAAAAAGCTGAACAAAGCTAATTGCTCTCTTGACTACATATGAGTTGTACTCTGCACCTGGCTTTCTTCTCTCCCCTATACTCTCTTGTAGCATTCTACATTTCAAAAAAGATCATGAGCTGGTAGCTTTAGTGACACCAGACCCCAGCTGCTGAGTTGCCGGATGCCAGCTGTGGCCATTTTGAAACTTTGCCAAAAAAAAAAAAAAAGAAGCAAGACCTTCATGAGGATAAAAAACCTCTCCCTATTACCAAGAGAAGGGGGTGCTGTCTCCAAACTCCAAACTCTGTCTCTGTATTTCTATTCAGCATCAGTGGACAGGGAGACAATATTTTGGCAACACTAGTACAGATAATAGACATAGTGATTTGCTGCCTCTAGATACTAATTTATTGAGTTTGACAGGCTGATGTGGGGCAGATTATTCATTTTCAGGCACTGGGAAAAAGAATCACAGGATGAAAGAATTTTAATAACCAGTGGTTAATGGAACTTTATGATACTCAGAGCAAGATTAAAAACTTCATAATTCTATTTATTTTTTCTTATGTGTTAAAAATTTTTGAAGGAAAAGAACAAAGAATATTATAATATTCATCAATGTAGCCACCACCCAAAATGAATAAATGGTATCATATCTATTTTTTCCTCCCAACTCCCACTTCTTTTCCTCCCTTTAGGTGTCCCTTTTATATCAGTCTACTTCTCATGCTTTAAAAAAAATACATGTACTATATACTATTTGCGGTGTGTGTGTATGTGCATATATATATATATATATATATATACTTGTGGATATATACTATATAGTATTTTTAAATGTTTGTAAAATTCATTTAATTCATTTAGTGTGACATTTTGGTCTTGTTTCCCTCGATTCTGTTTTCAAAATTCATCCACGTAGACCAAGTTCATTAATTGTAGCTGTTGTGTGGTGTTCCATCACATGAATACACTCCAATTTGTTTATTTGCTGCTGATAGACATGTACTTCATTTTCAATGTTTCATTATTACAAACTCTACATTACAGGGAACAGGCTCTAACATGTCTTCTTATTTTTATTAATGAGAGTTTCTCTTAAACAGTGTTTTCAGAATGTTTTTCTATTTAACTGTAACTCATAGTGAGAAACATCTTTTATATCAAGACCCTGCTCATGTATGAAATAAATGTTTAATAAGATGATACCTACTTTTGCTACATGCACTCTATTTTCTGTTCTATTCCTTTTTTGTAAAATGCTGAATATATCTGCCTTACAGCAGTATTTTTCAATCCATTATTCATGACCTACTAATGGATTGAAAAATACTGCTGTAAGGCAGTAGATTTTCTGGTTCCAAAGATACGTGCATTTTCAACTTCAGTAAATCTGTACTGTCAAGTTGGTCTCCAAAGTGATTGTGTCTGTTTTATAGGATATGAGACTCCTAGTTTCTTCACATCATCACCAACACTTAAAATGGTCAGACTTTTAGGTTATTGTGAATCCAATAGATGTGAAATTAGAATGAATCAACAATGAATCTCATTGTTGATTTTGCATTTTCCCGATTACTAGAGAGGTAGAGTAGGTTTTTCTATATATTATTGGTTATTTGGAATTCTTCTTCTGGAAATTATCTATTCATACCTTTGACTATTTTTCTATTGGGTTGTTTATTGTCTTTATTATTGTTGTTGCTGGTTTGTAGGAATCCTTTACATATATCCATCTTTTTCTAATATACTTGTATGTTGCAGATAACTTCTCCCCATTTCCCTGTCACTTCTATTTTAACCTTAAGATGTCTTTTATGTAGGAGGTTTTAAAATTGTTATAATAAATTTTATAAAAATTGCCCATTTTTCATAATTTAAGAAATTAGATCATGAGGATATTCTTTTTTTTTTTTTCAGATAATTTTAAAGGTTTTGTTTTACAACTTTAGGTCTTTCATTCACCTAAAGTTTATTTTGCCTGTGCTTTTTCTGTCTTCTGAAATATTAGCGCTCACCCTTTCATTCTTCACCACATTTCTCTCTAGTGTGAAGTCTCTGACACTCTAGGCATCTTACCTCCTCCCTCTGAGTCTTTCTCTTAGAAACAACAGAATTGGAACATAAGTGAGGATCCAGGTTTAGAAAACTAGCTCTTTGAAAGCCTGTAAAGAAGTGGCAAAGCTGAGGTAAAAGGAGACATCAAGAGACATCTCTGCAAAAGATGATACACTGACTTACGCTGGGTGACACCTTCTTCATCCTTCACACCAGGACCAGGAACCCAAGATTCCTGGAAGAAGAATTATGCTTGTGGGGAGAAAGAAGTGTTTCAGAGGGCCCTGAAAGAAAGGATGTGTAGACTTGAGACAGGATCCTATGTCCTATGATTTTTTTAAAAAACCTTTTTGTTTTGTATTGGGATATAGCCAATTAAGGCTTTCCTTGTGGCTCAGCTGGTAAAGAATCTCCCTGCAATGTCGGAGACCTGGATACCCTCTCTGGTTTGGGAAGATCCCCTGGAGAAGGGAAAGGCTACCCACTCCAGTATTCTGGCTTGGAGAATTCCATGGACTGTATAGTCCATGGGGTCGCAGAGTCAGACAGGATTGAGCGATTTTTACATAGCTGATTAACAGTGTTGTGATAGTTTTAGGTGAGCAACAAAGGGACTCAGCTATATATATCCATTCTCCTCCAGTTATGTCCTGAAGTCCTTCTACATCCACTTTCTTATTTTATCTCTCTCCTCTACCTTCAAACCCTGTGCGATTTTTTTGTCTTGGACTAGAAGACTGTGAAGTGAAGCATATAGAGTCACATAGACCTTTTTGGTGAATTTAAGGAAGAGCCAGGTCTCCTATCATCAAACTAGAAGGTTTCAGGCAAGCCCAGCTTGAAACCAAGTTGTGAGAGAAGGCTTGTAAGAGAGGAGCAGTACCCCAAAATTACAAGAAGTAACCTTTGACTTCTAGTGTAATCTTGGCAGTCAAAATCATCAAAAAGCCTTGACTGGGGCCTCCTTGCAAGGAGCAATTAAGATAGACACTGAAATAAATTTAGAACATATTGTGCATGAACACAGTCTAAGAATTCACACTCTATGAAAATTAATATAAGCAGATAAGCAAAGGACATATCTATATGACAATAAAGAAGAGGTGGACCAATGAACAGTAAAGCATTAACATCAAGCATGTCAGAAGTCACTGCAATTCAAGGGAAAGAGCCTTTCTGTGAGAAGAGCAGAGCCTGGTAGGTGATGGGGTTCATGTTCAGGGAAACTATTACCGAACAATTAGGGAGGGCAGGTCTCTTGCCTTCTGACTTCTTCCACTCCCTTCTATCCATCACACACATGCCCCACCCCAAACTTCTCCTCTTCTAGGCAACATAACCCTTGCCAAGGCTCAAGATCAGAGGAAGTTTTACTTTGTGTTAGTCTTTGATTCTGAATTAGGGACCTTTACCCAGCATCAGTAGGAACCACCCTCAGGAGCCACTTTGTGCTCCCTGGCACGTCCACAGCAATTAGAGCAAAAGGACAGAGGTAAGGACACTCCTGGAGGGACATACTCCCCACCCAGCTTTGGCAGGGTCACCCGGGATCTCTACCATTGGCCTTGATACTCACTGAGGCACATGGCTCATTACTCCACCTGCCCCATTCACTGAGTTCTCCTGCCTTGTTTCTGTGGGAAAATGGAAGCCCTTGTTTCAAGGTACTCTCAGGGCAGGCACCTCTGCACATTCAGCAAGATTCGTCAATGTCTCACGTAACTGAATCAATATTAGAAAGACTCCAAGGATTTCACAGTTTAATATCACTCTCATAATATCACTGTCAAATGTTCTAATGTAGGAAAATAAAGAACTAATATGTTCACATATACATGCAAATATATATGTTACTAAATGTACATGCATTGCTCAGGTGGAAGTCATTGACTCTGTCTCAGGGTCCCCACACTCTTTTTTCCCTCTGCCTGGAAGTTCTCCTCCAGATAGTTATTCCTGTGACTTGCTTTTTCACTTCAGTCAGGTTTATCCTTCAAAGTGAGGTCTTCCCTAGCCAGTCCCTCTAAGATAGTCCTTATCTCCCACCTCTGGCTCTTACTGCTTCTTACCGTGCTCTTTAAATTTATTTCTGAAATAGAATTTATCATTGCCTGACATATACTTACTGACTTATTAGCTTTACCCATGTCCCAGAATGTAAGTTCCCCCAGAGCAGGAATTTTGTATGTCTTTTTTGTTTGTTTAAAGATTTTTTTTGATGTGGACCATTTTTAAAGTCTTTATTGAATTTTTTACAGTATGACTTCTGTTTTTGTTGTTGTTGTCGTTCAGTCGCTATAGTCCTGTCCCACTCTTTGCGAGCCTGGTAGCACGCCAGGCTCCTCTGTCCTCCAGTATCTCCCAGAGTTTGCTCAAGTTCATGTCCGGTGATGCTATCTAACCATTTCATCCCCTGCTGCCCTCTTTTCCTTCCGCTTCTGTTTTATGTTTTGTGTTTTTTGGCCATACGGCATGTGGGATCTTAGCTCTCCAACCAGGGAATGAACCCACACAGCCTGCATTGGAAGATGAAGTCTCAACTGCTGAACCACCAGGGAAGTCCCTCTATGTCTTAACCACTGCTATTTTCCAGTGTCCAGAACAGTATCTGGCACAGAGTAGATCCTCAATGCTGTATTATATGAATGAAATGAAATGGAACAAACATGCGTTTGTGTGTTCTTATTCTAATGTTGTTTGGTGACATTAAATAGACTGAGATGTCTTTCTAAACTAATCCTATTCAGCTTTGGAAACTTGGTCATTCTGAACCTCTGACCCTGCCTCTTGAGAAGACTCCTCTCCAACTTCTTTTTAGTACAGGTGACTCACCCTCTAATTCCAAGGGTCAGCTTATATCCTAGGTACCCCTGACCACTATTTTTGGTTTGAGATGTGGCTCATAACCCAAGTTAGGTGTGAGACAGAGCCCTCCCTGAGATTTTTGCTGGAACGATAAGGGAAAAGATAGTCTATCTGCTAGTGATGAGGCTTCCATCAGCCCAGAGCAGATGGTGGCTGCCCTTCCACCATGCAGGCAGAACCTGTCTGAGAATAAACCATGCTGGGACTGAAGCAGAGCCCAGAGTGAGAGGGGGTTAGAAAGAAAGAGACTAGCGGATGGTGGCTTGGTTGATATTATCTGAGTCCCCAGATGAAGCCCTGTCCAAACTCACTGTACCATTGGGTTATGTGTGTGATTCACTTCTCTTAGAGCATGGTCTGAATTGGGTTTCTATCTTGAGTAAGCAGAAACCAAAACAAGGGAATTGCCTGGTGGTGCAATGGTTAGGACTCAGTGCTCACTACTGAGGCCTGGGTGCAATCCCTGGTCAGGACACTGAGATTTCTGCAAAACTCAAGGTGTAGCACCCCCACCCCTAAAATCTAATGCCCATTTAGCTGTATAATTTATATGACATCAATTTTCACTTGTTTACTAAATGGCACATGCAGGTTTTTACCTAAAACTTTTGAACATTTCTATAGCTTACAAAATAATCTTGTATATATGTATCACTTAATTTTAGCACAAGTATGTGAGGTTGGGTATAGATTATTCTTTTGGTTGGCTAGACTGAAGCTCAGAGAAATCAAGCAATTTACCTAATAACAAACAGCTAATAAATGTCAGAGCAAGAACTCTAAGTAGGTCTTTGGCTCTAAATCCAATCTAAATCCAATGGCTTCTCAGCTACTTAAGTAACTGTAGACTTTCTGAATTTCTTTTTTGTTTCTCTATTTTGAAAAATTAAAAAAAATTTTTTTTAACCACGTTGCATGGCTTGTGGGATCTTAGCTCCCCAACCAAGGATTGAACCCACACCTTTGGCAGTGAAAGCCCCAGGTCCTAACCACTGGACCACCAGGGAACATCCCCCCTTTTTTGTCTCTCTTAACAGAAGAGAAGCTCTCTTAGAGATAGGACCTTGCTCTTCACCTTGAGTCTTTTAATCCCTAGGGTAGCTCCCTGGAATGAGTGGGGCTCAGAGTGGAGGGTTCGCTCTCACTGAATGCAAGGGTAGAGTTTGTTAGGTCTGTTCTCTCATCAAGGAGTTTGTAATCGGCTACTGAAATAATGCATATGGATCACGGTGGTGTTTTTCCACCTTTTTTGACTGCTACAGTAAGAAAAATATTTTACATCAACCCAGTACACACACACATATTATTAAAATAAAGTTTCACAAAATAATACCTACTTTAGTGCTTGTGACATTCTCTGATATTTCCTATTCCATTTTTTTTTTTTTTACAAATTCTAATTGTGACCCACTAAATTGATTTCATAATCCAATAATGTATGGAGACTGAGTTTGAAAAGCATTGTTATAGGTCACATACGTGTAAAGTCAAATCCAAGCTAAAGTTCACATCCCATGAGAGTCAGGAAAGGGTTTAAAGGGTGGGTGGCATTTGAGTTATATCTTGAAAAATGGACAAGATTTCAGTACTAGAAGCACAGGCGGAAGTAACAATAGGAGTCAAGGTGGCGGGTCAGGCAAGTTCAGGGTGTGTTTGGGATGGAGAGAATATGATATTCAATTGGAATGAAAGGTTTGCATAATGGAGAGGTGAGAGATGGGGTGGAAAGAAGGCTGGAACCATGGCATGGGAAACCTTGAATGTCAGATGAAAAGTCTATTCTGAATTTAAATTTGATAATGTGGGCAAAACGTCTTCCACATGGCACTCAGTCAGTCTGTGCTCCCTTCCCCTTCCTCCTCCTTTACTCTGTAGGCAGTAGCGAGCCTTTGGTAGTTTCTAAGTGGGGAAGAGAAATGATCAGATTGACCAGGAGGACATGAGGTTGTTGAGGTCAGAGCAGTGAAGGCCTAAGCAGGAAGGTGACAGCTGAAATAGAAAGGAACACCTGACTTGGGCAGATAGGCTATAGTCATGAGCATCGTGTGATGAGAGATGATGAGGAATCAAGAGAGCTTTTCCTTGGCAAAATTCCAGAAGCTGCAAAAACAGGGACATTGTTGGAATAAGATAGTGTGAAGAGAGAGGAGGATAGCTTGGTATGCAGCAACATTGACTTTCCAGCTGGATATCCAGGGAAAGAGAGAGAGGCGGCTGTAGCTTGGGGGAGGAGGCTACAGAGACTAACCCTCGGGAGTCATCCTCAGGAAGGTGAAATGCTCTGGGGCTTTGAAGCAATGCTGCCAGCCTTGGAGTTTCCCTAAGGCAATGAGAGTGCCCAGGACAAAGTCCTGGCCCTGAAAGAGGATTATAGATAAAGAAATAGCCAAAGCAACTCCATGGGCTAATGCTATGGGAAAGGGAAGAATACAGTATAGGTTGACATAGAAGACACACCTCACACAGAGACTGGAATTACAGAGGGCATTTTGGAGGAAGAAACATCTATTTATTTACTTGACTGTGCCAAGTCTTAGTTGTAGTATGTGGGATCTTTAGCTGTGGCATGTGGAAACTAGTTCCCTGACCAGAGATGGAACCTGGGTTCCCTGCCTTGGGAGCACAGAGGCCCAGCCACTGGACCACCAGGGAAATCCTCGCTGGAGGAAGGAATATCTAAAGTGGACATCAGGAACTTCCCTAGTGGTGCAGTGAATAATAATCCACCTGCCAATGCAGGGGATACAGGTTTGAGCCCTGGTCCAGGAAGATTCTACATGCTGCTGAGCAACTAAGTCCATGTAGCACAACTACTGAGACTGAGCTCTAGAGCCAGAGAGCCGCAACTACTGAGCCCATGTGATGTAACTACTGAAGACTGCGGGCCTAGAGTCTGTGCTCCATAACAAGAGAAGCTACCACAATGAGAAACCCATGCACTGCAATGAAGAGTAGCCTCTGCTCAATGCAGCTAGAGAAAGCCCATACACAGTAATGAAGACCCATGTAAACAAACGCACGAAAAGAGTAAATGGGCTTTCCTGGTGGCTCAGTGGTAAAGAATCTGCCTGCCAATGCAGGAGGCACGGGTTTGATCCCTGGTCTGGGATGATCCCACATGCCACGGAGAAACTAAGGCCGTGTACCACAACTATTGAGCTCTGGATCCCAGGAGCCGCAAACCCTAGAGACTGTCTCTGCAACAAGAGAAGCCACAGCAATAAGCCTGTGCATCACAGCTAGAGGGTAGCCCCCACTCTCCACAACTAGAGAAAGGGCCCTGCAGCAATGAAGACCCGGCACAGCTAAAAATAAAACAAATAGAAAAATAAAAATATTTTTTTACAAAGTAAAGTGAGACATGAATGGTGAGTAGGAGTTAGCCAGAGCATGGGCAGAGCCAGAATGCTGTAGCATAGGCACAATATGTGAAAAGGCAGGGAGGTAAAAGAGAGCGTCAGTGCATTTGGGGAACAAAAAATATAGGGAGCATCCTTCTGAGGCTGATATCGTGCTCAGTTCAGATAAAGAAACGAAACAAAGTTTTAATGATTTACCCAGAGTTTCTCAGTTGGCTTGACCTGGTATCCAGGTCTGTTTTACCCTTAAGAGGCTGTTCTTACTCTCACTGTCCCATGAGTGTCTCTAATGCTGAGTGGGTCCCCAGTATTATTACACTGAAACTCCAGACAGATTGCTTAGAATTAGAAGAGGACGAAGGAGTGAACCTAAGGAATGCCTACATGTAAGAAGTAGGAGGAAGAAAAGTCCCAGTGAAGGTAGGAGAGAAAGACAATTCAAACAGAACGACACAAACAGCACAGTGTGATGGAAGCCAAAGAAAGAGTTTTAGGAGGAATGGTATCACATTTCAAAGATGGAGAGAGTTGTAGGGTTAGTGGTTTCTCACCCTACTTGGCAATGATCTCATTTAGCTAATGAGAATGTAATTTCTAGGGGGGAATTACAAAAGGATGGAAAAAAATGAGCATTAAGGAAGTAGAGGAGTACAGACCACTTTTGCAGATACGTTAATTTCTGGATACAGGAAGTACTAAGAAGCACAGCCAAGCTTTTTGCAGTGGCAGTATTGTAATCAATGAGGTCTCTCCGAGGCACGATTATCACTAATTGAAGAAAATAAAGAAATAAAAATAAGGGAAGCCAACTTCGAGATAGAGGCAGTCTGTTAATAGGAAGTGATCTTGGGATAAACACTAAGGGAAGGGAACGAAGCAGTCTGCACAGGAGAAGTTGAGCTGTGATGTAGGATGAAGGCTGAGTAGATCATCAGAGCTGTCCCTGGTTGGGGTGAGAGGGGTGAATCTTCACCTTCCCACGCAGATCAGTCATTTGATGTGGGCTGCCTGAGGAAGGGGTAAGATGTGACTCCAGTAGCATTCTCATTCCAAACAGAAGTGTTAAGTCCTTCATTCTCAAAGGGGACACTTCCTGTGCATTCCAGTGTCATCACAAGGAGAAATATTTTTAGGATAAAGACTTCATTTTATCTCTCTTCCCAGGTGACTCAGTGGTAAAGAATCTGCCAGCCAATGCAGGAGACAATGTCTCCATCCCTGGGTTGGGAAGATCTCCTGGAGGAGGAAATGGCAACTCGCTCTAGTATTCTTGCTTGGAAAATCCCATGGACAGAGGAACCTGGCAGGCTACAGTCTATAGGATCTCAAAGAGTTGGACATGATTTAGCAACTGAGCACACACACAAAAACTCAGTTTTGGAAACAGATACAAAAATATAAACAGATAAAGTATAATTATTCATCTTCATTGCCGGACAGCCATAACATATTAAAACAATGGGATGATACATTTATGGAACACCTCCTATATATCTGGCCTTTATTAGCACCAGGTGTACAAGATAAAACAATTGCCCCTATTGAGAAGCTTACATTTTAGTGCGAGAAGAAAGCACAAAAACATTGATCCATAAGGAGCTGTGCTTATCTTATTTGTACTGTATCTGTACCACCCATATTCTGCCTGATATATAGTTGATTTTCAATAAATATATTCAGCATGAATTAGTGCTAGAGTAGAATGAAGTGTTTGGGTAGCAGACAGATTATAGGGCTAATGCTGCCTGGGGGAGGGCACCAGGGAATGCTTCAACAGAGGGGTCTATCTTAATGGAATAATAGTAATGGGCTTCCCAGGAGGCACTAGTGGTAAAGAACCTGCCTGCCAATGCAGGAGACAAAAGAGACATCGGTTCCATCCCTGGATTAGGAAGATCCCTTGGAGGAGGGCATGGCAATCCACTCCAGTATTCTTGCCTGGAAAAGGACAAAAGAGACTGGCAAGCTACACTCTATAGGGTCACAAAGAGTTGGACAGAACTGAAGCAACCTAACACATACACAATAATAGTAACAATAAAAACAACAACAGCAGTAGTGAGTTTTCCAGGTAAGGAAGGTGTATGACTGTTAACGTAACTGACGCCATCATGCCCAAGATGGTGTCAGTTCCTTTTGTCGTTCACTGACCCAACCCCCAGGACTGTACTGTGCTGTGAATCACTTCTCTGTTGTCAAGCGTTTTGTAGTTAATAGGTACTTTTAATAATCGTTAGGATCAGGGGGCCCCTATGCTCTGTTGATCCTCAAACAATGCAACCTTTGCTGAGGTATTCCCATGAGACTAGTTACCCATTCATAAATCTTGCCTTAGGAATACAAATCCTGTTTTGAGCACCTACCCCCATACTTTAGTTTAACAGTAAAATTGTCCCAATGGACATTGTGGTGTGGAATGTAGTTTTAAAGGCTTCTGGATCATTGTTTACCCAATCCCACCCTGTGAGTAAGTATCATATATTAATAATAAACTGAAACATGATTATATGGAGTTCCCTGTCTTGCTTTCCTGTCTCAAGATGCCATCCCAGTTTGATGGGTGCTTTTTGTTCCCTCTGTCCTCCAGTGAAAAGGGAGGTGTGGGGGCACTTAGGAGGGGGCTTCCTTGGTGGCTCAATGGTAAAGAACCTGCCTGTCAATGCAGGATACACAGGAGATGTGGGTTCGATCCCTGGGTCGGAAAGATCGCCTGGAGGAGGAAATGACAACCCACTCCAGTATTCTTGCCTGGAAAATTCCATGGACAGAAAAGTTTGGCAGGCTATAGTCCATAAGGTCCCAAACAGTTGGACACAACTAAGCGACTGAGCAAATATGCACGGGAGGAGTTAATATCAGGCAGTTGTTCAGGGACTACAAAAGCATGAAAAAGAATAGTGGGAGAGTGAATGGGAGGCGAACATGGAAGGAAAAGTCTCCTATTCAAATAAAAAGCACACATGATATGGATACAGATTAACATCTACACAGAAATCAGTTGGCTGTTGTGGTAATGTGAAATGTTCAGTGAATTTACATGAATAGGATTTTACAAAAAGATGTCATTTTTGAGTTTGAGATTTGAATGGAAGGAAATTGTTTTAGGTGTGTAAGATGGAGGTATTATGGTATGGTAGTTGGGATGCTGGCTCTTGGATCTAACAAATTTTTATTCAAAGCCTGGCTCTACCAACTAACTTGCTGTTAAAGTTAAATTGAGTGAGTTACATTCACTCAGTTGTGTCCGACTCTTCGCGACCCCATGGACTATAGCCTGCCACACTCCTCTATCCATGTAATTGTCCAGGTAAGAATACTGGAGTAGGTTGCCACTTCCTTCTCCAGGGTATCTTCCTGGTACCCAGGGATCAAACACAGGTCTCCTATATTGCAGGCAGATTCTTTACCATCTGAGCCACCAGGGAAGCCTACCATTAAGAGACATTTCTAAGTATAAAGACACTTTAACTTAAAAAGTATCAGCAAATACATACTTGACTTTATCTTATAATCTGTAGACAATACATTAGAATATGTAGTGAATTCATATACCTTTTCCAAAGGAATACTGGAGACAGAAGTAGCAATAAAGTTATAAATGACAATCATCAATAAGATGAAATAATTTAGATGAAGCTTATCTCTCTCGAAGAGATGGGAACTGGCAAATAGCCAGGAAGGAAATATAATGTGCTTTTAACTTTGTATGAAAAATAATGTTCAGTTCCATGTTGCTGAACATAGTTCTGTTTTTGCCAAATAAATCCTCTACTTCAAATTTCTGTCCAAATCCTTTATTAAAACTTTGCTTCTGGCCTTTGTTTTGGAATGTGTTACTTCTATTGCCACCTCCTGATCGCTTAATTAACTTTAATTAGTTAACCTCCTTAACTAACAAATTACTCTACCTCCCTCAGACTCAGGTTCCTAATATGCAAAATAAAAGATATAGTTCTTGCCTCACAAATTTATTGTGAAGATTAATTCCTGTTTATAGCATATCAAATATATTGTTTGAGACATAAGAATTCCATAATGTTGTCAGTTACTATAAGTGCATTGGGGACCTAGCAGGCAAGACCGGAGCGTGTATATTGGGAGCAGTTCCTGAGTAAAAGCCACAGGAGGACTATGGTAGAGTCTCCTTGTAAAATGCATTCCTATTTCGGAAGTCTTAAACCAAAACACGGTCTTTTCCTACAACAGGTTACTTCTTGGGTGATTTCATATTTCTCCTTTTTTTCTTCTATTTTCCCATGAAGGGGGATAAATTGAGCCCAACCCAATCTAAGGTAGTTTTGTCTTAGGAAACTTGTCTGCTGTAGAACAAGGACAAAGAGATAGGTCAATTGTAATGAGATGACTTCTAGTCCTGGAATGAAGGGATCTTCATATTGTGTTGCTACGGCTATTCTGTGTAGGAACTAGAGTTTCTTGCTGTAAGATGGATATGAATTGATAGCTCTTTTCTTTCTTTTCCATTCTATGGTGTTTATATCTTTTACGCTTACTGCATTTTTTATGGTACTAAGCAGATTTCCCATAAAACTGCCAGAAAACTTCCTGAAGGCAGCCAGTTCTTCCTTCCAGTAACCCCCCTTATTCTCCTCACCCCCCTCCAATGCCTCTCCTTTCCAGCTTTGCCTCCGGCTGGCTGATTAATCTATATTTGCTCGAGGCAAGTTCCTCCACCTTTTTTCCCCCCAGATTGAGGAATCCTGGCATTCTCTGAATGTGTACACACACACACACACACACACACACACACACACACACACACATACAGCAACCTCAGGTGTTTTTTGTTTTGTCTTTCTTTGACATCAGACACTGAGTCTCCGGTTTGTGCGGCTTTGTTGTCCACCTGTTTATCACTGATTGACCAGGTTGATGCCAGCGGGTTCTTCAGATCTCAAGGGATGGACTGGGTGGCGTTTTCACCCATACTCTGAGACGCCCTATAATTACACTGGCACTGCACGTACCTATGAGGAAAACACTCATGGACTGTCAGGCTTGGGGTTACGTGGTTTCAGTTTACGTCTCAGGGGTGCAGAGTCCTAGTGCACATGCAAACGTGGTTCAAGTGCCCAAACCAGCTTCACGCCAAGTGGGGGTGGCATCTGGGAAGGAAAGCAATTCCTCTTACTCCACCCCTTTCCACCATTGGCACACACAGGCTTGCCTCGAGCCCCCGCGAAATAAGACAGAGATGAAATCTTAGAATTGAAGTTTTCAAATGCAATTAATCGTTCCTTAATATCCAGGAGTGGCAGATATACAATGCTTTCCTTTTCATGGCAGGTCAAAGATGAAATCTGATTATGCTTTGAAGGGTGTGGTTTGCTTCTTGAAATTCCCTGCGGTGTCTTGAACAATGTGTTGCCCAGAGCAGGGTAAGGGGCCTTGTGTAACCAAGGGGAGGCGCACTTGTCTGCATATATAGAGGCAAGAGACAGAAGCCGCACTGGGAAAGTCAGACCCAGCCTGCACAATGAAGAAACAGAGTAAGAAGGAGGCAGCCCCGCAGTGTGAGCTAAGTAAGTAGCCAGCAATAAGTATGTAACAGTCCAGGGAGTCTACGCACCAGAGCAGACTTGGAACGAGATAAGGAGGCTCCAGGCATTTTATTTTCTAGTTGCAATAGAAGTTCCTAAAGGAAAGGTTCTGGTCTGGAGGGACTTCATCAAGCCTTTCTGAAACACCCCATATGTGTTGCAGAGAGATTCTCAAAATTAATTTGTGCATTTTCTTTTCTCTCTAGGAGAAATTCTGTATGGAAACCAGCCTGTATCAGATCATTGATGATTCTCAGACCAGTTTTTTGGGTTCCTGAATTTGCCTGTACTTTGTACTTTATTTGGATTTTCCTTTTTGCAGTTTACTCTCCTTTCCTCTTCTCTTGGACTCTTTTATCAACTAATAAAAATTTCTCCTAGCAGTTTTTTTTTTTCTTTCTCCTAGCAGTTTTTACACGAAGAAAGATGTTGGAGGGTTTTATGCTTTTCTTCTCTAGGTCTATGACTTGGTTAGATAAGCTTGGTTACCTTTAAGGAAAGCGGTTATGGGGGTGATGTGGAGGCCGGGAGAGAGAGAAGTCTAAGAATGTTTCTGGTAGCTGTAAACGACATTGTAGAAGATTAGGGTGGTTAGGCAGATTATTTTCTCCTTTCTGAAGCACCACTAGCCTGGTCGTCATCTTCAGAGAAAGACTCTGGGATGTGCGATTGAAACTGGGAATGGAGCGGGACTGCTTTTGGGTAGGTGGAAAATAAAGTTTGGGAGAAGAAGCGAGGCAGCAGAGTAGGAGAGAGGAAAACAATTCATTGCGAGACTTGGGAGTAGGGCACCTGACGCCGCCGAACTGGCTGCACTAGCTGATGCTTCGCGGTCCCTCCCAGGTGTGGGGCGCTCTTGGTGGGGCCGCAGATACTATGATGTGGCTCTGGGGGCGAGAGGCGGCTATACTTTGCAGGGTGGAGTTGGAACTCTCTCAGAGCCGTGTCTCAGAAGAAATGATCTTGTCTTCCAGGGACGTGAGGTCACGGCGAACTACAGCCGGAAACTTACTCTTCTGCAGGTTGCTAGCGGGGTGGGAGACTCCACAACACAGTGTGGGTTGGACCAGCTCCAGCACTAGCTCAGCCGCAGACAGCTCCCGCCCAGGCCTCCGTGGCCCCGCCCCTAGTCAGCCCTGGAGTGGGCGGAGACTCGGGATCCGTAGTCAGCCTGCCACGCGCGTTGGCCGCTACGGCGAACAAGGAGAATCCAGCCAATAGGAACGTGCAGCTGCGATCCTGTCGGCCAATCGCGGGGCGTGTAGGGGGTAGGCTGGCGTGGCGCTGGCTCCAGGGATATGGAGCCGCTGGCGCGGGGACCGATTGTCAGGTGGTTGCGGAGCCGGTAAGGTGGGGAGCGGGCCAGGTCAGGGGTCACGCGGGCGCCCCGCTTTCCCCGGGCTCCGGGCAGCTCGAGGGCCAGCCTGGGAGCAGGCGCCGCGGCCAGTATTTGGCGTGCGGGGCGCCGGGCGGGTCTGCGAGGGGCGGCGCGGGCCGGGAGGGCCTGGACGCGGGTTCCAGATGGAGCCGCATTCTTCAAAGGAAGAGCGAGAGGAGGGCGCCGGGAGCGGGGGGCGGGAAGCGAACGCCGGAGGTCGCAGGGGCCTCGGCCCTTCCCCGCCGCGGCCTAAAGAGACCTAAAGAGAAAATGGCTGTATCCCTGGGCGGATCTGCCGCGTTCCGGGGACCCGTGGTCGAAGGTCTGCTGACCCCGCTTCACGCCGCGGGAGAGGCCGACGGACGCGGGGCAAGGTCCCCTCGGCCTCCTTCTTATCTTCGGAGCCCTGATGTCCTGTCCGCTCCCTGGGCCTCCCGCCGCCGCATTTAAGCTAAAGAATTCATTTTACTCCAGGCGACATCCAAGAAGCGCCTCTTCGTGTGACGGGCCTGGACAGACCGCTGAGTCCTGGTGTGTAGATCGGTTTCAGGGCTGTTGTGCAGCCTCCAGGCCCAGGAACTTTTGTAGGGGCGTTGTCGCGCTCCGTGTGTGAGAAGGGTGGCTGGCTGCTCGACGTCTGTTCGGTTTCATAGGTTTCTGCTGTTACAGCTATGTTTACTTTTGGATGTTCTGTTTTTGTTTTTTGTTCAATTGGTTTTCCCCAATTCTCTTCATATATCAGACTATTTCAAAGAGCATAATTGAAGGAGAAGTTGAGTAACCTGGACTTGAGTTTTCCTGTGTGTAAAGTGAAGATATTCTCATACCGTCCACTGCTTTCAAAAGAAGTGTTAATGGAGTTAAGGGAATGGGACACCTCTTTAAAGCAAAAAGCGAAAGCAAAAAATTCTATGGAATGCGAGGCAAGAGGAGACAGGTTTCCAGAAGCTTATTGTGGCTGTAGTTCTAATGAATATTGCTGCAATTAGGGGACTTTGTGTTTCTCCCTTGACTCTTGTGGAATCTGAACCCCAACTAGTTTGCAGCACTTCTTGGCTCTGTAAACCTTTGAGCAGGATTCTTAGGCTCTTTTTTCTTTTGTTTCCACATACTTAAAATGGGAATTGATAGTATCTTGAAGAGTTGGTGGTGAGTATTAAATGAA
Source organism: Dama dama (assembly GCF_033118175.1). Taxonomy (NCBI): domain Eukaryota; kingdom Metazoa; phylum Chordata; class Mammalia; order Artiodactyla; family Cervidae; genus Dama; species Dama dama. The sequence continues at coordinate 45,099,228 of NC_083683.1, forward strand.
TTAATACACATAAAGTGCTTAGAACAGTTCCTAGCATGTAGGAGCTTTTGTTATTAATATTACCTGTTAGTGCCTTCTTTTCCCTAAAAGATTTCACACTAAAAGAATTCTGACCTTATCACTTATTCTTTGTCTAGAATCTGCTGAGCCTATTGCCAGTGAACCCTTAGGCCTGTTTTCCATTCACATCTTGTGACTATAGGCTCTGCTGGGTGTTTATCATTAAGTAAGGTTGGAAACTCCAGCTATGCAGTACTGTCTGTCCATGATAGCTGTGTTGGGTAAATGAAAACGTTGGCTGTTTAGTTTTTCATTGAGTAATATTTCATTTACAATCTTGGCCTCCAGACTGTTTTTTTTTTTTTTGGACCCAGTGCCAAAAAGGCCATGATTGCAGCACACTTGGTTCCTCAAATTTCCGGGATGGCTATGGGACTTGGGTGGGGAATTTCTGGGCAGCTTGGCCGCACTTCTTATTAGTGAATGGGGAAGCTTGATGCAAGTCTTAACTCTGCTGTTAGGAAATCAGCGGTGATCCCTTGGAATACGCCACAGAGCTAACTAAGCAGCTTTGGTTCTTTTATTTATTTATTTATTCACTTATTTATTTTGTTTATTATTTATTTGGCTACATCGGGTCTCAGCTGAGATGCGCTGAGTTCTCTCTGCGGCATGGGCTCAGTAGTTGCCCCGCTGCACGTGAGATCTTAGTTACCCAACCCGAGGATCAAACCCACATTGCCTACATTGGAGAGGGAACTCTTAACCACTGGACGTCCTTGGGCCAGGACGTCCTTGGTTCAGTTTAGACTCAATGAAGTCGTGGTTAGAGGTTCCACACCGGTATTTACAAAGCAGCATCTTTTCTATTAATAATTGACTTTTAGTTCTAAGAGCTTGGGTGAGTGCTGTGAAATCAAAGACATCTTTAGCCCCTGTCTCCTTATTGTGTATGTAGATAGAAATGTCTGCTGACAGACTTAGGTTCTTTCTGTGAGTTTAAAAGTTTCTTTGAGGTTCTCTTGATACTATCTGGAAGGCTTTAATCGAAGACATTTCTGTCTTGCAGTTCTCCCCTTCCAAGAAAACTGCTGTTTACATAGGTAGCCGAATTGGGAACTAATGGCTAAATGAGAAACTTTGGATTTACAAAAAAAGAACACGGCCTACTGCATAAAGTATGCTGGCCTGTATGCTAGCTTTGTATTAAGACAATTTAGTATTTGTATAGTGTTGAAAGTTGGATGTTGGCTTTGTGCGAGTAGAGAACATTGTGCTTTAGTAAGGAGGACAGGGAGTGATATCTTTAAAGAGTTGAGTGCTTGAGGCAGAGAAGGAAGCCTTTTTCTTTAATATTGTTGTCATCTTTATCATGTGAGTCTGATTGGAATAAATATTTTGGAAAAGAGGACAGGGAGCATTTGAATGTGCAGAATATGAGGAGTTAGGAGGCTGAGATCCTTCTTGTCTCAGCCATCCAGTGCCATTTAGTCTTTTGATAGTTTAACAAACGTATATTGAACAATTAATGTTTTTTTGGCCCCTGGAGACACAGGAAGAGCCCTCCAGGTATCAACAGGAATATCATGGATGTAGTAAAATAATAAATATGAACTATAAACTGTAATATCAGAAAGGAATGTAAAAGAGTTGGCCAGGAATGATAAAAATATATTTATTGTCTAATTCCTCTTCCACTTTTAATTTAAGATCAGAGTAACTTACATTTTTTAATGTAAGGATCAGTTCCCAGGAAAAACTTAGGTTGGGAAATTAGGGTTCTCAGTCTTGTCTTTGTTCTTATTGCTAGTAGGTCATCCTGTGTGGGTATTTTTGTTTGCTTTGGTTCCATTTATTACTAATAATAGAGTGTCTATAAAATTCCTAGGTAATGAAAGGAGGGGCGTTGCAAGTTAACTATTGAAATTTCAGCAGGTTCCAGAGAGTAGAAGGAGGCCTGGAGAATCTTATATACATTGTCTGTTTTTACAGATAATTTTTCTTTGCTTTAAGCAAAGAAACTTTGAGGAAAATATGTACTTAATATTGTTAAGGTCAGTCTGCATTGAGGGAGCCTGTATCTTTCATTGGAATAAATAAGTTGAATGTAATCTAATGGTAATCATTCCTCACATTTGCCAGAGAAAAGCTACCTTAAGTATAAGGGCAAAACGTTCTTTTTCCCCCTGAGACAAGAAGTGGGTATAGATTAGTTTAACAGACTTTCTTACCTCAGGGTAAAGCTGTCTCTGAAATTTTTACAGTGCTTGGAGTTGTGTTCTGAGATGGTTGTGTCAGGCCCAGAAGGCCAGGTTGGGCTGTCAAAGGGAGATACTGCTGTAAACTTCAGTCGATGGGGAGGAAATCAGGGGAGGCTTCCAGTGAGAACTGGGAGGAGCAAAGACCAAGCCGTGGTTTCTGGAAGGAAGATATTAGTGGCCCTGACGTGTGAGCAGGCAAGGAGGTTTGGAAGCCGGCTAAGCCTCGGAGGGCTGAGCAGAGAAAGTGAAGAGCGCTATTTAACAGATACTAATTGGGCCCTTCTAATTCTGAAGTCTCTGGCTGATGAGTGATATTTTTGTCTAAAGGCTCCGTACTTCTTAGCCTGGCCACATTTCTCCCCACTGTTATCGTCTTTGACACCCAGGCAGCTGCTGTTGTTATCAACTGTACTCTTCCTCCCCGTATCTTACCCCCCCTCTCCTCTTCTTGCTGCCTAACCTTTCTCTTCTTTCTTAATCATTAGATGTTCTCCATGTTAGGTTTTCCTTTCAACCATAAAACAAATTTTCAAAAGCCTTAAGTCAGGTGGCAACAGCAAACTTGGTCAGTTGAAATTGTGGTACTCTGATAGACTAAATGAGATGTGTCCAATTTTCAGATCATTACTATGACATAAAAAGTCAGTAACATGGGAAAAAAAAAAGTAACACAGTCTGTGGACCTTGTGCCAGAGAGAGAGAGAGAGAGGCTCTGATGTAAGTGAAGTACCTTGTACAGTAGCAGCACTGTTTGTACTTTATGAACTGGGTGTGCTTTTGTGACTTTCAGCTTACTGAAATATTACCCACTAGGGTAGAGAGGATTAGAGTTTCAAGGCCTTTTTGTTAAGCTAACACCAGAGGGGCTTTTCGCTTTATTATTCTGTCAGGAAGTAGATGTAATCTCTTTCCAACCTGTCTTTTTTTTCAATATGTCGATTTAATATCAAGTTCATTTTTATGAGAGAAAAATAGGATTATTTTTTATCAAAATTTAAAAAGCAATTCCAAACTTCACATCCTTAATTGTAATTTAGAAATTGACATGACTTTTCTAAGCTGTTTTCTCTCCCATCACTCACTGTGGGGGAAGATTTTTGGAATCAATTAGATGGATATCCTGACGGAAAGACTGAGAAATGGGTGTTTTATTGACCGAGAGTGGAAAAACAGAGGAAGTTACCATTTCTCATTTTGAAAAATGACCAGTAGTATTCCTTATTAAAATCCATGGGTTCAGGGGCTTCCTTGGTGGTCCAGTGGCAAAGGCTCTTTGCTCCCAATACAGGGGGCAGGGTTTGATCCCTGGTCAGGGAACTAGATGCCGCATGCCGCAACTGAAGATCCCTTGACCTCAACTAAGACTCAAAGCAGCCAAATGAATAAATAGATATTTAAAATATATATATATAGGTTCAGACAGCAGTGAGCTCTGTTTGAACCATGGAATATTTTAGTTTTGTTGACTCCCAGTCATACGGGGGCAGGAGCTCACCTTCATGAAAGAAAGAAAGTGAAGTCGCTCAGTCATGTCCGACTCTTTGTGACCCCGTGGACTGTAACCTACCGCGCTCCTTCATCCATGGGATTTTCCAGGCAAGAGTACTGGAGTGGGTCACCACTGAAGAACATCTTATATAAAATGTTAGATTTTAATTAGATTAATAATGGTTTAGTAAGATTATCAAGTACTTCAGCCTTAAAGTAGACCTTTAGAGAAAAGGGAATTTTAGAAGGATCTAGAAATCTTTATGTTTTCTTCAAGCAAATGGAATTCTTTTTTAAATTTTTTTAAAAATCACAACTCCTTTTTATTCTCTGATAAACAACTTGGGTATGACTTTTAAGGCCTGTTTCTGGCAGTTTCCACTTTGTCACCAACATGTTGAACACTGAACATTGGCTGAGGAAACATCAAGAGGGAGAAGAGGTGGCTTTACCAGTCAGCTTTAAACATTCCTGTTCATATTTATCTAATCAACTGATTCCATGCACACTTTTCTGGTTGCCTCTATGAAACTTCTTTTCCTACTTAATGCTGTCTCTGATTTTATTTATATAATGGGGGAAAGTAGGGGAGAAGAATTAGAGGACTGTTCAAAAAACATTCCTCTCCAAAACTTAAAATTAATTTTAGGGAGACCTTTGCAACAGCTCCTAAGATCAGTGAAATGGTTTTAGGTACCCTTGCTCTCTATAAGAGAGTTTTCTAAGAAAAATATTAGTTTAAATTCAAGCATTTTTTTAGCCATGGAGGGAAAAGTTGAAGTTGTATGTATTTAATACTCAGTATTTCATACATCCTTGGTGGCAATTTTTAAACCAGTTTTGGGCTATTCACATTGTTCTTCTAGAGTTCTTGTAAATGCCAAGAGAACACCTGGAATTACTGTGAATTAAATTTTCATAAGTTATTAGAACTAGTAAGTGTTGGAGGATATAACTTTTTATTTTGATGTAATTTCAAACTTGCAGAGAAGTTGCAAGAGTAGTATCAGGGAATAAGTTGCAAGAGTAGTATCAGGGAATAACATGATAATGATAGTAGTAAGCAGCAGATACCTTGGGGAACATGAAAGAGGGCCATTTAACCCATATTAGGGAGTGAAGAGGAGGATTTGCTGAGGAGGATTTTTTTATTTCTTTGGATTCAGGAGAAACTTCCAAATCTCAATTTCAGAGCATGGCTGTTTGTGCACTAAGTCCAAGATCTCTGGTTATCCACTGCAGAAGCTCTATCAGAGAGAATTGACCCCTGAAGTGTTCATTGAGAAACGGAAGGTGCCTTGAGGTGTTTGTTGGGAAACAGTAAATCTGCATGATCTTTATGTTTTTAAAAAATAAGCGATACATTTACTTGCCAATTTTTCTTTTTTTAATTGCAAAACTGCATACAGTGTATATTCATGAGGGGTCCTTTTGCCTGACCTCGTTTCTGCTCCTCCACTCCTTCCTCTTGGAGTCCATGTTACTAGTTTTTGGCATGTCCTTTGAATTTCCTCTGTACATGTATTTTCTCAGTCTCTCTCTTTTGTTACATAAATGATAGCATACTGTTCTATAAATTATATCTTTAACTTCACAGTATATCTTGGAGATTGTTTCCTATCAATCCGTTTAGATCTGCCTTATTTATGGTATTACATTCTATGACTGTCCTAGGTTGTTTTAGTCTTTTGACACTACAGTGCTGTGGGAAATATTCTTGCATATACTGATACTTCCTGTACAAATATTTCTTTAGTATGCATTTTTAGAAATGGAATTGCTGGGTCAAAGGATATGTAGACTTTTGACATTTAGACAGAAAATGTAATTAGCATTCTTATCTTATAAAACAGTCTTTCAACTTTTTTGATAAGGAATGGGATAAAATAGTTATAATACATTGACCCATGAGTGCCTTTTTTTCCCCTGCTGTTGATGGTTGTTTGATAGGAGGAAACTTACTGGCTTTAAGAAAAGGTGACACTTAATGGTTGGGGTGAGCTAGAATGTCAAGGCATGCTGTTAATCATAAATATCAGAGTCCTGCAGGGTTGGTTCTTGTCGCTTGTGTCTCCACTTGATCTTTTTCTTAACGTAATTTAATGACTGAAATGACCTGGTGGTTTGGTCCTGGAGAGCAGAGTGGTCTTATTATTAACTTACTTTTTCTTTCTGGGTGTTGGATTTCCATGGAGACCTAAACTCTGTGCAGCACACCAAGCATACTGACTCTCCATTCCTTGCCCTCGTTATGTTCTCCAGACACTGCAAGCAATGGCGCTTATAGTTTGTTGACTGTTTTGATGAGAAATTTGGAATAGGAAATTCCTGATGGTCCACTGGTTAGGACTCAGTGCTTTCACGGCTGGGGCCCGGTTTGATCCCTGGTCCAGAACTAAGATCTGTAAGCTGCATGGTGCAGCAAAAAAAAAAAACCCAGCAAACAGGTTGGAATCTAGAATCCATTTTCTTTCTTGGCAAGAGATTTCACAGAGAAGATTAGACTTCTTGTGTTTTACAAGTTCTGTAAGTAATTATGGGAGTAATCACCTAGAATACTAATAGTAATTATCAAAATTTTTTATCTTGAGATATTTCTGTTTAAAATTATTTAGCTGTCACCTTTTCACACTTCATATTTGGAAAAAAAACACTACTATCTCAACTGTGTGCTTTATAAAGACATAAGGTTTAAAGGCCTCTTTTGGATAGGAATCTTCCTCAAATGTACTGAACACTTCTGTGCCTTCTGAAAGCGAGTATCAGTTATCATACAAAATTAATCGAATTTTATTGAATCTTCATAAGTAGGGCAGCAATTAGAAACTTGAGTTATTCTTAATAATAGTAATATAATATTAATAATATTCTTCAAAAAATAACCACTCAACACTTTTTGGCACTTCTTTCCATTTTATTTATTTATTTTTTGGCTGTGCTCTGTGGCTTGCAGGATCTCAGTTCCCCATCCAGGGATTGAACTGAATCCCAGGCCACAACAATGAAAGGCTAGAATCCTCACCACTGTGCCACCAGGGAACTCTCAATAACACTGTTTTTGGGGGAGTAGGGTGAGGGACCTGTGCTGTGTGGCTTGTGGGGTCTTGGTTCCCTGACCAGTGATTAAACTTGCCCTTTGCAGGGGAAGCGTGGAGTCCTAACCACTGGACCACCAGGAAATTTCCAATAATTTTAATAATAATGTTCTCAGAGCTGACTGAAGTATAAGGAAGTTGTCTCATGTAAATAGCCCATGATTTCCTGTGTAAGAGCTGTAGTCCCAGATCAGATTTGTGGTTTCTAATTTATTGTGTGTTATCCTGGCTTCTTAGAATTAAGTAAAAGTAAAAAGGCTCTGAGTGGGGTCTAGGAGCTGTGTTGTGATTGGAATCCAAGTGGTACCGCTGCTGAGTGGTCGGTCAGATGTGTAAGTCCCATTTAGTTGAGGTGCTGGCTGAAAGAGGGGTGGGATTTAGTCAGCAGTATTGAGGTCTGCTGGCGAAACCATCTCGTAGCTCAAACTGATAGGAAGGACATGGCTACTGTTGATTATAACCAGAGTCTCCTTATTGGTGACTATAGAGTTGAAAGTTTATATTTTCTAAATTAGCAAGATTTAGATGTTGCTATGTTTTATACTCCAGAAAATAGATGAAATCTAATACCCCTTTCAGGTCTTGATTCTGTAATTTGGCAAAACAGGTAAAGAATATGTCGATTTGTTGTTGTTGTAGTTGCTAAGTCATGTCCAGCTCTTGTGACCCCCGTGGACTGTAGCCTATCAAGCGCCTCTGTCCATGGGGTTTCCTAGTCAAGAATACTGGAGTGGGTTGCCATTTCCCTGTCCAGGGGATCTTCCCTACTAGGGCTTAAACCCAAGTTCCCTGCATTGGCATGAGGATTTTTTACTGCTGAGCTACCAGGGAAGCCCTAGAATATGTCGATAGATTATCTAAAAAAGAATGTAGAGCACTGTTCACATAAGAGCAATAATGGTACAAGAGTAGAAAAAGACTAGTAAAGGATAGACAAGCGGAGGCTTCCTCAGTTTTTCAGTAGGATAGTTGTTATTGGGATTCAGGGGGAAGTGGTTAACAACATTATTTACCTTTCCCATCATTTCTAAGTTTAGAATTAACTAAGAAGTAGATTCCTTAATCAGTAGATCAGAATTTTTAAACAATTGGCCTTATTGGTGGAGTTGACTGGAGAATATGCCATAGATCTGTGGCCCAGTGGGCTTACTAATATTCCCTCTACCACCTGTTAAACTTAGCCCAGTTGAACGTAAGCCCTCTACCCCAGTTGAACTTAACCCAGTAGGAGGCTGGACATCTGGGATACCCCCTCACTACCACACCCCCTCTCACCCCCCGATATCCCTCACTCCTCACCCCTCCTCGTAGGTTACTTATTGCTGATGGAGAGAGATGCAGGCAGGCTGCTGTCTGTGCCTTTTTCTCCTGGTGCCTCAGCTCTCCTTGAGGAAAGCATGGTCATTCATTCTTCTCTCAGTTGTTGAAGTGTTGTGGAATGAGACCTGAAACCTTAAAGCTGAAGTCTCTCTCAGCGAAAGGTGAGACTGGGAAATAGTGGCCCTCTCCTACCAGTGTGCTGGTGAGGTCTTTCCCCCTTCCTGCCCACCCTCCAGAAACTTGAAACATGAGCTTAAATTGTTAGTTAGATCAGAGAGAGTTATAGATCTTTGTCCTTAAAAGCTCATCAAAATGGTGGGAAGTCAGTCTTTTCAATATTTGGGTTAATTGGAGGTAAAGGGTGGGAGACTGGGTGAATGATTGCTTGGAAGCCTCTGTATGGATGCTTTTTTTGTGTTGTTCAGACGCTAAGTCGTGTCCGATTCTTTGCGACCCCTTGGACTGCAGCATGGCAGGTTTCCCTATCCTTCACTGTCTCCCGTGGATACTTATTAAAAACTACTTGCCCACTTGCCTGAAATACCTTTTGTTTCACTTTGGTTTCGAAGTGTTGCCAGTATTTCATTTTTTCCCCTTAAATATCTCTTAATCATATTCTGAAAACTGTGATTATTTTCAAGGTTATCTAATTCGGTAGAACAATTATTCTTTTTGCGTAGTAAGGGTTTAGTCATACAGTGTCACAGAATACTGGTTGTGAACTTGTTTTAATTTGTTCTTGCTAATTCCTCTCCTTCTCTTCTCTCTTTTCCAGAATCCTTTTCTAAGAACTCAGGCACTCAGGTATCCACCATGGTGTTGGGTCCTGAACAGAAGATACCAGATGGTAATTCACAGCTTTGTGTCATTGACTCATTTTTGTTTGGAATTAGGCTTAAGCCAGTAACAGAGATTTACCATATTGTGCTTCTTGTCCTCTGTTCCATCAAAAATTGTCGCCATCTCCTGTCCCTCAACCATCAATGTCACAGAGACCTGCTCCATTCAGAGGTGACTTAGGTGACCTGGTGACTTAGGCTGTAAATGAAAATGGATTTATAACCACAGAGACCTGCCTCAATTTTATTTCCAGTTCTGAGATGAGCCAAGATGAGCTGCAAGTCTGGTTTCTATAGCAGTAGTGCTTGTAAAGGCAGTCTAACTTGCAGACCTGGTATAAAAACCTCTGGGGCGCTTTGACTGCTGAAGGCACTTCGGGTAAGAGTGGAACACGAAAATACTGAGCTAGCACCTTAGAGAGTATTTCATGGACTTTATGCTTTGACTAATCCTGCCTGATTCTAAGTTTCTCCTTTAGAATTTCCATTTCTTTTCTGTAAGTTTACTCCTCAATTCAGTGTCACTTAAGATGAAGTGGGTCAGTTCCCTATAAAAAGAAAGCTTTTGTTTTTCTAATTGGCGGTTGCAAGGGGTTCTTGGAAACCCTGAGATTAGAGCTTTATGGTTAAAAAGAGCCATTTGATGGTCTCAGCAGACTGGGCTTCCTAACTTGCTGGTGAGTTAGCCCTTTTCTGTATGACCCTCAGTGGACACCACCCCCCCCCCCCGCCCCCCCCCCCCCGCCAGCCAGATTTAAAATTAGCAGCAAAATGCAGCAGGAAGACTAATCACACTGGTGATTAGTCTGCTCTGCGGTGAGCGCTCCTGTCACAAGGGTGACACCTCCCCCTCCCCAGGCTCTACACTGCAGGCCTTAGTCAGGTGGCAAAGGGTTCCTGTTTGGTTGTTTCCTTGCAGCTACAGATCTTAACCTGAAATATGATAGTGTTTTGTAAGTTAGCCATTTCTGGGGAAGCCTGATGGAGATACAATGTCCAAGGATGATCCTTTGAGTAAATCCTACCAAATAATGGGTGGGAGGTGGAGAGAGGAGTGTCCCGTTAGCCTATTTCCTTCTAAAAGTTAAGATTTAGGTTATCAGTGAGGCTAGTCTGGGGATGTTACATATTGAGCCCTAGAAGACATCGGTGATTTTGGAAGAAAATGAAATGATTCTAAAAATTGGCAAGTGACAATAGAAGTGTGAAACTAGGGGGAGACAATTTGTGAAATTAGTGTTGAAAACCGATATAGAGCTTAATGACTAGAGAAGAGGGTTGAGAGGGAGCTTTTTTACTGTAAGCATTTTTATGTTTCTCAAATTTTCAGCCATTGAGTGTATTGCCTATTCAAAAATTAATTTAAAAATATAGTACTGGAAATTGAGATGGAGTTAGGTAGATCTTGTGCATTTATTTAGGTATTAAAAAGATTTAATTTTAGTACTTCTAAAGATGATCATTGATATTACCAACTGCATTGGGCTTCCCAGGTGGTGCAGTGCTAAAGAATCTTCCTGCCAATGCAGGAGACACAGGAGCTGTGGGTTCAATCCCTGGGTCAGGAAGATCACCTGGAGTAGGAAATGGCAACCTGCTCCAGTATTCTTGCCTGGAAAATTCCATGGACAGAGGAGCCTGGCAGACTACAGTCCATGGGGTTGCAAAGAGTCAGACATGACCGAGTACCTTAATATTAGTGTGTTTTGTTCATTTTAATTCATTTCTTCTCAATTCTTTTAACTCAGAAGATGCTTCTGGAGACCATGGAGACTCTGCCAGTCTTGGTGCCATCAACCCTGCCTACAGTAACTCCTCATTTCCGCAGTCCCCCGGGGCGGGCTCAGCGGACCCCTTCACCACCTACTTTGATGAGAAGATTGCCATTCCTGAGGAGGAGGTTAGTGACAGGTCCTTGGAGGAAAATATTATTACCTAGGGAGAACCTATGTACAATGTCTGCTAGGCAACTGAAGATCAGCAATCTCAGAGTCAATTCTGACAGGCAATCTCTGAAGACTGAATTTTTGTAGTCAGAGAAACTGTTAAGGAAACTAAGGTCCTTGAAAAACCATTGCCAAGTTTTACTGGTGAGCGTTTTTTGATCCAGAAAGCATGATTTTCATGTTCCCTTTTTTACAGTGCCTTTTGTCCCGTTTGGGTAGTGTTTGAGCACAGAGGTACTGTTATTATTGCTGGGGTTTTAGAATGAAAGGCTGTTGGAAGGGCAGGTAAGAGAAGGGCTCTTATTTGGACAGAGAGCTAACCAGGTTGCTGATAAGGAATGGATAAGATGGAAAAGAAACTTGGAGACACCCATGTCCAACTTCTGAAATCCTTTGTTCTTATGAAGCTGATATTGTTGCTTTTTATGTGACAAAATAAAACATAAGTTAGACAAGCAGTTTGGAGGTGGTAATCATTTTTTTTCTCCAAGATACATTTTATTTTTTTAATTATTATTTCTTAAATTTTTTATTCTGTATTGGAGTATAGCCAGTTAACAATATTGTGCTAGTTTCAAGTGGATAGTGAAGGGAGTCAGCCATACATATGCATGTGTCCATTCTTCCCCTGGAGGTGATAATCATTTTGTTCTGTATTCCTCTCTTGTACAGTACTCTTGTTTTAGCTTTCGTAAACTCTGGGCCTTCACGGGACCAGGATTTCTTATGAGCATTGCTTACCTGGATCCAGGAAACATTGAGTCTGATTTGCAGTCTGGAGCAGTGGCTGGATTTAAGGTGAACATGGAGTCTTCCCCCCTTTCCCTTTTAAACATTCACAACATACTTCTCCTCTGCTCTGCCTGTTGGATATCAACCTTGGGGGCTATGTGTTGATTCTGTATTGGCTCTGACACTCAGATGAAAAGTGCTTTTCCATCTTTTTTTTTTTAATCCCAACTAGGAAGGAGAATTTATTTATTTATTTATCCCTGGCTGTGCTGGGTCTTTGTTGCTTTGCTCAGGCTTTTCTCTAGTTGGAGCAAGAGTGGGGGCTACTCTCTAGTTGGGGTGCACTGTAGTTGGGACGCACTGTAGTTGGGACTTCTCATTGCAGTGGCTTCTCTTGTCACAGAGCAGAGGCTCTAGATGTGCAGACTTCATTAGCTGTGTTTCCCAAGCTCCAGAGGACGGCCAAGGAGCTGTGGCATACAGGCTTAGTTTGCTCCGTGACGTGTGGGGTTTTCCTGGACGAGAGACTGAACCCATTCTCCTGCATCAGCAGATGAATTTTTTACCACTGAGCCACCAGGGAAGCCCTTTCCATCTGTTTTTTAAACTTTATCATGTAGGTGGTTTTTAGTTTTGTTTTACCCAGGTAGTTTCCTTGAACAAAAGCGCAACTGCAGATGGGAAAAACTAAGGCTCAGAAAGGTGTAAGGTGACCTAGCAAGTTCTGTGCAGAATGTGATACAGAACTCAGGTCACTGGATTCCTGAGTGGAGCTCTTTCCTGAGTGTACTGTTTCCCATTGACATTGCCAAACAACCAAACTTAAATCACCAGTTATCTCATGAGTGTAATGGTGGGGTTTTGTTCTTCTCCAGTTGCTCTGGGTTCTTCTGTTGGCCACCATCGTGGGGCTCCTGCTCCAGCGCCTTGCAGCTAGACTGGGAGTGGTCACTGGGCTGCATCTGGCTGAAGTATGTCACCGCCAGTATCCCAGGGTAAGCAGTGTTTGTTACTCATATCATAGGTAACTGTGTGTTTAGACATTTGGGCCTTGTTGCTGCCTAAGGCAGGAATGGGTAGACCTAGTGTCTGGAGGATAGCTTTAAACTGACTTCATTTTTAGATAAGTACTCATCTATCTCTGGTTCATCCTAAATGTTTAATTTCCTGTCCTGGCTGTGAGAGAGTATCCTTACCTGCTTTTTTTTCTTATATGCCTCTCAAAAAAAAAAATTAATAACTTGTAGTTTGTTTTAGCTTCTCTTTACATTTCTTACACTTCATGTTTCTTAGTGGTTTTTTTTTCCTGGCCTCAGTGAGCTAGCACTACTGAATTTCTTTCTGTTTGATTATTTTACCAGATTAGTTTCCAGATTTTATTATAGAATACCCAATTCCAACACTTTGCTCCAAGGCCCTTTGTATATCTATCTTTTTTTTACTTGTTTGTGCATTATTATATTAAGGATGACTCCAAACTTTTCATGTTTGTTTTGTCTCTTCAGCTGTGGTCAGAATAGATATTTTCCTCTATAGTATTTTATTCTCTCCTGAACAGTATTTTGACCATCTTAGCATCCTCATTTCCCCCTAACACTTTCAGGATTGTTTTTAGGCAAAAAATTAAGTGGAAATAATGAACGGAAACTCCATTCTTCTGTCAAGTAAAATGGAAGGAAAAGAAATTGGCATCAGCTGCTGCCCTAACCTTTACTCAGGCTCTGCCACAAAGAGCAACCTGGCCCTCTCCAGGAAGGGACCGAGTAAAGCTTGAGTTTTGGTCCTTCATCTCTAGACCTAAGGCTTAATAAAGGACTGTTATTGGATCACTGCCAAAATATGAATTCCAAACTATGGAGGAAGTTCTTAGAAATGATTAATTAGAACCACATTTTTCTGCTGTTTGATGTTTAGGTTCCGCGAATCATCCTGTGGCTGATGGTGGAACTGGCTATCATTGGCTCAGACATGCAGGAAGTTATTGGCTCAGCTATTGCCATCAATCTCCTGTCTTTAGGAAGGTGAGCGGTTTTTCCTCTAGCAAATAATCCTTGTTTTGCCAGATTTCAAAGCAAGTGTAAAAAGAGAATCCCAAGTCATTTTCAATTTTCAAGATTCAGCTCAAGTATTATTTTTTCTGTGGAACCTTTCTGGAACCACCTTCTTCTCTCCTGCCAGAGGTAGGCGCTCTGTCTTCCATGTTCTCATGTCAGGTTCTACAAACCTGTTGTTATCCAGTGTGTGGCAGTATGTGTTATAACTAATTTGTATCTCAGTTTATCCCACTTATAAGTGAGTCCCACGAGAGGTAAGACCCATACTTTTCAGGTTTGTGTCCTGAATGTCTGAAATTGTAGTCAAAGTTTGAATGAATGTATTACTTCACTTAGTACTGAGATCCTAAACTACCCAAGGTCTGGCCTCCTTGCTGCTGTTCGCTTTTCCCAAGTCCTTAGTCCTCCAAGTGTCATGTATCTGGAGAGCTGTTGGGAAGCTGGGAAACGGGTCTTTCTCAATGTTTCTTTCCTTTAATCTCCATTTTTAATCTCTGACGTAGGGTTCCTCTATGGGGTGGAGTTCTCATCACCATTGCAGATACTTTCGTATTTCTCTTTTTGGACAAATATGGTAAGGACAGTGGGAATGGAGGTGTCACTCAAAGGAACTGCATTCCATCATGTGGCTTACGGGGTAATCTGCCTTCTATGAACTCACTACTGCATTTTTCTCCTTTAGGCTTGAGGAAGCTGGAAGCATTTTTTGGTTTTCTCATCACTATTATGGCCCTCACATTTGGCTATGAGGCAAGTATTACAGGCTTATTCATTAGCTTTATTATTCTTCTTCTTAGCTTTTTAAAACAAGGCTTTTGTCCTTTTATTATGAAAGACAGTATATGCTAACAAAAAGCTGAATTCAGCACTGGCCAATTTTAAAGGAATAAGGACATGGCAGAGACTAGTGTCCAGGAAGACCTGCAGGGACTCCTAGTTTTAAACTGTACTAGAATTTCTGGTCCCAAGTTATTCTCAGCAACAGAACAGCATTGGAGAGGGTTAGGAAAGGGGTTACAGGGTTATTCTTGGCTGTTAACGTTAGAGGGGTTTTGTTTTTGCTCATCCTAGTTGACAGTAGTTGCAGCTTGGACTGTCTCTGTATTGTAACAATTAATGAACTGTAGGGGATACAGTACATGTTTCCCAGTTTGTGCCCCAGTCCGGACATTCCATTGGGTTAAAAGTAACCCTAACCCTACCATTTTATTCAGTAATGCCCCTGTCTGTGTTCAGTTATTATAAACTAATTTCTGCTTATTGGCCTAGCTAAGCTTTTGAAAATGTGTCTACTCTATGAGTAGATGATAGAGCTTGGTCCAAGGCTTCCAAGAGAAATGCTGAACCAGGAAAAAGTGTTTCTGGGTGAGTCTCAGCAGATGCTAGGGGCAAGCATTAGTGATTTTTCTATACATAGGTGAACATGGAAACATGATTAGTGTGGGTAATCAAGAATTGACTATTCTAAGGTGTGTCTCACAGGAGTTATTGTGACAATAATATCAATAAAGCCCTTAGCAGCTGTTTTATTTCTTTAGAATATTAATTAGATTCTCAACACATCCAGACTTCCCAGTTGGTGCTGGTGGTAAAGAATCGGCCTGCCAATGCAAGAGGGAGACTTCGATTCTGTGTTTGGGTAGGGAAGATCCCTTGGAGGAGGAAATGGCATCCCTCTCCAGTATTCTTGCCCGTGAAATTCCATGGGCAGAGGAGCCTGGCAGGCTGCAGTCCATGGGATTGCAAAGAGTCGGACATGACTGAGAACAGCACTACACATCAATTTCGTATATCTAAAATACAGTGTGAAGTGTCTGGATACCCCATTCCTAAATTCTCTGACCTTGTGCTGCTTGGTTTTTTTGGATGGTTCTATGTTCCTCATTTCCTATGTGGTTTTTGATGAAGGAGTTTAAGGAGTAAAGATGCAGTGTTTTCTAGTACCATGTTACTCCCTAGTCTCATGTTTCAGAAAAGACTAATAGCTGTTCTGTTTGTATGTAGTATGTTACAGTGAAACCCAGCCAGACCCAGGTCCTCAAAGGCATGTTCCTACCATCCTGTTCAGGCTGTCGTACCCCACAGATTGAGCAGGCTGTAGGCATCGTGGGTGCTGTTATCATGCCACACAACATGTACCTGCATTCTGCCTTAGTTAAGGTGAGCAAGACCTTTCTTATCTCAGTGGCCTGTGTAGTTTCATGGCATCTTTTCCTTTTGTTGCAAGGGACACACACTTAGTTCACAACTGTTGGGGCCCTGAAGGAGTACAGCATTTTTCCACAGTTGGACACCACAGTCTTGCATCACCAAGGTGACCAGAGATGGGACCAGGATGACATAGAGAAGGGACTAGAGCCCTTCTTAAAAGATTTGAAGGGGCACCATGTCTCTTGTGTTTAAATCTCAGAAGCCTGAATGGCCTCATGGAGGTCAGGAGGAAGGAGCCTAATCTGGCTTTTACCGGTTAATCCATTACAATCATTGGTTGGAAGATATCAGAGACCTTTGTGATTAAGGTGGTGTTCCTGTTAGGTCTGAAATCAGATTGTTCTCGTAGGTCAGCAGTTCTTCCAGCCACATAACTGAGGGCTCAGTAGTCACTCGTTCACTTTTTCCACTTTGGGATGTGTGATGTCATCAAGGGGTCATGACTTCTTACTCAGTGAACCAGGATGTAAGTGGAGTCTCACATTTCATATGGGCAGTTGTTTGCCCGCTAGGCCTTTCAGCTGACTGCAGACTTACGAAATATCACAAGGAAACTTGTTCCAGCTAATCAAGAAGTGACTGTTGCTGTTGTCTCTCTAGTCCAGACAGGTAGACCGAGCCAATAAGCAGGAAGTTCGAGAAGCGAATAAGTACTTCTTCATTGAGTCCTGCATTGCGCTCTTTGTTTCCTTTATCATCAACGTCTTTGTCGTCTCTGTGTTTGCCGAAGCCTTTTTTGGGAAAACCAACGAGCAGGTGGTAAGTAAGCCCGGGTCCTGAGTAGCAGTGAATGGGAGGGTAAAGAGGAGGCCGCGTTGGGGCAGGAAAGCGTGACCGTGACTTCGAGCTCAGGGGAAATAGATCTCAGTGTTGCCCCTAAGTCATGGCACTACTCAGGTTTACAGTCTGGGGCTGTGACCAAGCCCAGACCCTCCTTCTTAGCCTTAGACCAAGGTTGCCGCGTGCTGCTGTTGGTGGCTTCATGTTTGTCTGCTCTTTTTCATCCCCTTTTGCTTCCTGTTTATCAACTACTGGCTGCTTGCCAGTCCTGCCATTTGGTGATTACAGGCGGGAGGAGTCAACCAACAGAAAATAGAAGCTGTGGCTAGATAGGCTACTTTATCACACTGAATTCTCTGTCCTCTTGACTCCTGATTGCTAATCTAGTTTTTTTTTTTTTTGCCAATCTAGTTTTGATCACTCCTTTGTTTCCCATCTATATGACCTCAGACTCCTGGCTCTGCTTTGAATAAGGCCACCCTGTTCTGGGGGTCATCTCATATTTGAAGTCTACTTAAGGGCCCTCACCTCCAATTATCATTTAAAATGACCCAGCATTCATGTATTACCATGCACACTCTAACTCAAGGAAAAGTTTTTGATGACCTGGGGGTGTAGAAAAAGTGAGGAGGAAGACCTCAAGGACCTTGCCACCAGTCTCTTCTGTCATCAATCTGTGTCCAGTGTCTCGCCTTCAGGATTCGTTTCTTAGATGATCCATCTGTGTGTGAGCTGTTGGAGAGGTATTCTTATCTGAGTTCTGGACTCAAAATTAAAAGTTGTTCCTAAATTACTTTGGTTCCAGGTTGCAGTCTGTAAAAACAGCAGCAGTCCCCACACTCACCTTTTCCCAGAGGATAACTCAACACTGGCTGTGGACATCTACAAAGGGGTAAACGTGTTCGGATTTCTGATCTCTGCTCCTGAATCAAGATTCTCAGCATAGTGTCTGGTCTTTTGAGTGGGTTCACTTCAGAGCTCAGCATATCTTCTGTGGAGTGTGTTTTTTTCAGAGGTCCAGATGCCGGACAAGCTTTTTGGATTATGTGGAAAGGAATAGGAGATCAGCTGACAAGATCATTTAATTGTATCAGCAATTCCCAAACTTAATGTTGATAGCATATTGTTCTCTAGGTGTTAATTGGGGAGACTAAAGAAGTATCCCTGGTAAAGTGGCCTTTTGCATGTGTGTGGCTGAAGACTATGTATTTATTTAGGTTGTGCTGTGTGGCATGCGGGATCTTAGTTCCTGGACCAGGGGTGAAATTTCTGCCCCCTGCATGGGATCACAGAGTCTTAACTACTGGACTGCCAGGGAAGTTGCAGTAAAGTGGTCTTTAATGGGGCCTTGCTGTCCCTTTTATGCTGATTACATTGTGAACCTCCAGCAGTACACAGTACATAGTATTTAACATTTCCGAAATTTATTGGAGGTTTCTCTCCATTCCTATTACCATCTTCCAGAATAGTGTGTTCAGGAATATAATTTGGGAAGTGTGTTATAGACATATTTCCTTTTGATACTTAACATGTGAGTTGAGGATAACGGCTTTAGGAGCCTAGAGAAGAGAAGGGACTAGGCTGAAGAGGAATGGGGGCCCATCCAGCAGAATTTATGTTGAAAGCCTCTAGAATGAGGTCAGGACCTGAGTCTAGCTTCTGGGACAGTGCCAGCACAGTGCTTGGTAGAGGTGGGTAAGTAGCCAGGAATAGGGAGGAGTGACACGAAGGAATATGTTTGGGGTGTTGTCTCAGGTGATCTTTCTCCCTTGCCTCTCCAGGGTGTTGTGCTGGGGTGTTACTTCGGGCCTGCCGCTCTCTACATCTGGGCAGTGGGGATCCTGGCTGCGGGGCAGAGCTCCACCATGACAGGGACCTATTCTGGCCAGTTTGTCATGGAGGTACATGCTGCTGTGGCCGGGGTAGACTAGAGGACCTTGCCCTTTTGTCCCTTCTTAATCCCGTGCCTTCCTGAACCTCCCCAGACCTTTTTCTGTTTCCTCTTCCAGACATTCATCCTCCTGTGTTTTCTTCCAGGGATTCCTGAACCTAAAATGGTCACGCTTTGCCCGAGTGATTCTGACCCGCTCTATTGCCATCATCCCCACTCTGCTTGTGGCTGTCTTCCAGGACGTGGAGCATCTAACAGGGATGAATGACTTCCTGAATGTTCTTCAGAGCTTACAAGTGAGGAGGGAGCTGGGGAAACTCACATCCCATTGAGTCAGGAGGCATTCTGTATTGCCCTTAGGTAACAAGCCCTGTGTGGGCGTGGGGAAGAAAGAGGCACAGTCTTGGTCTATGGTGAATGCATATGAAATATTGAATCTAAACGGTTTTTAGAAGTGGCTTGTTTTTTTCTAAGTCTGTTGAATGGGAATTATAAGTTGTAATTACACATAGAACACAAAATTATTCATTAACCCAAGCAAACATTAAATAATGTAAAGGAGACTGTTGAGTATTATGGAGATTAAGAAGACAAGGCAGATACAAATTTTGTAGACCCTATGAGCATAACTGATGCTAGGTTCATGCTACAGATTTCCACATAACCCTCCAGCATGTTGCAGTGACAGGAATAATTTCTCACAGAGTAGGTGAGGCAGGGTCTCTGGTTCCCTTTTGCTAACAGTGCTGCTCTCTGGGGTGTTATAGGAACCCCTGTAGCCCCGTCTGATCTTATTTTTCTCTTTTGCAGCTTCCCTTTGCTCTCATACCCATCCTCACGTTTACGAGCTTGCGGCCTGTGATGAGTGAATTTGCCAATGGATTGTGAGTGTACTCCTGTTAGTTCCCCAAGATGTGGGGGGGATGGGTATCTTCCTCAAACTGACCAGTCAGAAATTAAGTCATAGGGGAACTGTGTGCTTTAAGACACGATTGTTAGAGCTGCCCCCTCAATCTCTGACTTAGAAAATAGAGACTGTTGGGGACTCCCTGGTGGTCCAGTGGTTGAGACTCTGCCTTCCAGTGCAGGGGGTGCCGGTTCAATCCCAGGTCAGGGAACTAAGGTCCCACATGCCACAGGATGTGACCAAAAATAAAAATAAATAAACACAACATTGTGAATCAACTATACTTCAGTTTAGAAAAAATTAAAGAGAATGGAGACCATGAATTTAACAATGGAGGGCAAGCACATTTTTTGTTTCTGGGGGGAAATTTTTTAGTTTTTAGGGCTTTAACTCTTCAACTTCAGCCACTGAAGGTTAAAGCATCTTAAATCCATGTTAAATGATCTTAATGAGGGAGGCATAAGCTAATACCTATTGTGTACATCTCTAAAGTACATGGGGTATTTAAAAGACTTGTTGCATCTCCAGGGACTCATGACTTTTTCACTTGTAAGGCTTGTTGCATTTTTAGGGGCTTAAGTAATAGGGATTACTTGATAGTGTTTTTTCTTCTTCTTCCTCTTTCTCCTTATCATTTTGTAACTTTGGCCCATTTAACCTAATCTGGGACATAAGCACTTTTTGGTATATTTTGAAATGTCACGTATTCCTGTCCTGTGACCCCAAAAGACACAGTGTCCTTTTCTGTTTGTGGACAGGTTGGAGTATTCTACCAATAACTGTGCTGATTCTTTTGACAGAGGCTGGAGGATTGCAGGCGGTATCTTGGTCTTTATCGTCTGTTCCATCAACATGTACTTCGTCGTGGTTTATGTGCAGGATCTAGGGCATGTGGCATTGTATGTGGTGGCTGCAGTGGTCAGCGTAGCTTATCTGAGCTTTGTGTTTTACTTGGTAAGTCCAGTTGGGAGGGGGCAGGGGTGGTCAAGGGGGGCTGACACTCAGAAAGGACCCAAAAGAGCACATGGTTATCTGTCTTCAGGCCGTTGACACAATTTACGTGAAATCGTTAAACCAACTGTGACTAAAGATTATTTTTAACCATAAATTTTCCCTTGGTTCCTAAGAGCTATCATTTTTCTAAATCTGTCACTCTGTCTGATTTCCATTCCTAATAATTCCTAACAAGAGAGTGTAGTATGTTTGAAGAACTCGAAGAAGATCAGCCATGTAGAAAGTAGAGTGGTATGAGATGGGGTTGGAGAATGTAGCTGTGTCTTGTGATTTCAAATCTTTGGAGGGCAGCACATGTGAGTTCACAGCCCTGCCCAGCTCTGCTACTTAATAGCTGTCCAATGATGACTCAAATAAATAGTGATGATCTCTTATTGAATTATTCTAGAATTATTAAAGAATGATGGTTATAAAACAAGCTACATAGAAAAGGAATGCAAAATAAATAAATAATAAGAAAAGGAATGCAGAATTATAAATACCTAGATAATAAAAAAAATTGTCAAGAGTCTAGAGTAAATTATGTAAAATGGTAATAATAGTTCCCTTTGGATGGTGGGATTGTGGATATATTCGTTTCTTTGTTTTCAACTTCTGTAACATTACTTATATCAGTGAAAAGCAGCTATGCCAACAACACATCTCCCTCATTAGTCTACACAGGTTTCTCTAAAAATCACAGGTGCTGAGGATTAGGGACAGCCGAATTTATACCGTGTCTGCTACAGAGAATGGGAAGACTGGATGATAGAAACCCCTTGCTCATCTCATAACACTTACCTAGTCCCTGTGTCAGTGTCTGCCAGAGGGTAGATACTTGATTGGGAAAATCATTTTAATGAATGTTGAGAAATTATGTCTTAGATAGATATAGCTCTGCTTTTTTCCTTCCCAGTAAACCATGGGCACACTAAGATTATGCTGACCCTAAAATAAAAGGACTTACCTCCAGGAAACCCAAGTAACTCAGTATGGCCTTGACAGAAATTGTTTTAACAATTTGCTGTAGGGTGACCCTTGGTGGGGTAGTGGTTCACATTTCTGACTTTCACTTCAAAATCCCAGGTTCAGTCCTGGTCAGGGAACTGAGCTCAGCAAGCACGCCCCCTACCTGAACGCCTCCCCCCACCCCCCAAAAAAACGTGCTGTAGAACTTAAGGGGATCCTTCCTTCATGCAGATCAGTTACGAGTCATTCTTAGTCACCCTGAGGCTATAGAACATGTTGAAGACCCGTTTTCCAGGCTGAGGACTGGTTCTAGATGAATTACTACTGTTTAGTTCAGGAGACTATGGCAGTTGTATTAGCCAGTCAGTCATTGCCCTGCATTGTGAGGAGTGGAGTAGGACTGAAATGGGCTAGTGGTTTTCAAGGAATTCCGCCAGAGAGTCGGATAAAAGAAACACCACAAATCCAAAGCAGTAGGAGCAGAGGGAACTGAGTATTGAAATTAGTACAGCAAAGAGGTTTGCATCTGAGCAGTGCATTGTGGGCGGTGAGGGGCGTAAGTGGGCTCTCCAGAGGGCTCAGCAAACCATGACCATATTTTCTCTTCTAGGGTTGGCAATGTTTGATAGCACTGGGCATGTCCTTCCTGGACTGTGGGCACACGGTAAGCATCTCTAAAGTCCTGCTGACCGAAGAAGCCACCACTGGCTATGCTAAGTAAACACTGCTCACAGGTAGCCATCAGAGCCAGTGTGTTTCTATGGTTTACTGTGTGAACATAGCCAAAGGTATGTGCTGGTGCACAGACTGCATTTAGGACTCAGCTGTTGGTTGGGAAAGACATTGTTGCGTATTTGTTTGAAAGATAGCATTATTTTTTCTCTTGAATTCCTAACCTGGTAACTGGATTAGCTAGGATCTTTGACAGCTTGACATCTGCTCTCAAACGGCACTGAACTCTTTCACTGTCCCAGGGTCAGCTTGTTTTATCTTTATGTGAGATAGTTCTCAGTGCATGATTCTTAACAAGACTGACTATATGTTAAAAAAATGTACTTGGAAAATGCAATACATTTTTCGTAATACAAATTACAGAATAGGTATGCAAGTTTTATTTATCAAAAAATAATGGATTTAAAAATCTGAGAAATACTTTCCTTATGCATACCCTTTGAATTAATTATAAAAAATAGAATCTCAATTAGGGTGGTTTGATTCATATTAAGTATAAAATTTATGAGATAATCTACCTCCATCAGGTTAGGATTCTTTTAACTTATTTTCACTTTAATTTCATTGAAAGTTAAGAGGGGTGAGAAAGCATTAAAGAAGATGATAAATGGACAGATGGTAAAACTCACTTGTGGTCATGGTGACTAATACTAATCTCTTCCGAAAAGCACTCTGATGATTTCCCTCAGAGATTGAGAGCTTACTGAAGTGTTCTTGGGAGTCCCGATTTTAATAACTCTCATGTTAGTACAGAGTTCTTATATGGTGTTTCTTCTTGAGCACTTAGAGTTGGGAAACCTTCCCCTTCCTCCTCTAGGAGGGTAGCGATAGAAAAAGATGGTAGCATTTATGAACTGATGTTCTCAAGAGACTTTGGGGAGAGGTGAAAAAACTTGAAAGAAGAGGAGCCATCTGTTTTATTCCTAAAAAAGACCTTCTACCAGAATCATCATGTTTTTCTGAAGCATGCCCAAGATGACTTGCAAGGCAATCTGAGGAGCTCTGGATGTGAGCGTTGCAAAGCTCGCTCCCTCTCAGCGAGTCCTTTGGTGTCACTATGGTTGCCAAGTCCTCTCTGCAGGGTTGCACTGAGCTACCTCTCTTCAGCCATTCCCTCAGAGGGAAAAACTCAGAGACCAGATGGTGGAGCTCTGGAGTCAGAGGAAATGGGTCTCTTCAGCATGGAGCTGCTGCTCTTCAGCCACTTCTGACATTTTGACATGTGGAGCCTGACACCATGTGATTATCTCAAACCAAGTCACATTGTCCAGTGAAGATAAATAATCAGGTCTTTTATAGCCACTGACTTGGAGAGAACAGTAATGGGAATGCAATTGAAGGACTGCATTTTTGGTGTCTTCCTTCTGGAGTGCCTATTGATTGATGTTCTCTGTTCACCTGAGCCCCTAAAGGCATTGTTTCCAATACTTTGTACACAGTCAAAAGCACAGACTGAACGGACTGTCTTTTACATGGCTTTAAGGGTAAACTTCTGTGTTGCACTGACCATACCTTTACCTCAGCCCCTCCAGTGACACACCATAGAATCATGAGAGACAAATTCCCCAACCGTTCCTCCCTTTCCCCTACCATCATCCCCTAAACTGTTGACAAGGGCACTCTGTAGATTTTGGGGACTGACATCTTAAGCTCTCATCTGGCCTCAGTAGGTGAGGGCCATGTTGACAGAATTCTTTGTAAAAGATGGTATACTAACATCATTTACCTTTACCTGGAGTTTGGCTGGGTTCAGTCAGTCTCAGATTCACAAATATTTAGAAGCCCAGGTAAAAGCTGCTAGTTTTCTTTTCAAAGTTATATATATGTCTTGCAATGATGAAAACTTTTTTCCCAGTTAAATGTCAGTTTATGTCACTATGTGTGTATTACTTTACAGTGTTAAAAACACTCCCATACTGTATTCCCATGCTTTCAGGTAGAAAGTGTACTTTCTGTTCAGCCACTACTTTGGGTACAGTAAACAGTGTTTAGAACCTGACATCTTCCAGTGCCAGCATGTGCATTTTGTTTGTGTGAAATGTTGAAGGATGTATAATTGTACTTTATGTAAATTGGTCCTTATTCTTTATAAATGTGGCATGAAATAACTGCTGCTATAGCGTACTGGGAATTATCAACAATGGGGAAGAACTGCAATTTGGCTCCTCTGCGGTCCTGCTAGTGGTTTTAGGAGTGGTTACAGTGAGCTTTTAGTGACCATTTAACAGTATGTAAACTTGGTTTGTAATTAAAAAGGTTTTTTTTCCTTTTTCCAATTTGGTTTCCTGAATATTTTTTTTAAACCTTGAAAGTACTCTATGAGTGGGATCTCAACAACTTTGAAATACTGAAACATCAATTACCACCTGGATTGACATACTGGATTCACACTGTTCGTGATTTTTCTCTTTAGAAGGGATAGAGGAATACAGTTGACTTCCCTGGACACCTAGGTGTTAGGGGTGCTGAGCCTCCACGGAATAAAAATTCTGCGTGTAATTTATAGTCAGCTCTTCATGTTTATATTCAGCCTTTCATGTCCAGTGTTCCTCCGAACGTGTGGTTTCATGTTCTCAGATTGATCCTGCCTGGGATCATGTATTTCTGTTGTATTTACCTTTGAAAAAAAATGTATATGAGGAGACTCTTGAGGTTCAAATTCAATTTGTTCAACGCTTAATATAGGTTTAGTTCCCAGAAGACTTGATGAATTATAGACACCAAGCACTAATTTTTATCACCAATTTAATTAGTTTTGCCATTGCTAAAGGTTACATCATTACAATATTTAAAATTGAGAAAAAAATTGTCATTCTGCCTTTTTCTGCTCTAAACTGAACATTTTTCTGTCTGTAGTCTTGTTTCACCATTGAGGTAGGCGTTTATATTCTGTATATGCTGCCAGTAAAAAGTATGAGTGTTTGGAAGATGAAAGGAAAATTGTTTAACTTAGAAAGGAAAGCATATAAATACAAAGACCGGATATAAATACAAAACTCAGACACAGTAAATTACTAGGCTTGTCACCAAACACATGGCATGAAAAACTAAGTCAACCCTTATTTTGTCCAAGATTGTCACTAGAACTTCATTTTCCCTTTCTCTGTCGCAAGTTTTATAGGAACTAAATCCTGTAAATAACACCATAGAAGTTATCTGAGAATTTTATTTTCCGTGTTGTCCTTCCTTATTTAACTCACCCTTCTTACCTTGCTTTTGTTTTGTTTTTTAAATCTTTTTTTGGCTCTGCCATATGCCTTCTGGGATCTTAGCTTCTACCCAGGGATTGAACCTATGGCAGGGATTGGGCTCATGGCATAAAAGCTTAGAATTCCAACCACTAAGATACCAGGCAACTCTTTATTTGGGTGTAATTTCATAGCTAAAATAGGGTGCATCACACTTTGAAGATCCTGATTTGAGACTTTCTTTAGCGCTGCTCTCTGCAGTACTTTGTGTTCCTTCCTTGGACAGGACCAGTGAATCCAGATGTGTTACCTTCTTTTGACACCTTAGCTTTGGAACATTAAAAATAACACATTATTATGGTAGTTGGGTTCTAAGCACTCTGTGTGTGTGTGTGTGTGTGTGTGTGTGCATGCAGGTTTAGTCGTGTCTGACTCTTTTCAACCCTATAAACTATATCCCACCAGGCTCCTATGTCCATAAGATTTTACAGGCAAGAATATGGAAGTGGGTTGCCATTTCCTACTCCAGGAGATCTTCCCAACCCAGGAATTGGACCCGCATCTCTTGGATCTCCTGCATCGACAGGCAGATTTGTTACCTCTGAGCCCCCTGGGAAGCCGTCAGCACTCATATGATCTCATATAATTCTTACAGCAAAAGGATATATATATATATATATATATATTAATATATATATGTATATATATGGCAACTGAAGGGCCAGAAACTAAAATAACACATCACTAATCAGTAGGCATTTGGCATTTGTGCCTGACTAGCTTAATTCCAGAACCCGTGTTATTTTTACTAATCATGCTATACAATACGTAGTATACACTTAATAGTGCACTTTAGACACCAAGCTTTGGTGTTTAGCTGCACTAAGAACAGTATCAAAGATACTTCTCTTAATAGTCTGATGAGTGCTAGAATATGTTTTAGGTCAAAAGTTGCCAATTAATAGACTAATTTTGTTTGGTCTGTGCTGAATTTTCAAAAGTACCTGAATGCTTTTTCTGGTGGGTGTGGAAAATAGGCAGGGCCAGCAACAAGTAAGAACTGATATTCATTTGTGTACCTCTCTGCCCTTGAAAGATTTAGCCAGTTCCTCAGCTATTTAGTTCCATTTCCCAGTATCCCTGAGCAATACAATAAACTTTTCCAGTGAAGGAGTTTTCTCTACTAAGCCATCAAGTGATACAACCTGGAGGTCATGGGGCTAAAAATGCAGCCCTTGCTTACTACACACCCACCCCACCACCTTAGTTCACTTAAGAAAAGGCTGCAGTGGATTGTCAGTGTATCTGACAATTGCTCTTGGTTACTAAAACCTGTGTCGTAAAACCCTGAAGTAAGTATAAAGGCTGAAATCTGAAGTGCTGTGATTCTGCCCTAATTCCAGTGTGACTCTAGTTCCTAGCTAGCCTTCTAGTTGAGAATAGTTTTATCATGGGCCCCATTTTGTCTCATCTTCACACAGTCATCATAAACCTCTGATAGGCATTTTTAATGTCTAAAAAATTATTGAAGACTAAAATGAGATAGGTTTCCCAGGTGGTGTAGTGGTCAAGAATCGGCCTGCCAGTGCAGGAGACGCAAGAGACGTGGGGCACTCCCTGGATCATGAAAATTCCCTGGACTACAAAATGGCAACCCATTCCAGTATTATTGCCTGGAAAATTCCATGGACAGAAGAGCCTAGCGGGCTGTAGTCCATGGGATCACAGAGTCGTACACGACATCACACCCACCACCACACATACACAATGAGATAGTTTGTTAATGTCCTTGGCATTTTAAAGTACACCATTTATTTCTGTTTTACAAATGAGTTGGATAAGGCCCAAGAAGGATACATAACTTGCTCAAGGTCATAGGAAATGGCAGAGTTGAAGCTTGATCCTAGCCCCAGTGCCTTTTGCACTATATTCTGCTAGAAATATTTCTATCAATTTGTAGTGTGCATTTGGCATCCTGAGCACTCATGTGATCTCATTTGATTCTTACAACAGAAGGTTCAGTCTCTATTCAGATGAGATGACTGAAGGGCCCAAAAAAGGCTGTAGGTAGCAAGGGGCAGCAACATTCCTCAAACCCCTGGTGATACCAGTAGGGCTAAAAGGAGACTCAGTGATTGTCCCACAGTGAATGCAAAGGAGAGAAAAAGAGTAAGCTACAACTTCACAAATGCCAATACAAATCATCTGGATTAGGCCTCCTGGAGTGAGTCTGACAATATATTTTTTTGCTTTGTTTTCATATTTATTTTTTGTCCACCTTGGGTCTTGGTTGCATCTCGCAGGATCTTTCATTGCTGTGCACAGACTTCTCTCTAGTTGCTGCTTGTGGGCTCCAGAGCCAGAGCTTGCTTAGTTGCCTCCAGGAATGTGCAATCACAGTTCCCTAACCAGGGGTCAAACCTTCTGCCTGCCAAGGCTGATTCTTAACCACTGGACCACCAGGGAAGTTCCTGGCAATGTGTTTTAAAGGCAGCTAAAGTAATTCTTATAAAGTCTGATAAATGTCTGGGATCCGTAGACTGTCTCCTTTTCTCTTAGCACATGCCATTTTATGTTTCTTTCTTTCGTTTAATGAAAGGCTTTTCTCTGCTCAGGTGCCAAAGGATAATTAGAGCCCAGACAATAGGGCTCAGAATTTAGACCATTTGAACTTTGATTTCTTTTCTCTTTTTCGGCCGTTCTGTGCAGCTTGTGGGATCTTAGTTCCCTAACCAGGAATTGAACCTGAACTGTCTGCAGGGAAAGCACTAAGGTCCAGAGTTCTAACCACTGGACCGCCAGGGAATTCCCTGAAATTTGAGTTCTAACACACTTAGTATTAAGGTATAAAAACTCGCAGTACATTTGCTCTTAATATCCTGATCAGAAACAACCATGCTGAGGTAGAATATGTCACAAGAATAGTTAAAGTGCAAATTTTGTATTTGGCATTAACAAATCCTTAACTATTTCAGCACCTATCAATTACTTTATATATAGTAAACCATTCATATATCTATAAGCCATTTATTTTCTGAAAGAAAATCAGTATAGCAGAACTGAAATAAAAGCTACTTTTATATACTGATTATATATATTTAAATGTCAATTTTAAATACTTATAAATCAGTCTAACCCTTTTCCATCTTTTTGTCCTCAGTACCATCTGGGATTGACAGTTCAACCTGAACTCTACCTTCTGAACACCATGGATGCTGACTCACTTGTGTCTAGATGACTGACAGCCTGAGGGACTATATAAGACCCACTTTCTCTTAGCCCTTTTGTGCCAAGTGTCCTGTTAACATATCTGTTTGTTCAGTGGTGAGTTTTGTTCAAACATTTTGAACAAAAGGTAAAAATTTCCTCATGGGAAGGGTATTAAAGCTGACAGCTGTTAAGTGTAGGTCAGAGACCCACCCACCTCACAATAGTCCTGCAACTGCCAGAGTTAAATGATTAGCCTATGATGGCCACACACCCCTATGGGCTTGTGTCTGGACTTTTGGAATTTTAAAAATATATCTGTGTGTATTTTTATGTAAACCTGAACTTACTGGTTTGGGTAGAGTTTTATATAAAAATGATATTTTGTATTTTTTAAACAAATTTGTTCAGATAAATCATATTTATTTTGTCTAAATCACATGTAACAAAGGAAGAAGAGCACTGCTCTTTTTCAGAATGAACTGGTCAAATAGACTGACTTTTAAAGTGATACTTGACTGTGGCCAGTTAAACTTGACTTGGATTCAATCAACCAACCCTTGGTAACTGCTGGTACTAGCACATCATTTCCAAAAGAAGACATTTCTTTTATGTCTTATTTCATCCTGGTTGTTGGTGTGCTCTGTGATTATTATTTTTCTCTATTGTTGTTTTTCTTGAATTTTTTTTAGAGATATGATGGTATTTTCCAAAGAGCTTACTACCTAGTAACAATATCCAGAAATCATACTTTAATCAATAATCAGTTTTCCATGCTGCATTGTAACTCAGCCCATTCTAGCAGTGTAGGTATAAAAAGAATTCTAACATTGAACTTTATAAAGCCCAACATAAGATAATGGAGGTATTAGTTTTCTTTCTAATGTGTGTATAGTCCTACCATGTCTTGTCTTCCCGCTTTTCCCATTAATACTCCAGACACCATATCTAGGCCAAAGTCTTATTTCCTGGAGTGGCTGATGTTTCTACCGCTGACTCTCCTAGGGAATGCTAAGCATTTTAAGTTTATTTATACCAAGTAGTATGAGATTAGACCTACACTGGGACTTGGAAGATTGGTCCACGTGTCATACACTGCCTGCCCACGTATGGGTTATAAATTTTTTTTGACTCTTCTTCCTAACCAGAATTTTTTTCCATAACATTTTTATAATAAAACATTTAATACTTAAAACTTTCTGCAGAAAGTTTCTGCATATTGATCTGATTGAAAAGTCAGAACCTTTTTAACACCAGGCTCACACCTCTTCATGAAAGTGCAGTTGGCTTACGCTGAATGGCAGCTATCCATTTTTAATGGAATACAGTCTGTGCCTTCGCTCCTTTCCTTCCAGCCCCAAAGGCTTTGCCTTTGGAAACCCCGCAGGCTTTGTATGTTTGAGCATCATTTTCCTCTCTCAGCATAAACCTCGCTGCCTTACTTTAAAACTTTGCACATTTCAATAAGACTTTAAAAAAAAAATCCAGACATTGCCTTTGTCATTTATAATTATTTGATCCTGTAAGTGGCACGGATTTTTTTCTGATTCGTAAAATTCCCTCATTTCTAATTTGTGACCCCTGAAACTTCTGATAAGAGCAATAGCCTTGCAACCCACGATAGAGACCTTCTGATCTTAAAAGTAAAACTGAATTAACCTCATTTATCAGCTTTTATTTGAAAAAGAGACTTAAAAAATGAGTTTCAGTGTTTTGGTTTCTTTTTACAGAGACAGCAACTCTATATGAATCAGTTTGTTGCATTTTTTTCTC
Source organism: Dama dama (assembly GCF_033118175.1). NCBI lineage: Eukaryota > Metazoa > Chordata > Mammalia > Artiodactyla > Cervidae > Dama > Dama dama. The sequence goes on from NC_083683.1 coordinate 45,129,614, forward strand.
CTTCCCTGGGCAGTTCCATTTCTCAGTCGTTTCATTACCAGAGGATGTTTGGGAAAAGAAAAAAAAAAGCAGAAAGAATCCTGTTTTACAACTCATAAAAAGATAAGGTGGTTGGTTAAATAGAGATTAAGTACTTGAGGGGTTTCTGTAGCTTTTCTCCGTTTTTAAATTGTATCTTATTAGGAACAGACTAGAGTTTACAGCAAAAATTTATCAGTATACCTCTCAGGTCATACAACTCCTGTAATCGGAAAACTGTATAATAAAGCAAGCCAAATCATGCTAAAACCAGTGGAGGAGACTGATGTCTAACAGTTAAGTCTTGGACAAACGTTTTTGCTAAGTTAATATTTAATCATTCCTTATGATTTACAGTCTGGATTTCATGATACATGCTTATATAGAAAATAATATAATCAGTCTCCCCCCTTTTTTGACCCCGCTGTGTGGAATATGGGATTCCCCATCAGGGATGGAACTCACGCCCCCCGACCCCTGCAGTGGAAGTGCAGAGTCTTAACCACTGGACCACAAGGGGGAGTCCCAATATATTCAATCTTAAGATTAACCTAGATTCATATACTCACTCAGTTTCTGAGGTTTAACACTATGGAGTCAATTTGTAAAAGGATACTCTGATAGTATATATCCAGGATGTCAGAAAAATGCAATTGAATAGTTGTTACTGAACAGCTGCTGCTATATAACTGTGTGCTGGCCTAATAAAAAAGTAGTCAGAGCATACCCAATAGTCAGGGAGGCATCAGAGGTTATAGCAGCTGATAAAAATAGCCTCAGTTTTAAACATTATGATATTAAACACCAAGCCTTTGTCCCAGAAGTATTGTACAAATTCAGGTTTGTATCTGTTTATAGGGTCTTCCCTCAGTGACCTCCCCTGTTTGGCAAAGCTAATGTGGGTAAATGGGCTTCCTGCATACTTTTCTCCATAAATGATTTTACATTTTAATTTAAGCATAATTTTTGAGCTCTTATGTATAGCTAGTTTTAATATTTTTCATTGCTTTTTTCAAGCAATAAATACATTAGTACTTTCAGAGTAAGATTATCACAAAGTTCTGGGATCTTTTGGGTTTTGAGAAGAGCCCATTTCTGAGTTAACACTTCAGTTCATCTGTTTTTAATGCTGAGCATGTTTTGGGAGAGGGGGATCTTTCTGGTAGCCTGATTAGAAGTATATTCAGTGTGTAATCAACATGAGGGATGACATTTCTATGCCAGAGGTCTTAAAATTTCCTGATTTCATGGAACATCTTAGAGCCAACTGCTGGAATGTTTACTCTAGTGAAGTAGCGTAGTTGCATTCTTTCCTCGCCTGTTTTCTAAAGAGGACAGTGTTGACTGAAACATGTCTGTTTGTTGGTGGCACTTGAAGAGCCTCATAGTAGGTACAGATGACAACTTTAAAAATAATTACCCTGAGCCAGTAGAGAAGAGTGTATATAATACACAGAACAGTGAGTTAATGTCTAGAATGCAGATATATTTTCAATGTTGTTGCTTCTTTCCCTTCCTTCCCCAAATACTAGACTTGACCTTCCAGTCAGAGTATTTATCCACTACAGAAAACATAAAGAAGAGGAAATCATGACCACCGATCATATTACATGCATTTTAGTGCACTTTTTGTTTTTTTACCTTGGCATTCTTGATTTAATCTCAGTGGGTACTTTTTTTTTTCCTTTGGTTTTCTTTCTCAGAAGCGCCTGGCAGGCTGTACAGTCCATGGGGTCACAACAAGTCGAACACGACTGAGTGACTAAGCACATTTCTTTCCCAGGCCTGGAGTCAGAATAAATCTGAGGCACAATGGTTATGACTTCAACAAGGTGGAACTAGTTTTTAGAACCCTAGGCTTACAGAGGAGCTTGAGGCCTCGGATATACTTCACGTTTATTATCTTCTTTGTTTCTTGTGTTTTCTGCTGTATCGTACCAGATTAGCAGTAGCACAAATGGACTAAATTCTTTCCACTCCCACAATACTGCCATTTGAGGTAAAAGGGATTTTTTTTTTTGGAGTTTACCTCTGTACTCCCAGACATACTTTCGAGAAGTATAAAGATGAATACACAAATATTTAAATGTTAGGCATTTATGTTTGTGGTAAATTAGTCAGGTTTCTGTATAAGAGTGACGTGCACAGTGATGAACCATTTATTTTTTTTTTAATTTCACTGAGCCCCAGGCAGCACGCTAACCTGTGCTAACCTGCGTGTGTCCCTCTGCTTGTCTGGTACACTCCCACACACAGCCTCCCAGCTGAACCAAATTTAAATAACAACATGGCCATTCATTCGCCTCTGATGTAATTTTTGCCCATTCTAAAAAGGAGTTTATGAAAGTCTCAATTACCCTGCCCTGTTTGGAGAGAATTAAGTGATGAATAGAGCATCTTGTCTAATATGGATAGTGAAAATTTTTCTGTAGCCATTAGATAACTCCTAATTTTCAGATTGATTTGGCATAATATAGATTATTTTCTGCTGTTAACTAGAAAATAAAAATTTTAAAAAGTCAGAAAATCATGTCCTAGGTTCTAAAGGACATCAACAAAGTTATTTTTGAGTTGACTATTTATGATAGTTGATTTGGAAATCAACGTCTTAAAAAAATTGAAGGCTGTGAGAATTCTGACTGAAATTTCTGCAGTATAATTTGCTACATATTGAAAATTCATTTTTTGTAAATACTTTTCAGAAGACTTCTTATTTTTCTTATATGTGGCTTCATTTTTTGTAATCCTTATAGAGTAGAGAACACCTATAAGCAAAAAGTTGTATATCGATAGAGTATGGATAGGAAACAGTGAATTTCATCACTTGTATTTTTTCTAAAACAATTGAAAGCAAATGTCCTCTATCTTATTATTTTTTGGCTTGGATCCAGCTGACTCCAGAACTGGGGGAGAAAAAAAAAAAATCTAAGAGCCCTTTGCTGCTAAGTCACTTCGTCGTGTCCAACTCTGTGCGACCCCATAGACGGCAGCCCACCAGGCTCCCCCGTTCCTGGGATTCTCCAGGCAAGAATACTGGAGTGGGTTGCCAATTCCTTCTCCAATGCATGAAAGTGAAAAGTGAAAATGAAGTCGCTCAGTTGTGTCCAACTCTTAGCGACCCCATGGACTGCAGCCTACCAGGCTCCTCCATCCATGGGATTTACCAGGCAAGAGTACTGGAGTGGGGTGCCACTGCCTTCTCCCAAGAGCCCTTTAGGATAAGTATAAATCTGAGTTTATGATGTTACTATGCCACCCTAAAGTTTGAATTTTAAAATATTAGAAGGGAAAGTGGGAAGATTTGGCAAGATCTTGAGATAAAAACAATAAGCACTTCTACTTAGCAAACATCTATTCAGTATTGTTCTCAGTATTGTACTTGGTATTCTGATAAAAAGGAAAGTGAATGGATTGTAATCCCTGATTCTAGGGATTTACCATTGAGTGGGTGAATTAGCTGTGTTTAGGCAGATGAGACAGGTGTACATCTTCCTCAAGGATGAGGTCCCAGGGCCCTGCACAAAGCGGGGAGGGCCTGGAAAGATAGCATGAGGAAGAGCTGATTCAGTGAATTCCAGGGAAGTCAGCAAATGTTCATACCCAAAGCAAGATAGGGAGCAGCAGATTTAAACTACATTCCATAACAGTTGTCAAGGCATCAGCTATCTTAGGTTGTCTAAACAAAACCTTTGCTTCATTTTCCTTCTGCTTTATTTATGACACTTCTTGTTAATAACTACAGAGTACACAGAGTCTAAAGTGTCAGTAAGTTCATTGTTCTCATCCCAATCAGATAGCAAAATGAGGCAGATGTCTGCATCATTTTCAAATGAAATAGTACTGTAAGTAACTGTCAAAGATGCATAAAATTCAAGCCAAAAAATGTTTAAACTTGAATCATTGTGGTATCTATGGAAATAACATTCTCAGGTTCAAAGAGAAATTATATGGCTCATTTCCCTGTGTTTATTAGACACAGTTATTAACCTTTTGCCTACCTCTTAAGGCTTTATAGGTGGCGCAGTGGTAAAGAATCTGCCTTCCAATGCAGGAGATGCAGGTTCAATCCCTAATTCAGGAAGATCCCCTGGAGTAGGAAATGGCAACCCACTTGGACCAACTCAGTATTCTTGCCTGGAAAATTCCACAGACAGAAAATTTCTGGTGGGCTACAGTCCATGGAGTTGCAAAAAGTTGGACACAACTGACTCCACACCCACACTACTTCTTAACTGTAGGTGTTCCCCAGAGCTCTGATCCCAGCCCTTTTCTCACCTCATTCACACCTGTTGCTTCACTGGTAAGCAAGTTAGATCTGTCTTCTGAGTGTGAGACCTATATATAGATTATATTATATGTGAGGTTTCTGCCTCCCATAGGTAAGTGTATATAAGTAAGTGTGTTGGCTGTTTACAATAGCCAGGACATGGAAGCAACCTAGATGTCCATTGGCAGACGAATGGATAAGAAAACTGGTACATATACACAATGGAATATTACTCAGCTATTAAAAAGAATGCATTTGAATCAGTTCTAATGAGGTGAATGAAATGAGCCTATTATACAGAGCAAAGTAAGTCAGAAAGAAAAACACCAATACAGTATCTTAACGCATATATATGGAATTTAGAGAGATGGTTACGATGACCCTATGTGCGAGACAGCATAAGAGACACAGATGTAAAGAACAGACTTTTGGACTCTGTGGGAGAAGATGAGGGTGGGATGATTTGAGAGAATAGCATTGAAACATGTATATTATCATATGTGAAATAGATCACCAGTCCGGGTTTGATGCATGAGACAGGGTGCTCAGGGCTGGTGCACTGGGATGACCCTGAGGGATGGGATGGGGAGGGAGGTGGGAGGGAGGTTCAGGATGGGGAACACATGTACACCCATGGCTGATTCACGTGAATGTATGGCAAAAACCACCACAATATTATAAAGTAATTAGCCGCCAATTAAAATTTAAAAAATAAGTGTTGAGCATGCCCCTCAAAATGTGCAGTTGTAAACCACGTAAATGTACTATAGTCAGCCTACTACTGGTAAAGCTTTTTAGGTTTGGTTTTGGCTCTGCAGTGTGGTATGCAGGATCTTAATTCCCACCGACTAGGGACTGAACCCATGCCTCCTGTATTGGAAGTTTAACCACTGAACTGCCAGGGAAATCCCCCAGCAGGCATCTTTCTTCACTGCTATTCTATTTTACTCCCCTGTTTAAATCCTTCAGTGGCTGGCTTCATCTTGTTACTCCTCAGCTAGCAGCTATGTTAATCTGTTGGGGGATTTGTTTTATGTCAGTTAACCTGCTACTGTGTTTTCCAGAATTGCCTTCTCTGCAGAGTTATGGGTTAGCTTGGCCATGAGTGGCATCTTGCTTGAGATTTGAAGGTGAAAGGTGAAGCTGCTGCTGCTGCTGCTAAGTCTCTTCAGTCGTGTTCGACTCTGTGCGACCCCATAGACGGCAGCCCACCAGGCTCCCCCATCCCTGGGATTCTCCAGGCAAGAATACTGGAGTGGGTTGCCATTTCCTTCTCCAGTGCATGAAAGTGAAAAGTGAAAGTGAAGTTGCTCAGTCGTGTCCGATTCGTAGTGACCCCATGGACTGCAGCCTACCAGGCTCCTCTGTCCATGGGATTTTCCAGGCAAGAGTACTGGAGTGGGGTGCCATTGCCTTCTCCAAAAGGTAAAGCAGCAGCTGCCAGTTCTTTTTGCACTTGGAAGGCTTGGTACGGAGCGGTGCTATTACAGTTTGTGTGTGGTGTTTATCTGCTGGCTCACCTCACTGTTGTTGGGCAGCAGTCAGGCCCACAGATCCTTCAGGTGCTTGTGGATCTCCTCCACAAACAGCTTGTCTGGCTCATGGGCCAGGTGTGAATTAGCTCCATGATAGAGGCTGCCAGCTTTTCCTAAAGGTCATGCCATCAAAGTTAGAGTCAGCAAGACTCTCACTCAAGTTTCCACCTGTCTTTGTAAGTTCTAGTTCATCCTTGCAGATTCTAGTTTCTTTTTCATTCTCAATTGCTGCCTTGTTAACTTTGGGTGCCAGGATTAGAAATACAACCAACAACCTAAAATGGACTGTTTAACCAGCTCCCCAAATTGCTTGAGGTCATATCTTTATAATACATCTCTTTTTATATATCACTGCTAGTAGTTTTAGAAGGAAATGGCAGCCCACTTCAGTATTCTTGCCTGGGAAATCCCTTGGAGAGAGGAGCCTGGCTACAGTCCATGAGATTGCAAAAGAATTGGACCCAACTTAACAATTAAACAACAACCAAAACAACTAGTAGTTTTGCTTATCTGACTGAACAGACTGGAACAGAATTTGGTATTAGAAGCTTCCAGAGGAACATAACTCCAAGGAGGATCGGTTCTGGGTTTTCTGGGGTTCTCTTGATCTGATATAAGATGTTAATGGCCTTTCACCCAACTCTGGTGGCAAAGAGTATGCCGGCAGTCCATGGCATGCGTTAGCAAAACATTAAAAAAATTGTCACTTTGCAGATACCCTTAATCAGGTGCCTATAGAAAGCAAGGCTTTGGGTGATCAAGTTTTTACTGCCATAGAACATTTAGTGGAAATAAGGAGTATACTACAGTTGGTTACTTATAAGTGTGCTGGAGACCTTGGGAAAACTATGTGATGGGTTCATGGGTTGTTTCTGAGAAGCAATTTTATTTCTTTATTAAGGTGCACCAGTGTTGGTCCTTTATTGGACTGGAACCTGGTGGCCCGGAGTCGACGATGAGAGAATGAAAGAAGGAAAGAAGCTAATATTTCCTGGGTTACATAGCTGGCTTTCATGCTCCAGGGAATCAGCCAGAAATAGATAGAAAGAGGGAGAGAGAGAGAAAGAGAGATACGGGGACCCAAGCTCTGATGGAGCAAAGGTGCTTTATTGGAATCTGTAAGAGTATATATATCAGTAGCTTCTTTAGATAAAGATCAAGAGACCAGACTTTACAAGTTTACCAAGGAAGCTAGGAGCAATAAAGGACATAAGGCCAGGAGGCTATCCATATGAAAAGAGGGTTGTAAAATAGTTACTTTTCACTGTATGGAAAAGCTAATGAAGGAAATCCTATGCAAGCATCCCATCTCTTTGATATCTGTCCTGGGAGGGGCTTGCCTGCTCCTCTCACCCAACATGGACTGATAAGGAACAGAGGGCTCAAGAGAGGTAGGACAGCACACAGGAAGCCTCCTGTTAAACGCTACCTGACACACCAGGTCTCACTTGAACCATGTGGGATCTAATTCCCTGACCAGGTATCAAGCCCAGGCTGCCTTCATTGGAAACTCAGAGTCTTAGCCACTGGACCACCAAGGAAGTCCCTGGGTTCATGGCTCTTAATTCCTAGCTTAAGTTTGTGTGAGGGACCTGAAAGTTTTATGACATTCCAAAAAGAAACTATTAACTCCTTAGCCATGAGATTGATACTTTTGAAAAATATACACAGAGGCTAATCTTGTAAGTGATTAATTACTACACAAATTAAATTTCCAGCCTCATAACCTCTTGTGTTAAAGTTTAGGTCATTGCTTTGGAAGGAGTAGGACTCTGAAAATTGAGATGGGGACGAATGGGCAGATTTCAGTGAAAATGGGTCCCAATATCTTACAGACACTCCTTTGCCAGGAGAAACAGTCCTTTGATCTGTCTGATAATGACTGAAACTTGGACCAAAAAGTAGTCTCCACTTAAAGAAGCTGAAATACCAGAACTTCCTTAGTATACTTCCATGGTAGAGCAGTGATTCTTCTTTACTGGTGTCATTGTGGTGCCCAGGGGAATCTGGCAATGTCTGGAGATAATTTGGTTATCACAGTGGGGGGGGGGGGTAACCATTGGAATCTAGCGGGTAGAGGACAGGGATACTGCTGAACTTACTAAAATGCATAGGACAGACAGTCCTCCGCAACAAGGAATGTCCAGTCCAAAATGTCATAGTGTTGAGATTAAGAAGATATCCAAAGCCTTAGGGAGATTGGAATGTTAAATTTGATTTATCCTGCTCATGTGTGCTGTGCATGTGTGCTCAGTTGTGACCGACTCTTTGTAACCCTGTAGACTATAACCCGCTGGGGTCCTCTGTTTAAGAGATTTCCAAGGCAAGAATAGTGGAGTGGGCTGCCATTTCCTCCTCCAGGGACCTACCCCTGACCCAGGGATCCAACCTGGGTCTCCTGCAATGGCAGGCGGATTCTTTACCCCAGAGCCATGTTAATCCTGCTCATCCACCTGCTAAATATATCTCCTTCCTTCTGCAAAGCTGTGAGAAATACATTTGTGAAGTGAGCCCTGGCCTCCTTGAAGAGATCTATGGTAATGATTTTCTGTAAGCCAGAAATGACAGTGGCAATTTCAGGGCTTCCTGAATTCAGTGGGAATGATGAGATTGTAGATTGGCAGGGGTAAAGTGGCAGCATTTATTTGGCAAAGACAAGGAAAGTATGATTACTGTAATGGGCAGCAAAGCCAAAGTAGTAATCAGCATAGTCTAAGCCAAAATGATCTTATTTTAGCTAATTCATTATCAGGTACCTAGAGTTGCAAGTGGTGAGCAGCATGTAAGCGGAAAAGCTCTAGATTTGCTGAGCAAAAGTTTGACTCGAATCATCACAGTAGAGAGCCATGGCCCCTCAACCAATTCCCAAATTTGAGTCAGCTCACAGACCCAAAGTCCCTGCAGTAAAGAGGTCAGATCTCCTTAAGGACAGACCCTGTTTCACAGCCCCAAATGCTAATACTACATATCCTCCTTCTAGTCTTCCCCAAGGAACCTGTGACTGTTCAATAGGTTGCTTGTGTAAAAGGAAGAGGGAAATAATCATATTTATGGGACACTGTTAAATATTGGTTCTGAATTGACCCTAATGCCTGGAGAACTAGTGTGTTCTACCAGACAGACTAGGAGTTTATGGTCAGATCAGTGGAGGTATGCTGTGGGTCTATTTCACAGTTGGTCTGGTGGGTCCCTGAACCTTACCTTATGTTATTTCCTCAGCGATGGAATGTGTAATTGAAACAGACATACTCAGTAACTATCAGAATCCTCACATGGGTTCTCTGACCTGTGGAGTAAAGGCTTTTATGGAAGGGAATGCGAAGTATAAACCATTCTAAATTCTTCTGTTACCAAAGCAATATTACATTCCCAGAGGGACTGTAGAGCTTAGTGTCATCAGCAATAACTATAAAGGTGCGAGGGTGGTGATTTCAACAACATCTTTATTCATTTTGCCTCTGGCCAGAAGGCAGATAGATCTTACAGAGTGAGAGTGGATTTCTATAAACATAATCAGGTGATAAGTCTAAGTGGAACTGCTCTACAGGTGTGGTTTCATTCCTGTAGCAAATCAACACAATTTTTGGTATATTGTTGCAGCTGTTAATCTGATGTTTTTTTTTTTCTGTACACTTTTTAATAAAGACTGTCAGAAGCAGTTTGCTTTCATCTGGCAGGGCCAGCAGTGTACTTTCAGTGTTCAGTCTCAGGGCTGTGTGAACTCTCTGGCCCTATGCCACAATCTAGTCTGTAAGACCTTGTTCAGTTCAGTTCAGTCACTCAGTCGTGTCCGACTCTTTGCGACCCCATGAACTGCAGTACGCCAGGACTCCCTGTCCATCACCAACTCCCGGAGTTCACCCAAACCCATGTCCATTGAGTTGGTGATGCCATCCAACCATCTTATCTTCTGTCATCCCTTTCTCCTCCTGCCCTCAATCTTTCCCAGCATCAGGGTCTTTTCAAATGAGTCAGCTCTTCGCATGAGGTGGCCAAAGTATTGGAGTTTCAGCTTCAACATCAGTCCTTCCAATGAACACCCAGGGCTGATCTTTAGGATGGACTGGTTGGATCTCCTTGCAGTAACTCTCAAGAGTCTTCTCCAACACCACAGTTCAAAAGCATCAATTCTTCTGTGCTCAGCTTTCTTTATAGTCCCAACTTTCATGTCCATACGTGACTACTGAAAAACCATAGCTTTGACTAGATGGACCTTTGTTGGCAAAGTAATGTCTTTGCTTTTCAATATGCTGTCTAGGTTGGTCATAACTTTCCTTCCAAAGGAGTAAGCGTCTTTTTAATTTCATGGCTGCAGTCACCATCTGCAGTGATTTTGGAGCCCCCCAAAATAAAGTCAGTCACTGTTTCCGCTGTGTCCCCATCTATTTGCCATGAAGTGATGGGACCAGATGCCATCATCTTAAGTTTTTTGAATGTTGAGCTTTAAGCCAACTTCTTCACTCTCCTCTTTCACTTTCATCAAGAGGTTCTTTAGTTCTTCTTCACTTTCTGCCATAAGGGTGGTGTCATCTGCATATCTGAGTTTATTGACATTTCTCCCAGAAATCTTGATTCCAGCTTGTGCTTCATCCAGCCCAGCGTTTCTCATGATGTACTCTGCATATAAGTTAAATAAGTGGGGTGACAATATACAGCCCTGACGTACTCCTTTTCCTATTTGGAACCAGCCTGTTTTTCCATGTCCATTTCTAACTGTTGCTTCCTGACCTGCATACAGGTTTCTCAAGAGGCAGGTCAGGTGGTCTGGTATTCCCATCTCTTTCAGAATTTTCCACAGTTTATTGTGATCCACACAGTCAAAGGCTTTGGCATAGTCAATGAGGGTAGGGAGTTACTTTTATCTTTATATGTCTAGACCAGCACAGTGCTTTGCACATAGCACATGCTCAATAAATGTTTACTGAATGACGAAAATGAGAACATATTACTTTGCAGTAGTTTCTTGGTGTATTTTGTTTAAGACCTGGTGTCTCAGATGGTAAAGACAGCCTGCAGTGCAGGAAACAACCCGTAGTGCAGGAGAGGCGAGTTTGATCCTGGGTTGGGAAGATCCCCTGGAGAAGGGAATGGCAACCCACTCCAGTATTCTTGCCTGGAGAATTCCATGGATAGAGGAGCCTGGCGGGCTATAGTCTTTGGGGTTGCAAAGTTGGACATGACTGAGAGACTAACACTTTCATTTCTTTCATGTATCACAGCTTCAATAAATGAAATTGAAATAAAAATGACAAAAACAGCAAAAAATAATAATAGTAAAATGATGATGGCAGGTATATTGAGAAACAGGTACAATGCTGAACACTCTGTAAGTTTAGCCAAATCTTTCTGGAAAGATATAATAAGTGATATTAAGCTGAACATGCTTCCTTCCCTGGAAATTTTACTTTGGTGAACATACTCCAAGGAACTAAGCAAAGAAAAAGTCAAGAAGTTGACACAAAGATGTTTATGGCTATACTTTGTATGAGGAGAACAGTGCCACAAGAGAATGAGAGGGTTGGATGGCATCATTGACTCGATGACTTTGAGCAAACTCCAGGAGATAGTGAAGGATAGGGAAGCCTGGTGTGCTGCAGTCCATGGGTTCACAGAGAGTCAGACACGACTGAGTGACTGGACAACATGAACAAAGTGTGAGGAAAAACAAAACATCCCAAATGGCCCAAACAGAAGAAAAACCACCATAGCCTTAAAAAAAACTGTAAGTATAGGAAATGTTGAGAAAGAAGCAAAAACAAATAATCTATTGCCCCAGAGTTTAAATACATGTAATGTACACATAGACCTTAGCAGTGATCATAAGATTTTAAACAATATAAATCAATTATAATGACAGAAGTTAAGAAATATATTCTGTAAATTATCTGCACAGACTACTCTGTCCTGCAGCAGAAAATACTAAGTAGATATTCTTAATAAAACAAGTGAAACAAACTATTTAATAATATATATATACAAATTTTATCATTTATTTTTCTAGCAAAAGCTTAGCCCTCTTCCCTTATCAAATCAAGACTCTGTTCTTACTGAAATTTGTTTTCTTTCTTTTTGAGATTAAAGTCAGAACCTTTATTGCTTTCCATACAGCCTCTCTGTAATTTGTATATAATTGAGTTTAGCTGGAAACACTTTCATCTTTCTACTTCAGTCACCCTAAATGTCTCTGTTTAAACAGTTTAATTTACAACAGACACAGTGATTAATCTCTGTTCATTGTAGTGATTTGTTCAAGTGACACTGAGCTCTTGAATTGTTTTTCTAGTTAAAAATGCTAAAAAAGATGAAGAAATCACTAAAATTATTTGCCACCATTTCTTGCTGTTAAAAGCCTTAATCAAATTAAGTGGCACATTTGGGGTGGGATGGGGAGGGAGATGGGAGTAAGGTTCAAAAGTGAGGGGATATATGTATACCTATGGCTGATTCATGTTGAAGTTTGACAGAAAATAGCAAAATTCTGTAAAGCAATTCTCCTTCAATGAAAAATAAATTTAAAAAAATTAAGTGGAAAAAAATTAAGTGGAACATTTAAACATAGGATATACCTATAAAATAAAATTTTGATTCTTTTTGATATGTGAATAATGACACCTATAAAATTGCTAGATTTGTAGTAACATTTAATGGAAACATGACACACCTATTTAGAAGGTTTTGTGGAATTAATCACAAATTTATGTATGCCTGACTTTTATATATATATATATATTTAACTTTTATTGAAGTATAGTTGATTTACAATTTTGTGTTAATTTCTTCTATACAGCAAAGTGATTCTGTTATATATATATATTTCATATTCTTTTCCATTATAGTTTATCACAGGATATTGAGTATAGTTCCCTGTATATATGTATGATTTAAATAAGTTATTTTAATAGTTTCCAGACAAAATAAACACACAAGGAAAGAGGTGTGGCTGAAGTATACAATAATAATTCTTAGGGCAGCTAAAGTATCCAAGAGAGAAAGAAGAAAAAGCTTAGCTTTTGAAACAAAATACTGATGTTTAGATTTTGTAGGTTTTTTTTTTAAGTCCACATGCTTTTAGTATTTGTTAAAAATATAAATGTATTAAATATCTGTTGGGAAAGGATAAAGAGGCCAAGACTCCAGATACAACTATAATAATATTGATATTTCTTGAACTAGAGTTTATTTAACCATCATTGTTAGCATCGGGAACACAGCAGGAGGCTAGCAACCGGTCACAGAGCACAAACACCACAAAGTTCATGCTTTCAAGTATATAGGTAGGCCCAAGGTTTCTTTCAGAGTTCTTTAACTCTGAATTGACTCAGTTCTTTTGGGCATGGGTATCTAGCTTCTGGCAACACAGAATATTAGAAGCAGAAGTTTCTGATGATATGCAGTAATAATGGAAGAAACTGAAAATCTATAAACATCAGACACAAAAACTTAAAGGAGTTGATTAGAGAACAGAGAGACATTTCCTCAACTCATGATGGGGTTATATTGTAATAAACCCATCATAAGGTGAAAATACTGTAAGTCAAAAATTCATTTAATACAACCTTATCTATTGAATGGGCTTTTTTTTTGGTGGCTTAGCGGTAAAGAATCCTCCTTCTATGCAGGAGATGCAGGAGATACGGGTTCAATGCCTGGATCAGGAAGATCTCCTGGAGTAGGGAATGGCAACCCACTCCAGTATTTTTGCCTGGAGAATCCCATGTACAGAGGAGCTTGGCGGGCTCTAGTCCATAGGGGGCAAAGAGTTGGACGCAACTGAAGAGAGGGAGCACACTCCCACACACCTATTGAATATCACAGATTAGACTAGCCTATTTTAAGTGTGCTCAGAATACTTACATTAGCCTGTGGTTAGGCAAACTCATCGAACACAAAGCCCGTTTTATAATACAGTGTTGAATATCTTACGTAATTTATTGAATATTGTACTGAAAGTGAAAAACAGGATGGTTGGGTACAAAGTGGTTGACACTGTATTGGTTGTTTACCTTCATGATGGTGAGGCTGACTGGGAGCTGCTGCTGTCCAGCCTCATCATGAGAGTATAGTACCACATATCATTAGCCCAGGAAAAGAGCAACATTCAAAGGATGATTTCTATTTTTTCTTTTTTTTAATATGTGGCTGTTTACAGGTTTCCCAGCACCATCTGTTGAAGGATTTGTCTTTCCAGCATTGTGTAGTCTTGCCTTCTTTGTCATAGATTAATTGACCATAGATTCATGGGCTTATTTATAGGTTTTCTGTCCTCTTGTCGATCTCTATTTTTGTTTTTGTGCCTGAACCATACTGTTTTGATGACTATAGCTTTGTAGTATAGTCTGAAATCAGGAAGCCTGATTCTTCCAGTTCCTGTTCTTCTTTTTCAAGATTATTGTGGCTATTCAGGATATTTTGTGTCTCTGTACAAATTTTGAGGCAAACTCAAAATTTTTTCTAGTTTGTTCTAGTTCTGTGAAAAATGCCATTGACAATTTGATAGGGATTGCACTGAATCTGTACATTTTCTTGGGCAGCATAGTTATTTTGACAATATTAATTCTTCCAATCCACAAACATGGTATATCTTTCCATCTCTTTATGTCTTTGATTTCTTTCATCAGCATCTTACTGTTTTTAGAGTATAGGTCTTTTGTGTCCTTAGATAGATTTATTCCTCGGTATTTTGTTCTTTTTGATGTGATGGTAGATGGAATTGCTTCTTGAATTTCTCTTTCTGATCTTTCATTGTTAGTGTATATAAATGCAACAGATTTCTGTGTGTTAATTTTTTAACCTGCAACTTTACCAGATTCATTGATGAGTTCTAGTAGTTTTCTGGTATTATCTTTTGGATCTTGTATATATAGTATCATGTCACCTGCAAACAGTGATAGTTTAACTTCTTTTCCAGTTTAGATTTCCTTTACTTCTTTTTCTTCTCTGACTGTTGTACCTAGGACTTCCAAAACTATGTTGAATAGAAGTGATGGGAGTGGACATCCTTGTCTTTATTGTTCATCTTAGAGGGAATGGTTTCAGGTTTTCCCCATTGAATTTGATGCTACCTGTAGGTTTGTTGTATGTGGCCTTTATTATGTTGAGGTTTGTACCTTCTATGTCCACTTTCTGGAAAGTTTTTTTATCATAAATGGGTTCTGAATTTTGTTAAAAACTTTTTCTGCATTTATTGAGATGATCATATGGTTTTTATTTTTCAGTTTGTTGATGTGGTCTATCACATTGATTGATTTGTGAATGTTGAAATGTCCTTGCATCCCTGAGATGAATCCCATTTGATCATGGTATTCTTTAACTTTATACACAAAAATAAGCTCAAAATGGAATAAAGACCTAAATGTGAGACCAGACACTATAAAACTCCTAGAGGAAAACATAGGCAGAACACTCTCTGAAATAAATCACAGCATCTTTTTTGGCCCATCTCCCAGAATAATAGAAATAAAAACAAAAATAAACAGCTGGAACCAACTTAAACTCAAAAGCTTTTGCACAGCAAAGGAAACGATATAATAAAAAGACAACCCACAGGTTGAGAGAAAATATTTGCAAATGATGTGACCGATAAGGGATTAATCTCCAAAATTTGTAAACAACTTACGATGCTTAACAGCTTCAAAATAGCCCACTGCAAAAATGAGCAGAAGACCTGAACAGACATTTCTCCAAAGAGGCCATACAGATGGCCAACAGACACATGAAAAGATGTTCAGCATAGCTAGTTATTAGAGAAATGCAAATCAAAACTATGATGAGATATCATTTCACACTGGTCAGAATGGGTATCTTCAGAAACACCATTAACAGCAAATGCTGGAGACGGTGTGGAGAGAAGGGAGCCCTCTTACACTGTTGTGAGCCCAGTCGCTTCAGTCGGGTCTGACTCTCTATGACCTGTGGACAGTAGCCCACCAGGCTTTTCTTTCCAGGGGATTCTCTAGTCAAGAATACTGGAGTGGGCTGCCATGCCCTACTCCAGGGGATCTTCCTGACCCAGGGATCAAACCTGCATCTCCTGCATTGCAGGTGGATTCTTTACTTCTGAGCCACTGGGAAAGCCCCTTACACTGTTGGTGGTAATGTAAATTGGTACAGCCACAATGGAGAACTGTATGGAGATTCCTTAAAAAACTAAAAGTAGAGCTACCATATGACCCTGCAATCCCACTCCTGGGCATACATCTGGAGGAAAACATCTGAAAGGTCACATGCACCCTGTGTTCACTGCAGCACTGTTTACAATAGCCAAGGCATAAAAGCAACCTAAATGTCCTTTGAGAGAGGTATGGATAAAGAAGACATGGTACATATATACAATGGAATATTACTCAGCCATTAAAAAAATGAAATAATGCCATTTATAGCAACATGGATGGACCTAGAGGGTGTCATATTGACATATGAAGTAAGTCAGACATGGAAGGAGAAATACTGTATGACATCCCTTATACAGTGGAATCTGAGATTATACACATGAATTTCCTTACAAAACAGAGACTCACAGAAGATGAGCTTATGGTTGTCGGGCGGAAGGGGTAGTTAGTGAGTTTGGAAAGGTCATGTACAAGCTTCTTTTTTCAAAATGGATAACCAACTAGGACATATTGTATAGCACATGGAACTCTACTTAATGTTATGTGCCAGTCTGGATGGGAGTGGGGTTGGAGGAGAATGGATACATGTACATGTATGGCTGAGTCCCTCTACTGTTCACCTGAAACTACCACAACGTTGTTATTGGCTATACCTCAATACAAAATACAATACAAATACAATACAAAATACAAATACAATACAAATTTATTTGTATTTATTTAAAGTTAAAATTTAAAGTTTGGAAAAAAAAATCATTCGCAAAAAAACATCAAGTGAGAAATGCACATTAAAATGGTGTATAACATAACCACATTTATTTAAGAATGTCTTCCAGTACCTAATGGCAAATTTCAAAAATGGAAAACCACAATTACTTTTGCTCCAAGTTACTTTTACTAATACATGCTCCATGAAATAAAAAGCTTGTCCCTGAGAAAGAAAAGGGAAAAAAAAAAAACCAAGGATTTTAGTTTGAGGAAAATAAATTGATAAGATGATTAAATGTCAGATTTCAGTGGCCCCAGAGGCCAACTTCATGAGAAGACATGGAGAAATCCAAAGTTACTACCATAACATTGTGGTTAATAGTGTCATCTTTCAGATTGTATACAGAGCTGCCAATCCATGTTTTCTGTTCATAGAGTAATGGATAATAATAGCTAAAATTTAAAGCAATTTTAAGTATTCAAGGTCCTATCTTTAATGCCTGTCTATCAGATGTTAACCTACTTAATCCTCACAATACACTTATTTGGTAAATATTATCATCATTCCTATTTTTTACAGATGAGGAAACAGAGTCACATAGAAAATAAACAACTTGCCCAGCATCATACAAATAAATGTCAGAACCAGGTTTTTAACTTGGGTTGTCTGACTCCAGAGGCTTGATATACTGTCCCACCAATATGTTTATTTTAGAAAATTGAGAAAAAGTTTACAAAGAAAAATAGTCACCTCCTCAAGATAACTACTGTTAAGATTTTGTGTGTACTTTTTTATGAAAATGTGGTGGTGGTGGTTTACTTGTGAAAGGTTGTTGCTAAACCACAAAAGACGCTGGGATTCTGGGCCTCCAGAAGAGAGGAATTCAATCCGGGGCCAGAGACGAGGCTTGATCCCTCAGAGCTTTTGTGTAATAAAGTTTTATTAAATTATAAGAGAGTTAGAGAAAGCTTCTGACATAGACATCAGAAGGGGGCAGAAAGAGTACTCTCCTGCTAGTCTTTAGCTGGTTGTTATATAGCTACTAGTAGTCTGCTAATTAAAGAATGGAAATGTCTCAAAACTCAGAGAATGGCACCAGGCCCCTCACCCACAACATGCATTGGCACCAGGTGAGTCATCCCAGGCCATAAAACAATTAACATGAATCTTGAAGAAAGGCAGATTTCCATACAAAATACATAGTTTCATTAACATAGATGAGGAGAACAATGTATGAGTATAACATACTGGTTTGTCAAGTCAGTTCTGAGCCTAAATCTGAGCCTTTAGGCGGAACTGACTTGAAGATAGAGTCTAGGGTAAATGCATAGTATATTAACATAGCCAAATATTTCCATAAGAAAAATGCATTGATTAGCTCAAGGTTTGAGAAAAGTTAAAATCAGGTGGAACCAGGTGTTGTTATGGCAACAAAGAATTTTAAGAAACACCTCATTTTAAATTTGTATAGAGAAGGGGAAAAATATAACACTAGTTTGTTTCCTCCTGCCGCTTCAGAGAGAGAAAAAATGTCTGACACTTGCAGCCTATTTCCTCCATTTGGAGACCTCTGGCCTTTCTGCCTGTTACCTGCTCACTTGCTAAGGTGTGTCCAACTCTTGCAACCCCATGGACTATAGCCTGCCAGGCTCTTCTGTCCGTGGGATTCTCCAGGCAAGAATACTGGAGTGGGTTGCCATTTCCTCCTCCAGGGGATCTTCCCAAACCAGGAATCAAACCTGGGTCTCCTGCATTGTAGGCAGGTTCTTTAGCAACTGAGCTACAAGGGAAGCCCATATAAAAATGTATTTTCCCCTATACCAGGATTGGAATATACATTCTGTTTTATAATCTTTTATTTATGATTTTGAGTATTATTCTAAAACATGGTTTAAAAAATCTTTACACAAAAAAAGAAAAAATCTCTACACAGTATTTCACACCATTAAAGTTACCGTCTCCTATTTAACTATTCTCATTTAGACTATTTCCAGTTTTTCACTATTGTAAATACTGTTACAGTGAACATCCTTACCCATAAGTGTTTGTGACCATCTAAATTATTTCCAAATAAATAACTTGCTAAAAAGGGGAATTGCTGAACCAAAAATGTGCCTTTTTAAAGGTGCCTTTTATATATATATTTAAATATATATATATAATATATATATAATATATATATATACCAACCTGTTGGTACAGGTTGTCAAATTGCATGTGTGCTCAGTTGCCCAGTCACATCCAACCCATGGACTGTAGCCTGCCAGGCTCCTCTGTCTATGGGATTTTCCAGGCAAGAAGACTGGAGTGGGCTGCCATTTCCTCTCCAAGGGATCTTCCCAACCCAGGGATCGAATCGGTGTCTCCTACGTTTCCTGCATTGGCAGGCAGATTCTTTACCACTGGCCACCTGGGAAGCCCAGTTGTCAAACTGCCCTTTGGAAAAGTTGCAGCAATTTGCATTCATACCAGCAATAGATGTGAGTGCCCATTTTCAATAAATGCACATTGATACTTTTTTGTCATTTTGGTGTGTAATGTGGTATTTTTGATAACATGCATATTCATCTTAACATCTTTTACTAAACGTTATTGGTTGTTTGGATTTCTTCTTTTCTGATTTGTTTCTTAATGTCCGTTATCATTTTTCTAATAGGCAGTTTTTTTTTCTTACCGGTTAGTAAGAGCTTTTAGTATAATTAGACTTCGTATGCGATAAATGTTTTCCCCCCATTTGTTGTTTGCCTTTTAATTACAATTTTTTTAAACTTTAAATTCATCTGAACATTGTTCTTAGGCTCTGCTTTGCAAACCTATAGGAGTCTGAATCCATGCCAAGCACTACCTGAGGCTAAAAAGCCATGTTTTATATTTTGTACCATTGTCACAGAATGTAAATGATAGGATTAATTTTAAAAAATTGAATCGCCTGACAAATGAAAAACATACTGTACGGCACAGGGAACTCTCCTTAATGCACTGTGGTGCCCAGAACGGGAAGGAGGACCAGAAGGGATTCACTTTGCTGCACGGTAGAGACTCACACAATATTGTACAGCAACCATATTCAATCAAAATTAATTAAAAAAATAAAATAGTAGGGAAAAAATTTTAAAAAAGCACAAATTTTTGGTTTGTTGATATAAAAATTATTGAACCATCTAAAAGTGTTACAAATTCATGGTAATATTTTTCTTTTTTTTAATTTATTTTATTTTTTTATGTTGGTTTGATTTCTGTCATACATCAACATGAATTAACTGTAGGTATACATATGTCCCCTTCCTCTTGAATCTCCCTCTCACCTCCCCCCCCCATTCCTACCCCTCTAGGTTATTACAGAGCCCCACTTTGAGTTCCCTGGGTCAAACAGCAAATTCCCATTGGCGGTGTACTTATATTTGTTACTGTATATGCATCCATGCTACTCTCTCCATTTACCTCACCCTTTATTTACTTTTATTTGAAGAATAATCACTTTATATTATTGTGTTGGTTTCTGCCATTTGTTCACACGAATCAGCCATAGGTCACCTCCCTCTTGAACTTCCCTCCCATCTTCTACCCCATCCCACTCCTCTAGGTTGTCACAAAGCACCAGGTTGAACTCCTGCATCATGCAGCAAATTCCCATTGACTGTCTACAAGCAGTTCATGATATTTTGTCCATGGTGTTTTATTCAGTCTGTGGATGCTGTGTGTAAATAACTGTCATACAGCAGTAACTGCTGCTTTCATCTCAGTTCATTCAGTTCTGTCGCTCGGTCATGTCTGACTCTTCGGCCCCATGGACTGTAGCACACCAGGCTTCCCTGTCCATCACCAACTCCCAGAGCTTGCTCAAACTCATGTCCATCCAGTCAGTGATGCCATCCAACTGTCTCATCCTTTGCTGTCCCCTTCTGCTTTCAATCTTTCCCAGGATCAGGGTCTTTTCTAAGGGGTCAGTTCTTCATATCATGTGGCCAAAGTATTGGAGCTTCAGCTTCAGCATCAATCCTTCCAAAGAGTATTCAGGACTGATTTCCTTTAGGATTGACTGGTTTGATCTCCTTGCAATCCAAGGGACTCTCAAGAATCTTCTCCAGCACCACAGTTCAAAAGCATCAATACTTCCGCGCTCAGCTTTCTTTATGGTCCAAGCCTCACATCCATACATAACTACTGGAAAAACCACAGCTTTGACTATACAGACTTTTCTCAACAAAGTAATATCTCTGCTTTTTAATATGCTGTCTAGGTTTGTCATAGCTTTTGTTCCAAGGAGCAAGCATCTTTTAATTTCATGGCTATAGTCACCATCTGCAGTGAGTTTGGAGCCCAAGAAAATAAAGTCTGTCACTATTCCATTGTTTTCCCATCTGTTTGCCATGAAGCTTTCATCTGGGACAGTCTTATAAATATAGGTCAAGTCTGGATACAGTAGAGGCTACACATTATTAAGGAGTCTAAAGAAGTTTTCTACTTATCTACCTCAGGGGGGAGAAGGGGGAAAAGGACCAATGAGTACCTCTAAAAGCCATGGTGACTCTCCCATTCTCCTTAGCTTCATCTAGCTTTCCTTAGTCTTGGCTGTCCCAGGCAGAGTTTAGAGAGGGAGTTCCCCCAAATTCTGTGGGCAAGTATGAGACCTGTGTTCAGGAATGGAAAACTTGAAATTTCCTGATGGAAAAAAATTTCTCCACAGAAGGGGACAGAATGCAAGAGGAGACCCAGACTTGGGGAGGTTGGTGATGCACTCTGGGTTACACAGGTTAGGCTAGAGAGATGCATGTTACCCATTCAGGTGA
Organism: Dama dama; assembly: GCF_033118175.1. Lineage (NCBI taxonomy): Eukaryota > Metazoa > Chordata > Mammalia > Artiodactyla > Cervidae > Dama > Dama dama. Next base: position 45,151,042 of record NC_083683.1, read on the forward strand.
CTCTCTAGTAGAAAGCTGGACATGAAGATTTGGGTTAGAAGAGAGCTGAGCTTGATAATAGATTTGGAAACCATCTGTGTGCATGGTCATTGAAAACTCAGGGAACATGAGATTACACTGGTGTATATAAGTGAAATTAGAGCCAAAAAAGAACTCCAGTGTTTAGGGAACAGCCAGCAAAAGTAGTTTTGCAAAAAAAAGAAAAAAAGTGGTTTTGCAGGAAAAGTGTTGAAATCGGATCAATACAAAGCCCCAGTGATAAGCACTGTGGTGCAACGATAAGAATATGTGCATTAAAGTCAGATCTGCTGGCCGAGTATCTTGGGGCAAGTTTCTTAAGTTCTCTGGGTCTATTTCCCCAGCCCAACATGAAGACAATACCTGCATTAAGGACTGTGTGGGAATGTAGGAAAGTTCCTGGTTCTGTTAAGCAGTGAGTGGGTGCTTTGTAGGAGCTAAGGAAGAATATGATCCCCCAAGAGCATTCTCAGTGCTTAAACCCGAGATGATTATTTGCTTTGCAGACAAGTTGTGAGATTAGTAACACTGTAAGCAAACCGTCTCCTAATTGTGCCAGTTAATGCCCAATCTTGGGACACAAGAATTTGAGTATCAGAGCTTTTTCAGTTACAGTTTTGATGTTGGCCTGCCCTTGAGCCAAATTATAGTTGGCCCTTGATATCCACAGTTTCCACATCCTCAGATTCAACCAACCACAGATCGAAATACTGGGATAAAAATCCAAAAAGTTTAATAAAGGCCAAACTTGAATTTGCCACATGCTAGAAACTGTTTACGTAGTATTTACATTATGTTAGGTATTATATGTAACCAAGAGATGAGGTAAGGTACATGGGGGTATGTCCATATAAGTTATATGCAGACACCACACCATTTTATATAAGGGACTTGAGCTTGTGTTGATTTTGGTATCTGTGGTGGGGGCAGGGAGGGACCCCAGGCATACTAGGGACGACTGTATATTATTGCCTCGAAACACTGTCTTCAAGTCCTTTTCTTCCTGAGGAATTTCTCTGTTGGAAAAAAACACTGGGGATTGCAGAACATCCTTTTCCCCTAGAGTAGTAAATTCAAATGTTAAGGTATTCATATTATATGTATGTTTACTTATACTTAGAATAAAACTTTAAGACTAGTTTTTAAGCAAACAATAAAGGTAATATGTGAAAATTACATATGAGTATAAAGAATTTCAAAGTATACAGAGAGACGTAAAATGAAAAGTAATTCTTACCCCTTATCCAATTCCCTTCCCAAGAGCTTGTTGTTATTGTTCAGTCGCTAAGTCATGTCCTGCTCTTTGCGATCCCATGAACTGCATCACAGTTCTCTGTTCATCACTATCTCCCTGAGTTTGCTCAAACTCATGTCCATTGAGTCAGTGATGCCATCCAACCACGTCATCCTCTGTTGCCCGTTTCTCCCAAGAGGTAACCACTGTTTATAATTTCTTGTTTATCATTCTCATTAACATAAATACTTATATAGGTATATTCTTCCCTACACACACAAATGGACTTATACTCTACATAATATTCTGTTTTCATTGCCTTTTAAATTAACAATATCTCAAGGATTTTTTTCATACGCCATAGGTAACTCTTTCTTGTTCTTTTTAACAGATGCACAGAAATCCTTTATACTGTGTGACAGTTTACGTAACAGCCTCCAACTGATGGATGTTTAAGTTATTTCCAATTTGCGGTATTTCAAATACTGTGATGAGTATTTTCACATATGAATGAGTTTTTGCAGATTTGTGCAGAATAGCTATAGGATAAATTCCTGTTGGATGAAGGAGTAAGTGTACTTGAAAATTTAATATTATTAAATAGCCCTCCAGAGAGGACACTTCCTCCAACTGGGGTATCCAGTCCTCCAAACCCATCCCAACACCATATTGAACTTAAAAGTCTCTGACAGAAATGGTAGGTAAAATAGCATCTTGCTTTACTTTCTTTTTAATTAAAGTATAGTTGATTTATAATATTAGTTTCAGGTATACAACATAGTGATTCAGAATTTTTATAGATTATACTCTATTTAAAGTTATTACAAAATAATGGCCTATATTTTCCTCTGTTGTAGAATATATCCTTATTGCTTATTTATTTTATACATAGTAGTTTGTATCTCTTCATCCCACACTCCTGTCTTGTCCCTCCACCCTCTCCCAACTGGTAACCAATGGTTTTTTCTCTGTATCTGTGAATATGTTTCTGTTTTGTTATATTCGTGCCTTAAAATATCTTGCTTTAATTTGTTCTTTAATTGCGAGACTAAACTTTTAAATCATATATTAGCTATCTTTATTTGTATTTCTGTTTGAGTAATTCGCTTCTTTTTCTCTTTTTAAAAACAATTGATTTAAGAATCCTGTTGATCTTGTTGATTTGTAATGTCTTAATATGAAGGAAGTTAACCCATTATCTATCATCCTTGGCAAATATTTTTATAAATTTTTGTACTTTAAGATTGTTTACAGTCCTTTTCCCTGCAGGAGTTATAAAATTTTATTTTTTATGTATTTATATATGTATTATCAGTCTTTATAGCTTCTTCTGCACGCTAAGACTTTTTTGAAAAACTCAACAGTATCTTTTCCAGGAGCTTTACTTTTATGCCAGGGTGTTTGATCTACTGAAATTGGGAGGGCTGCCCTTGGTGATGGTGGTTGCTACTAAGCAGCCCTCCTCAACCCACATTCACCGGCCTCAGCACTCGGCGCACTTCCTGGAGGATCTGCTCCTGGTTCTTCAGGGAGCAGAGCACCAGGGTGCAGACCACCACATCCATGGAGCTGTGGCCATGCACTTGATCGAGAACTTCTCAAAGTTGAGGTTGGGATCAACACAGGTCACCTGGCATCCAGAGGGGTAGAACTTGAAGTTGGCCCCGGTGCCGCAGCCCAGCTCCAGCAGGGAGAGCTTCCCGGAGGGGCCCGTGAACTCCCGCAGGTTGCTGAAGAGCTCCCGCTTCTTGCTCGCCATCTGTTCGTTGTACATCACAGTGAACCTCACCAGGAAGTAGGGGAACCACTGTTTGCATATCCAGTTCCACAAGCCCAGAAAGTCCAGCAGGTACATGGGAAATGCCAGGATGCAGACGGCCAGCCAGAGGATTAAAATGGTGAGCGCCATCACTCAGAAGAGAACAGATCAAGGTTAGAGATCTGACGCCTTTAATTGGGGGAAGTGCCTTTCTGGCCACACTCCAGAGCCAATCAGCTGCAGAGTAGAGAAGAACTGGCTGTGCTGGAAATACACAGCTGAAGTCAGGTCTCGGGCAAGAGACCTGTTTCATCCAATTAATAGATGTTTGGCAGAAGTTGCCTCATGGGTTACTTTTCATGAAGTGAAATGAGAAGGTTCCCAGCTTTTCCTTAGAAGGAAAGCTGATTACAACCCTCTATCCCTGCGTAGAGACTACTACTGCAGTTTAAATGCAGAGTGTGTGTAATCACAGCTTGTCTGTGAGTGACCTATCCTAAGAAAATGATCTGTGGGTGGAGCCTGGCTAAAACCGACACCAGCAAGCCCATGCCAAGGCCTAGTTATTACTATATGCCCCATCTCACTTCCATTCCATCCCGCCCACTTCTGCCTCAGTTTTTTTTTTTTTTGTAAGTGAAAGCACTTGCCAGTCTGGTCACAGTTGGCAAGACCTTTCCCTTTTCCATTCTCGGCAGAGGCACTCAGATGTTCATAACTCCACAATAGGATTATTTAAAAAATCACTGTTTTGGGCCACCCATCTTTTAAAGGGCAAGTTTCACCTTCAAACTGTGCCAAACTGCTTCAGTCCAGAGGCTCCCTAGGTGGCGCTGGTGGTAAAAAACCTGCCCACTAATGCAAGATAGACTTAAGAGATGAGGGTTCGATCCCCGGGTCAGGTAGATCCCATTCCAATATTCTTGCCTGGAGAACCCCATGGGCAGAGAAACTTGGCAGGCTACAGTCCATAGGGTCACAAAAAGAAGGACACTACTGAAGTGACTTAGCATGCATACATGCCCCGTACTACATTACTGAGCTTATTTACATAAAAAACAGTCCCCAGAATGATCACCTTTGGGAACCTAGAGTATTTAGAAAATGTTTTCAGATACCGGTCTATTTTAAATAAGAAAGCATGAGTTTTTGGGTGATTAGGGAACATAGAAATTTTCAAAAATAATGATATTTACTTTTTTAAACCAGGTGATGGATACAGAGATGTTCTGTTTCATTATTTGTTACCATGGTTTAGTTGCTAAGTTGTGTCTGACTCTTGCACCCCATGGACTGTAGCCCACCAGGCTCCTCTGTCCATGGGATTTAACAAGCGAGAATACTGCAGTGGGTTGCCATTTCCTTCTCCAGAGGATCTCCCCCACCCTGGGATGGAAACAGGGTCTCCAGCTTTGCAGGCAGATTCTTCACAGACCGAGCCACCAGGTAAGCCATTATTATTTGTTATACCCTACACATATTTTATAAATATATATTCCATCTTAACAGCTTTCTTGAGATAAAACTGACATACAATAAACTATACACATTTAAGCTGTCTAGTTTGGTTAAGTTTTCACGCATGTACACACCCATGAAATCATTGCTTCAGTCAAGGTAGTGAACATACCTATCACCTCCCCCAAATACCTCTTGCCCCTTTGTGATCCCTCTTTCCTGTCCTCCCTGCTCCTGGGCCACCACTGATCTGTTTTCTGTCACTAGAGATTAGTTTGCATTTCCTATAATTTAATGTTAATGGAATCATACAATGTCTACTGTCTGTTTTTTCGGTCTGGCTTCTTTCATTTAGCATATTCGAGAGTCATCCATATTGTTGCATGCATCCATTGATTTTCCTCCTGAGTAGTAGTCCTTTGTATGGATCTATAACAACTGGTTTATCCACTCACCTATTGATGGACATTTGGGTTGTTAACAGTTTTTGGCTGTTGCAAATGACGCTACTATGGGGACTTCCTTGGTGGTCCAGTGGTTAAGAATCCACCTTGCAATTCTGTGTAATCAGGTTCGATCTTTAGTCAGGGAACTAAGATCCCGTGTGCTGCAGAGCAACTAAGCCCCTGTGCCACAACTACTGAGGCTGGAACCCACAAACCACAACTAGAGAGTCCATGAACCGCAAGGAAAGATCCAGTGTGCTGCAACAAAGATCCTGTGCACCATGCTAAGACCCAATGCAGTCAAAAAAACAAATATGTTTTTTAAAAATTAAGCTACTGTGGGCATTAGTGTACAAGTCTTATATATGTACATATGCTTTCTCCTGGATAAATTCCTATGAGTAGAATGTGTAAGTCACATGGTAGGTACATGTCTATCTTTTAAAGAAAATGCCAAACTGTTTTCCAAAGTGGTTGTACCACCAGCAGTGAATGAGAGTTGCTCTGCATCCTCACCTACACTTGGTGTGGTCAGCCTTTTAATTTTAGCCATCCTAAAAAATGTCTAGTGGTCCCTCATTGTAGTTTTAATCTGCATCTCCCAGATGATTAATAATATCAAGCATCTTTTAATGGGCTTATTTGCCATCTATGTATCTTATTTGCAGCATCTGTCCCAATCTTTTGAGTGTTGTATTTATTATTATTATTGTTGTTTTTGGCTATGCTGCGTGGCATGTAGGATCTTAGTTCCCCAGACAAGGATTGAACCTGCGCCCCCTGGCGTGGAAGTGTGGCACCCTAACCACTGGACCGCCAGGGCATTCTCGTGTTGAGAATTCTTTGCAAGTTGTTATTAAATATGTGATTTGCAAATATGTTTTCCTACTCCATGACTTGTCTTTTTAATGGTATGCTAAAAAGTGCAGAAATTCTTGTGGCGTCTTTGTCTGGTTTTGGTATTAGAATTCCATGGGATCATGCTATGGGAAAGGGAAGAATATAGTATAGAGTATAGGTGTCTTAGACACATGTCACTCAGAGACTGGAGTCACAAAGGGCTTTTTGGAGGAATGAACATTATTTATTTATTTGCACCAGGTCTTAGTTGCAGCATGCAGGATTTTGAGTTGTGGCATGTGGGAACCAGTTCCTGACCAGACATCCAACCTGGGCCCCCTGCATTGGGAGCACAGAGTCCAGCCTTCTGGACTTCCTCTAGGAAGTCCCCCCTAGACGAAGGAACATCTAAAGTGAGACATCAGGGGCTTCCCTGGTGGTAGAGTGGATAACAATCCACCTGCCAACGCAGGGGACATGGGTTTGGCCCCTGATCTGGGTAGATCCCACATGCCATGGAGCAACTAAGCCCATGAGCCACAACTACTGAGCCTGTGCTCTAGAGCTGGGGAGCTGCAACTACAGAGCCCGTGTGCTGCAACCCTTGAAGCCTGTGTGCACTAGAGCCCGTGCTCTGCAACAAGAGAAGCCACCATAATGAGAAGCCTGCACACTGCAACTGGAGAGTAGTCCCCGAACTCTGCAACTAGAGAAAAGCCTGTGCAACAAAGAAGACCCAGCACAGTCTAAAATAAAATAAATAAATAAAATTATTTCTTAAAACAGCAAAGTGAGACATCGATGGTAAGTAGGAATTAGCTAGATGGAGGATGGGCAGAGCCAGAATGCTGCAGCATAGCACAACATGTAAAAAGACAGGGAGGTAACAGAGAACATCGGTGCATTTGGGGGACAAAAAACATAGGGAGCATCCTTGTGAGGCTGGTATCATACTCAGTTCAGATAAAGAAACGAAACAAAGATTTGATAATTTACCCACAGTTTCTCAGTTGGCTTGACCTGGAATCCAGGTCTGTTTTACCCTTAAGAGGCTGTTTTTACTCTCACTGTCCCACGAATGTCTCTAATGCTGATTGGGTCCTCAGTATTATTACACTGAAATTGCAGACAGGTTGTTTAAAATGAGAAGAGGACGAAGGAGTGAACCTAAGGAATGCCTACCTGTGAGGAGTAGGAGGAAGAAAGTCCCAGTGAAGGTAGGAGTGAAAGAACAATTAAAACAGAATGACTCAAACAGCACAGCGTGATGGAAGCCAAAGAAATCGTTGTAAGAGGAATGGTATCACATTTCAAAGATGGAGAAAGTTAAACAGTTAGTGGGTTTTCTGACTTGCCGGGAGCCAGCTCACAAGATCCCACCCATGACAAGGTCATGGGGAGAAAGCCTGATGGGCAAGGCAGATCAGGTTTTCAGGGATTCCGAAAGGCTGCCCCCGGCGCTCACCTTAAAGATGATCTCTGTCTTTCTGATGCTTACTTCAATAGACTACTCCCTAATTTCTGTGACACAGGCAGAAGGCCTTCCCCGATCTCTTTCCAAATAAGAATCAATTTAGAACTTTAATCAGTAAGTGTCCCAGGTGGTGGTATTTTATGAGATTATCCAGGGTGAAAGGAGTGTTTCAGTTTAAACTCTTTTGCTGGTATTTTAGTTTGTTTGACAAATGCGTTTATGCCCTTGGTACTAATATGCATGATTGCTTATAATACCCTAACCATAAAACAGCATAAAGAACCTGATCACATAAAGGCCCTAATAGGCACAGAGCCCTTCGGGGGTGAGGAAGCCCTATGAGAGAACATAAAAATATTATTCTAAAAGTGGTTATAGTTAAAGATTTAGAAAAATAAGAGTTTAAAATTGTTAATTTTAACCAGGAATGCTAAACAGGGGCTGCCTCACTGGAGCTGCAGAGTCTTTGTGTGGTAAACCTTTTAGATAAATTTAACTGATAACTTCTGCAAAAGGACTGACCTTTGTGTTCATTAAAGAATAGATTACGGAAAACAGCTTTGCATTCACCTAGGTCAAAAATGTCAATAGGCCCCAAGGCCAGAAGATAATGTATAAGACCCTCATAAACAAAGAAGTTTGCAGAAAACACCCTGGTTTCGAGAAGAACAAGCTGATGTAATGTTAAACTATCTTCCCCTTAGAAATGTACTAATTTAGGGTATAAAAGCCACGGTAAAAAATAAAGCATTGCCAGACTCTACCAGACCCTGCAAACACCCCCGTCTGGTCATTCTCCTCTCTCTCTCTCTCTCTCCCTTGCAGACTTGGCCCTATCAAGGCTGGTCTCACGTGTCTTCTCTGTCTCTCGCTGACGCCGTTCATCCTGAGGGTACCCCCTGGATCCTGCCGAGGCTGGACCCCGGCACTGACTCTAGTTGGCGATGATCTCATTTAGCTAATGAGACTGTAATTTCTCATTACGGGAGGCGGGGGGTGGGGGGTGTCACAAAAGGATGGAAAAATGAGTGTTAGGTAGAGGAGTGCAGATCACTTTTTCAGATATGTTAATTACTGGATGCAGGAAAGGGTAAGAAGGGAAACCAACTTTGAGATGGAGGCAGTCTTATTAGGAGGTGATCTTGAGAAAAACACTAAAGAAGGGGAAAGAAGCAGTCTGCACAGGAGAAGTTAAGCTGTGATGTAGGATACAGGCTGAGCTGACCATCAGAGCTGTCCTGGGTTGAGGTAAGAGGGGTGAATCTTCACCTTCCCACCTAGATCAGTTACTTGATGTGGGCTGCCTGAGAAAGTAGTAAGAGTTCATGCCTGAGGCCAACAGCATTCCCACTCAAAACAGGGGTAATAAATCCTTCATTGTCACAGGGGATACATCTAGTGCATTCCAGCATTATCACAAGGAGGAATACTTTTAGGATCGATAAAGATATCACAAGGAGGAGTGTTCTTAGAATAGCTGAAGATAATATTTGTTTTCCCAAGTGACTCTGTGGTAAAGAATCCAATTGCCAATGCAGGAGCCTCTGGTTAAATCCCTGGGTTGGGAATATGCCCAGGAGGAGGAAATGGCAACCTACTCCAGTATTGTTGCCTGAAAAATTCCATGGACAGAGGAGCCTGGTGGGCTACAGTCCATGGGGTTGCAAAGAGTTGGACGCGACTGAGCGACTTTGAGTACACACGCACACATGGTATAAGCTTAGTTATTTAAGTAAGTACAATTTAGTACTTACATAGTGTTGAAAGTTGGATACTGTCTGGGTCTGAGTGGAGGACCTTGTCTTTATGAATCCTGTTTATATAAGGAAGACAGGGAGTGACATCTTTGAAGAGTGGAGTGTTTGAGGCAGAAAGGGAAGCCTTTTGCCTTCTTTTATTGTCATCTTTATCATGGGAGTCTCTCTGGTTATGGAGCATTTGAATGTGCACAATATAAGGAGTTAGAAGACCTAGACCTTTGTTGTCTCAGCCATCCAATGCCATTTAGTTTTGATAACTTAACAAGCATGTATTGAACAATTAATGTTTATTCACCCCTGGAGACACATGAAGAGTACTCCAAGTATCATCAGGAATATCATGGACATAATAAAACAAATATGGATTATAAACTTCAATACCATCAGAATGGAATATAAAAGAGTTGACCAATGATAAAAATATATTTGTTGTCTAATTCCTCTTTCATTTTTAATTTAAGGTCAGAGTAACTTACATTTTTTAGCATAAGAATCAGTTCCCAGTAAAAACTTACACTGGGAAATTAGGGTTCTCAGTCTTGTCTTTGTTCTTATTGCTAGTAGGTCATCTTGTGTGGGTTATTTTTGTTTTCTTTTGTTTCATCTATCACTAAGAGTGTCTATAAAATTCCTAGGAAATGAAAGGAGGCTGAAAGTTAACTATTGAAATTTCAGCAGGTTCCAAAGGATAGAAGGAGGAATATATGAGTCTTGATTCCCTGGTGGCTCAGATGGTAAAGAATCCACCTGAAATGCAGGAGTCCCAGTTTTGATCCCTGGGTTGAGAGGGTCTCTTAGAGAAGGGCTTGGCAACCCACTCCAGTATTCAGTCAGAATAGCAGTAAACTGAGCTTAAGGCCACATGTGCCTGCCCACCGACAGCTTCAGATCTCTGGTTATCCATTGCTGAAGCTTTATCAGAGAGAACTGATATATCCCTAAAGTGTTCATTGAGAAATGGAAGGTGCCTGAGGTGTTTGTTGGGAAACTGAGTAAATCTGCATGAACTTTATGTTTTTAAAAGACAAACGATACGTTTACTTGGCAAAATTATTTTAAATTGCAAAACCGTATACAATGTATATTCATGAGAGGTCCTTTTGCCTGACCTCCTTTTTGCTCCTCCACTCCTTCCTCTTGGAGTTGGCATTACCAGTTTTGGGCGTCCTTTGGATTTCACTTGTACATGTGTATTCTCTCTCTTTTGCTGCATAAATGATAGCATACTGTTCTATAAATTGTATCTTTAACTTCACAGTGTATCTTGGAGATTGTTTCCTATCAATCCGTTTAGATCTGCATTATTTATGGTATTCCATTCTATGAAGGTCCTAGGTTGTTTTAGTCTTTTGACACTACAAACAGTGCTGTGGGAAATATTCTTGCACATACTGATACTTCCTGTACAAGTGTTTCTTTATTAGGCATTCTTAGAAATGGAATGGTCAAAGGATATGTAGACTTTTGACATTTAGACAGAAAATTAATTAGCATTCTTTTTTTTTTTCCTTCAGCTAAGACAGCAAAAGAGATGATTTATTGTACACGTTACATTCAGCCACAACTGAGAACTAGTCCATAGTTATCACAGGTCCAGGGCAAAGGACCAAAAGGGACGGCTTTGATACGAGCAAGATAGGTCTCTCAAAGGTGGTCAAGGCGATCAGAATGGCCATAGATGTTCCAGATCCATTGAGAAGTTCTAGATAGTAGGCATGCAGTCCACAATTTGTACCAGCATCCCTGGCCTCTGGCTTCCCTTGTTTCTGTTTCTGTGGCTTCCATGGGTGTACAAGTTTACTTGGACCTTTGCCTCCTCTTTCTTCTTTTGCGCTTCAGCCTGCACATTGGCTTCTTCCTCCACTTCGCTCTCATGGCGCAGAGGTTTCTCAAAAGATGGCGCTAAGGCCGAGCGCTAATTAGCATTCTTATCTTGTAAAACAGCCTTAACAACTTTTTTGATAAAGAATGAGATAAAATAGTTACATTACATTGACTCATGAGTGCCTTTGTTTCCCCCTGCTGTTGATGGCTGTTTGATAGGAGGAAACTTACTGGCTTTAAGAGAAGGTGACACTTAGTGGTTGTGGGTGAGCTAGCCCCCAGTATACTGAAATAGTGGAAAACATGGGGATCATGGCCGTGAGGGAATCGCAAGGGAAATTATATAGCTCCTCTTGCTGCTAAACCATGTTTCCCTGATGCTGGGAAAGATTGAAGGCAGGAGGAGAAGGGGACCACAGAGGATGAGATGGTTGGATGGCATCACCGACTTGATGGACATGAGTTTGAGCAAACTCCGGGAGTTGGTGAAGGACAGGGAAGCCTGGTGTGCTGCAGTCCATGGGGCCGCAAATAGTCAGACACCATTGAGCGACTGAACAATGACAACGATGCCTAGAAGACAGGTTTAAACTGACTTGATCTTTAGATAACTACTAATCTACCTCCAGGTTGTCCTAAATGTTCAATCTCCTTTCCTTTTCTGGCTGTGAGAGTATCCTTACCTGCTTTTTTTTCTTTTATGCCTCTAAAAACAAAAAAACTTGGTAACCTATAGTTTGTTTTATCTTCTCTTTCTTCCTGTATCTTAGTGGTTGTTTTTTGTGACATATTTTTTGGGTAGTCAATAATTGGGGGTGGTTTTTTTTTCCTGGCCTCAGTGAGCAAGCACTATTAAATTTCTTTCTGTTCAAATATTTGACCAGATTAGCTCCCAGATTTTATTATAGAACACCCAATTCCAACACTTTACCCCAAGTCCCTTTGCATATCTGTCTTTTTTTACTTGTTTGTGCATTACTACATTAAGGATGACTCCAACCTGTTCATGTTTGTTTTGTCTCTTCAGCTATGGTCAGGATAGATATTTCCTTCTGCAGTATTTTTATTCTCTCCTGAACAATAGTTTGACCATCCTCATTTTCCCCTAACACTTACAGGTTTGTTTTCAGACCAAAAACTAAGTGGAAATAATGAATGGAAATTCCATTCTTCTGTCAAGTAAAACAGAAGGATAAGAAATAGGCATCAGCTGCTGCCCTGACCCTGACTCACAGACTCTGCCACAAAGAGCAGCCTGGCCCTCTCCAGCAGGGGGCCAAGTGCAGCTGAGTTCTGGTCCTTCATCTCTAGACCTAAGGCTTAATAAAGGACCGTTATTGGATCACTGACAAAATGTGAATACCAAACTATGGGGGAAATTCTTAGAAATGATTAACTAGAACCATGTCTTTCTGCTGTTTGATGTTTAGGTTCCACGAATCCTTCTGTGGCTGATGGTAGAGCTGGCTATCATTGGTGTAGATATACAAGAAGTTATTGGCTCAGCTATTGCCATCAATCTCCTGTCTTTAGGAAGATCAGGGGTTTTTTCTCTAGAAAGTAATCAATGTTTTGCGAGATTTCAAAGCAAGTATAAAAACAAAAGTCCTTCCCAGGTGGCTCAGTGGTAAAGAATCTGCCTGCCAAGCAAGAGATGCAGGTTCAATCCCTGGGTCGGGACAATCCCCTGGAGACAGAAATGGCAACCCACTCCAGTATTCCTGCCTGGGAAATCCTATGGACAGAGGAGCCTGGTGGGCTATAGTCCATGGGGTCACCAAAGAGTTGGACATGACTTATCAACTAAACAACAACAACATAAAAACAAAAACTCAAGTGTACCCCAATTTTCAAAATTCAACTAAAGTATTATTTTTTCTGTGTAACCACTCTGGAACCACCTTCTTCCCTTCTGGCAGACATAGGCTCTTTATCTCCCATGTTCTCGTTTGGTCGTGCATACTGGGTTATCCAGTGTATGGCAATGTATATTATAATTAATTTGTATGTCAGTTTATCCCACTTGTCAAGTGAACTCCTTGAGAGATAAGACCCATACTTTACAGCTTTGTGTCCCGAATGTCTGTAATAGTAGATAAAGTTTGAATGAATGTATTATTTTACTTAGTGCTGTGATCCTAAAACACCCAAGGCCTGGCCTCCTTACCACTGTTCCCTTTTCCTCAGGTCCTTGCTCCTCCAAGGGTCATATATCTAGAGAGTTGTTGGGAAGAGAGTCTTTTTCTTAATGTTTCTATTCTTTTCTTTAATCTCCCTTTTTAATCTCCGACCTAGGAATTCTCTATGGGATGGAGTTCTTATCACCATTGCAGATACCCTTATGTTTTTCTTTTTGGACAAATATGGTAAGGACAGTGGGAACGGAGAGGTCACTCAAAGTTCCATCATGTGGCTTACAGGGAAATCTGCCTTCTGTGAACTCACTGCTACATTCTTCCCTTTAGGTTTGCAGAAGCTAGAAGCATTTTTTGGTTTTCTCATAACTATTATGGCCTTCATGTTTGGCTATGAGGCAAGTATTACAACAGGCTGATCATTAGCTGTTTGTCTCTTTTTCATTAGCTTTTTAAACAAAATTTTTGCCCTTTTATTATAAAAGACAGTGTGTGCTAACAAAACCCAAATTCAGCACTGAGCCAATTTTAAAGGAATAAGGATGTAGGAAGACTTGTGTCCAGGAAGTTTTGCAGGAATTCCTAGGTCAAAAATGACTAGAATTTCTAGGACTTTCCAGACTAGACTCCCTGGTCCCAAGTTGGCCATCTGAACAACGGAACAGCCTTGGCGAGGGTTAGGAGAGGAGTTGCAGTCTGTAAAAACAGATGAATCCTGCATTGCCCTCTTTGTTTCCTTTATCATCAACGGAATAGATGAGGCAGGGTCCCTGGTTCCCTTTTGCTAACAGTGCTGCTTGCTGGGGTGTTACAAGGATGCCCCATAGCCCAATTGATCTTAGTTTTTTCTTTTGCCCCTTCCCTTTGCGCTCATACCCATCCTCACGTTTGTGAGCTTGTGGCTGGTGATGAGCGAATTTGCCAATGGATTGTGAGCGTACTTCTTAAGATGTGTGGTGCCGAGTCCAGCACAGCTGGGAATAAAGAGCTGAAACAGGGACGAGCACGTAATGAAAAGAGAGACATAAATAATTTGGCAAGCTGGGAGTCAGGGGGCCCTCCTGCTCTCCATGGCAGGAAGACAAAATGGCTCCTTTCAGCCTGCATTTTTATTGGCAGAAGTCACATGAGATCATTCAGTTCAGTTGCTTCGTCATGCCCGACTCTTTGCGACACCATGAACTGCAGCACGCCAGGCCTCCCTGTCCATCACCAACTCCTGGAGTTTACTCAAACACATGTCCATTGTGTGCCATCCAACCATCTCATCCTCTGTCATCACCTTCTTCTCCTGCCTTCAATCTTTCCCAGCATCAGGGTCTTTTCAAATGAGTCAGCTCTTCACATCAGGTGGCCATAGTATTGTAGTTTCAGCTTCAGCATCAGTCCTTCCAATGAATATTCAGGACTGATTTCCTTTAGGATGGACAGGTTCGATCTCCTTGCAGTCTGAGGGACTCCCAAGAGTCTTCTCCAACACCACAGTTCAAAAGCATCAATTCTTTGGCTCTCAGTTTTCTTTATAGTCCAACTCTCGCATCCATACATGACTACTGGACAAACTATAGCTTTGACTAGACAGACCTTTGTTGGCCAAGTAATGTCTCTGCTTTTTAATATGCTGCCTAGGTCGGTCATAACTTTTCTTCCAAGGAGCAAGCATCTTTTAATTTCATGGGTGCGGTCACCATCTGCAGTGATTTTGGAGCCCAATAAAATAAAGTCTCTCACTGTTTCCACTGTCTCCCCATCTATTTGCCATGAAGTGATGGGACCAGATGCCATGATCTTAGTTTTCTGAATGTTGAGTTTTAAGCCAACTTTTTCACTCTCCTCTTTTACTTTCATCAAGAGGCTCTTTAGTTATTTGCTTTCTGCCATAAAGGTGGTGTCATCTGCATATCTTGAGGTGATTGATATTTCTCCTGGCAATCTTGATTCCAGCTTGTGCTTCATCCAGCCCAGCGTTTCTCATGATGTACTTTGCATATAAGTTAAATAAGCAGGGTGACAATATACAGCCTTGAGGTACTCCTTTCCTAATTTGGAACCAGTTCTAACTGTTGCTTCCTGACCTGCATACAGATTTCTCAGGAGGCAGGTCAGGTGGTCTGGTATTCCCATATCTTTAAGAATTTCCCACAGTTTGTGGTGATCAACACAGTCAAAGACTTTGGCATAGTCAAAGCAGAAGTAGATGTTTTTCTGGGACTCTCTTGCTTTTTCAATGACCCTTTGGATGTTGGTAATTTGATCTCTGGTTCCTCTGCCTTTTCTAAATCCAGTTTGAACATCTGGCAGTTCACGGTTCATGTATTGTTGAAGACTGGCTTGGAGAATTTTAAGCATTACTTTACCAGTGTTTGAGATGAGTGCAATTGTGCAATAGTTTGAGCATTCTTTGGTATTGCCTTCTTTGGGATTGGAATGAAAACTGACTTCCAGTCCTGTGGCCACTGCTGAGTTTTCCACATTTGCTGGCATATTGACTGCAGCATTTTGACAGCATCATCTTTTAGGATTTGAAATAGTTCAACTGGAATTCCATCACTTCCACTAGCTTTGTTTGTACTGATGCTTCCTAAGGCCCACTTGACTTCACATTCCAGGATGTCTGGCTCTAAGTGAGTGATCACACCATCGTGATTATCTGGGTTGTGAAGATCTTTTTTGTATAGTTCTTCTGTGTGTTCTTGCCACCTCTTCTTAATATCATTAAGATCATTCTTAATATCATTGAGATCATTAGGGAATAGCTATACTGGGGAGTTTGATCAGCACACCATAAAGAGGGAGTAAAGTTAAGGCCCTGCTGTTCATCAGGAACATCTTGTTTTGTTTCCATGGGGACGGATGCAGGGGTAGGCAGTGAGGCGGAGCAGAGAGCAAGTCCAGTCCCAAGTATGTCCGTTAGGTGTGCTTTTTAGGACAATCACGAGGATGCAGTTTGCCACATCCTCAAGTCATGGGGCAGGTTCTGGTCTCTGCTCTGCCAGTCTGCAACAGTGTGGGGCAGTGGTATCTGCAACAAACAGGCCAGTCAGAAAATAAGTCATAGGATTGCTATGTGCTTTAAGAGGTGATTGCTAGAGCTGCCCCCTCAATCTCTGACTTAGAAAAGAGAGACTGCTGGGGACTTCCCTGGTGGTCCAGTGGTTGAGACGCTGCCTTCCAGTGCAGGGGGTGCCAGTTGGATCTCAGGTCAGGGAACTAAGGTCCCAGTTGCCACAGGATGTGACCAAAAATTAATAAACACAACATCGTAAATCAACTATATGTCAATTTTTAAAAATTAAAGAAAGAAAGAAATAGAGATGGTGAGTGTAACAAAGGAAGGCAAGCACATTTTTTCTTTCTGGGGAAACTTTTTCAGCTTTTAGTGCTTTAACTCTTCAACTTCAGCCACTGAAGGTTAAAGCATCTGAAATCCATGTTAAATGATCTTGATGAGAGAGGCATAAGCCAATACTTTTTATACATCTCTAAAGGACATGGAGTATTTGAAATGACTTGTTGCATCTCTAGGAACTAATGATTTTTTCACTTGTAGGGCTTGTTGCATTTTTAGGGACTTCAATAATACAGATTATTTGATTTTTTTTTCTTCTTCTTTTTCCCTATCATTGTGTAATTTTTGCTCAGTTAATCTAATTTGGGACATAAGAAGCACTTTTCATTTTATTTTGAAATGCTGCTTCCTATTGTCCTGTGATCCCAATGACACAGTATCTTTTTCTGTTTGTGGACAGGTTAGACTAGTCCACCAATAATTATGCTGATTCTTTGACAGAGGCTTGGGGATTGTAGCTGGTATTGTGGTCCTTATCATCTGTTCCATCAGCATGTACTTTGTCGTGGTTTATGTCCAGAATCTAGGGCATGTGGCATTGTATGTGGTGGCTGCAGTGGTCAGCGTAGCTTATCTGAGCTTTGTGTTTTACTTGATAAGTTCAGTTGGGAAGAGGCAGGGGTGGTTGAGGTGGGGCTAATGCTCAGAAGAGAAAGGACCCAAAAAAGCACATAGCAATCTACCTTCAGGTTATTGACACAATTTACACGAAATCGTTAAACCAGCTGTGACTAAAGAATATTTTTAGCCATAAATTTTCCCTGGTTCCTAAGAGCTTTCATTTTTCTTTCTGTCACTCTGTCTGGTTTCCATTCCTAATAATTCCTAACAAGAGAGTATGTTTGAAGAACTCAAAGAAGATCAGCCATGTAGAAAATAGAGAGTATTACAAGATGGGGTTGGAGAATGGAACTGTGTCTTGTGATTTCAAATCTTTGGAGGGCAGTGCATGTGGGTTCACAGCCCTGCCCAACTTTACTACTTAATAGCTGTCCAATGAAAACATAAGTAAATAGTGATAATCTCTTGTTGAATTATTCTAAAATTATTAAAGAATGATGGTTATAAAACAGGCTACATAGAAAAAGAATACAGAATTATTTATACCTAGATAATAAAAAAATTATCAAAAGTCTAGAGTAAATTATGTAAAAATATTGATAGTAGTTGCCTTCGATGGTGGGATTGTGGATATTCTTTTCTCTATTTTCCAGCTCTTCTGTAACATAACTTATATCAATGAAGAGCAGCGATAGCAACACATCCGTCTCCCTATTCTACACAGATTTCTCTAAAAAACATAGGATTGAGGATTAGGGACAGCAGAATTTATACCGTATCTGCTACAGAGAATGGCAAGGCTGGAGGGTGGAAATCCCCTTCTCGTCTTTATAACACTTACCTAGTCCTCATGTCAGTGTCTGACACAGGGTAGATACTTATTGGGAAAACATTTTAGTGAATATTGAGAAATTATGTCTTGGATAGATATATCTCTTCTTTTTTCTTGCCCAGTAAACCATGGGTACACTTAGATTAAACTGACCCTATAATATAGAGGCAGTTGTTCAGTTGCTAGGTTGTGTCCAACTCTTTGAAACCCTGTGGACTGCAGCATGCCAGGCTTCCCCATCCTTCTCTATCTCCTGGAGTTTGCGCAAACTCATGTCCGTTGAGTTGATGATGCCATCCAACCATCTCATCCTCTGTTGCTCCCTTCTCCTCCTGCCCTCAATCTAGGAAACCCAAGTAACTGAGTATGGCCTTGACAGAAATTGTTTTAACAATTTTCTGTAGGACATCTTCTGGTTGCCTAGTGGTTAGGATTTCAGACTTTTGCTTCAAAGTCCCAGGTTCAGTCCATGGTCAGGGAATGGAGATCCTACAAGCTAGGTGGCATGGCCAAAAATAAAGAAAAAAAAGGTTGCTGTAGAAGTTAAGGGGATCCTTCCTTTATGCAAATTGGTTATGAAGGTGCTGAGTTGTTCTCAGTCAGCCTGAGGCCATAGAAATTGTTGAAGACCCATTTTTAAGGCCCAGGACTGATTCTGGAATGAATTACTATTCTTTAGTTCAGAAGACTATCACAGCTGTTCTTAGCCAGTCAGTCGTTCCCCGTATTGTGAGGAATGGTGTAAGACTGAAAAAAAGTGGTCTTCAAGGACCTCCCCCAGTCAGATAAAGGAAAAAAACACAAAGCAGTAGGAACAGAGGGAGCTGAGTATCAAAATTAATACGACAAAGAGGTTTGCATCTGAGCAGCGAAGTGTGGGCGATGAGGGAGGTAAGAGGACTCTCCAGAGAGGTTGGTGAATGATGACCGTATTTTCTCTTTTACAGTTGACAATGTTTCATTGCACTGGGCATGTCCTCCCTGGACTCTGGGCGCATGGTAAACAGCTCCAAAGTCCTGGAGACCAAAGAAGCCACCCATGGCTATACTAAGTCAACACTGTCCACAGGTACCATCAGGGCCAGCGTGTTTCTATGGTTTACTGTGTGAACATAGCCAAACGTATGTGCTATTGCACAGGCTGCATTTAGGACTCAACTGTTTGTTGGGAAAGACTTCGTTTCATATTTGTTTGAAAGATGGCTTTATTTTTCTTCCTAAACTTCTCATCTGGGGACTGGATTAAGTAGGATCTTTGACAACTTGACATCTGCTCCTCTCAAACAACACTGAACTCTTTCGTTGTCCCAGGGTCAGCTTGTTTTATCTTTAATAGAGATGATCCTCATGCATGATTCTTAACAAGACTGACTACATGTTAAAAGTATTTGGAAAATACAATTAATGTTTCATAATACAACTTATAGAGTAGGAATGTAAATTTTTTAATCAAAAGATAATGGTTTTAAAAGGCTGAGAAAGCCATTAAAAAGAATGAGATAATTCCATTTGCAGACCTGGATGTACCTAGAAAGTGTCATACTGAGTGAAGTAAGTTTCAGACAGAGAAGGAGAATATCGTATGACATCCCTTATACATGGAATCTTAAAAGAAATAATACAAATGAACTTAGTTACGAAACAGAAAGAGACTCACAGACTTAGAAAACTGTCATTGCCAGGGGAAGGGATAGTAAGGGAGTTTGGGAAGGTCATGTACACACTGCTATATTCAAAATGAATAAATGACAAGGACCTCCTGTATAGCATATAGAACTCTGCTCAATGTTACATGGCAGCCTGGATGGGACAGGGGTTTGGGGGAGAATGGATACATGTATGTGTATGGCTGAATCCCCTCACTGTTCAACTGAAAATGCCACAACATTGTTAACTGGCTAAACCCTGATAGAAAATTAGAAGTTTAAAGTTTGAAAAATAAAATAAAAATATACAGCAAAAAATAAATAAAAGGCTACAAAATACTTACGCATATTCTTTTTGAGTTATTTTAATTATTGTCATTGCTGTTCAGTTGCTCAGTCATGTCTGACTCTTTGCAACCTGGACCACAGCATGCCAGGCTTTCCTGTCCTTAACTATCTCCCTGAGTTTACTCAAACTCATGTCCATTGAGGCGATGATGCCATCCAACAATCTCATCCTCTGTTGCCACCTTCTCCTCCTGCCTTCAGTCTTTTGCAGATCAGGGTCTTTTCCAAAGAGTCAGCTCTTTGAATCAGGTGGCCAAAGTATTGGAGCTTCAGCTTCAGCATAAGCCCTTCCAGTGAGAATTCAGGGTTGATTTCCTTTAGGATCGACTGGTTTGATCTCCTTGCAGTCCAAGGGACTCTCAAAAGTCTTCTCTAGCACCACAGTACAAAAGCATCAATTCTTTGGTGCTCAGCCTTCTTTATGGTCCAACTCTCACATCCAGACAGGACTACTGGAAAATGCATACTTTGCCTATACGGACCTCTGTAGGCAAAGTGATGTGTCTGCTTTTTAATATGCTGTGTAGGCTTGTCATAGCATTTCTTCCAAGGAGCAAACGTCTTTTAATTTCATCACTGCAGTCACCGTCCAGAGTGATTTTGGAGCCCAAGAAATAAAGTCTGTCACTGTTTCCATGTTTTCCCTATCTATTTGCTGTGAAGTGATAGGACTAGACCCCATAATCTTAGTGTTTTGAATGTTGAGTTTTAAGTCAGCTTTTTCACCCTGCTCTTTCACCTTAATCCAGAGGCTCTTTAGCTCCTCCTCACTTTCTGCCATAAGGGTGGTGTCATCTGCATATCTGAGGTTATTGATAGTTCTCCCAGCAATCTCAATTCCAGCTTGTGATTCATTCAGCCTGGCATTTCACATGATGTATTCTACCTGGAAGTTAAATAAGCAAGGTGACAATATATAGCCTTGAGGTACTCCTTTCCCAATTTTGATCCAGTCTGTTGTGTTCCATGTCTAGTTCTAACTGTTGCATCTTGCATACAGGTTTCTCAGGAGGCAGGTAAGGTGGTCTGGTTTTATTGTCTCTTCAAGAATTTTCCAGTTTGTTGTGGTCTACACAGTCAAAGGCTTTAGCATAGTTAATGAAGAGAAATAGATGTTTTTCTGGAATTCCTTTGCTTTTTCTATGATCCAACTGATGTTGGCAGTTTGATCTCTGGTTCCTCTGCATTTTCTAAATCCAGTTTGTACATCTGGAAATTCTTGGTTCACGTACTGCTGAGGCCTAGCTTGAAGGATTTTGAGTGCCTTGCTAGCATGTGAAATGAGTGCAGTTGTGTGGTGGTTTGAACATTCTTTGGCATTGCTAGTCTTTGGGATTAGATTGAAAACTGATGTTTTTCAGTCCTGTGACCTCTCCAAATTTGCTGGCATATTGAATGCAGCACTTTAACAGCATCATCTTTTATGATTTGAAATAGTTCAGCTGAAATTCCATCACCTCGACTAGCTTTGTTTGCAGTAATGCCCAGTTGACTTCAGGATGTGTCGCTCTCGGTAAGTGACCACACCATTGCGGTTATCTGGGTACTTAAGATCTTTTTTTTTAATAGTTTTCCTGTGTATTCTTGCCACCTCTTCTTAATTTCTGCTTAATCTCAATTATGGGGTTTTGATCCATATTAAATATAAGAATATGAGATAAATGATACCAAGGGAACATTTCATGCAAAAATGGGCACAATGAAGGACAGAAATGGTATGGACCTAACAAAAGAAGAGGATATTAAGAGGTGGCAAGAATACACAGAAGAACTATACGAAAAGATGTTAATGACTGGGATAGCCATGATGGTGTGATCACTCACCTAGAGCCAGACGTCCTGGAGTGTGAAGTCAAGTGGGCCTTAGGAAGCATCACTATGAACAAAGCTAGTGGAGGTGATGGAATTCCAGCTGAACTATTTCTTTTTTTTTTTTTTCAGCTGAAACTATTTCAAATCCTTAAAGATGATGCTGTCAAAGTGCTGCAGTCAAATGCCAGCAAATTTGGAAAACTCAGCAGTGGCCAGGCTGGAAAAGGTCAGTTTTCATTCCAGTCCCAAAGAAGGGCAATGTCAAAGAATGTTCAGTCACACACTGTCACATGCTAGCAAAGTAATGCTCAAAATCCTGCAAGCTAGGCTGCAATGGTACATGAACGGAGAACTTATAGATGTACAAGCTGGATTTAGAAAACGCAGAGGAACCAAATTGCCAACATCCATTGAATCATTGAAAAAGCAAGGGAATTATAGAAAAACATCTACTTTTCTTCATTGACTACACTAAAGCTTTTGACTGTGTGGACCACTACAAACTGTGGAAAATTCTTAAAGAGATGGGACTACCAGACCACCTTATCTGCCTCCTGAGAAACCTGTATGCAGGTCAAGAAGCAACAGTTAGAACTAGACATGGAACAACAGACTGGTTCAAAATTGGGAAAGGAGTACCCTCAAGGCTATATATCTTCACCCTGCTTATTTCACTTCCATGTAGAGTACATCATGAGAAATGCCATGCTGAATAAATCACAAGCTGAAATTGAGATTGCTGGGAGAAATATCAACAACCTCAGATATGCAGATGACACCACCCTTATGGCGGAGGGTGAGGAGGAGCTAAAGAGCCTCTGGATTAAGGTGAAAGAGCAGAGTGAAAAAGCTGGCTTACAACAATCCTGGGAGATAATGAAGGACAGGGAAGCCCGGGGTCCTGCAGTCCTTGGGGTTGCAAAGAGTTGGACAGGAGTGAGCAACTGAACAACAGCAATTTATTTCACTTAGTGCTGTGATCCTAAACTGCCCAAGGCCTGGCATCCTTGCCACTCCCTTGCCACCTCCTTCCCTTTTCCCCAAATTCCTTCTCCTCCAAGTGTCATATATCTGGAGAGCTGTTGGGAAGAGTGTATTTCTCAATGTTTCTTTTCTTTTCTTTATTGTCCATTTCTAATCTCCATCCCTGGGTTGGGAAGATCCCCTGGAGGAGGGCATGGCAACCCCCTTCACTATTCTTGCCTGCAGAATCCCCATGGATGGAGGAGCCTGGTGGGCTACAGTGCATGGGGTCGCAAAGAGTTGGGCATGATTGAGCAACTAGGTACAGTGTGGCACACC
The DNA here is from genome assembly GCF_033118175.1 of Dama dama. Lineage (NCBI taxonomy): Eukaryota > Metazoa > Chordata > Mammalia > Artiodactyla > Cervidae > Dama > Dama dama. The sequence goes on from NC_083683.1 coordinate 45,173,840, forward strand.
TCTTAACCTCCACTGAGAAATTTAAAAGGAAAATAAGTTGAAAGAATCATGAACCTGACAGAGGTAGATTGTCTCATAATTTTATATTTAATAGGGGTCAAACCACCCTAGTTGAGATTTTATTGTTTTATAATTGAAATAATTCTAAGAGTATGAATAAGGAAAGTATTTTGCAGCCTTTTATTTATTTTTTGCTGTATATCTTTATTTTTTCAAACTCTAAACTTTTTATTTTGTATCAGAGTATAGCTGATTAACAATGTTGTGGTAGTTTCAGGGAAACAGTGAAGGGACTCAACCATACATATACATGTTCCTGTTCTCCCCCAAAACCCCCTCCCATCCAAGCTGCTACATAATATTGAGTAGAGTTCCTTGTGTTATACATAGGTCCTTGCTTGTTATGTGTTTTGAATATAGCAGTATTTACATGACCTTCCCAAACTCCAGAATTATCCCTTCCCCTGGCAACCACGTTTGTTTTCTAAGTCTATGAGTCTCTTTCTGTTTTGGTGTTAAGTTCATTTTTATCATTTGTTTTAAGATTCCACATATAAGGGATGTCATACGGTATTTCTCTTTCAAGAAGGAATTTGTCAAGTTTTCAAAGATCCTATTTAATCCAGCTCCCAGATTAGGAGTTCAGGAAGAAAAGTAATACCATCATTCAAACAGATATGAAACAAAGTCGCTCCCAACGAACAGTTGAGTCCTAAATGCAGTCTGTGCAATAGCACATACGTCTGGCTGTGTTCAAAGGGTCACCCACAGAAACACACTGGCTCTGATGGTAACTGCAGACAGTGTTTACATGGTATAGCCACTGGTGGCTTCTTCAGTCAGCAGGACTTTAGAGATGCTTACTGTGTGCGCCCAGAGTCCAGGAAGGACATGCCCCGTGCAATGAAGCATTGCCAACCCTGAAAGATAAAATACGGTCATCATTCACCAACTTCTCTGGAGAATGCTCTTAGCCCCCTCACCGCCCACACTGCACTGCTCAGATGCAAACCTCTTTGTTGTATTAATTTTGATTCTCAGTTCCCTCTGGTCTTACTGGTTTGTGTTTACTTCTTTTCTCTGACTGGGAAAGGTCCCTGAAGACCTTTTTTTTATTCTGTCCTACACCATTCCTCAATACGGGGAATGATTGACTGAGAACTACTAGTCTCCTGAACTTAACAGTAGTTATTCAGTGTAAAATCAGTCCTGGGCCTTAAAAATGGGTCTTCAGCAATGTCTATAACCTCAAGTTGACTGAGAACAACTCAGTACCTTCATAACCAATTTGCCTCAAGGATCCCCTTACCTTCTATAGCAATCTTAAAAAAAAACTTTTTTTAAAAAATTTTTTGGCTTTGTCAACTAGCTTGCAGGATCTCAGTTCCGTAACCAGGGTTTGAACCTGGGACTTTGAAGTGAAAGCCCAAAATCCTATCCACTATGCCAGTAGGGAACTCCTTACAGTGAATTTTTAAAACAATTTCTGTCAAGACCATACTCAGTTACTTGGGTTTCCTTGGAGTAAGTCCCTATATTATAGGCTCATCATAATCTTAGTATGCCCATGGTTCACTGAGGAGGAAAAAAGAAGAGATATATCTATTTAAGTCATAATTTTTCAATATTTACTATAATGTTTTCCCAATCAAGTACCTACCCTGTGGCTGATACTGGCCTGGGAACTCGGTAAGTGTTGGAAAGATAAGCAGGGGGCTTCCACCCTCCAGCCTTGTCACTTTTTGTAGCAGATACAGTATAAATTCTGCTGTCCCTAATCCTCAACCCTATGTTTTTTAGAGAAACCTGTGTAGAATAGGGAGGTGGATGTGTTGTTGCTATTGTGGCTTTTCACTGATATAAGGAATGCGATAGAAGATCTGGAAAATAGAATATATCCATAATCCCACCATCCTAAGACAATTGCTATTATCATTTTTACATAATTTACTCTAGACTTGACAATTTTTTTGATTATCTACATATACATAATTCTGCATTCCTTTTCTATGGAGCTGTGTTTTATAACCGTCATTTTTAAACAATTTTAGAATAATTCAGTGAGAGAATATCACTATTTAGCTTGTTATCATTGAACAGCTATTAAGTAGTAGAGCTGGGCAGGGCTGTGAACCCACACGTGCTGCCCTTCAAAAGTTTGAGATCATGAGACACAGCTCCCTTCTCCAACCCCATCTTTTACCACTCTCTACTTTCTACACAGCTGATCTTTTTTGAATTCTTCAAACATACTACATTCTCTGGTTAGGAATTATTAGGAATGGAAACCAGAGTGACAGAAATAGAAAAATGATAGCACTTAGGAATCAAGGGGAAATTTATGGTTAAAAATATTCTTTAGTCACAACTGATATAACAATTTCATGTGAATTGTGTCAATAACCTGAAGACAGATAGCTGTGTGCTCTTTGGGGTCCTTTCTCTTCTGAGTGTTAGACACACCTCAACTGCCCCTGCCCCCTCCCAACTGGACTTACCAAGTAAAACACCAAGCTCAGATAAGCTACGCTGACCACTGCAGCCTCCACATACAATACCATATGCCCTACATCCGGACATAAACCACGACAAAGTACATGTTGATGGAACAGATGATAAGAATCATGACACCGCCTGTGATCCTCCAGCCTCTGAAAAGACTCAGCACAATTATTGGTGGAATAGTCCCATCTGTCCACAGACAAAAAGACACTGTGTCTTTTGGGGCCACCAGATAGGAGTAAGCAACATTTCAAAGTAAATTGAAAAGTGCTTCTTGTGTCCCAGATTCGATTAAATGAGCCAAAATTACACAATGATAGGGGAAAAGAGGGGGAAAAAAACCCACTATCAAATAACCCATATCATATAAGTCCCTAAAAATGCAACAAGCCCTAAAACTGCACAAAGTCATGAGTTTCTAGAGATGCAACAAGTCATTTCAAATAGCCCACATTCTTTAGAGATGTATTTAAAAGATATTAGCTTATGCCTCTCTCCTCAAGATCATTTAACATGGATTTAAGATGCTTTGACTTTTCAGTGGCTGAAGTTGAAGAGTTAAAGCACTAAAAGCTGAAAAGCTTCCCCCAGAAATAAAAAATGTGCTTTTGTCTTCCTTTGTTACATTCACAGTCTCTATTTTCTTTTGATTTTTAAAATTGACATGTAGTTGATTTATGATGTTGTGTTTATTTATTTTTAATTTGACCTTTGGCATGAGGGACCTTAGTTCCCTGACCTGAGATAGAACTGGCACCCCCTGCACAGGAAGGCAGAGTCTCAACCACTGGACCACCAGGGAAGTCCCCAGCAGTCTCTATTTTCTCAGTCAGAGATTGAGGGGGCAGCTCTAGCAGTCACCTCTTAAAGCACACAGTTCCCCTATGACTCATTTTCTGACTGGCTTGTTTGATGCAGACACCACTGCCCCACACATCTTTGGGAACTAACAGAAGTACACTCACAATCCATTGGCAAATTCGCTCATCACCGGCCACAAGCTCATAAACGTGAGGCTGGATATGAGAGCAAAAGGAAGCTGCAAAAGGAAAAAATAAGGTCAGATATAAAAGTAAGATCAGATATAAAAAATAAGACCAGAGCTCCTGTAATACCCCAGAGAGCAGCACTGTTAGCAAAAGGGAACCGTAGACCTTGCCTCGTTTACTCTGGGGGAAATTATTCCTGTCATCACAACATGCTGGAGGGTAATGTGGAAATCTGTAGCATGAACCTGCATCAGTTCTGCTCATGGTGTCCTTACAAAATGTGTATCTGCCCTGTCTTAATTTCCATAAAACCCAACAGTGTCCTATACAATATTTAATGTTTGCTTGGATTAACGAACAATAATTTTATGTTCTATGTGTAACTATAGCTAAAATTTCCATTCAACAGGCTTAGAAAAGAATAAGCTATTTCGAAAAGCTTTCAGATGCCAGGGATTTCAATGCATTCACCATAGACTAACACTGCAAATCTTTATTCCTCTGAATTTTCCCCTCACCCAGCACTAGGCCTGGTACCTAAGGGCAATATAGAGTTCTGCTTGACTCAACGGGATGTGAGTTTCCCCAGCTCCCTCCTCACTTGTAAGCTCTGAAGAACATTCAGGAAGTCATTCATCCCTGTTAGTTGCTCCATGTCTTGGAAGACGGCAATAAGCAGAGCAGGGATGATGGCAATAGAGCGGGTCAGACTCATTCAGCAAAGTGTGACCATTTTAGGTTGAGGAATCCCTGGAAGAAAACACAGAAGCAGAATGAATATCTTGAAGAGGAAACAGAAAAAGGTCTGAGGAGGTTCAGGAAGGCACGGGATTAAGAAGGGACAAAAAGGCAATGTCCTCTTCCTCTCGTCTACCCTAGTCACAGCAGCACCTACCTCCATGACAAATTGGCTGGAACAGGTCCCTGTCATGGTGGAACTCTGCCCCGCAGCCAGGATCCCCACTGCCCGGATAGAGAGTGGCAGGCCGGAAGTAACAGCCCAGCCCAACACCCTGGAGAGGCAAGGGAGAAAGATCACCTGAGACAACACCCCAAAATACTCCTCTGTGTCACCTCTCTGTCTTCCTGGCCATACACCCACCTCTACCAAGCACTGTGCTGGCACTGTCCCAGAAGCTAGACTCGGGTCCTGACCTCATACTAGAGGCTTTCAACCTAAATTCTGCCGGATGGGCCCCCATTCCTCCTCAGCCTATTCCCTTCTCTTCAGGCTCCTAAAGCCTTTATCCTCAACTCACATGTTAACTATTAAAAAAAAAGTCTACAACACATTTCCCAAATTATATTCCTTAACACAGTATTCTGGAAGATGGTAATAGAAATGGAGATAAAGTGCAAATGAATTCTGGAGATGCTACATACTATTTATTTTACTCTTGGAGGTTCACAGTGTAACTGGCATAAAAGGGACAGAGGTCCCAACAAAGACCACTTTCCTGGTAGTTCAGTGGTTAAGACTTCATGCTTTCAATGCAGGGGGCATGAGATGATCCCTGGTCAGGGAACTAGATCCCACATGCCACACAGAGTGGCCTAAATAAATAAATAAAGTCTCCAGCCACAAGGGTGAGAGGTGGAGAGAACAAGTGTAAAAGAAAGACCACTTTACAAAGAACACTTTCTTTAATCACCCCCAATTAATATCCTGTAGAGTAATATACTTTCAACATAATTTTGGGAATTGCTGATACAATTAATTCATCTTTTCAGCTGATCTTCTATTCCCTTCCATGTATTGAAAAAGGCCTGTCTAGCATCTGAACCTCTGGAAATATGACACTCCAGAGAAAATATGCTGAGCTCTGAAGCGAACCCATGGAAAAGACCAGATACCACGCTAAGAATATTGATTAAGGAGCAAAGAGAAGACATCTGAACAGCTTTAACCCTTCGTAGATGTGCACAGCCAATATTGACTTCTCGTCAGAGACAATGTATGGGGACTGCCGCTGTTTTTACAGACTGCAACCTGGAACCAAAGCAGTTTAGGGACATATTTTAATTTTGAGGTCAGAACTCAGATAAGATCTCTCCTACAGACACACACAGACAGATCATCTAAGAGACGGATGCTGCAGGCGAAACAATGAACAGGGACTGATGGCAGCAATGTCCTTGAGCTCTTCCTCCATAATTTTTCTACCCCCCCAGGTCATCAAAAACTTCTCCTGAGTTAAAGTGTGCAGAGTAATACATCAGTGCTGGGTCATTATAAATGGTGACAGGAAGTAAGGGCCCTTAAGAAGGCTTCAACCATGAGAGGACACCCAGAACAGGGAGCCCTTGTCAAAGCAGAGCCAAGAGTCAGAGGTCCTATGATGGGGAACAAAGGAGTGACCAAAACTAGACTGGCAATCAGGAGTCAAGAGGAGAGAGAATTCACTGTGACAAAACAGGCTGTCTAGCCACAGATTCTGTTTTCTGTGTGTTGACGTCCCCAACCTGTCATCACCAAATGGCAGGACTGGCAAGCAGCCAGTAGTTGGTAAACAGGAAGGGGAAGGGAATGAAAAAGAGCCAAACAGATGTGAAGCTACCAATAACAGCAGGAAGCAATCTTTGTCTGAGGAAATCTCCTTCCCGGTCCAAAGGTGCAAAGGATGGGTCCGGGCCTCATCACAGTCCCAGAATGTGAAGTGTGACCAGGGCAGTGCTTTCATGGGCAGCGCTAAGATCTATTTCCCCTGAGTCACATTTTCCTGCCCCAATTCAGTCTCCTCCTTACCCTCACATTCACTACTACCCAGGACCGTGGCTTACTTACCACCTGCTCGGGTTTTCAAAAAAAAAATGCTCTGTCAAGCACTGAGTGGAGCAGGCAATGGCATCCCACTCCAGTACTCTTGCCTGGAAAATCCCATGGATGGAGGAGCCTGGTGGGCTGCAGTCCATGGGGTCGCGAAGAGTCAGACACGACTGAGCGACTTCACTTTCCCTTTTCACCTGCATGCATTGGAGAAGGAAATGGCAACCCACTCCAGTGTTCTTGCCTGGAGAGTCCCGGGGACGGAGGAGCCTGGTGGGCGGCCGTCTATGGGGTCGCACAGAGTCAGACACGACTACAGCGACTTAGCAGCAAGCACTGAGATGACACAGATGTTGATAAAGGAAACAGAGCAATGCAGGAGTCAATGAAAAAGTACTTTATTGGCGTCTCAAATTTCCTGTTTATTGGCTCAGTCTACCTGTCTGGACTAGAGAAATAATAGCAAAAGTCATTTTTTGACTAATTGGAACAAGTTTCCTTGTGATATTTCACAAATTGGAGTCAGCTAAAAGTCCTAGAGGGCAAACAACTGACCACATGAAAGGTGAGACTCTGCTTACACCCTGGTTCTCTGAATAGGTAAGAAGTCATGACCCTTTGATGACATCACACATCTCCAAACAAAAAAATGACTGAGTGATTGCTGAGCCCTCAGTTACTGTGGCTTAAAGAACCACAGTCCTGCAAGAACAACCTTATTTCACACCTAACAGGGAGATAACCTTAATTACAAAGGCCTCTGAAATCTCCTAGCAAAAGATTGTGTTGGACTGACTGGTAAAACCAAGTTGGGCTCTTTCCTCCTGACCTCCACGAGACCACTCAGGTTTCTGAGAGTTAAAGACAGGAGACACGGAGCCCCATCAGATCTTTAAGAAGGACTTTGGTCCCTTCTCTATGGGGTCATTTATCTCTGGTCACCTTTGTGATAAAAACAGAGTCCAACTGTGTGCAGTCCAACTGTGGAAATGCATCTTGCTCCTACATGGTTCTAATAGTTGTAAACCAAGTGTGTGTCACTTGCTACTAGAGGAAAATTCCTGTGAAATTACACAGGCTACTGAGATAAGATAGGTCTAGCTCACCTTGACTAAGGCAGAATACAGGTATATATTGTGTGGCGTGATAATGGCGCCCACAATGGCCACAGCCTGCATGATCTGTGGGGTAAGACAGTCTGAATAGGATGGCAGGAACATGCCTTTGAGGATTTGGTCTGTCTGGGTTTCTCTGTAACACACTACATATGAACAGAACATGAGACTAGGGGAATAAGATAGTACTAGAGAACACTGCATCCTTTATTCCTTAAACCCCTTTATCAACAACTACATAGGACATGAGGAATATGGAACCATCCAAAAAAAAAAAAAAAAAAAAGCCAAGCCAGCACAACATCACATAATTTAGACTAGGCTATCCACACCTTTCACATTTTATTTTAGTTGTACAAAATAGATGTATAGAGAATGTAATTAATATTCTAAAGAAATAAAATAGCTGCTAAGGGCCTTATTAATATTAGCATAACAATAAAACTTGGGAGACACACCTTAGAAAACAGAGTCAATTCTTGATTACCCACACTAACCATGCTTCTGTGCTAACCATGTATATAAAAATCACTTATGCTTGCCACTAGCAACTGCTGAGACTCAGAAACACTTCTCATACACTCTTTTTCCTGGTTCAACATTTCTCTTGGAAGCCTTAGACCAAGCTGTATCATCTACTCATAGCATAGACACATTTTCAAAGCTTAGCTAGGCCAATACACAGAAATCAGTTTATAATAATTGGACATAGAAAGGTGTTGGGTTTCATTTCACTGCATTTAATGGTAAGGTTAACTCAACGGAGTTTTGGGACTGGGCCACAAACTGGGAAACATGCACCATATCCCCTATAGTTCATTAACTGCTGCAATACAGAGACAGTCCAAGCTGCAATTACTGTCAACTAGGATGAGCAAAAGTCTTTTCATGTGGCACTTGTGGTAAAGAACCTGCCTGCCAATGCAGGAGACAAAAGTGACATGGGTTCAATCCCTGGGTTGGGAAGATCCCCTGGAGAAGGGCATCGCAACCCACTCCAGTACTCTTGTCTGGAGAATTCCATGGACAGAGGAGTCTGGTGGGCTACCTACCGTGAGGTCAGACATGAGTCAGACATGACTGAAGCAACTCAGCACGCACAGTTCAATTCAGTTCAGTCTCTCAGTCGTGTCTGTCTCTTTGCGACCCCAGGGACTGCAGCATGCCAGGCTTCCCTGTCCATCACCAACTCCTGGAGCTTGTTCAAACTCATGTCCATCAAGTTGGTGGTGCCATCCAGCCAACTTATCCTCTGTCATCCCCTTCTCCTCCTGTCTTCAGTGTTTCCCGGCATCAGGGTCTTTTCCAATGAGTCAGCACATCCCATCAGGTGGCCAAGTATTGGAGTTTCAGCTTCAGCATCAGTCCTTCCAATGAATATTCAGGGTTGATATCCTTTAAGATTGACTGCTTTGATCTCCTTGCTGTCAAAGGGGCTCTCAGGAGTCTTGTTCAGCACCGTAGTTTGAAGGTATCAATTTTTCGGTGCTCAACCTTTTTTATTGTCCAGCTCTCACATCCATACATGACTACTGGAAAAACCATAGCTTTGACTATACAGACCTTTGTAAGGCAAAGAAACATCCCTGCTTTTTAATACACTGTGTAGGTTTGTTATTGCTTTTCTTCCAAGGAGCGAGGGTTGACCATGCGGACCTTTTCAGCAAAGTCAAATTTTTAGGTTATTGCTATCCAATAGATGTGAAATGGATCTCATTGTTGGTTTAGTTTGCATTTTCCCAGTTACTAGAGATGTAGACTAGTCTTTTACATGTATTATTGGTTATTTTTATTTCTTCTCTTGGAAATGGTCTATTCATACCTTTTGTCCATTTTTCTATTCGGTTGTTTATCTCTATTTTTATTGTCATTGTTGTTGGTTTGTAGGAATCCCTTACAGATACCCATCTTTTTCTAACATGTATGTTAGAAATATATATGTTGCAGATAACTTCTCCCCATTTCCCTATCACTTATGTTTTAATCTTGTTTAAGATGTCTTTTATGTAGGACGTTTTAACTTTGTTAATTTTATCAAAACTGTCCATTTTTCAAAACTTGATTTAAGAAATTAGATCATGAGCTATTCTATTTTTTTTTCAGATAGTTTTGAAGGTTTTGTTTTACAACTTTAGGTGTTTCACTCTCCTGGAGCTTATTTCGCCTTCTTTTCCTGTCTTCTGAAGCTTCTGGGGCTCACCGTTTGCTTCTTCACCACATTCCTCTAGTGAGAAGTCTTTGACATTCTAGGCATCTTACTTCCTCCCTCTGAGTCTTTCTCTTAGAAACAACAGAATGGGAACATAAATGAAGCTCCAGGCTTAGAAAACTAGCTCTTTGAAGGCCTGTAAAGAAGAAGCAAGTGGCAACGATCAGGTAAAAGGAGACATTGGAGGAATCTCTGTGAAAGATGATACATAGGATACATACATCCTTCACACCAAGAATCTGAGACTCCTGGGAGAAAAGTCATGCTTGTGGGGAGAAGGAAGAGTGTTTCAGAGAGCTGGCCCTGAAAGAAAGGAGGTGTAGACTTGAGATAGGATCCTAAAAAACCTTTTTATTTGGTACTGGGGTATAGCCGATTAACAGTGTTGTGATAGTTTCAGGTGAAGAGTGAACGGACTCCGCCATACATATACATAAATCCATTCTCCCCCAGTTATGTCCTACTTTTAAAGTCCTTCCACATCTACTTTCTTTCTTTTTTTAAAAAAATTTTCTACCTCCTTACTTTACCTCTCTCCCCTACCTTCAAGTCCTGTGAGCTTTTCTTTTGTCTTGCACCAGAAGATTGTGAAAGTGAGGCATATAGAACCACATAGAAATTGTTGGTGAATTTAAGGAAGAACCCAGGTTTCTTGATCTTCTTGAACACTGGAAGCTTTCAGACAAGCCCAGCTTGAAACCAAGTTGTGGGAAAGAGGAGCAGTATCCCAAAATTACAAAAAGGAGCCTTTGATTTCTAGTGTCATAAACATCACCACAGTCATAATCATCATCAAAAAGCCTTTATCAGGACCTGCTTGCAATGAGCAACTAAAGTAGACACTGAAATAAATTTAGAACGCATTGCCCATGAGCATGATCTAAAAATTCACACTCTATGAAAATTAATATAAGCAGATAAGCAAAGGACATATCTATATGACAATAAAGAAGAGATAGACCAATCTAGCTCCTGCGGACAGTAAAGAATTAACATAAAACATGTCAGAAGTCACTGCAATTCAAGGAAAAGAGGCTTGCTGGGTGAAGAACAGGGCCAGCAGGAACTGGTTATGGGGGTTCCAAGTTCAGGGAAACTGTTACTGACCAATTAGGGAGGGCACGTCTCTTGCCTTCTGACTTCTTCCCCTCTCTTTTACCCACCACACACATGCCCCACCCCAAGCTTTTCCTCTTTACGGCAACATAACCCTTGCCATGGCTCAAGATCAGAGGAAGTTTTACTTTGTGTTAGTCTTTGATTCTGAATAAGGTGACCTTTACTCAGCCTCGGTGGAAACCACCCTCAGGAGCCACTTTGTGCTCCCTGTCTCATCCACAGCAACTAAGAGCAAGAAGGACTGAAAGAATGCATTTGTATTGCAGTGCTGTTTTTCCACCTTTTTTGACTGCTACAGTAAGAAACATATTCTACATCAACCCAGTACATACACACACACACACACACATACATGCAAACACATTATTAAAAATAAAGTTTCACAAAATAATACCTACTTTGGTACTTTTGACATTCTCTGATAGTTCCTATAGAGAGGGTTAATAGCCTTGGTAGAGAGACCAGGGGTCCCCAGGAGGAGAAAAGGACAAACCTTTTTTTCCCTACATTCCTGCATCTTAGTCACAAAAGATGTTTTTTTCTTTAAGCCCAGAGCTGATGATTACACAACAAAACAAACTTGGCTTAAACTCTGTTCAGTTCAGTTGCTCAGTTGGGTCCAATTCTTTGTGACCCCATGGACTGCAGCATGCCAGGCTTCCCTGTCCGTCACCAACTCCTGGAGTTTACTCAAACTCATGTCTATTGAGTCCGTGATGCCATCCAACCATCTCATCCTCTGTTGTCCCCTTCTCCTCCTGCCTTCAATCTCCCCAGCATCAGGGTCTTTTCAAATGAGTCAGTTCTTCCCATCAAGTGGCCAAAGTATTGAGTTTCAGCTTCAGCATCAGTCTTTCCAATGAATATTCAGGACTGATTTCCTTTAGGATTGACTGGTTGGATCTCCTTGCAGTCCAAGGGCCTCTTTAAGAGTCTTCTCCAGCACCACAGTTCAAAAGCATCAATTCTCCGGTGCTCGGCTTTCTCTATAGTTCAACTCTCACATCCATACATGACTACTGGAAAAACCATAGCTTTGACTAGATGGACCTTTGTTGGCAAAGAAATGTCTCTGCTTTTTAATATGCTGTCTAGATTGGTCATAGCTTTTCTTCCAAGGAGCAAGCGATTTAAATGTCATGGCTGCAGTCACCATCTACAGTGATTTTAGAGCCCTGAAATATAGAGTCTATCACTATTTCCATTGTTTCCCCATCTATTTGCCTTGAAGTGATGGGACTGGGTGCCATGATCTTAGTTTTCTGAATGTTGAGCTTTAAGTTAACTTTCACTCTCCTTTTTCATGTTCATCAAGAGGCTTTTTAGTTCTTCTTCGATTTCTGCCGTAAGGGTAGTGTCATTTGTATTTCTGAGGTTATTGATATTTCTCCTGGCAATCTTGATTCCAGCTTGTGCTTCATCCAGTCTGGCATTTCCCATGAGATACTCTGCATATAAGTTAAATAAACAGGGTGACAATATACAGCCTTGACATACTCCTTTTCTGATTTGGAACCAGTCTGTTTTTCCATGTCCAGTTCTAACTGTTGCTTCTTGACCTGCCTACAGATTTCTCAGGAGGCAGGTCAGGTGATCTGGTATTCCCATCTCTTTCAGAATTTTCCACAGTTTGCTGTGACCACACAGTCAAAGGCTTTGGCATAGTCAATAAAGCAGAAGTAGATGTTTTTCTGGAACTCTCTTGCTTTTTCTATGATCCAACAGATACTGGCCATTTGATCTCTGATTCCTCTGCCTTTTCTAAATCCAGCTTGAACATCTGGAAGTTCACGGTTCATGAACTGTTGAAGCCTGGCTTGGAGAATTTGGAGCATTACTTCGCTAGCCTGTGAGATGAGTGCAATCGCGTGGTAATTTGAGCATTCTTTGGCATTGCGCTTCTTTGGGATTGGAATGAAAACTGCCCTTTTCCAGTCCTGTGGCCACTGCTGAGTTTTCCGGATTTGCTGGCATATTGAGTGCAGCACTTTCACAGCATCATCTTTCAGGATTTGAAATAGCTCAGCTGGAATTCCATCACCTCCACTAGCTTTGTTCAGAGTGATGCTTCCAAAGGCCCACTTGACTTTGCATTCCAGGATGTCTGGCTCTAGGTGAGTGATCACACCATCATGGTTACCTGGCCCTGAAGATCTTTTTTGTATAGTTCTTCTGTGTATTCTTGCCACATCTTCTTAACATCTTCTGCTTCTGTTAGCTCCATACCAATTCTGCCCTTTATTGTGCCCATCTTTGCATGAAATGTTTTCTTGGTATCTCTAATTTTCTTGACGAGATCTCTAGTCTTTCCCATTCTATTGTTTTCCTCTATTTCTTTGCATTGATCACCGAGGAGCGCTTTCTCATCTCTCCTTGCTATCTTTGGAACTCTTCATTCAAATGGATATATCTTTCCCTTTCTCCTTTGCCTTTAGCTTCTCTTCTTTTCTCAGCTATTTTTAAGGCCTCCTCAGACAGCCATTTTGCCTTTTTGCATTCTTTTTCTTGGGGATGATCTTGATCACTGCCTCATGCACAAACAAACCTCTGTCCGTAGTTCTTCAGGCACTCTGTCTATCAGATCTAATCCCTCGAATCTATTTGTCACTTCCACTGTATAATCGTAAGGGATTTGATTTAGGTTATACCTGAATGGTCTAGTGGTTTTCCCTACTTTCTTCAATTTAAGTCTGAATTTTGCAATAAGGAATTCATGATCTGAGCCACAATCAGCTCTCGGCCTTGTTTTTGCTTACTGTATAGAGATTCTCCATCTTTGACTGCAAAGAATATAATCATTCTGATTTTGGTATTGACCATCTGGTGAAGACATGTGTAGAGTCATCTCTTGTGTTGTTGGAAGAGGGTGTTTGCTCTGATCAGCGCGTTCTCTTGACAAAACTCTGTTAACCTTTCCCCTGCTTCATTTTGTACTCCAGGGCCAAATTTGCCTGTTACTCCAGGTATCTCTTGACTTCCTACTTTTTGCATTCCAGTCCCCTGTGATGAAATGGACATCTTTTTTTTTTTTTTTTTTGGTGTTAGTTCTAGAAGGTCTTGTAGATCTTCATAGAACCTTTCAACTTCAGTTTCTTTAGCATTACTGTTCGGGATATAGACTTGGATTACTGTGAAGGTTTATATAACAACAATGTATCCTGCTCAAGGGCATGTTTCTCCTTCTTAAGAACCTTCTGACTAAGCCTCTCACCTTAAAATGTATATTGTGAGAGTGGGTCTGGTAAGACCTTTGCAACCTTGAGACCCTCTTCTGATTTACTGTTAATAATCAATTGAAAAAGTATATAACTCCCTTGCTAGTGAGTTATATAGCTAGTGAGGGGGCACTCTCCATCCCCCTTTTGATATCTGTGTCAGAAGCTTTCTCTGTCTTTTTCACTGTAATAAATTTTCTGCCACATGAAGTCTTGAGTGTCTGGAACTTTGTCCCTGATCCTGAAGCTAAATCCTGTTTTTTTGGAGATCACAAATCACTATTCCATTTTTACAAATTTTGATTTTACAAATTCTGATTGTGACACACTAAATTGATTTCATAATCCAATGATGTGTTGAGACTCAGTCTGAAAAGCACCATTATAGGTCACAGATATACAAAGTCACATCCAAGCTAATGTTCATATCCTGTGAGAATCACAGAAGGGTTTATGGGGTGTGTGACATTGAGTTACGTCTTGAAAAACGGACAGGATTTCAATCCTGGAAATGCAGGTGGAAGTAACAGTAGGAGCCTGGGTGCAGGTTTGGCAAGCCCAGCATGTGTTCAGGATGAAGAGAATATGAAATTCAACTGGAATGAAGAATTTCCGTGGTGGGGAGGTAACAGATGAGGTGGAAAGAAGGCTGAGACACGGATTGGATCCCTGGGTCAAGATCCCTGGGTCATAACCCCTAGAGGAGAAAACGGCAACCCACTCCAGTACTCTTACCTGGAGAATCCCATGGACAGAGAGCCTGGCAGGCTACAGTCCATGGGTTTGCAGAGTCAGGTAGGACTTAGCAACTGAGCACACACCCAAAGACTCAATTTTGGAAATATATACATAAATATAAACAGTTGTTCAGTCACTAGTATAAACATATTCTAATGAGTAGTCTTCATTGCCTGACAGCCATAATATATTTAAAAAATGAGATGATACGTTTACCTCCTATATACCAGGCCTCTTTTAGCACCAGGTGTACAAAGATAATTGCGCCTAATGAGAAGCTCACATTTTAGTGGGAGAAGAAAACACAAAAACATTAGCCCACTAAAGGATTCTGCTTATCTTATTTGTGTTGTATCTGTACCACCCATCTTCTGCCTGCTGGTGGTGGTGGTGGTAGTTTAGTCGCTAAGTCGGTTCTGCCTGGTATGTAGTTGATTTTCAATAAGCATGTTCAGAATGATTTCGTGCTAGGGTAGAGTAAGAAGTATTCAGATAGCAGACAGAATATAGGGCTAATGCTCCCTAGAGGAAGGAGTCCAGGAATGCTTCAACAAGAGGGGGATATTTTAATGGAACTAATAGTACTAACAATAAAAACAACAACAATAATGAGTTTCTCAGGTAAGGAATGTGTATGACTGTTAGCATAACTGATGCTATCTTGGGCCCCTAGGGGTCCTCTTGTTTTTCCACTGACCCTACCCAGGACTGTACAGTCCACTGAATCACTTCTTTGTTGCCAAGTACTTTGTAGTGCATAGGAATTGTTTGATAATCACTGGGCCCATGACATTAGTAACCCATTAATAAATCGTGACTTAGGAATGCATGTCGTGTTTTGAGCACCTACCCCATATCCTAATTTAACAATAAAATTGTCCCATTGGCCCCTTGGCCATGTGGAGTGCAGTTGTGAAAGCTTCTGGATTATTTTTCTCCCAATCCCACCCTGTGAGTAAGTACCATGTATTAATAATAAACTGAAGCATGATTATATGGAGCTGCCTGTCTTGCTTTCCTGTCTCAAGATGCCATCTCAGTTTGATGGGCACTTTAAGTTCCCTCTGTCCTCCAACAAAAAGGGAGGGGAGGGAAGAGTTAGGGGGCTTCCCAGTTGGCTTAGTGGTAACGAATCCACTTGCCAATGCAAGAGACATAGGAGAAGTAGGTTTGATCCTTGGGTTGGGAAGATCCCCTGGAGAAGGGAATGGCTACTCACTCCAGTATTGTTGCCTGGGAAATTCTATGGACAGAGGAGGCTGGTGGGCTGCAGTCCATGGGGTGACAGAGTCGGATATGACTTAGTGACTGAGCACACACACAAGACTCAATTTTAGAAATATATACATAAATATAAACAGACATAGTCTAATTATTAGTCTTCATTGCCTGACAGCCACAACAGATTTAAAAAATGGGATGATATATTTATGGAACATCTCCTATATATCTGGCCTTTGTTAGCACCAGGTGTTCCTGAAAGACACAGGGTCTGGCTGATCATAACTCAAAGCCAATAAACAAGCCAGATTGGTGGAAAGAAAAGAACGCTTTATTTCAGATGCTGGCAACTGGAAGTTGAGGGGTATTCGTCTGTCCAAAAGTTGACCCCCCAACCCCCATAGGTAAGAGATTTTATAGACAGAAAGAGGGGACTACATACAGAAACATCACAGTTCTCTCTGACAGTCATCTTCAACTTGGTCATTTGGTAGTCTGACCAGCGTCTCTTGATTGTTTTAGGTATAGTTAATCTTCAGTTCTGGGGTCTGTTTGTTCCCATTTCTTTACGGCCAATTCTCGGAATTGTGGCAGCTCAATGTTGTGGGTACAGCCTGGTCGTCATGTAGTTAAATTCTCCACCTGGAGTTTCACTATCTATAAGACAGCTCACAGGATATGGCTCAGAATATTATCTATAGTCCTTGAGAAGGAATTAAAAGTCCTTCACTATGCTTAATGACTACATTATTATTATTAGGCGTCTTTTGACTGTTTTCCTTTGTTTTCACATTTCTCACTTCTCAGATTAAGCTTATTCTTTGACTAAAGTTCTCTGCAGACAAAAGGCAGGGAGAAGACATTGGGTAGGAGGTAGGGATCAAGGACCTAAGGCTCCTGCTCTGTTTCACAGGTATACAAAGATACCTGCCGCTTTTGAGAAGCTCACATTTTAGTGGAAGAAGAAAGCACAAAAACATTAACCCATGAAAGTATTCTGCTTATCTTATTTGTGTTGTATCACCCATCTTCTGCCTGGTATGTAGTTGATTTTCAATAAGTATATTCAGAATGATTTAGTGCTAGGGTAGAGTAAGAAGTGTTTGGGTAACAGGCAGAATGTATAATGCTGCCTGGAGGAAGGAGTCCCGGAATGCTTCAACAGAGATGGATATTGTAATGGAACTAACAGTCGTAACAATAAAAACAACAACAATAATGAGTTTCTCAGGTAAGGAAGGTGTATGACTGTTAGCATAACTGATGCTATCTTGGGCCCCTAGGGGGGTCCTCTTGTTTTTCCACTGACAGGACCTAGGACTGTACTGTTCATTGAATCACTTCTCTGTTGCCAAGAGCTTTATAGTTAATAAGTATCATTTAATAATCCTTAAGGTCTTGTAGCCCTTATGCTCTGCTGATCCTCAAACAATGGCAACCTTTTGCTGATGTATTCCAGGAAAGTAGTTACTCCTCATAAATCTAGACTTAGGAACACAGGTCCTATTTTGAGCACCTAACCTAATACCCTGCTTTAACAATATAATTGTCCCAATGGCTCCTGGATGGTGTGGAATTCAGTCACCCGTGCTTCTGGACCATTGCCCAATTTCACTCTCTAAGTTGTTTTTCAGCCACTCAGTAGTGTCTAATTCTTTGCAATCTCATGAATTGCAGCATGCCAGGCTTCCCTGTCCTTCATTATCTCCTGGAGTTTGCTCAAACTCATGTCCAACCATTTTTTCCTCTATTGTTCCCTTCTCCTCCTGCCCTCAATCTTTCCCAGCATCAGAGTCTTTTCCAATGAGTCGGCTGTTCCCATCAGGTGGCCAGAGCATTGGAGCTCCAGCTTCAGCATCAGTCTTTCCAATAAATATTGAGGGGTTGATTTCCTTTAGGATTGACTGGTTTGATCTCCTTGCTGTCCAAGGGACTCTCAAGGGTCTTCTTCGGCACCATAGTTCTAAAGCATCAATTGTTAGGCTCTCACCCTTTTTTATGGTCCAGCTTTCACATCCATACATGACTACTGGAAAAACCATAGCTTTGACCATATGGATTTTTGTCAGCAAAGTGATGTCTTGCTTTTTAATATGCTGTCTCAGTTCCTCATAGCTTTTTTTCCAAGGAGCAAGCATCTTTTAATTTCATGGCTGCAGTCACTGTTCATAGTGAATTTGGAGCCCAGGAAAGTAAACTCTGTCATTGT
Organism: Dama dama; assembly: GCF_033118175.1. Classification (NCBI taxonomy): domain Eukaryota; kingdom Metazoa; phylum Chordata; class Mammalia; order Artiodactyla; family Cervidae; genus Dama; species Dama dama. The sequence continues at coordinate 45,191,924 of NC_083683.1, forward strand.
TTCCACATTTCCCCCATCTATGTGCCATAAAGTGATGGGCCAGGATGTCATGATGTTAGTTTTTTGAATGTTGGGTTTTAAGCCAGGTCTTTCACTGTCCTCTTTCAGCTTCATCAAGAGGCTATTTTGTTTCTCTTCACTTTCTGCCATTAGGGTGGTGTCATCTGCACATTTGAGGTTATTGATATTTCTCCTGGAAATTTTGATTCCAGCTTGAGCTTCATCTGCTGGGCATTTTGCATGATATAGCCTGCATATCCGTTAAAGAAGCAGAGTGACAATATACAGCCTTGATGTACTCCTTTCCCAATTTGGAACTAGTCTGTTGTTCCATGTCCCGTTCTAACTCTTGCTTCTTGACCTGCATACAGATTTCGAAGGAGGCCGGAAAGGTGGTCTGGTATTCCCATCACTTGAAGAATTTTCCACAGTTTGTTGTGATCCGCACAATCAAAGGCTTTAGTGTAGTCAATGAAGCAGAAGTACTTTTTTTTCTGGAATTCCCTTGCTTTCTCTATGATCAATGGATGTTGGCAATTTAATTTCTGGTTCCTCTGCCTTTTCTAATTCCAGCTTGTACATCTGGAAGTCTTCGTTCACATACTGTTGAAGCCTAGCTTGAAGGATTTTGAGCATTACCTTGCTAGCATGTGAAATGCACGCAACTGTGCGGCAATTTGAACACTCTTTGGCATTGTCCTTCTGGGACTGGAATAAAAACTGACCTTTTCCCATCCTGTGGCCACTGCTGAGTTTTCCAAATTTGCTGGCATATTGAGTACCGAAGTTTAACAGCATCAACTTTTAGGATTTGAAATAGCTCAGGTGGAATTCCATCACCTTCACTAGCTTTGTTCACAGTAATGCTGATAGTAAACTGAAACATGATTGTATGGAGCTGCCTGTCTTTCTTTTCCGTCTCAAGATGCCATTTCATTTTGATGGGCACTTTTTATTCCTTCTGTCCTCCAACAAAAAGGGAGGGATGGGAGAAGTTAGGGGAACTTCTCAGGTGGCTCTTTAGTAAAGAATCCGCCTGCCAATGCAGGAGACATAGGAGATGCGGGTTAGATCCCTAGGTTGGGAAGATCTCTTGGAGGAGAAATAGCAAAGGATTCCTGGATATTAATGAACAATTAATTAATTGTATTAATGTATTAATATTAATATTAATATCCAGGAGTGGCAGATATATGAAGTTTTTCTTTTCAGGGCAGGTCAAAGATGAGATTTGATTATGCTTCTAAGAGTGTTATTTGCTTCTTGAAATTTCCTCTGGTATCTTTAACAATGTGTTGCCCAGAGAAGCATAAGAGGCATTGTCTAACCAAGAGAAGGTGCACTCCACTGCATATATAGAGGCAAGAAACAGGGGCAGCAGTGGAGAAAGTCAGACCGAGCCTGCACAATGAAGAAGCAGAGTAAGAAGGAGGCAGCCCCGCAGTGTGAGCTAAGTAAGTAGCCAGAAACTAAATATACAACAACCCAGAGAATCTACCCACCAGAGCAGATGTGGAACACGACAAGGATGCCTTCAGCCATTTTTATTTTCTAGTTGCAGTAGAAGTTCCCAAAGGAAAGGTTCTGGTCTGGAGGGACTTCATTAAGCCTTTCTGAAACTCCCCATATGTATTGCGGAGAGATTATCAGAATTAATTTGTGCATTTTCTTTTCTCTCTAGGAGAAATTCTGTATGGAAACCAGCCTGTATCAGATGACTGATCATCATCAGACCAGTTTTTTGGGTCCCTGAATTTGCCTGTACTTTGTACTTTATTTGGATTTTCCTTTTTGCAGTTTACTCTCTTTTACTCTTCTCTTGGACTCCTTTATCAACTAATAAAAATTTCTCCTAGCAGTTTTTTTTTTTCTCCTAGCAGTTTTTACACGAAGAAAGATGTTGGAGGGTTTTATGCTTTTCTTCTCTAGGTCTATGATTTGTTTAGATAAGCTTGGTTACCTTTAAGGAAAGCGGTTATGGGGCGATGTGGAGGCCGGGAGAGAGAGGGGTCTAAGAATGTTTCTGGTAGCTGTAAACGACATTGTAGAAAATTAGAGTGGTTAGTCAGACTATTTTCTCCCTTCTGAAGCATCACTAGCCTGGTCGTCTTCTTCAGAGAAAGACTCTGGGATGTGCGATTGAAACTGGGAATGGAGCGGGACTGCTTTTGGGTAGGTGGAAAATAAAGTTTGGGAGAAGAAGCGAGGCAGCAGAGTAGGAGAGAGGAAAACAGTTCATTGCGAGACTTGGGAGTAGGGCACCTGACGCCGCCGAACTGGCTGCACTAGCTGATGCTTCGCGGTCCCTCCCAGGTGTGGGGCGCTCTTGGTGGGGCCGCAGATGCTGTGATGTGGCTCTGGGGGCGAGAGGCGGCTATACTTTGCAGGGTGGAGTTGGAACTCTCTCAGAGCCGTGTCTCAGAAGAAATGATCTTGTCTTCCAGGGCCTAACGTGAGGCCACGGCGAACTACAGCAGGAAACTTACTCGTCTGCAGGTTGCTAGCGGGGTGGGAGACTCCACAACACAGTGTGGTTTGGTCCAGCTCCCCGCTAGCTCAGCCGCAGACAGCTCCCGCCCAGGCCTCCGTGGCCCCGCCCCCAGTCAGCCCTGGAGTGGGCGGAGACTCGGGATCCGTAGTCAGCCTGCCACGCGCGTTGGCCCCACGGCGACTATGGAGAGTCCAAGCCATAGGAATTTGCGGCTGCGATCCTGTGGGTCAGCCGCAGGGCGTGTAGGGGGTAGGCTGGCGTGGCGCTGGCTCCAGGGATATGGAGCCGCTGGCGCGGGGACCGATTGTCAGGTGGTTGCGGAGCCGGTAAGGTGGGGAGCGAGCCAGGTCAGGGGTCACGCGGGCGCCCCGCTTTCCCCGGGCTCCGGGCAGCTCGAGGGCCAGCCTGGGAGCAGGCGCCGCGGCCAGTATTTGGCGTGCGGGGCGCCGGGCGGGTCTGCGAGGGGCGGCGCGGGCCGGGAGGGCCTGGACGCGGGTTCCAGATGGAGCCGCATTCTTCAAAGGAAGAGCGAGAGGAGGGCGCCGGGAGCGGGGGGCGGGAAGCGAACGCCGGAGGTCGCAGGGGCCTCGGCCCTTCCCCGCCGCGGCCTAAAGAGACCTAAAGAGAAAATGGCTGTATCCCTGGGCGGATCTGCCGCGTTCCGGGGACCCGTGGTCGAAGGTCTGCTGACCCCGCTTCACGCCGCGGGAGAGGCCGACGGACGCGGGGCAAGGTCCCCTCGGCCTCCTTCTTATCTTCGGAGCCCTGATGTCCTGTCCGCTCCCTGGGCCTCCCGCCGCCGCACTTCAGCGAAAGAATTCATTTTACTCCAGGCGACATCCAAGAAGCGCCTCTTCGTGTGACGGGCCTGGACAGACCGCTGAGTCCTGGTGTGTAGATCGGTTTCAGGGCTGTTGTGCAGCCTCCAGGCCCAGGAACTTTTGTAGGGGCGTTGTCGCGCTCCGTGTGTGAGAAGGCTTCCTGCTGTTACAGCTGTGTTTACCTTTGGATGTTCTGTTTTTGTTTGTTTGTTTTGTTTTCAATTGGTCTCCCCCAGTTCTCTTCATATATCAGACTATTTCAAAGAGCATCATTGAAGGAGAAGTTGAGTAACCTGGACTTGAGTTTTCCTGTGTGTAAAGATATTCCCATACCGTCCACTGCTTTCATAAGGAGTGTTCGAAGTTAAGGGAATGTGACAGCTCTTTAAAGTGAAAAGCAAAAGCAAAAATTCTACGGAATGCGAGACAAGAGGACACAGGATTCCGGAAACTTTTGCTGGCCATAGTTCTAGTGAATATCGCTGCAACTAGGGGACCTTGTGTTTCTCCCTTGATTCCCGTGGAATCTGAACCCCAACTAGTCTTGGCTCCCTAAACCTTTGAGCAAGATTATTCTTGGCCTCTTTGTTCCTTTGTTTCCACATACTTAAAATGGGGATTGATAATATCAATCTTAAAGAGCTGATGGTGAGTATTGAATTAATACAGATAAAGGGCTCAGAACATTTCCTAGCATGTAGGAGTTTTTGTTATTCCCTGTAAGTGCCTTCTTTCCCCTAAAAGATTCCACAATAAAGGAATTCTGATCCCCTGAACCTATTGCCCGTGAACCCTTAGGCCTGTTTTTCATCCTTGTCATTCATTACCTGAGGGTATAATATGATTACCTGTGACAATAGACTTTCTGCTGAGTTTATTTTATCATTAAGTAAGAGGGGAAACTACAGCTATGCAGTACTGGGTCTGTCCATGATAGCTATGTTGGGTAAATGAAAACTTTGTTTAGTTTTTATTGGATAATATGTCATTTATAGTCTTGGCCTAGGCCAGTTTTTTTTTTTTTTTTTTTAAGTCAGTGCCCAAAAGACCATGATTGCAGCAGACTTGGTTCCTTCTGTTTCTGGGATGGCTGTGGGACTTGGGTGGAGAATTTTTGGGCAGCCTGGCTACACTTCTTGTTAGTGAATGGGGAAGCTGTACATAAATCTTACTCTAATGTTAGAAAGTCAGCAGTGGTCCCTTGGAATATACACAGAGATACTAAGCAGCTTTGGTTGATTTTTTTTCTTTTTAAACATTTACTTATTTTGTTTATTATTTATTTGACTGCATGGAGTCTCAGCTGTGATGCTCTGGTTTCTCTCTGTGGTGCTGGCTCAGTAGTTGCCTCTGCATGTGGGATCTTAGTTCCCCAACCGGGGATCAAACCTGCATCCCGTGTTGGAAAGTGGACTCTTCAAACCACTGGACCATCAGGGAAGTCCTTGGTTCAGTTTTGACTCAGTGAAGTGACGGTTAGAGGTTACACACTGGTATTTACAAAGCAGCATCTTTTCTAATATTTGACTTTTAATGCTAAGAGCTTGGGTGGGTGCTGTGAAATCAAAGATATCTTTATCCCCTATTTCCTTATTGTGTATATAAAGAGAAATGTCTGCTGACAGACTTATGCTCTTTATGTAAGCTTAAAAGTTTCTCTCAGGTTCTCTTGCTACTATTTGGAAAGCTCTAAAGAAAGACTTCTGTCTGAGGTTCTCTCCTTCCAAAAAGCTGCTGTATATATAGGTAGCAGAATTGGGACCTTCTTGCAAAGTGAGAAACTTTGAGTTTACAAAAAAGAACATCATTTAGTGCATAATATGCTGGCCTGATTTGACTGAAGTACATATGGTGTAAATTCAATTATTTTTTTTACTAGATGAATTAAGAGTTTTAGCTGGAGTTTCAATATCAAAGTCTCCAAATTAATAGAATGAATATACAGAAAAGTAGAAGGATACAGTAGACCTGAAAAGCACTGTAAAGCAATTCAAGATAATTAAGATTTATTTAATTTTCACACAACAGTAGGATACAAATTCTATTCATGTTCCCATAGACTATAAACTAGGAGACACTGGAACATATCTGGGAACATAAAGCAATGTGCAAAAATTTCATAATCTAAAGGTATTAATATCATACAGAGTCTGTTCTGTTATCACGGTGGAATCATGTTAGAAATCAATATCGAAAGATATTTGCAAATAACCCACATGTTTTCAAGTGCAATGTGACATTTACCAAGAGAGATCTTTGACTTAGCCATTGAAAGTCTCAATAAAGTTAGACTGAAAAAAACATAGGAGGTGATTGCAGAGAAAAAAGCATTTATATAAGAAATTAGTATCAAAATAAAAAATATTAAAGATACTTTAAACAAAATCCCATGTTTAAACAAAATTTCCATGTGGAAATTAAATGTCCACTTTTAAATGATGGGTGTATCTGAGAAGACTTAACAAGGAAAATTAGAAAATATTTGTAATAAAATAAAAATGAAAAGACTGTTTGCCAAGATTTGTTGCATGAAGCTGAAGCTGCTCAAGGCAGTTAAATACAGTGTGGAATCTTGAGTAAGGTATAAAAACAAATAATGGACATGCATATAATTTTGTGAAACCTGACTCAATGTTCTGATGAAAAAGTTGGAATCTAGGGAGTTCCCTATTGCCCCAGTGGTTAAGATTCAGTGCTTTCGCTGTCAGACTGGAGTTCCATCCTTGTTCGGGAAACTAAGATCCTACAAGCTGCATGGCGCAGCAAAAAAAAAAAAAAGTTGAAATCTAGAATCCATTTTCTCTGTTGACAGAGATTTCACAGAAAAGATTAGACTTATTGTGTTTTATTAGCTCTGTAAGTAATTATGAGACTAATCATTTAGAATACTAATAGTAAAAATTTATTTAAATTTTAATTTATTAAAAATTTTGTCTTGAGATACTTTTGTTTAAAATTATTTTAGAAGCACCTTTTCACACTTCATACTTGGAGAAAAAGCACACTACTATCTCAGTTGTTTACTTTTCAAAGATAAGCTTTAAAGGCCTGTTGTGAATAGGAATTTTCCTTAATTGTATTGAAGACTTCGGTGCCTTCTGAAACAGGATATCAGTCATCACAACAAAAGTAATCTGTTAATAATTGAGTTGGTTCCTCATGAGTAGGTCAGAAATTAGACACTTTTAATAATAATAATAATACTAATAATGTTCTTTTAGAAATAACTGCTCTTAATACTTTTGGACACTTCTATTTTATTTTATTTATTTAATTAATTTATTTTTTGGCAGGGGAGTTCTTACGTTTTCTAAATTAGCATGAGGGGCTATGTTTTACACTCCAGAAGATACCCCGCCACACCCCGACCCCCACCATAGGCTTCTGAGAAAATTGAAACTTGAGCTCACTGGAGTTGTTTTTTGGATCAAAAAGAGTTATAGATTCTATCCTTAAAAACCCATCAAAATGAGGGGAAGTCAGTCTTTAAATATTTGGATTAATCTGGAGGCAAAGGCAGAGACTGAGTGATTGCCTGCAGGGCTCTCTGTGGAGGCTGATTAAAACCTGTTTGCCTACTTCCCAGAAATACTTTTTACTTCAGTTTGGTTTTGAATTCTTGCCACCATTTTTTCTATTAAACATGTCTTAATCATATTCAGAAAACTGCGATTATTTTCAAGGTTATGTAATTCAGTAGAACAATTATTCATTTCATATAGTAAGGGTTCAGTCATACAGAGTCACAGAATGCTTGTTTTGAACTTTTTTTTTATTTGTTCTTGCTAATTCCTCTCCCTCTCGTCTCTCCTTTCCAGAATCCTATTCTATGAACTCAGACACTCAGGTATCCTCCATAGTATTGGGTCCTACTTCGTCTGTTCAGATACCTGTTCCAGATGGTAATTTATTGCTTTGTGCTATTGACTCATTTTTGTTTGGAATTAGGCTTCAGCCAGTAACAAGTTTACCATATTGTCCTTCTTGTCCTCTGTTCCATAAAAAATTGTCTGCATTTCCTGTCCTCCAGGACTTCCCTGTAGCTCAGTTGGTAAAGAATCTGCCTGCGGTGTAGGAGTCTGCCTGCAACACAGGAAACCCAGGTTTGATTCCTGGTTTGGGAAGATGCTCTGGAGAAGGCAAAGGCAACCCACTCTAGTATCCTTGCCTGGGAAATCCATGCACAGAGGAGCCTGGCAGGCTACAGTTCATGGGGTTGCAAGAGTCGCAGTAAAGCACCATTGTCCCCCACCCAACAATATCATGGAGACCTCCTCCATTCAGGGCTCACCACCTGGTGACTTAGGCTGTAAATGAAATGGATTTATAACCACAGGGACCTCCCTCATAACTTATTTCCAGTTCTGAGATGAGCTAAGATTAGCTTCGAGTCTGGTTTCTTATAGCAGTAGTGCTTAGCTAGGGCTTCCCTGGTGGCTCAGATGGTAAAGAATCTGCCTGCAGTATGGGAGACCTGGGTTCAATCCCTGGGTTGGGAAGATCCCCTGGAGAAGGAAATGGCAGCCCACTCCAGTATTCTTGCTTGAAGAATTCCATGGGCAGAGGAGCCTGGCAGGCTACAGTCATGGGATCACAGAAAGTCGGACACGACTGAACGACTAACACTTTCAGTACTTGTAAAGGCAGTCTAACTTGCAGCCTGGCATAAAAACCTCTAGGGTGCTTAGGCTGCTTCAGATGAGAATGTAGCAGGAAAATACTGAACTAGCGCCTTATAGAGTATTTAATGAGACTGCGCTTTGACTAATCCTTCCTGATTCTAAATTTCTCCTTTAGAATTTCCATTCCTTTTCAGTAAATTTCCTCCTCAGTTCAGTAACACTTAAGGTGAAGTGGGTCAGTTCCCTTTAGAAAGAAAGCTGCAAAGGTATCTTGGAAACCCTGAGATTAGAGCTTTGTGGTTAAAAATAACCATTTGATGGCTACACACACTGAGTTTCCTAACTTTCTTGTTGGTTAGCCCTTTTCTCCCAGACCCTGCATTTAAAATTAGCAGCAGAATGCAGGAGGAAGGGAAACTCTGATGATTAGTCTGTGATGAGCCCTCCTGTCATGAGGGTGATACTGCCCCTCTCCCCAAGCTCTTCACTGCAGGTCTTAGTCAGATGGCAAAGGGTTCTTGTTTGGTGGTTTCCCTGCTGCTTCAGATTTTAGCCTGAAATGTGGCAGGATTTTGCAAGTTACCAATTTTGGGGGGAAGCCTGATGGAGATACAATGTCCAAGGATAATCCTTTGAGTAAATCCTACCAAATAACCGATGCAGGGTGGAGAGGGGAGTGTCCCATTAGCCTGACTATTTCCTTCTAAAAGTTAAGATTTTAGGTTATCAGTGAGGCTAGTCTGGGGATGTTATATATTGAGCCCTAGACATCAGTGATTTTAGAAGAAAATGAAATGATTCTAAAAATTGGCAAATGGCAATAGAAGTGTGAAAGTAGGGGGAAACCATTTGTGAGATTAATGTTGAAAACTGATGTAGAGCTGAGTGACCAGGAAAGAGGGCTGAGAGGAAGCTTTATCACCATAAGCATTTTTGTATTTCTCAAATTTTCAGCCATGTGAATGTATTGCCTATTCAAAACTTAATTTATTAACAGTATAAATAAAAATAAAGTAAATTGAGATCGAGTCAGGTCAGTCTTATCTGTTTAGGTATTAAAAGATTTAATTTCAGTATTTCTAAGATGATTATTAATATTAGAGTATTTTGTTAATTTTAACTCACTTCTTCTCAAATCTGTTAATTCAGAAGATGCTTTTGGAGACCATGGGGACTCTGCCAGTCTTGGTGCCATCAACTCTGCCTGCAGTAACTCCTCAATTCCTCAGTCCTCCGGGGGGCTCTCAGAGGAGCCCTTCACCACCTACCTGAATGAGAATCATGCCGTTCCTGAGGAGGTTAGTGACGGGTCCTTGGAGGAAAACATTATTATTTAGGGAAAATCTATGAATTCAAAGTCTGCTGGACAACTCAAAATCAACAACCTCAGAGTCAGTTCTGGCAGGCAGTCTCTGAAGAATGAATTTTTGCAGTCAGAACTCAGAAATTGTTAAGGAAACTAAGGTCCTTGAAAAACAGTTGCCAAGTTGTACTAGTGAGCATTTTTTGATCCAGAAACCATGAATTTCATGTTCCCTTTTTTATGGTGCCTTTTGTCCCATTTGGATGGTACTGATATTCTCGCTGGGGTTTTAGAATGAAAGGCTGTTGGAAATGGCAAGTAAGAGAAGGGTTGGGCTCTTATTTGGACAGAGAGTTGACCAGCTTATTGATAAACAGTGGATAAGATGGTGATTAAATTTGGACACACCCATGTCCAACTTCTGAAATCCTTTGTTTATGAAACTGATATTGTTGCTATTTATTATTATTTTTTTAACTTTTTATTCTGTATTGGCCTATAGTCATTTAACAATGTTGAGATAGTTTCAGGTGGACCATACATATGCAGGTGTATCCATTCTCGCCCGAAGGTGATAATCATTTTGCTTTGTTTTCCTCTCTCTTCAGTACTCTTGTTTTAGCTTTCGTAAACTCTGGGTCTTCACAGGACCAGGACTTCTTATGAGCGTTGTGGATCCAGGAAACATTGAATGTGATTTGCAGTCTGGAGCACTGGCTGGTTTTAAGGTGAGCATGGAATCCTCCCTCTCCTTTTTAAACACACACAGCACACCACAGCCTTTTCCTCTGCTCTGCCTGCTGGATATCAGCCTTGGTGGCTACATGCTGATACTTCATTGGCTCTGACACTTAGGTGAAAAGTACTTTTCCATCTGTTTTTAAATTTTATTTTGTCATGTAGTTGGTTTTTAATTTTATTCTACCCAGGTAGTTTCCTTGAACAAAAGTGAAACAGCAGATGGGAAAAACTAAGACTCAGAAAGGTACAAGGTAACCTAGCAAGTTCTGTGCAGAATGTGATACAGAACTCAGGTCATTTGATCCCTGAATGGGGCGCTTTCCTAAGTGTACTGTTTCCCATTCCCATTGCCAAACAACCAAGCCGAAACTTCCAGTTGTCTCACGAGTGTAATGGTGGGATTTTGTTCTTCTCTAGCTGCTGTGGGTTCTGCTGTTGGCCACCATCGTCGGGGTCCTGCTCCAAACGCTTGCAGCTAGGCTGGGAGTGGTCACCGGACTTCCTCTTGCTGAAGTGTGTTACCGTCAGTATCTCAGGGTAAGCACTGTTTGTCTGTTACTCATAGGTAACTGTGTGTCTGGCAACCTGTGCTGTCCCGCCGCCTCCCCCCGACCCCATACTGAAATAGTGGAGGAAGAGGGGATCTGTGTCCCTGAGGACTGGCAGTCCCAAGGGAAAGTCTGTAGCTTCTCTTGCTGCGAAACCATGTTTCTGCACTCCTTCAAAATCTAACATGAGATTCACATTTACCAGAAAGTTTCCTTAGAAACATTCTATGTGAATAAACACTTACCTTTTACTGTGCCTTCTGGCACCCAGCAGGGCCCAGTTCGCAAAGGGGTGGGTGTGTTCTCTAAAGCTTTTTTTCCATTCATCCATATTACTCCATTACTTTGCATTGTTCATATTTTCCTTTTTGTTTGTCTTTGCTGTCAATCTGAAGTGAGTTTTTTTCTTTTACCAGGGCATGTTTGGTAGGATCTTTGAATTTGTTAATGATGCTTTTTCATTTTACCTTGACCCTGGAGTTTACACTGTCCTCCATAGTTTCTTTCTGGATATTTAGGTCTTTCTTGTTCCTGCTTAAGTTAGGAATGGATAGACACAGGGTCTGGAAGATAGCTTTAAACTGACTTGGTCTTTAGATAAGTATCTACCGCCAGTTTTTTCTTAAAGTTTAATCTCCTTTCCTGGCTGTGAGATAGTATCTTTACCTGCCTTTTTTTTTGTTCGTTTTTATATGCATCTCAAAAAAAAAAAAAAAAAAACTTGGTAATTTATAGTTTGTTTAGCTTCTCTTTCTTCATGTATCTCAGCTCTTGTTTTTTTGTGACTTTTTTTCAGTGGTAGCTATGACGAAGTGGCCCCTCCCACCCCCCTCCCTCAGTGAGGTGGCACTACTAAATTTCTTTCTGTTTAATTATTTGGCGAGATTATCTTCCAGATTTTGTTATTGGACACCCAATTCCAACACTTTGCCCTGAGTCCCTTTTGCATATCTGTCTTTTTTAACTTGCTTGTGCATTATTTTTTTTTTTTAATTTTTTAATTTTTTTTGCTTGTGCATTATTATATTAAGGATGACTCCAACCTTTTCATGTTTGTTTTGTCTCTTCAGCTATGGTCAGGATAGATATTTTTTCTATAGTATTTCTGTTCTTTCCTGAACAATATTTTGACTATCTTAGCATCCTCATTTCCCCCTAAGAATTTTAGGATTGTTTTTAGGCAAAAAAAAATTAGTGGAAATAATGAGTGGAAATTCTATTTTTCTGTCAAGTGAAATGGAAGGAGAAGAAATTGACATCAGCTGCTGCCCTGACCTTGACTCACAAGCTCTGCCACAAAGAGCAGCCTGGCCCTCTCCAGCAGGGGGCCAAAGCTGAGTTCTGGTCCTTCATCTCTAGACCTAAAGTTTAATAAAGGACTGTTTATGGATCACTGCCAAAATGTGAATTCTAAACTATGGGGGAAGTTCTTTGAAATGATTAATTAGAACCATATCTTTCTGCTGTTTGGTGTTTAGGTTCCACGAATCCTTCTGTGGCTGATGGTGGAGTTAGCTATCATTGGTGTAGATATGCAAGACGTTATTGGCTCAGCTATTGCCATCAATCTCCTGTCTGCAGGAAGGTGAGAGGTTTTTCTTCTAGAAAGTAACCAATGTTTTGTGAGATTTCAAAGCAAGTATAAAAACAAAAGTCCTTCCCAGTCACCTTCCCAGGTGACTTAGTGGTAAAGAATCTGCCTGTGAAGCAGTAGGTACAAGTTTGATACCATGATCTAGAAGATTTCCTGCTGAATGAAATTGCACCCCACTCCAGTATTCTTGCTTGGGATATCCTATGGCTAGAGGAGCCTGGTGGACTATAATCCATGAGGTCGAAAAAGAGTTGCACACGACTTAGAGACTAAGCAACAACATAAAAAGAAAAACACAAGTCATTTTCAATTTCCAAGATTTACTCAAGTATTATTTTTTCTGTAGAACCTTTCTGAAACTACCTTCCTTTCTCCTGGCAGATGTAGGCTGTGTATCTTTCATGTTCTCATGTTGGGTAATACATACCTGTGTTATGCAATATGTGGCAGGGTGTATTATAATTAATTTGTATGTCAGTTTATCCCAAGGGAGGTCGTTTAGAGATAAGACCAATGCTTTTCAGTTTTGTGTCCTGAATGTCTGAAATACTAGACAAAGTTTGAATGAATGTATTGTTTCACTTTGACAAACCTAGACAGTGTGTTAAAAAACAAAGACATTACTTTAGTGACAGGGGTCCCTATAGTCAAGGCTATGGTCTTTCCAGTAGTCATGTACAGATGTGAGAGCTGGACCAAAAAGAAGGCCGAGCACCGAAGAATTGCTGCTTTTGAACTGAGGTGCTGGAGAAGACTCTTGAGTCCTTTAGACAGCAAGGAGATCAAACCAGTCAATCTTAAGGAAATCAACCCTGAAGACTCATTGGTGAGGCTGAGCTCTAATACTTTGGCCACCTGATGCGAATAGCTAGACTCATTGGTAAAAGACCCTGATGCTGGGAAAGATTTATGGCAGAAAGAGAAGAGGGCGACAGAGGACGAGATGGTTGGATGGCATCACTGATTGAATAGGTGTGAACTTGGGGAAACTCTGGGAGATGAGATGGTGAGGCACAGGGAAGCCTGGTGTGCTGCAGTCCACGGGATCTCAAAGAGTTGAACACAACTTGATGACTGAACAGCAACAACAAATGGTTTCATTTAGTGCTGTGATCCTAAACTACCCAGGGCCTGGCCTACTTACCATGGATCCATTTTCCCAAGTCCTTGCTCCTCCAAGTGTCAGATGTCTGGAGAACTGTTGGGAAGAGGGTCATTCTCAATGTTTCTTTTCTTCCCTTAAGTCTCTGTTTTTCATCTCTGACCTAGGATTCCACTATGGGGTGGAGTTCTTATCACCATTGCAGATACATTTGCATTTCTCTTTTTGGACAACTATGGTAAGGAGCATGGGAATGGAGGGGTCAGTCAGAGGAGCTGCTTTCCATCATGTGATTTACAGGGAAATCTGCCTTCTATGAACTCACTGCTACATTTTCCCCTTCAGGTTTGCAAAAGCTAGAAGCATTTTTTGGTTTTATCATCACTGTTATGGCCCTCACATTTGGCTATGAGGTGAGTATTACAGGCTATTCATTAACTTTATTTTTTTTATTAGCTTTTTAAAACAAAGATTTTTGTTCTTTCATTATAAGATACAGTAGGTTTTAACAAAAAGCCAAATTCAACCTTATGCCAATTTTAAAGGAATGAATTGTAGTAAAGACTAGTGTTCAGGAAGGCCTGCAGGGACTCTTAGTTCAATTGATTAGAGTTTCTGGAACTTTCCAAACTAATCTCCCAGGTCCCAGGTTGGCCATCCCAATAACAGAGCAGCCTTGGAGAGGGTTAGGAAAGCGGTTGCAGGGTTATTCTGGCTGTTACCTAAACGGATTCTGTTTTTGCTCATCCTGGTTGACAGTAATTGCAGCTTGGACTATCTCTGTATTGTAGCAATGACCTATAGGGGATACAGTGCATATTTCCTGGTTTGTGCCCCAGTCCCAACACTCCGTTGGGTTAAAACTAACTCTACCATTATATGTAGTGAAGTGAAACCCAGCACCTTTCTATGTCCAATTATTATAAATTGATTTCTGTTAATTTCCCTAGCTAATAAGCTTTTAACAATGCATCTTCTCTGAGTAGATGATACACCTTGATCTAAGGCTTCCAAGGGAAATGCTGAACCAGGAAAAAAGTGTGTGTGAGAAGTGTTTCTGAGTGAGTCTCAGCAGATGCTAGTGGCAAGTGTAAGTGATTTGTATATACATTGTGAGCACAGAAGCATGGTTAGTGTGGGCAATCAAGAATTGGCTGTATTCTGAGGTGTGTCTGACAGGAGTTATTGTGATACTATTATCAATAAGCCCCTTATATTTCTTTAGAATATTAATTACACTCTCTACACATCTATTTTGTGTATATAAAATACAATAGGAAATGTCTGGACGCTCCAGTCCTAAGTTCTCTGAACTGTGCTGCTTGGTTTCTGGATGGTTCTGTGGTCCTCATGTCCTGTGTAGTTGTTGATGAAGGGGCTTAAGGAGTAACGGATGCAGTGTCTCTAGTACTGTGTTACTCCCTGGTCTCATGTTCCGGAAAAGGCTAATGGCTGTTCTGTTTGTATGTAGTGTGTTACAGTGAAACCCAGCCAGACCCAAATCCTCAAAGGCATGTTCCTGCCATCCTGTTCAGACTGTCTTACCCCACAGATCATGCAGGCTGTGGCCATTGTGGGCGCCATTATCACGCCACACAACATATACCTGCATTCTGCCTTAGTCAAGGTGAGCAAAACCTTTCTTATCTCAGTGGCCTGTGTAGTTCATGGGACCTTTTCCTTTAATTGCAAGGGAGGGACACTTAGTTTACAATTGTTAGAGCCCTGAAGGAGCACGTTGTTTTTCCACAGTTGGACTCCACACAGTTGGACTCTGTTTTTATCGCAAAGGTGACCAGAGATAACAGACCTCATAGAGAAGAGACTAAAGTCCCTCCTAAAAATACTGAAGGTGTACCAGGTTTCTCATCTTTAAATCTCAGAAGCCTGAATGGACTCCTAGTGGTTCGGGAAAATAAGCCCAACCTGGCTTTTACCAGTCAATCCATCACAGTCATCAGAGACTTTTGTCATTAAGGTTGTCTCTGGCTTAGGTCTGAAATCAGGTTGTTTTTGTAGGTCAGCGGTTCTTCCAGCCATAGTAACTGAGGGCTCAGAAGTCACTTGGTCACTTTTTCCAATTTGGGGATGTGTGATATCATCATAGGGTCATGACTTCTTACTCAATGAACCAGGATGTAAGTGGAATCTCACACATTTCATGTGATCAGTTGTTTGCCATCGAGGACTTGCAGTGGACTCCACACTCATGAAATATTGCAAGTAACTTGTTCTAACAATTTTGAAAAAATGACTTTTGCTGTTACCTCTCTAGTCCAGACATATAGACCGAGCCAAAAGGCAGGAAGTTCGAGAAGCCAATAAGTACTTCTTCATTGACTGCTGCATTGCTCTCTTTGTTTCCTTTATCATCAACACCTGTGTCATCTCAGTGTTTGCTGAAGCATTTTTTGAGAAAACCAACGAGCAGGTGGTAAGTAAGCCGAGGACCTGGGTACTACTGAATGTGAGGGTAAGGAGGAGGCTGATTGGGGCAGGAAAACGTGACAGTGACTTGGAGCTCAGGGGAAATAGATCTCAGTGCTGCCCCTAAGTCATTGCTCCAGTTGTGGTTTACACTCGGGGGCCATGGTGAAGCTCAGCCCATCCTTTCCAGCTTTTGGCTGGGAAGGGAGTTTTCCTTGGACAAAGACTGCCTCTTGCTGTTGTTAGTGGCTTCACGTCTGTTTGCTCTTTCTCATCCCCTTCCCCTTCCTGTTTACCAAGTACCGGCTGCTTGCCAGTCCTGCCATTTGGTGATGACAAGTTGCAAGGAATCAACACACAGAAAACAGAATCTGTGGCTAGACAGGCTGTTTTGTCACTTTGAATTCTCTGTCCTCTTGACTCCTGATTGCCAGTCTAGTTTTGATGACTCCTTTGTTCCCCATTATAGGACTTCTTTTTTTTTTCTTACCTTCTTTAACTGTCCTCTTATTCCCCCCCCCCCATTTATTTTTATTAGTTGGGGGCTAATTACTTTACAATATTGTAGTGGTTTTTGCCATACATTGACATGAGTCAGCCATGGATTTACATGTGTTCCCCTTCCTGATCCCCCCTCCCACCTCCTTCTCCATCCCATCTCTCTGGGTCTTCCCAGTGCACCAGCCCTGAGCACTTGTCTCATGCATCCAACCTGGGCTGGTGATCTGTTTCACTGTTGATAGTATACTTGTTTCAATGCTATTCTCTCAGAACATCCCACCCTCACCTTCTCCCACAGAGTCTAAAAGTCTGTTCTGTACATCTGTGTCTCTTTTTCTGTTTTGCATATAGGGTTATCATTACCATCTTTTTAAATTCCATATATATGTGTTAGTATGCTGTACTGTTCTTCATCTTTCTGGCTTACTTCACTCTGTATAATGGGCTCCAGTTTCATCCATCTCATTAGAACTGATTCAATGAATTCTTTTTAATGGCTGAGTAATATTCCATGGTGTATATGTGCCACAGCTTCCTTATCCATTTGTCTGCTGCTGGGCATCTAGGTTGCTTCCATGTCCTGGCTATTATAAACAGTGCCGCGATGAACCTTGGGGTGCACCCATTATAGGACTTCTGACTCCTGTCTCTGCTTTGACTAAGGGCTCCCTATTCTGGGTGTCCTCTCATATTTGCGGTCAATCTCTGCTCTCATCAGAATCCATGTCCAGTTTCTTGCCTTCAGCATCTGTCTCTTAGATGACCTGTGTGTGATCTATAGGAGAGGTCTTCTCTTGAGTCCTGGACTCAAAATTAAAAGCTGTTCCTAAACTGCTTTGGTTCCAGGTTGCAGTCTGTAAAAACAGCAGCAGTCCCCATACTCACCTTTTCCCAGAGGATAGCTCAACACTGGCTGTGGACATCTACAGAGGGGTAAACCTGTTCAGATTTCTGATCTTTGCCCCTGAATCAAGATTCTTAGCATAGTATCTGGTCTTTTCTTAGGGTTCACTTCAGAGCTCAGCATATCTTCTCTGGATTGTTGAGTATTGTTATTCAGAGGTCCCATGCCAGACAAGCCTTTTGGATTATGTGGAAGGAAATATAAGATCAGCTGAAAAGATGAATTGTATCCGTGATTCTTAAACTTATGTTGGTAGCATTTTGCGCTATAGGTGTTAATCGGCGTCAAAGAAAGTGTTCTTAGTAAAGTGGTCTTTTTTTTTTTATATTTGTTCTCTTCCCCAATCCCTCACCCTTGTGGCTGGAGACTTTATTTAGGGCACATTGTGTGGCATGTGGGATCTAGTTCCCTGACCAGGGATCATCCCATGCCCCCCACATTGGGAGCATGAAATCTTAACCACTGGACCACCAGGAGAGTCCCAGGAAAGTGGTCTTTGTTGGAACCTCTCTGTCCCTTTTATGCCAGTTACATTGTGAACCTCCAAAAGTAGAATAAACAGTATGTAGCATCTCCAGAATTCATTTGTGCTTTATCTCCATTTCTATTACCATCTTCCAGAATACTGTGTTAAGGAATATAATTTGGGAAATGTGTTGTAGACTTTTTTTTAATAGTTAACATATAAGTTGAGGATAAAGGCTTTCGGAGCCTAGAGAAGAGAAGGAACTAGGCTGAGGAGGAATGGGGGCCCATCCAGCATAATTTAGGTTGAAAGCCTCTAGAATGAGGTCAGGACCCGAGTCTCGCTTCTGGGACAGTGCCAGCACAGTGCTTGGTAGAGGTGGGTGCATAGCCAGGAATAGAGGAAGTGACATAAAGGAGTATGTTCGAGGTGTTGTCTCAGGTGATCTCTCTCCCTTGCCTCTCCAGGGTGTTGTGCTGGGGTGTTACTTAGGGCCTGCCGCTCTCTACATCTGGGCGGTGGGGATCCTGGCTGCGGGGCAGAGCTCCACCATGACAGGGACCTATTCCGGCCAATTTATCATGGAGGTATGTGCTGTTGTGACTGGGTAGACTAGAGGACATTGCCTTTTTGTCCTTTCTTAATTCCGTGCCTCTAAGGTCTTCCCGAACCTCCCCAGACCTTTTTCTGTTTCCTCTTCCAGACATTCATCCTCCTGTGTTTTCTTCCAGGGATTCCTGAACCTAAAATGGTCACGCTTTGCCCAAGTGATTCTGACCCTCTCTATTGCCATCATCCCCACTCTGCTTGTGGCCGTCTTCCAAGATGTGGAGCATCTCACAGGATTGAATGACATCCTGAATGTTCTTCAGAGCTTACTAGTGAGGAGAGAACTGGGGTCTCACATCGCATTGAGTCAGGAGGCATTCTGTATTGCCGTTAGGTACCAAGCCTAGTGTGGGTGTGGGGAAAATTCAGAGGAAGAAAGAGACACCTTCTTGGTCTACAGTGAATTCATATGAAATCTCTGGCACCTCAAAGGCTTTTAGAAATGACTTGGTTTTTTTTTTCTAAGCCTGTTGAATGGAAATTATAAGCCGTAATTACACAAAGAACACAGCGTTATTGTTTGTTAATCCAAGCAAACACTAAATAATGTGTAAGACACTCCTTGGTTTTATGGAGATTAAGAAAATTTGGCAGATACAAATTTTGTTAAGACACTATGAGCATCACTGATGCTAGGTTCATGCTACAGATTTCCACACAACCCTCCAGCATGTTGTGATGACAGGAATAATTTCTCACAGAGTAGGTGAAGCAAGGTCTGTGGTTCTGTTTTGCTAAGAGTGCCGCTCTCTGGGGTGTTACAGGAACCCTCCATAGCCTTGTCTGATCTTCGTTTTCTCTTTTCTAGCTTCCCTTTGCCCTCATACCCATCCTGACATATACGAGCTTGCGACCAGTCATGAGCGAATTTGCCAATGGACTGTGAGTGTGTTTCTTTTAGTTCCCAAAGATGTGGGGGGAAAGGGTATCTTCATCAAACAGGCCAGTCAGAAAAGCAGTTATAGGGGAGCTATATGCTTTAAGAAGTGATTGCTAGAGCTGCCCCTTCAATCTGTGACTTAGAAGAGAGACTATTGGGGACTTCGCTGAAACTAAGGTCTCATATACCACAGAGAATGGCCAAAAGTTAAAAAAAAATAAGCACAACATTGTATATCAGCTCTACTTCAATTAAAAAAAAAAGGTAGAGATTGTGTATGTAACAAAGGAGGGAAAGCACATTTTTTGTTCTAATACCTTTTCGATACATCTTTAAAGGGCATGTGGCATTTGAAATGACTTGTTTCATCTCTAGGGACTCATGACTTTTTGCAGTTTTAGGGCTTGTTCATTTTTAGGGAATTAAATAATAGGGATTATTTGATAGTGTTATTTTCCCTTTTTCTCTGTGTGTGTCAGCCACTCAGCTGTGTCTGATTCTTTGTGACCCATTGTAATTTGTGACCATGGAGTCTTCTTCAGGCAAGAATACTGGAGTGGGTAGCCATTCCCTTCTCCATGGGATCTTCGTGACCCGGGGATTGAGCGCAGGTCTCCTACATTGCTGGCAGAGTCTTAGCTGTCTGAACTATCAGGGAAGCCTTTATTTCTCCCTAACATTGCGTAACTTTGACCCTTTTAACCTAATCTGGGACATAAGATCTACTTTTAAGTTTATTTTGAAATGCTGCTTACTCCTGCCTAAGGAGATATAGTGTCTTTTTCCATCTGTGGACAGGGTGGACTATTCCACCAATAATTGTGCTGATGCTTTTTACAGAGGCTTGCGGATCCTGGGCGGTATCGTGGTCCTTATCATCTGTTCCATCAACATGTACTTCGTCATGGTTTATGTCCAGGATCTAGGGCATATGGTATTGTATGTGGTGGCTGCAGTGGTCAGCGTAGCTTATCTGAGCTTTGTGTTTTACTTGGTAAGTCCAGTTGGAAGGGGTAAGGGTGGTCAAGGGGGGCTAACACTCAGAAGAGAAAGAACCCAAAAGAGCACATAGCTATCTATCTTCAGGTTATTGACACAATTTACATGAACTCGTTAAACCAGCCGTGACTAAAGAATATTTTTAGCCATAAATTTTCCCTTGGTTCCTAAGTTTTGTCATTTTTCTGTCACTCCAGCTGATTTCCATTCCTAATAATTCCTGACAAGAGAGTGTAGTATGTTTGAAAAACTCAAAGAAGATGAGCTATGTAGAAAGTAGAGAGTGGTAAAAGATGGGGTTGGAGAAGGGAGCTGTGTCCTGTGATTTCAGATCTTTGGAGGGCAGCACATGTGGATTCACAGCCCTACCCAACTCTACTACTTAATAGCTGTCCAATGTTGAAATTAGTAAATAGTGATATTCTCTCTTTGAATTATTCTAGAGTTATTAAAAATGATGGTTATAAAACATAGCTCTGTAAAAAAGGAATGCAGAATTATGTATACCTAGATAATCAAAAAATTATCAAAAGTCTAGAGTAGATTATGTAAGAATGGTAAGAGTAGTTGCCTTAGGATGGTGGGATTATGGGTATATTCTTTCTCTATTTTCCAGATCTATAATGTGATATATATCACTGAAAAGCAGTGATAGCTACAACACATCCACCTCCCTGTTCTACACAGGTTTCTCTAAAAAGCACAGGGTTCAGGATTAGGGACAGCAGAATTTATACTGTATCTGCTACAGAGAATGGCAAGGCTGGGGAGTAGGAACCCTCTGCTCATCTTTCTAACACTGACCTAGTTCCCATGCCAGTATCTGCCACAGGGTAGGTACTTGATTGGGAAAACATTTTAGTAAATATTGAAAAATTATTACTTGAGTAGGTATAGTGCTTCTTTTTTCCTCCTCAGTGAACCATGGGCACACTAAGATTATGACGAGCCTATAATATAGGGACTTACTCCAAGGAAACCCAAGTAACTGAGTATAGTCTTGACAGAAATTGTTTTAAAAATTCGCAGCAAGGCATTCCCTGGTGGTATAGTTGTTAGGATTTCGGGCTTTCACTTCAAAGTCCCAGACAGACAGACAGACAGACAGACACACACACACACACACACCACTGCCCAAAGAAAATGCTGTAGAAGTTAAGGGGATCTTTCCTTTATGCAGATGTGCTGAATTGTTCTCAATCAGCCTGATGCTATAGAATTTGTTGAAGACCTACTTTTAAGGCTGAGCACTGACTCTGGAGTGAGGTACTACTGTTTAGTCAGGAGACTATCTCAGTTTTATTAGTCAGTCATTCCCTGTATGGTAAGGAATGTGATAAGCCTGAAAAAAAGTGGTCTTCACAGAACTCTCCCAATCAGGTAAAAGAAGCAAACACAGAGCAGTAGGAACAAAGGGAACTGAGTATCGAAATTAGTACAACAAAGAGGTTTGCATCTGAGCAGTGCGGTGTGGGCGGTGCAGGGGTAAGGACTCTCCAGAGTTTGGTGAATGATGACTGTATTTTCTCTTTCAGGGTTGGCAGTGTTTCATTGCACTGGGCATGTCCTTCCTGGACTCCGGACACACACGGTAAGCATCTCTGAAGTCCTGCTGACCGAAGATGCTATCCATGGCTACACTGAGTAAACACTGCAGAGCCAGTGTGTTTCTGTGGTTTACTGTGTGAACATAGCCAGACATGTGTGTTGTACAGACTGCATTTAGGACTCAGCTGTTTGTTGGAAAAGACTTTGTTTCACATGTTTGAAAGATGGCATTATTTTTCTTTCTGAACTCTAACCTGGGAACTGGATTAGGTAGGATCCTTGACAACTTGACATCTACTTCTCTCAAACAACACTGAACTCTTTTGCTGCCCAAGGGCCAGCTTCTTTTATCTGTTTGAGGCATAATCCTCTTTGTAAGATTCTGAGAAAGACTGACTATATGTTAAAAAAACTTATTTAGATAATTCAATAAATTTTTTATAATACAAAGTACAGAATATGTGTGCAAGTTTAGTTTATCAAATGACAGTGCATTTAAAAGTCTGAGAAATTTCCTTATGCATACCCTTTGAATAATTGTTTTTTCTTTACATCTGTTTAATGTCTTATCTCCTTTAGTACAATCAAGGGAAAGCAGTTTGTGTTGTTCATAGCTATACTCCCAAAACCTAAAGTAATGTCTTAGTTCAGTTCAGTTCAGTCACTCAGTCATGTCCAACTCTTTGCGACCCCATGGACTGCAGCAGGTTTCCTTGTCCATCACCAACTCCTGGAGCTTACTCAAACTCACGTCCATCAAGTCCAAACTCATCTCCATCCAACCATCTCATCCCTTCCCCTCCTGCCTTCAATCTTTCCCAGCATCAAGGTCTTTTCCAGTGAGTCAGCTGTTCGCATCATGTGGCCAAAGTATTGGAGTTTCAGCTTCAGTGTGGGTCCTTCCAATAAATATTCAGGGTTGATTTCCTTTAGGATTGACTGGTTTGATTTCTTTGCAGTCTAAGGGACTCTCAAGAGTCTTCTCCAACACCACAGTTCAAAAGCATCAATCCTTCAGTGCTTGGTTCTCTTTATGGTCCAACTCTCACATCCATAATAACTACTGGAAAAACCCTAGCTTTGACTATATGGACCTTTGTTGGCAAAGTAATGTCTCTGCTTTTTAATCTGCTGTCTAGGTTTGTCATAGCTTTTCTTCCAAGGAGCAAGCATCTTTTAATTTCAATTTTATTTTCAATTTAATTTACTTTATTTCAATTATAATAAGATTTTATTTTATTTTCAATTTAATTTTAATTAAGTAGTGCCTGAGATATATTAAGTGCTCAGTAAAGTGTTTATTGCATAAAAGGTTAGCAAAGATTTTTGTCTGCTACATATGGGCAATGAACTTAGAAATTTGAACAATAATATATTTGGAAAGTGTCACACTGGAATGTTCATCCACTTAGAAAACCTTAAACCTGTTCTCATTTTTCAACAAGCTTATGAACCTATCTCTCTGATGGACGGAGGTGTCAGTGCCATTGAAGGATATGAAAAGCGATTGTTCCACGTTGCTCTCTCGCTGTACTCCAAAGTGACCACAACTTTGATTGTTGTAAAGAGTTTGTTTCAGGATTCATCAAAATCCACTACTCTTGGTTTCAAAGCCATTGTGCAAGTTTAGTGTTGAAATCTACTGGTGTTGGAGGGTCTCCTCGAGAGGCGTGGGTCGGCAGTGGCTCACTGCAGGGACTGAGGCACTGACACCAGCAGTTCTCTGGATTATTTTAATTATAAAATTATACATTTTTAATTATAAAAGATTAAATCTCAACTAGGGTGGCTTGATCCATATAAATATAAATGAGATAAATGAGATAATATAAATGAGATAAATGAGATAATATAAATGAGATAATCTACCACTATCAGGTTCAGGATTCTTTTAATTTATTTTCACTTTGAATTTCTCAGTGGCAGTTAAGAGGGGTGAGAAAGCTTAAAATAGATGATAAATGGACAGATGGTAAAACTCACTTGTAGGTGGTGGTAACTAATCTGTTAGAAAATCACTTCAACAATTTTCTGCAGAGATTAAAGAGTTTATCAAATTTTTCTTTGGAGTCCTGATTTTAATAATTCTCGTATTAGTAGAGAGCGCTCCTGATGGTATTTCTTCTTGAGCACTAGAGTTGGGAAACCTTCCCCTTCCTCCTCTAGGAGGGTTGTGATAGAAAAAGATGATAGCATTTATGAACGGGTGTTTTCAAGAGACTTTGGGGTGAGGAGAAAAAGTTTGAAAGAAAAGGGGCCATCTGAAAAAAAAAAAAAAAAGAGCCATCTGTTATATTCCTAAAAAACACCTTCTACCAGAATCGGCATACCAGAAGCATGCCCAAGACGACTTGCAAGGCAATCTGAGGAGCTCTGGATGTGAGCATTGCAAAGCTCGCTCCCTCTCAGCGAGTCCTTTGGTGTCACTATGGTTACCAAGTCCTCTCTGCAGGGTTGCACTGAGCTACTTCTCTTCAGCCATTCCCTCAGAGGGAAAAACTCAGAGACCAGATGGTGGAGCTCTGGAGTCAGAGGAAATGGGTCCCTTCAGCATGGAGCTGCTGCTCTTCAGCCACTTCTGACATTTTGACATGTGGAGCCTGACACCGTGTGATTATTTCAAACCAAATCACATTGTCTGGTGGAGATAAATAATCAGGCCTTTTAAAGCCACTGACTTGGAGAGAACAGTAATGGGAATGCAATCAAAGGACTTTTCATTTTTGGTGTCTTCCTTCTGGAGTGCCTGTTGATTGATGTTCTCTGTTCACCTGAGCCCCTAAAGGCATTGTTTCCAATACTTTGTACACAGTCAAAATCACAGACTGAATGGACTGTTTTATATCTCATTAAGGGTAAACTGGGGGCTTCTCTGGTAGCTCAGATGGTAAAAAATCCATCTGCAGTGCAGGAGACCCAGGTTTGATCCCAGGGTTGGGAAGATCTCCTGGAGAAAGGAATGGCCACCTACTCCAGTATTCTTGCCTGGAGAATCCCATGGTTAGAGGAGCCTGGCGGCCTACAGTCCTTGGGGTCGGAAAGAGTTGGATGTGACTGAGTAACTAACACTCACTCACTCACTCAGGGTAAACTAATCTGTTCCACTGACCATACCTTACCTCAGCCCCTCCAGGGACATAGCGCAGAATCATGAGAGGAAAATTCCCTAGCCATCATTCCTCACATCCCTTTCTCTCCCTAATATCATTCCCTAAACTGGTCACACGGGCACTCTGAAAATAACTGGGGACTGACATCTTAAGTTCTCGTCTGGCCTCAGCAGGTGAGGGCCATGTTGACAAAGTTCTTTGTAAAGATGGTACACTATCATTTACCTTTCCCCAGAGTCTGGGTAGGTCCAGTCAGTCTCAGATTTACAGATGTTTAAAAACCCAGGTAAAAGCTGCTAGTTTTCTTTTAAAAGTTGTTGCAGTCCTGCCGTTGAAGGTCCTGACTTGCAATGATGGCAAATTTCTTCCCAGTTAAGCTGCAGTTTATATCACTATGTGTGTAGTGTTTTACAGTGTTAACACTCCCATGCTATATTCCATCAGATGCTCTCACATGGAAAGTGTACTTTCTGTTCAGCCAGTACTTCAGGTACAATAAACAACATTTAAAATTGAAATCTTCCAGCGCCAGCATACGCACTCTGTGTGGAATAAAATAACTGCTGCTACAGCATACTGGGAATTAACAGGGATGGGGGAGAGCTGCAGTTTGGCTCCTGTGAGGTCCTGTTAGTGGTTTTAGGAGTTGTTAAAACGAGCTTTTAGTGACACTTAACAATATGTACACTTAGTTTGTAATTTAAAAGGTTTTTTTTTCTTTTTTCAATTTGGTTTCCTGGTAATTTTTTTAACCTTGAAAATACTCTGTTAATGGGTCTCAACAACTTTGAAATACTGAAACATCAACTACCAGCTGGAGAACATATTAGACCCACACTGTTAGTGATTTTTCTCTTTATAAGAGTTAGAGAAATACAGTTTACACCTGGATAACCAGGGATGCTGACCCTCTGTGGAATAAAGGAAAAAAACTGGCCTGTAATCTATAGTCAGCTCTTCGTGTTTATACTCGGCCCTTCATGTCCAGTGTTCTCTGAATCTCTGGTTCCGCATTCTCAAATTTCACCCGACTTGGGATCATGTATTTCTGTGGCATTTAATATTGAAAAAAAATCTGCATGGGAATAGACCCTCATTCAAATTTACATCGTTCAGGCCTCAACATACATTTAGTTCTGAGAACACTTGATGAATTGTAGACACCAAACACTAATTTCTACTACCTATTTAGTTTTGCTGTTGCTGAAGATTACGTCATTTCCATATTTAAAGTTGAAAAAAATGGTCATTTTGCCTTTCTCTGCTCTAAGCTGAACGTTTTTCTGTCTGTAGTCTTGTTTCACCATTGAGGTAGCCAATAAAAAGTATGTGTATTTGAAAAGAGAAAGGAAAATTGTTTAGCTTAGATATGAAAGCATTTTGGCAGATCAGATATAAATACATTTGAAAAGAGAAAGGAAAATTGTTTAGCTTAGATATGAAAGCATTTTGGCAGATCAGATATAAATACAAAGACAAAGCTCAGACACAGTAAACTACTAGGCTTGTCACCAAACACATGGCAGGAAAAGCTAAGTCAGCACTTAATTTGTCCCAGGAGTGTCACTAGAGCTTCATTTTCCCTTTCTCTGTTGCAAGCTTCCCCTGTCTGTCTTACAGGAATTGAATACTGTAAGTTACACCATATAAATTATCTCAGAATTATGTTCTACATGTCCTTCCTCGTTTAGCTATTCCTTCTTACTTTTTTTTTCCAGCCACCGTGCCATGTGGCTTACGGAATCTTAGCTTCCTGACCAGGGATTGCACCTGGGCCCGTGGCAGTGAAAGTCTGGAATCCTACCCACTAAGCCACCAGGGAACTCCTTATTTGGGTTTAATTTCTGAACTAAAATAAGATGCATAACACTTTGAAGGTCCTGATTTGAGACATTTCTTTTAGCTCTGCCCTCTGCAGTGCTTTCTATTTCTTCCATGGACAGGACCAATGAGTCCAGATGTGTCACTTTCTTTTGACACCTTAGCTTTGGAATGTTAAAAATGACTAACGCATGCTCGTTGGGTGTCTAAGCAGTCACGTTTGTGTGTGGAGGGGTGGGGGTGGGGCTCAGTTGTGTCTGACTCTTTGTGACTCCATGGACTGTAGTCTGCCAGGCTCCTCTGTCCATGAGATTTTCCAGGCAGGAATACTGAGGTGGATTGCCATGCCCTCCTCCAGGGATCTTCCGGACCCAGGGATCAGACTCGAGTCTCTTGCACCTCCTGCATTGGCAGGAGGATTCTTTACCACTGAACCACCTAGGAGGCCCAAGCACTCACATAATCTCATGTAATTCTTATAACAAAAGGATACAGATAAGGCATCTGAAGGACCAAAAATTAAAACAACGTTATCACCAGTAAGTGGGCAGTTGGCATTTGAACCTGACTAGCTTAATTCCAGAGCCCATGTTATCATTACCAATCATCCTACAATATATAGTATACACTTTGTAGTATACACTTTAAGACACCAAGCTTTGGTGTCTAGCAGCGCTGGAACAGCACCATATCAAAGATACTTTTCTTAATGCTCTGATGAGTGCTACAATACATGTTAGGTCAAAAGTTGCCAATTGATAGGCTCATTTTGTTTGACCTGTGCTAAATTTTCAAAAGCACCTGAATGCTTTTTCTGGTAGGTGTAGAAAATGGGCAGGGCCAGCAATAGCTAAGAACTGAGAGTTTATTCATTTCCGTACCCCTGTGCCCTTGAAAGGTTTAGCTAATTCTCTGCCATTTAGTCCCATTTCTCAGTGTCCCCGAGCAATACCACAAACTTCTCCAATGAAGGAGTTTTCTCTACTAAGTCATCAGTTGATATAATCTGGAGGTCATAGAACTAAAAATACAGCCTTTGTTTACTACAAGCCCACCCCACCACCTCAGCTCACTTGAGAATAGGCTGCAGTGAATTGTCCGGTATCTGACAATTGCTCTTGGTTATTACAACCTTAAGTCATAAGACCCTAAAATGTGTGTGAAAGGTGAAGTGCTGTTATTCTGCCCTAAGGCTAGTGTGTTTCAGTAATTCCTAGCCTGGTAGTTGAGAATAGTTTTAATCATGGGCTCCATTTTGTCTCATCTTCTCACAGTCATCACAATCCTCTGATGGGTTTTTTTAATGTCTGAAAAAATATCGAAGTCCTAAAAGGGTTAGGCTTCCCAGGTGGCACAGTGGTAAAGAATCTGCCTGCCAGTGCAGGAGAGACAAGAGATGCAGGTTCGATCCCTGGACTGGGGAACATCCCTTACAGTAGGAAATGGCAACCCCTTCCCGTATTCTTGCCTGGAAAAATTTCATGGTCAGAAGAGCCTGGTGGGCTATAGTCCATGGGGTCACAAAGAGGCAGACACGACTGAGCACAGACATACACACACACAAAATGTGATAGCTTATTAATGTCCTTGGCATTTTCAAATGTACTATTTTTTCTAGTTTTACAAGTGAGTAGGATAAGGCTCCAGAAGGATACATGACTTGCTCAAGATCACAGGAGGTGGCAGAGTTGGAGCTTGATCCCAGCCCCAGTGCCTTTTCCACTATACTGTACTAGTCCGTAGGGTCACAGAGTCAGACACAACTGAAGTGACTTAGCACGCATGCATACTGTGAATCTATTGTGTGAATTCAGCATCCTGCCTATTCATATAGTCTCATTTAATTCTTATAACAAAAAAATCAGCCTCTAAATTACAGATTAGGTAACTGAAAGGTCCAAAAGAGGCTGTTACCAAGGGCCAACAACATTCCTAAAAGCCCAGGTAATACCAGTAGGGCTAAAAGGAGACTCGGTGATTGTCCCATGGTGAATGCAGAGAAGAAAATAAGAGTAAGCTACATCTTCACAAATGCCAGTATACACCATCTGGATTAAGTCTCCAGGAGTGGGTCTGGCAATGTGTTTTTTTGCTTTGTTTTCATATTTATTTTTGATCTGCACTGGGTCTTGGTTGCGTCTCAAGACCTTGGTTGTTGCCGTGTGCAGGCTTCTCTCCAGTTGCTGTGGGCTCCAGAACCAGAGCTTGCTTAGTTGCTCCCAGGCATGTGGGATCACAATTCCCTGACCAAGGATCACACTACGTCTTCTGCCTGGCAAGGCGAATTCTTAACCCCTGGACCACCAGGGAAGTCCCTGGCAATGTGTTGTAAAAGCAGCTGAAGTAATTCTTATTTGGTCTGATAAATGTTTGGGACCCATAGGTTGTTTCCTTTTCTTAGCACATGCCGTGTTATGTTTCTTTCTTTTTTTAAATGGAAGACTTTTCTCTGCTCAGGTGCCAAAGGATAATAGAGCCCAGATAATGGAGCTAGGGATTTAGACTATTTGAAATTTGATTTCTTTTCTCTCTTTTGGCTGCACTGTGCAGCTTGTGGGATCTTAGTTCCTTGACCTGGGATTGAACCTGAACCCTCAGCAGGGAAAGCACAGAGTCCTAATCACTGGACTGCCAGGGAATTCCCTGAAATTTGACTTCTAACACACTTGGTATTAAGGTATAAAAGCTCACAGTACATTTCCTCTTAATATCCTGATCAGAAACACCCATCCTGAGATAGAGTATGTCACAAGAATAGTTAAAGTGCAAATTTTGTATTTGGCATTAACAAATCCTTAACAAATTTCAGTTCCTATCAATTATTTTATATACAGTAAACCATTCATATATCTGTAAGCCATTTATTTTCTGAAAGAAGATCAGTATAGCAGAACTGAAATAAGAGCTACTTTTTTTTTTAAGAGCTACTTTTACATGCTGATTATAGGTACCTAGATGCCAATTTTAGATACTTATAAATCAGTCTAACCCTTTTCCATCTTTTTGTCCTCAGTACCATCTGGGATTGACAGTTCAACCTGAACTCTTACCTTCTGAGCACCATGGATGCTGACTCACTTGTGTCTAGATGACTGACAGCCTGAGGGACTATATAAGAGCCACTTTCTCTTAGTCCTTTGTGTCAAGTGTCCTGTTAACATATCTCTGTTTGTTCAGTGGTGAGTTTTGTTCACATGTTTTGAACTGAGGGTAAAGATTTCCTCATAGGGTAGATTTCCTCACAGTGTTAAAGCTGACAGCTGTTAAGTGTAGGTCAGAGACCCACCCACCTCACAACAGTCCTGCAACTGCCAGAGTTAAATGATTAGCCTATGATGGCCACACACCCCTATGGGCTTGTGTCTGGACTTCTGCAATTTTAAAAGCATGTATGTGTGTATGTTTATGTAAACCTGAACATACTCGTTTGGGTAGAGTTTTATATAAAAATGATATTTTGTATTTTTTTTTTAAAGAATGTTGTTTCAGATAAACCAGATATTTTGTCTGAATCACAAGTGACAAAGGAGTAAGAGCACTGTTCTTTTTCAGATGAGCTGGCCAAATTGACTGACTTTTAAAGTGATACTTGACTGTGGCCAGTTAAACTTGACTTGGATTTAATCGACCTATCCTTGGTGACTACTGATACTAGCACATCAATTCCAAAGAAAACATGTCTTTTATTTGGCAGTTGTATTTCATTCTGGTTGCTGGCATGCTCTGTGATTATTATTTTCTTTCCTGTTGTTTTTCTTGAATTTTTCTTCAGAGATATTGATGGCATTTTCCAAAGAGCTTAATACCTAGTAACAATATCCAGAAGTCATTCTTTAACCAATGATCAGTTTTCTATGCTGCATTATAACTCAGCCCATTCTAGCACTTTAGGTATAAAAAGAATTCTAACATTGAATTTTATAAAGCCCAACAGAAGATAATGGAGATATTAGTTTTCTTTCTAATGTGTGTATAGTCCCATCTTTCCTTCCCACTTTTTCCATTAATACTCAAATACCATTTCTAGGCCAAAGTCTATTTCCTAATAGACTTTGGAAATATTTCTAATATCTCTAATGCTGACTCTCCTAGGGAATGCTAAGCATTTAAAGTCATTTACACCATGCAGTATGAGACTGGAACTAGACTGGGACTTGGAGATGAGTCTGCATGTCACACACTGCCTGCCCACATTGGATTATAGATTTTTTTTGACTCCTCTTTCTAACCAGGATTTTTTTTCCCATAAAATTTTTTTTTTTTTTTTGGGTGGCATGATATATTTATTTAAAGTAATGAAAGGGAAAAACCCACAACTAATAATACTCTACCCAGCAAAGCTCTCGCCCAGATCCGACAGAGAAATCAGAAGCTTCACAGACAATCAAGAGCTAAGAGAATTCAGCACCACCAAACCAGCTCCACAACAAATGCCAAAGAACTCCTCTATAGACAGAAAAGAAAAGGCTACAACTAGAAATCAGAAAATTACAAATGGGAAAGCTCACCCATAAAGGCAAACATACAGTAAAAGTAGGCAATCATCCACACACAAACATCAAAACCAGTGACTGAGAAGAGAAGAGAATACAAATGCAGGATATTGGAAATGCATTTGAGACCAGCAACTTAAAATATAGACTGCTATATTAAAAATTTATGGTAACCATAAACCAAAAAAAAAAAAAAAAAGAAAAAGACCTACAAAAACAAATTCAAAATAATTAACAAAATGGCAATAAGAACATACATATTTATAATTACCTTAAATCTAAATGGATTAAATGCTCCAACTGAAAAACAGACTGGCTGAATGGATACAAAAACAAGATCCCCACAAATGCTGTCCACAAGAGACCCACCTCAGATCTAGGGATACTGAATGAAAGTGAGAGGATACTAAAAAGTATTCCATGCAAATAGAAATTAAGTAATGACCTTGGAATTCTGTATCTATCATGATCATGAAATACTTATCTGATATAGCTAGAGCCATGAGACTAATGCTTAAACATGAATAGCATTAAAACAAATTTACATATAAAATTTTGGGGACAATTTCACAAGCTTGTCCAGTTTAGAACCGTTCTTTCTTATGTAGTCCAAAACACAAATCCTATTCAGCCACTGTTACTACTTCAATAAATGTAGTTTCATCCACTCATGATCCTGATCTGTATATTACAGACAACATTCAAAATATCCCCAGAAAGAATATTTCATTAACACCAGGCATTTTCAAATCTAAAAGCTTAAGAAACAAATTTTAAAAACCAATGATAGTTAAAGGGCTCTGAACTTGAAATGCTTTTTTAAACTTTATTGTGTAGACTAAAACTTTGGTTTCCCAGACTCAGTAATATTAAATTGCCTGTTGGGTTTAGTGGCTTCTTGCATCAGTTCCTGCAGTTGTCCAATCTGTTCATCACGAAAGTCATCAAGTTTTTCTTCTGGTAGGGAGATTCCAAAACATGCTTTTTCAGTTGAATTTTGTCTGTTTTCATTAGCTTGTTGCCACAGCACTGCTGCATATGCCTTCTCTGCTCAGTGGTTCTCAAACGTTTTGGTCTCAGAATTCCTTTGTACTCTTCTCCCATTCCTGCAGGAATCGCTCGGCCTCTTTAGAACCAGCGGTCTTGTGCCTTCTAAATTCGTCCTTCACGTACTGGTCGCCAAGGTCTTTGAGGTCTGGGGGCAGAACCCGGTGCAGCAGCAAAATGCGCCGATACAAGGCCCGGACATGCGAGACGTGCAGCGCAGACATAACGCCACGCATGGCAAAATTTTTATAATAAATCATTTACTACCTAAAACTTGAAAGTTTCTGCATAGTGATCTGATTGAAAAGTCAGAGGATTTTCAACACCAGGCTCGTACCCCTTCATGGAAGTGCAGTTGGCTTATCTGCAGATGACACCACCCTTATGGCAGAAAGTGAAGAACTAAAGAGCCTCTTGATGAAAATAAAAGAGGAGAGTGAAAAAGTTGGCTTAAAGCTCAACATTCAGAAAACGAAGATCATGGCATCCGGTCCCTTCACCTCATGGCAGATAGATGGGGAAATAGTGGAAACAGTGGCTGACTTTATTTTTCTGGGCTCCAGAATCACTGCAGATGGTGATGGCAGCAATGAAATTAAAAGACGCTTACTCCTTGGCAGGACAGTTATGACCAACCTAGACAGCATATTAAAAAGCAGAGACATCACTTTGTCAACAAAGGTCCATCTAGCCAAGGCTATGGTTTTTCCAGTGGTCATTTATGAATGTGAGAGTTGGACTATAAAGAAAGCTGAGTGCCGAAGAATTGATGCTTTTGAACTGTGGTGTTGGAGAAGACTCTTGAGAGTCCCTTGGACTGCAAGGAGATCCAACCAGTCCATCCTAAAGGAGACCAGTCCTGGATGGTCATTGGAAGGACTGATGCTGAAGCTGAAACTCCAATACTTTGGCCACCTGATGCGAAGAGCTGACTCATTGGAAAAGACCCTGATGCTGGGAGGGGTTGGGGGCAGGAGGAGAAGGGGATGACAGAGGATGAGATGGTTGGATGGCATCACCGACTCGATGGAGATGAGTTTGGATAAACTCTGGGAGTTGGTGATGGACAGGGAGGCCTGGCGTGCTGCAGTTCATGGGGTCACTAGAGTCGGACACGACTGAGCGACTGAACTGAACTGGACTGAACTGAACTGAATGGCAGCTATCCATTTTTAATGTAATGAAGTCTGTGCCTTCTCTCCTTTCCTTCTAGCTTCAAAGACACTGAGTTTGCAAACCCTGCAGCCTTTGTATGTTTGAGCATCATTTTCCTCTTTCAGCTTAAACCTTGCTGCCTTATTTTAAAACAGGACCTTTCAGTAAGACTTAAAAAAAAATCCAGACATTGCCTTTGTTCATTTATAATGATTTGATTCTCTGAGTGGCAGAGATTTTTCTTCCAAGATGATTATTTAAAATTCCCTCGTTTCTACTTTGTGGCCTTTGAAATTTCTGATAAGAGCAACAGCCTTGCATCCCAGGTTAGAGAGCTTGTGATCCTAAAAGTAAAACTGAATTAACAT
The DNA here is from genome assembly GCF_033118175.1 of Dama dama. Classification (NCBI taxonomy): domain Eukaryota; kingdom Metazoa; phylum Chordata; class Mammalia; order Artiodactyla; family Cervidae; genus Dama; species Dama dama. The sequence goes on from NC_083683.1 coordinate 45,225,474, forward strand.
CATTTATCAGCTCTTATTTGAAAAAGAGACTTAAAAAATGAATTTCAGTGTTTTAGTTTCTTTATACAGAGACAGCAACTCTAGATGAATCAATTTGTTGGATTTTTCTTCCCTCCCTGGGCAAGTGTCCAGATGTTCATTTATCAGTAGTTTCATTACCAGAGAATGTTTGGGGAAAGAAAAAAGGAAAAAGAATCCTGTTATACAACTCATGAAAAAGATAAGGTGGTTGGTTAAATAGAGATTAAGTTCTTGGGGGCGTTTCTGTAGCTTATCTCCATTCTTTAATTGTATGTTACTAGGAATAGACTAGAGTTTGCGGAAATTTCTAAGTATACCCCTCAGGTCATACAACTCCTGTAATCAGAAAACTTAATATAAAGCAAAAACTAGATCATGCCAAAACCAGTGGAGGAGACTGATGTTTAAAGAGTGAGTCTTGGGTAAATGTTTTTGCTAAGTTAAGAGCATTTAATCATTATGATTTACAAATCTGGATTTCTATGATATGTACTTATACAGACAATAATATAATCAATCTCCCCCCTTTTGACCCTACTGAGCGGCATGCGGGATTCCCCACCTGGAATCAAACTGATGTCCACCTCCAGTGAAAGTAGAGAGTCTTAACCACAGGGGAAGTCCCAATATATTCAGTCTTAAGATTAACCTAGATGTATATACTCACTCAATTCCTAAGGTTTAACACTGTGGAGTCAATTTGTAAAAGGATTCTCTGACAGTGTATACCCAGAGTTTCAGAAAAATGCAGTTCAATAGTGAGCAACTGCTCAGTATTGAACTGAACAGCTGCTGTTACATACTACATTATTGAGCAGCTGCTGCTACATAACTGTGTGCTGGCCTAATAAAAAAGGCATTCAGAGCATACCCAATAGTTTAACTAGTCAGTGAGGCATCAGAGATTACAGCAGCCAATGAAAATAGCCTTCTCACTTTTTAAACATTATGATATTAAGCACCAAGACTTTGCCCTAGAAGTATTGTGCACATTCAGGTTTATATCTATTTATAGGGTCTTCCCTCAATGACCTCCCCTCTTTGCCCAAGCTAATGTGGGTAAATGGGCATCCTGCATACTTAGCTTTTCTCCATAAATGATTTTACATTTTAATTTAAGCATAATTGGTGAGCTCTTATGTATAACTACTCAATATTTTTCACTGCTTTTTTCAAGCAATAATTACATTACTTTAGTATATTCAGAGTAAGATTATTGCACAATTCTGGAGTCTTTTGGGTTTTGTGAGAAGAGCCCATTTCTGATTAAACATTTTTAATGCTGAGCATATTTTGAAAGAGGGGGATCTTTATGGTAGCCTGATTAGAAGTATCTTTTCATTGTGTAATCAGTATGAAGGATGACATTCCTATGGCCTCGGTCTTAAATTTTCCTGACTTTCATGGAGCACATTGGAGCCAACTGCTGGAATGTTTACTCTAGGGAAATAGAGTAGCTGGATTCTTTCCTTGTCTGTTTTCTAAAGAGGACAGTGTTGACTGAAACATGTATGTCTTTTGGTGGTACTTGAAGAGCTTCATGGTGGGTACGGATGGCAACTTTAAAAATAATTACCCTGTGCCCTAGAGAAAAGTGTAAATAATACACAGAACAGTGAGTTATTATTGCCTAGAATGTAGATATAGTATCCAATATTCCTGCATCTTTCCCTTCCCCAAACACTAGACTTCACTTTCTGGTCAGAATAATTTTGCCAGTATAGAAAACATCAAGGAAGAGGAAGTCAGCACCACAGATCATGTTATAGTGCCCCCCGCCTTTTTTTAAAATAGTGCATTCTTGTTTTTATCTCAGTGGGTACTTTTTTTTTCCCCTTTGGTTTTCTTCCCCAGGCCTGGAGTTGGAAGAAATCTTAGACATAGCAGTTATGACTTTAGCAAGATGGAGCTAGTTTTTAGAACCCTAAGGCTTACAGAGGAGCTTGAGGCCTCGGGTATACTTAACATTTATTATCTTCTTTGTTTCTTGTGTTTTCTGCAGTGTCATACCACATCTCCCACAATACTGCCATATGAGCGAAAAGGGATTTTTTTTTTAAGCAATTTTCCTTTGTACTGCCAAAAATACTTTCAAGAAGTATAAGGATGAATACACAAATATTTAAATCTTAGATATTTATGTTTGTGGTAAATGAGTCAGGTTTCTTTATAACAGTGAGGTGCACAGTGGTGAACCAAGTTTTTTTTTTAATTTCACCAAGCCCCAGACAGCATGCTACCCAGCACAAGCTCCTGTGCTAGCCGTGTGCACTCCCACCGGGGGCCTCTGGGCTGAACCAAATTTAAATAAAAACATAGCCATTCATTCTCCTCTAATGTAATTTTTGCCCATTCTAAAAGGGAGTTTATGAAAGCCTTAATTACCTTGCCCTGTTTGGAGAGAAATGAGTGAAAAGAGCACCATGTTTAATATGGATAGTGAAAAATTTTCTGTAGCCATTATATAACTCCTAATTTTCAGATCGATTTGGCATAATATAGATTGTTTTCTGCCACTAACTAGAAAATAAAAATTTTAAAAGTGAGAACATCATGTCCTAGGTTCTAAAAGACATCAACAAAGGTATTTTTGAGTTGACTATGATTATTGATTTGGAAATCAATGTCTTAAACATTTGAAGGCTATGAGAATTCTGATGGGAACTTCTGCAGTATAATTTGCTATATATTGAAAATTCATTCTTCATAAGGACTTTTCAGAAGACTTCTTATTTTTCTTGTGTGTAACTTCATATTTTGGTAATCCTTACAGAGTAATCCTTATAGAGTAGAGAACACCTAGAAACAAAAAGATGTATATCAAAACAAACACTCTTTATCTTATTCATCTTTGGCTTGGATCATACAAGTGATTCTAAAGGGAAAAAACCCCAAAATCTAAGAGCCCTTTAGGATCAGTATAAATCTGAATTTATGATGTTACTGTGCCACTGTGAAGTTTGAATTTTAAAATAGTGGTGAGAAGGGAAAGTGGGAAGATTGGCTAGATCTTGAGATTTAAAAAATAGGCACTTAGAAAACATACATTCAGTATTGTACCCAGTATTCTGCATTCAGTACTGTACTCAGTATTGTATTCAGTATTTTGACAAAAAGGAAGGTGAATGGATCATAGTCCCTGCTTCTAGGAATTTACTGTTGACTGGATGAATTAGCTATCTTTAGGCACATGAGACAGATGTACATCTTCCGCAAGGATGAGGTCCTAGGGCCCTGCAGAAAGGGGGAAGAACCTGGGAGGATAGCCTGAGGAAGAGCTGATTCTGTGAATTCCAGGGACCTCAGCAAATGTTCATACCCAAAGCAAGATAGGGAGTGGCAGATTTAAAATACATTCCATAACAGTTGTCAAGGCGTCAGCTATCTAGTAGATTGTCTAAACTTAACATTTACTTCATTTTCCTTCTGCTTTATTTTTGACACTTTCTGTTAAAACCTACTGAGTGAACAGAGTCTGAAGGGTCAGTAAGTTCATTTTCTGATCCCAGTCAAATAGAAAAATGAGGCAGATGTCTGCATAATTTTCCAATGAAATAGTACTGTAACTATCAAAGATGCATAAAATTCAAGCCAAAAAAATGTTTAAACTTGAATCACTGTGGTATCTATGGAAATAACATTCTCTGTTTCAGAGAGTACTATAGGACTCATTTCTCTGTGCTTATTAGGCACAATTATTGAGAAAACAAGGGAATATTTTATGCAAAGATGGGCACAATAAAGGACAGAAATGGTATGGACCTAACAGAAGCAGAAGATATTAAGAAGAGATGGCAAGAGTACACAAAAGAACTATACAAAAAAGATCTTCATGACCCAGATAACCACGATGGTGTGATCACTCACCTACAGCCAGACATCCTGGAATGTGAAATCAAGTGGGCCTTAGGAATCACTATGAACAAAGCTAGTGGAGGTGATGGAATTCCAGCTGAGCTATTTCAAATCCTAAAAGATTATGCTGTGACAGTGCTGCACTCAATATGCCAGAAAATTTGGAAAACTCAGCAGTGGCCACAGGACTGGAAAAGGTCAGTTTTCATTCCAATCCCAAAGAAAGGCAATGCCAAAGAATGCTCAAACTACCTCACAATTGCACTCATCTCACACACTAGCAAAGTAATGCTCAAAATTCTCCAAGCCAGGCTTCAGCAATGCATTAACCATGAACTTCCAGATGTTCAAGCCGGTTTTAGAAAAGGCAAAGGAACCACAGATCAAATTGCCAACATCCACTGATCATGGAAAAAGCAAGAGAGTTCCAGAAAAATACCTACTTCTGCTTTATTGACTGAGCCAAAGTCTTTAACTGTGTGGATCACCACAAACTTTGGGAAATTCTTAAAGATATGGGAATACCAGACCACCTGACCTGCCTCCTGAGAAACCCGTATGCAGGTCAAGAAACAACAGTTAGAACTGGACATGGAACAACAGACTGGTTCCAAACAGGAAAAGGAGTGCGTCAAGGCTGTATATTGTCACCCTGCTTATTTAACTTATATGCAGAGTACATCATGAGAAACGCTGGGCTGCATGAAGCACAAGCTGGAATCAAGATTTCTGGGAGAAATGTCAATAACCTCAGATATGCAGATGACACCACCCTTATGGCAGAAAGCAAAGAAGAACTGAAGAGCCTCTTGATGAAAGTGGAAGAGGAGAGTGAAAAAGTTGTCTTAAAACTCAACATTCAGAAAACTAAGATCATGGCATCTGGTCCCATCACTTCATGACAAATACATGGGGAAACAATGGAAATAGTGACAGACTTTATTTTGAGGGGCTCCAAATACACTGCAGATGGTGACTGCAGCCATGAAATTAAGACACTTGCTTCTTGGAAGAAAAGCTATGACAAACCGAGAAAGTGAAAATGAAATCGCTTAGTCATGTCGGACTCTTTGCGACCCCATGGACTGTAGCCTACCAGGCAACTCCATCCATGGGATTCTCCAGGCAAGAATACTGGAGTGGGTTGCCATTTCCTTCTCCAGGAGATCTTCCCAACCCAGGGATCGAACCCGGGTCTCCTGCATTGCAGGCAGACGCTTTACCACCTGAGCCACCAGGGAAGCTCACAGCATATTAAAAAGCAGAGACATTACTTTGCCAACAAAGGTCCCTCTAGTCAAGGCTATGGTTTTCCCAGTAGTCACGTATGGATGTGAGAGTTGAACCATAAAGAAAGCTGAGTGTTGAAGAACTGATGCTTTTGAACTGTGGTGTTGGGACTCTTGAGAGTCCCTTGGACTGTAGGGAGATCCAACCAGTCCATCCTAAAGGAAATCGGTCCTGAATATTCATTGGAAGGACTGATGCTGAAGCTGAAATTCCAATACTTTGGCCGCCTGATGCGAAGAACTGACTCACTGGAAAAGACTCTGATGCTGGGAAAGATTGAAGGTAGGAGCAGAAGCGGGCAACAGAGGATGAGGTGGTTGGATGGCATCACCGACTCTATGGACATGAGTTTGAGTAAGCTCTAAGAGTTGGTGATGGACAGGGAAGTCTGGCATGCTGCAGTCCATGGGGTGGCAAAGAGTCAGACACGACTGAGTGACTGAACTGAACTGATTAATCCCTTGCCTACCTCAGGTTCAACCCCTGAGTTGGGAAGATTCCCTGGAGTGGGAAATGGCAACCTACTTGAACCAACGCAATATTCTTGCCTGGAGAATTCCATGGAATAAAAATTCCTGCTGGGCTACAGTCCATGGGGGTACAGAGTAATTAGCCTCCAACTAATAAAAATAAATGAAAAAAAAAAAACCAAATAAATAAATTCAGTCTCCATATGTTTGTTGTTAGTATACAGAAATGCAATTGATGTTCATGAAGGATAGCAAGTTTTGACTGTGTTGGCACATGTTTATCTCTGGTTGGTGAGGATATATTTATTCTCTAAGAGTCAATTTAATAAGTGGAAATTAGAATCAGAATAAATAATCACATTTATATGTATATTTTGAAGGCTGATTAGCAATAAGTGAAATTGAAGTTAAAATGACAAACAAAAACAGCAAAAAACAAATAACAGTAAAACGATGATGGCAGGTACACTGATAAATAGGTACAATACTGAAAGCTCTATAAGTTCAGCCAAATCTTTCTGGAAAGAACTCTGGAAAGGTATAATAAGTGGTATTAAACTGAATATATTTCCTGCCTTGGAAATTCTACTTTGGGGAACATACTCCAAGGAAGTAAGTAAAGGAAAAGTCAAGAAGTTGATACAAAGATGTTTATGACTATACTATGTATGAGGAGAAGCGGGCAACAAAGAATGAGAGGGTTAGATGCCATCACTGACTCGATGGACATGAGTTTGAGCAAACCCCAGGAGACTGAGAAGGACAGGGAAGCCTGGCATGCTGCAATCCATGGGGTCTCAAAGAGTCGAACATGACTGAGGAACTGAACAGCGAGAATATATGAGGGAAAACAAAACCACCCAAATGGGCCAAACAGAGGAAAAACTGCCATAGCCATATAAAAACTGTAAGTATAGGAAGGACGTAATAAAGTGCTAAGTGAAAGAAGCAAAAACAAATAATCTATTGACAGAGTTTAAATACATGTAATGTATACATAGACCTCAGCAGGGATCATGAGATTTTAAACAATATAAATCAATTATAATGACAAGTTAATGTAAGAAATTAAAATATTCTGTAAATTATCTGCACAGGAAACTCCATCCTGTGGCAGAAAATACTTAGTGGATATTCTTAGTAAAACAAGTGAAAGAAACTATTCAATAATATATATATACAAACTTTATCATTTATTTTTCTAGCAAAAACTTGGCTCTCTTTCCTTATCAAATCAAGACTATGTTCTTACTGAAATTTGCTTTGTTTCTTTTAGAGATTAAAGTCAGAACCTTTACTGCTTTCCATACAGTGTCTATAGGTTGTATATAATTGAGTCTAGTTGGAAACATTTTTATCTTTCTACTTTAATCACTCTAAATGTCTCTGGAAAAACATTTAATTTACAACAGACACAGTGATTAATCTCTGTTCATTATAGTGATCTGCTCAAGTGATACTGATCTCTTGAATTGTTTTTCTAGTTAAATATGCTAAAGAAGATGAAGAAATCATTGTAAAATTATTTGCCTCCGTTTCTTGCTTTTACAAGCCTTAATCAAATTAAGTGGAACATTTAAACACAGACTATTACCATAAAGTAAAATTTTGATTTTTTTTTGATATGTGAATAATGAGACCTATAAAGTTGCTAGATTTGTAGTGCCATTTATTGGAAACATATGACTTATACCTATTTAGAAGTTTTTGTGGAATTACTCACAAACTTACATATGTCTGATATATATGTGTATGTGTATATATATATATATATATTTAAAATTTGTTGAATTATAGTGGATTTACAATGTTGTATTAATTTCTCCTGTACAATAAAGTGACTCTGTTATACATATATATTTTCTTTTTCATATTCTTTTCCATTATGGTTTATCACATGATATTGAGTATAGTTCCCTGTATATATATCTGAATTAATTATTTTATTTTTTATTTTATCTTTTAGCAGTTGTTTTATATTTAATTTATAAAAGAGACCCCCAAATAATAATAACAAATTATCCAGGGGCAGGGGAGTAGGGTCAGGTCCTCCCCATCCCAGCTGTGCCCCTCTTCCTCTCTGGCAGGAAAGAATTGGCCTCCCAGGGGTAAATAAGTTATTTTAATAGTTCCCAGACAAAATACACTCAAAGAAAGAGGCATGGCTGAAGTATACAATCATAATGCTTAGGGCAGCTAAAGTGTCCAAAAGAGAAGGAAGAGAAAGCTTAGCTTTTAAAACAAATTACTGGTGCTTAGATTTTGTGTATGTGTTTGTGTTTTTAAGCCCACATACATATAGTATTTGTTAAAAGTGTGAATGTATTAAATATATGTTGGGAAAGGATATAGGAGGCAAGACTCCGGATACAATTATAATAATATTGATACTTCTTGAACCTAGAGTTTACTTAACCATCAATGTTAGCATCTGGAACACATCAGGAAGCCAGCAACAAGCCACAGGGCATGAACATCACAAAGTTCACACTCTCAAATGTATAGGTAGGCCCAGGCTTTCATTCAGAGCTTTTTAACTCTGGATTGACTCACAGTTCTTTTAGCTTGGGTATCTAGCTTCTGTCAGCACAGAATATTAGAAGCAGAAGTTTCTGAGGATACCCAGTGATGGATGAAACAGAAAAATCTATAAACATCAAATACAGGAACTTAAAGTTTGGAGTTGATTAGATGACAAAGAGACATGTATATCTTCCTTAACTCCTGATTGGGTTACATCTTGATAAACCCATCATAAGTTGAAAATACTTTAAGTCAAAAATTAACTCAATACTACCTCACTTATTGAACAGGCATCTCCAGTGACTCAGTGGTAAAGAATCCACCTGCAATGCAGGAAATGCAGGAGATGCAGGTTCCATCCCAGGGTCAGAAAGGTCCCCTGAAGGAGGGCATGGCAGCCCACTTCATTATTCTTGCCTGGAGAATCCCATGGACGGAGGAGCCTGGTGGGCTACAGTCCATAGGGTCACAAAGAGTTGGACAGAAATGAAATGACTGAGTATGCACCCAAGCACCTATTGAACATCACAGCTTAGCCTAGCCACTTTAAACATGCTTGGAATACTCACAGTAGCTTGTAGATAGGCACTGTCATTGAACACAAAGTCTATTTTATAATATAGTGTTGAATATCTCATGTAATTTATTGAATATTGTACTGAAAGTGAAAAACAGAATGGCTGGGTACACAGAGTGGTTGTAAGTGTTTTGATTGTTTACCTTCATGATGGCGAGGCTGACTGGGAGCTGCTGCTGTGCATCATCACATACCACATATTGCTAGCCCAGGAAGAGATCAACATTCAAAGGATGATTCTTACTTCTTCTTTTTTTTTATCATGTGGTTGTCCAGATTTCCTAGCACCATTTGTTGAAGGGACTGTCTTTCTAGCATTGTGTAGTCTTGCCTCTTTTGTCATAGATTAATTAACCATAGGTGCATGGGTTTATTTCTGAGTTTTCTATCCTGTTCCTTTAATCTATTTCTAATTTTGTGCCAGAACCATACTGTTTTGATGACTATAGTTTTGTAGTATAGTCTGAAGTCAGGGAGCCTGATTCCTCCAGCTCCATTTTTCTTTTTCAAGATTGCTGTGGCCATTCAGGGTCTTTTCTGTCTCTATACAAACTTTGTGATTTTCTGTTCTGGTTCTATGAAAAATGCCATTGGTAATTTGATAGGGATTGCACTGAATCTATAGATTGCCGCCTTGGGCAGTATAGTCATTTTGGCAGTATTGATTCTTCCAATCCACAAACATGGTATATCTTTCCATCTGTTAATGTCTTTGATTTCTTTCATCAGCATTTTATCATTTTCAGAGTATAGGTCTTTTGTGTCCTTAGGTAAGTTTATTCCTGGGTATTTTGTTCTTTTTGATATGATGGTAAGTGGAGTTGCTTCTTGAATTTCTTTTTCTGATCTTTCATTGTTAGTGTGTATAAATGCAACAGATTTCTGTGTATTAATTTTTTAACCTACAACTTTACCAAATTCATTGATGAATTCTAGTAGTTTTCTGGTACCATCTTTAGGATCTTGTATGTATGTATAGTATCATATCATCTGCAAACAGTGATAGTTTAACTTCTTCTTTTCCAATTTAGATTTCCTTTAACTTCTCTTTCTTTTCTGATTCTTGTACCTAGGACTTCCAAGACTATGTTGAATAAAAGTGATGAGAGTGGACACCCTTGTCTTATTCCTGATCTTGGAATGCATTCAGCTTTTCATCATTGAGTATGATGCTAGCTGTAGTTTTGTCATATATGGCCTTTACAATGTTGAGGTAGGTACCTTCTATGCCCACTTTCTGGAGAGTTTTTATCATAAATGGGTGCTGAATTTTGTCAAAAACTTTTTCTGCATTTATGGAGATGATTGTATGGTTTTTATTCTTCAGTTTGTTTATGTGGTCTGTCACATTGATTTGCAGATATTGAAAATTCCTGGCATCCCTGAGATGAATCTCATTTGATCATGGTATTCTTTAACTTCATACACAAAAATAAGCTCAAAATGAATTAAAGACCTAATGTGAGACTAAAACTCCTAGAGGAAAACATAGACAGAACACTCTCTGACATAAATCACAGCAACATCTTTTTTTAATCCATCTCACAGAATAATGAAAACAAAACAAAAACAACTAGGACCTACTTAAACTCAAAAGCTTTTGCACAGCAAAGGAAAAAATAAACAAAATGAAAAGACAGCCTACATACTGGGAGAAGATATTTGCAAATAGTGTGACCCCTGAGGGATTAGTCTCCAAACTTTTCAAACAGCTTATGATGCTTAACAGCTTCAAAACAAACAGCCCACTGAAAAAATGGGCAGAAGGCCTGAATAGACATTTCTTCAAAGAAGACATACAGATGGCCAACAGGCACATGAAAAGATTTTCAACATCACTAGTTATTAGAGAAATGCAAATCAACACTACAATGAGATATCACCTCACACCAATCAGAATGGCTGTCATCAAAAAATTCACAACAAATGCTGGAGAGGGTGTGGGGGAAAGGAACCCTCTTACACTGTCTGTGCTGTCACTTCAGTTGTGTCAGACTGTTTGAGACCTATGGACAGAAGCCCACCAGGCTCCTCTGTCTATGTGATTCTCCAGGCAAGAATACTGGCGTGGGATGCCATGCCCTCCTCTGGTGGATCTTCCTGATCCAGGGATCAAACCTGCATCTCCTGCATTAAGGTACCTTATGACACTGCAATCCCACTCCTGGCCATTCATCCAGAGGAAAACATGAAGGTCACATGCATCCCAATGTTCACTGCAGCACTGTTTACAATAGCCAAGACATCAAAGCAACCTAAATGTTCACTTAGAGAGGAATGGATAAAGAAGGTATGGTACATATACAGAATGGAATCTTACTCAGCTATTAAAGAGAATGAAATAATGCCATTTATAGCCACATGGATGAATCTAGAGAGTGTCATACTGAATGAAGTAAGTCAGACAGAGAAGGAGAAATATTGTATGACATCCTTTATATGTGGAATCTAAAAAGAAATGATACAAATGAATTTCCTTACAAAAGAGAAAGAGACTCACAGACTTGGAAAACAAGCTTATGGTTGTCAGGGGGAAGGGATAGTTAGGGAGTTTGGGAAGGTCAAGTACTCACTGTTATTTTCAAAATTGATAACCAACTAGGACCTATTGTATAGCACATGGAACTCTACTCAACAGTTGTATACCAGTCTGGATGGGAGGGGGGTTTAGAGGAGAACAGATACATGTATATGTATGGATGAGTCCCTTCATTGTTCACCTGAAACTACCACAACATTACTATTGGCTATACCCCAATACAAAATAAAAAGTTTAAAGTTTGGGGGAAAAAAACCCAAAAGTCATTAGCCAAAAAACAAAGTGAGAAATGCGCATTGAAATGATGTATAACTTAACCATATTTAAGAACATATTCTAATATCAAACAGCAAATTTCAAAAATGTAAAACCATAATTACTTTTGCTCCAACCTAATATATACTCCGTGAAATAAAAATCTCCTCTCTGAGAAAGAAAAGGGGGGAAAAAACAACAAAATACACCAAGGATTTTAGTGTGGGGAAAACAAAATGACTAAATGTCAGATTTCAGTGGCCTCAGAAGCCAGCTTCATGAGAAGACACGGAGAAATCCAAACTTACTACGGTAACATTGTGGTTAATAGTATCATCTTCTGTCAGATTGTCTACAGAGCTGCCAATCTATATTGTCTATTCATAGAGGAATAGATAATAATAGCTAAAATTTAAAACAATTTAAAGTATTCAGGAGCCTATCCTTAATGCCTGTCTATCACATGTTAACCCACTTAATCCTCACAATACACTTATTTGGTAAATATAATTATCATTCCTATTTTTCACAGGTAAGGAAACAGTCACATAGAAAATAAACAACTTGCCCAACATCATACAACCTATAAATGTTAGAACCAGGTTTTTACTGTCTTGTAATACTCCAGAGGCTTGTAATACTGTCCCACCAATGTGTTTATTTTAGAAAATTTAGAAAAGAGAGAAAAGTTTACAAAGAAAAACAGTCAGCCACCTTTCATTACCTCGAGATAACTATTGTTAAGATTTTGTATGTACTTTTATAGGAATATGTATTTCCCCCCTAATACTAGAATTGGAATATACATTCTATTTTATAATCTTTTATTTTATCTATGTATTTGAGTATTATTCTAAAACATGGTTTAAAAAATTTTTACGAAAAAAAGAAACAATAAAAAATCTCTACACAGTATTTCACACCACTAAAGTTACCATCTCCTATTTAACCATTCTCATTTAGACTATTTCCAGTTTTTCACTACTGTAAATACTGTTACAGTGAACATCCTTACCCTTAAGTGTTTGTGATCATCTGAAATTATTTCCAAATAAATAACTTGCTAAAAAGTGGAGTTGCTGAGTCAAAAGTCTGTGCCTTTTTAAAACTGTTGATACAGGTTGTCAAATTGCATGCGTGCTCAGTTGCTCAGTCACCTCCAACTCTTTGCAGACCCCATGGACTGTAGCCCACCAATCTCCTCTGCCCGTGGGATTTTACAGGCTAGAATACTGGAGTGGGTTGCCGTTTCCTCTCCAAGGGATCTTTCCAACCTGGGAATCGAATCTGCACCTCCTGCATTGACAGGCAGATTCTTTACCAGTGAGCCACCTGAGAAACCTGTTTTCAAACTGCCCTTTGGAAAAGTTGCAACAATTTGCATTCATACCAGCAGTAGATATGAGTGCCCATTTCCAATAAATGCTCATCAATACTTTTTTTGGTCAACTTGATATGTAATGTGGTATTTTTGATAACATGCATATCTTTAATAATCTTAACATCTTTTACTAAATGTTATTGGTTGTTTAGATTTCTTCTTTTCTGATTTGTCTCTTGATGTCCACTATCAGTTTTCTGATAGGCTGTTGGCTTTTTTCTTACTGATTTGTAAGGGCTTTTAGTATAGTTAGACTATGTACACTACCAATGTTTTCCCCCTCCCATTTGTTGTTTGCCTTTTAATTACATTTTTAAAAAAACTGTAAATTTATCTGAAAATTGTTCTTAGGCTCTGCTTTGCAAACCTGTGGGAATCTGAATCCATGCCAAGCACTGCCTGGTGCTAAATAACCATGTTTTATATTTTGTACCATTGTCACAGAATGTAAATGATAGGAGTAATTAAAAAAACTGAAGTACCTAACAAATGAGAACGTACCATACAGCACTGCTTAAGTGTACTGTGGTGATCTGAATGGGACTGAAATCCAAAAGACGTTCAGTTTGCTGTACACTAGAAACTAATGCAACATTGTAAAGCAATACACTTCAATACAAATTAATTTAAAAAATAGGGAAAAAATTTAAAAATAAAAACATACATTTTTGGTTTGTTGAAATTTTTAAAAAAATATGGAGCCATCTAATATCTTACTAAATTCATGATAACATTTTTCTTCTTTTGATTTATTTAACTGGAAAATAATTGCTTTACAATATTGTGAAGCAATATTGTATGGTTTCTGCCATACATCCACATGAATCAGCCATAGGTATACATATGTCACCTCCCTCTGAAACTTTCTTCCCTTCTCCTACTTCATCCCACCCCTCTAGGTTGTCACAGAGCAGCAGGCTGAAATCCCTGCATCATACAGCAAATTCCCACTGGCTATTAACAGGCAGTTCATGGTAATATTTTGTCATTAGGCATTTTATTCAATCTGTGGATGTTGTGTGTAAATAACTGTCATTAACAGCAATTGTTGCTTTCATCTGGGACAGTCCAGGTCAAGTCTGGACACAGTAGCAGCTACACATTATTAAGGAAGGAGTCTTCAGAAGTTTTCTACATATCTACATCTTGAGGGGAGAAGGAGGAAAGGGACCAATGAGTACCTCTAAAACCCATGGTGACAGTCCCATTCTCCTTAGCCTCTTCTAGCTTCTCCAGTCTTGACTGTCCGAGGCAGAGTTTAGAGAGGGAGTTCCCCCAAATTCTGTGGGCAAGTATGAGACCTGTGTTTAGGAATGGAAAACTTGAAATTTTCTGGTGGAAAATAATTTCTCCATAGGAGAGGCCAGAAGAGAAGAGGAGACCTGTGCCTGGAGAGGTTGCTGATGCGCTCAGGTTAGGCAAGAGATGCCTGTTACCCATTCAGGTAACTGCTGTGTAGACAGCTGGACTTGAACATTTGGAGTTAGAAGAGAGATCTGAGCTTGATACCTAGATCTGGAAACCATCTATGTGCATGAGAATTGAAAACTTTGGGGGGCATGAGATTGCACAAGGAGTGTATATAAGCAAAATGAGAGCCAAAATAGAAACTCCAGTGTTTAAGGGTTGGGCAGAGGAAGACTAGTCAGCAAAAGTGGTAGAAATGTTGAAGTTGGAGCAATACAAAGCCCCAGTGATAAGCACTGTGGTGCAGTGATAAGAATATGTGCATTAAAGTTAGATCTGCTGGCTGTGTAATGTGGGGCAAAGTTTCTTAACTTCTCTAGGTCTGTTTCACCAACCCAACATGAAGATAGTCCCTGTGTTAAGGAATGCGTGATGGGGTGAATGAGAATGTAGGAAAGTCCCTAGTTCTATTCATCAGTGAGAGGGTGCTTTGTAGGAGTTAAAGGAAGAATATGATCCCCTAAGAGCATTCTCAGTGCTTAAACCTGAGATGATCATTATTCACTTTGTAGAGGCATTGTGAGATTAGTAACACTATAAGCAAAATGTCTCCTAACTGTGCCACTTAATGCCCAGTCTTAGGACATAAGGATCCAGGATGTGAGTATCAGAATCAGACATTTTTCAGATACTATTTTGATGTTGACCTATCCTTGAGCCTAAGACAGAATTACAGTTGGGTCTCAGCCCTTGGTATCCATGGACTTCGCTGGGAGCTCAGCTGGTAAAAAATCCACCTGCAATTCAGGAGACCCTGGTTTGATTCCTAGGTTGGGAAGTTCCCCCCGAGAAGGGATGGGCTTCCCACTCCAGTATTCCTGGGCTTCTCTGGTGGCTCAAACGGTAAAGAATCTGCCTGCAGTGTGGGAGACCTAGGTTTGATCCCTGGGTTGGGAAGATCCGTTGGAGGAGGTCATGGCAACCCACTCCAGTATTCTTGCCTGGAGAATCCCTATGGACAGAGGAGACTGGTGGTCTGCAGTGCATAGGGTCGCAAAGAATCGGACACGACTGAACGACTAAGCACAACAAAGCGCTTGGTATCCACAGGTTCCGTGTCCTCAGATGTAAGCAGCTACAGATGGAAAACACTGGAAAAAGTCCAGAAAGTTACAAAAAAGCCAAACTTGAATTTGCCACATGCTGGCAACTATTTACATAACATTTACATTATATTAGGTATGCTAAGTAATCTAGAGATGACTTAAGGTATATGGGAGTATGTGCATAACTTATATGCAGATTGTACACCATTTTATATAAGTGACTTGAACTTGTGTAGATTTTGTTATCTGTGGTGGGGGCAGAGAGGGACCCCAGGGATACTAGATTCGACTATATTATTGTCTCAAAACACTTTCTTCTGGGGTTCTTCATTTCTTCCTAATCGGGTGGAGAGGGAGGTGGGAGGGGGGATCGGGATTGGGAATACATGTAAATCCATGGCTGATTCATATCAATGTATGACAAAACCCACTGGAAAAAAAAAAAAAATAATAATAATAAAAAAAAAACAAAAACAAAAAACACTTTCTTCAAGTCCTTTTCTTCCTGAAGAACTTCCTCTGTTAGAAAAAAGAACTGGGGATTACAGAACTCCTTTTCCCCTAGAATAGTAAATTCAAATATTAAGATATTCATACTTAATATATGTTCACCTATATTTAGAAAATACTGGAAAACTAATTTTTGAATAAAACAATAAAGGTAATATGTGAAAATTACATATAGGTATAAAGATTTGAAACTATACAGAGAGGTATAAAATGAAAAGTAATTCTTTCCCCTCATCCAATTCCCTTCCCAAGAGGTAACTGTTAATAGTTTCTTGCATGTCATTCCCATTAACATAAATACTAGTACAGGTATATTCTCCCCCATACACACAAATGGACTTGTACTCTACATAATATTCTGTTTTCATCGCCTTTTAAATTAACACTAAGTCGAGGATTTTTTTCATATCAACATAGGTAACTCTTCATTGTTCTTTTTAACAGATGCACAGAAATTCTTTATACTATGTGAAAATTTACTTAACAGCCTCTGACTGATGGATATTTAAGTTGTTTTCAATTTGTGGTGTTGCAAATACTGTAATGAATATTTTCACATATAAATGAGTTTTTGCACATTTATATGTATAGCTATAGGATAAATTCCTGTTGGATGAAGGAGTAAGTGTATTTGAAATTTTAATATTATTAAATTGTCCTCCAAAGAGGATACTTCTTCCAACTGGGGTATCCAGTCCTCCAAACTAACCCCAACACTATATTGAACTTAAAAGTCTCTGACAGAATAGTAGGTAAAATAGCATCTTGCTTTACTTTCTTTTTAGTTAAAGTATAGTTGATTTATAATATTAGTTTCAGGTATACAACGTAGTGATTCGGAATTTCTATAGATTATACTCCATTTAAAGTTATTACAAAATAATGGCTATATTTCCCTGTGCTGTAGAATATATCCTTGTTGCTTATTTATTTTATACATAGTAGTTTGTATCTCTTCATCCCACACTCCTATCTTGCCCCTCTACCCTTCTTCAGTGGAATGGCAAACCTACTTCAGTATTCTTGCCTTGAGAACCCCATGAACAGAATGAAAAGTCAAAAAGATATGACATTGAAAGATGAACTCCCCAGGGCAGTAGGCGCCCAATATACTACTGGAGAAGAGTGGAGAAAGAGCTCCAGAAGGAATGAAGAGGCTGAGCCAAAGTGGAAACGATGCCCAGTTGTGTATGTGTCTGGTGGTAAAAGTAAAGTCTGATGCTGTAAAGAGCAATATTGCATAGGAACCTGGAATCTTAGGTCCATGAATCAAGGTATTGGAAGTGCTCAAACAGGAGATGGCAAGAGTGAACATTGACATTTTAGGAATCAGTGAACTAAAATGCACAGGAATGGGCGAATTTAATTCAGATGACCATTATATCTACTACTGTGGGCAAGAATCCCTAAGAAGAAAAGGAGTAGCCCTCATAGTCAACAAAAGGGTCCAAAATGCAGTACTTGGGTACAATCTCAGAACAACAGAATGATCTCTGTTTCCAAGGCAAGCCATTAAATATCACAGTAATCCAAGTCTATGCCCTAGCCACTAAGGCCAAAGAAGGTGAAGTTGAACAGTTCTAGGAAGACCTGCAAGACCTTCTAGCTAGAACGAACACCAAAAAACGATGTCCTTTTCATAATAGGGGACTGGAATGCAAAAGTAGGAAGTCAAGAGATACATGGAGTAACAGGCAAGTTTGGCCTTGAAGGACAAAATGAAGCAGGGCAAAGGCTAACAGAGTTTTGCCAAGAGAACACACTGGTCATAGTAAACACGCTCTTCTGACAGACAACACAAGATGACTCTACATATGGACATCATCAGATGACCCATACAGAAATCAGATTGGTTATACTCTTTGCAGCCAAAGATGGAGAAGCTCTATACAGTCAGCAAAAACAAGACCGGGAGCTGACTATGGCTCAGATCATGAACTCCTTATTGCAAGATTCAGACTTACATTGAAGAAAATAGGGAAAATCACTAGCCCATTCAGGTATGACCTAAATCAAATCCCTTGTGCTTATACAGTGGAAGTGACAAATAGATTCAAGGAATTAGATCTGAGTGAAGAGCTATGGACAGAGGTTCATGACATTGTACAGGAAGTGGTGATCATTGTACAAAAAGTGGTTTTTGAAATGCAAAAGGAAAAATGGCTGTCTGAAGAGGACATATAAATAGTTGAGAAGAGAAGAGAAGCTGAAGGCAAAGGAGAAAGATATACCCATTTGAATGCAGAGTTTAAAAGAATAGCAAGGAGAGATAAGAAAGCCTTCTTAAGTGAACAATGCAAAGAAATAGAGGAAAATAATAGAATAGGAAAGACTAGAGATCTCTTTGATAGCCTATGGTGAATGGTGAACGGTGTCGGGTTCGTGATCTCCATTGGAGAGAATTTTGCTTCAGATTCAGAGACTCAGCTTTAGTCACTCAGAGCTTCCTGGCAAAAGTTTTATTACAGTGAGAAGGGGGTAGAGAAAGCTTCTGACGTAGACATCAGAAGGGGGCAGAGAGTGCCCCACTAGTCTTACCAAGGCCTTATGTACTTTTCAATTGGTTATTAACAAGAGAAAGGTCTTATCAGACCCAAACAAACAAATATTTTAAGATAACAGGAATAATCAGAAGGTTCTTAAATATGTCTTCCAGCAAGATATAATGTTGTTCCGTAATCATTAGTACAGAATTTAAGGAAAAACAAGCCCTTGAGCAAGATAAGTTGTTTTGTTGTGTAATCATTAGCTGTATGCTTAAAGAAAAAAAAGTCTTATGTGACTAAGATGAAGGAATGTAGACAAAAATCTTTGTCCCTTTCTCCTCCTTGAGGGCCCTGGACTCCTCATCAACTTACCTAAGAATTAACTCTCTCATCTTCAAGAAAATTAGAGATACCAAGGGAACATTTCATGCAAAGATGGGCACAATAAAGGACAGAAATGGTATGGGCCTAACAGAAGCAAAAGATATTAAGAAGAAGTGGTAAGAATACACAGAAGAACTATACAAAAAAGATCTTCATGACCCAGATAACCACGATGGTGTGATCACTCACCTAGAGCCAGACATCTTGGAGTACAAAGTCAAGTGGGCCTTAGGAAGCTTCACTGCAAAGCTAGTGGAGGTGATGGAATTCCAGCTGAGCTATTTCAAATCCTAAAAGATGATGCTGTGAAAGTGCTGCACTCAATATGCCAGCAAATTTGGAAAACACAGCAGTGGCCACGGGACTGGAAAAGGTCAGTTTTCATTCCAATTCCAAAGAAGGGCAAGGCCACAAAGTATTCAAACTACCAAACAGTTGCACTTATTTCACATGCTAGCAAAGTAATGCTGAAAATTCTCCAAGGAAGGCTTCAATAGTACATTAACCAAGAACTTCCAGATGTTCAAGCTGGATTTAGAAAAGGCAGAGGAACTAGAGATTAAATTGCTGACATCTATTGCACTGTGGAAAAAGCAAGTGAATTCCAGAAAAACTTCTATTTCTGCTTTATTGACTATGCTAAAGCCTTTGACTGTGTGGATCACAACAAACTGTGGAAAATTCTTAAAGAGATGGGAGTACCAGAACCACCTTACCTGCCTCTTGAGAAACCTGTATGCAGGTCAAGAAGCAACAGTTAGAACTGGACATGGAAGAACAGACTGGTTCGAAATTGGGAAAGGTGTATGTCAAGGTGTATATTGTCAGCCTGCTTATTTAACTTATATGCAGATTGCATCATGAGAAATACCAGGTGGATAAAGCACAAGCTGGAATCAAGATTGCCAGGAGAAATACCAATAACAGATATGCAGATGATACCACCCTTATGGCAGAAAGCGAAGAGGAACTAAAAAGCCTCTTGATGAAGGTAAAAGAGGAGAGTGAAAAAGTTGGCTTAAAGCTCAACCTTCAGAAAACTAAGATCATGGTATCTGGTCCCATCACTTCATGGCAAATACATGGGGAAACAATGAAAATAGTGACAGACTTTATTCTCTTGGACTCCAAAATCACTGCAGATGGTGACTGTAGACACAAAATTAAAAGATGATTGCTCCTTGGAAGAAAAGCTATGACCAACCTAGACCGCATATTAAAAGGCAGAGACATTACTTTGCCAACAAAGGTCTGTCTAGTCAAAGCTATGGTTTTTCCAGTAGTCGTGTATGGATGTGAGAGTTGGACCATAAAGAAGGCTGAACGCCAGAGAATTGATGGTTTTGAAATGTAGTCTTGGAGAAGACTCTTGAGAGTCCCTTGGACTGCAAGGTTATCAAACCAGTCAATCCTAAAGGAAATCAACCCTGAATATACATTGGAAGGATTGATGCTGAAGCTGAAACTCCAAAACTTTACCCAACTGATGTGAAGAGCTGACTTATTAGTAAAGACCCTGATGCTGGGAAAGATTGAAGGAGAAGGGAATGACAGAGGATGAGATGGTTGGATGGCATCACTGATTGAATGGACATGAGTTTGAACAAGCTCTGGGAGATGGTAAAGGACAGGGAAGCCTGGCATGTTGCAGCCTATGGGGTTGCAAAGATTTGGGCCCTATTGAGCAACTGAATGACAACATACTCTATTTAAAGTTATTACAAAATAATGGCTATATTTACCTGTGCTGTGGGATATATCCTTGTTGCTTATTTATTTTATACATAGTAGCTTGTATCTCTTAATCCCATACCCTTGTCCTGTTCCTCCCCTTTACCCTCTTCCAACTGGTGATCACTAGTTTGTTCTCTCTGTGAATTTGTTTCTGTTTTGTTAGATTCACTTGTTAGTTTTAAGATTCCATTATAACATATCTTGCTTTAATTTGTTCTTTAATTGCAAGACTAAACATTTAAATCACATATTGGCTCTCTTTATATTTCTGTTCCAGTAATTTGCTTCTTTTTCTCTTTTTAAAAACAATTGATTGAAGAATCCTATTGTTGATTTGTAATGTCTTTTAATATGAAGGACATTAAACCATTGTCTATCATCCTTGGCAAATATTTTTATAATTTTTTTTGTACTTTAAGTTTGTTTATAGTCCACTTCTTTTCCTTGCAGGAGTTCTAATATTTTATTTATTTATGTATTATCAGTCTATTTCTTTAAAGCTTCTTCTACACTTTAAGATTTTTTTCTTAAAAAATTCAACAGTATTTTTTCTAGTAGCTTTACTTTTATGTTAGGGTGTTTGATCTACTGAAATTGGGAGGACTGCCCTTGGTGATGGTGGTTGCTACTAAGCAGCCCTTTTCAGCCCATACTCACCGGCCTCAGCACTCGGCGCACTTCCTGGAGGATCTGCTCCTGGTTCTTCACGGAGCAGAGCACCAGGGTGCAGACCACCACATCCATGGAGCCTGTGGCCACCTGGTGCATGTTCTCCCCGGCAGCCACTATGAAGCGCTCAAACTGCAGGTGTCGGCCTGGGCAATGCACTTGATCAAGAACTTCTCAAAGGAGGTTGGGATCAATACAGGTCACCTGGCATCCAGAGAGGTAGAACTTGAAGTTGGCCCCGGTGCCACAGCCCAGCTCCAGCAGGGAGAGCTTCCCAGAGGGGCCCGTGAACTCCCGCAGGTTGCTGAAGAGCTCCCGCTTCTTGCTCGCCATCTGTTCATTATACATCACAGTGAACCTCGCCAGGAAGTAGGGGAACCACTGTTTGCATATCCAGTTCCACAAGCCCAGAAAGTCCAGCAGGTACATGGGAAATACCAGGATGCAGATGGCCAGCCAGAGGATTAAAATGGTGAGCGCCATCACTCAGAAGAGAAGAAAACAGATCAACAGTTAGAGATCTGACTCTAATTGCGGGAAATAAGTTTCTGGCCACACTCCAGAGCCAATCAGCTGCAGAGGAAAGAAGAACTGGCTGTGCTGGAAATACACAGCTGAAGTCAGATATCCGGCAAGAGACCTGTTTTATCCAATTAATAGATGTTTGGCAGAAGTTGCCTCATGGCTTATTTTTCATGAAGTGAAATGAGGTTCCCAGCTTTTCCTTAGAAGGAAAGCCGATTACAACCCCTTATTCCTGCTTGGAGACTATTGCTGCAGTTTTAAATGCAGAGTGTACTCACAGCTTGCCTGTTTTCTGATGACCTCTCCTAAGAAAATGATCTGTGGGTGGAGCCTGGCTAAAACCCACACCAGCAAGCCAATGCCAAAGCCCAATTATTGCTACATGCCCCTTCCTACTTTCGTTCCATCTCCCCCACTCTCTGCATCGCTTTTTAAAAAAGAAGTGAAAGCATGTGCCTGTCTGGTCACAGTTAGCAAGACTTTTTTCCCTTTTGCATTCTCGGCAGAGTCTCTTGGCCAAGATTATTATTATTATAATCCGAAAATGGGATTATTTTTAAGTCACCGTTTTGGGCTGCCTATCTTTTAAAGGGCAAGTTTCACCTTCAAACTGTGCCAAACCACTTCATTACTGGGGCTTCCCAGGTCGCTAGGGGTAAAGAACCCGCCTGCCAGTGCAATGATAGTGGTTAAGAGATGCAGGTTCTATCCCATGGTTAGAAAGATCCCATTCCAGTATTCTTGCCTGGAGAATCACATGGGCAGAGAAGCCTGGTGGGCTACAGTCCATAGGATCACAAAGAGTAGAACACTACTGAAGCAACTTAGCACACATACATGCATGTACTACATTACTGAGCTTATTTATATCAAAAATGTTTCCAGACATCCATCTGTTTTAAACAAGAAAGCCTGGGCTTTAGGGTGGTTGGGGAACATAGTGATTTTAAAAAATAATATTTATTTTTTTAAACCAGGTGATGGATACAAAGAATGATCTGTTGTTTTATTATTTGTTACCATAGTTTAGTTGCTAATTCGTGTCTGATTCTTGTGACCCCATGGACTGTAGCCCACCAGGCTCCTCTGTCCATGGGATTTAACAAGCGAGAATACTGCAGTGGGTTGCCATTTCCTTCCCCAGAGGATCTCCCCCACCCTGGGATGGAACCAGGGTCTCCAGCTTTGCAGGGAGATTCTTCACAGACCGAGCCACCAGGTAAGCCATTATTATTTGTTATACCCTACACATATTTTATAAATATATATTCCATCTTAACAGCTTTCTTGAGGTAGATGTTACATACTATAAACTACACACATTTAAACTGTCTAGTTTGGTTAAATTTTCACGCATGCACACACCCATGAAATCATTGCTTCAGTCAAAGTAATGAAGATACATATCACCTCCCCCAAATACCTCTTGCCCCTTTGTGATCCTTCTTTCCTGTCCTCCCTGCTCCTGGGCTACCACTGATCTGTTTTCTGTTGCTAGAGATTAGTTTGCATTTCCTATAGTTTAATGTTAATAGTTTTTCCAGTGGTCATGTATGGATGTGAGAGTTGGACTGTGAAGAAAGCTGAGCACCGAAGAATTGATGCTTTTGAACTGTGGTGTTGGGGAAGACTCTTGAGAGTCCCTTGGACTGCAGGGAGATCCAACCAGTCCATCCTAAAGGAGACCAGTCCTGGGTGTTCATTGGAAGGATTGATGCTGAAGCTGAGACTCCAATACTTTGGCCACCTCATGCGAAGAGTTGACGCGTTGGAAAAGACCCTGATGCTGGGAGGGATTGGCGGCAGGAGGAGAAGGGGATGACAGAGGAAGAGATGGCTGGAGGGCATCACTGACTCGATGGACATGAGTTTGGGTAAACTCTGGGAGTTGGTGATGGACAGGGAGGCCTGGTGTGCTGCGATTCATGGGGTCGCAAAGAGTTGGACACAACTGAGCAACTGAACTGAACTGAATGTTAATAGAATCATACAATATCTACTTTTTTTGGTCTGGCTTCTTTCATTTAGCATAATTGAGAGTCATCCATATTGTTGCATGGATCCATTGATTTTCCTGCTTTTGTATGGATCTATAACAATTGGTTTATCCACTCACCTGCTGATGGACATTTAGGTTGTTAACAGTTTTTGGCTGTTGCAAATGACGCTACTATGGGGACTTCCCTGGTGGTCCAGTGGTTAAGAATCCATTGCAATGCAGTGGAATCAGGTTTGATCTTTGGTCAGGGAACTAAGTTTCTGAGGAGCAACTAAGCCCCCATGCCACAACTACTGAGCCTGGAACCCACTAGTCAAAACTAAAGAGCCCATGAACCTCAAGGACAGATCCACTGTTTTGCAACAAAAGATCCCGCATGACACAACAAAGATCCCGTGTGCCGCATTAAGACCCAATGCAGTCAAATAAATATACTTTTAAAAAATTAAGCTACTGTGAACATTAGTGTACAAGTCTTATATATGTACATATGGTTTCTCCTGGATAAATTCCTATGAGTAGAATGTGTAAGTCACATGGTAAGTACATGATTATCTTTTAAAGAAAATGCCAAACTGTTTTCCAAAGTGGTTGTACCACCAGCAGTGTATGAGGGATTGAGTTGCTCCACATCCTCACCTACAGTTGGTGTGGTCATCCTTTTAATCTTATCAATCCTAAAAAATGTCTAGTGGTTCCTCATTGTAGTTTTAATCTGCATCTCCCAGATGATTAATGATATCAAGCATCTTTTAATGGGCTTATTTGCCATCTATGTATCTTATTTGCAGTATCTGTCCCAATCTTTTGAACGTTTTATTTATTATTATTATTATTGTTTTTGGCTATGCTGTGTGGCATGTAGGATCTTAGTTCCCCAACCAAGGATTGAACCTGTGCTCCCTGGAGTGGAAGTGTGGCACCCTAACCACTGGACCACCAGGGCATTCCGTGAACATTTTTAAATTAGGTGATTTTCTTATTGAGTGTTGAGAATTCTTTGCAAGTCATTATTAAATATGTGATTTGCAATATGTTTTCCTATTCCATGGCTTGTCTTTTTAATGGTATGCTAAGAAATGCAGAAATTCTTGTGGCATCTTTGTCTTGTTTGGTATCAGAATAATGCTGTCCTTGTAAAATGGATTTGGAAGTGTTTCTTCCTCTCTGTTTCTTAGAAGAGTTTGAGAATGATTGGTACTAATACTTTACATATTTTATAGAATTCACTAGTGAAATCCTCTAGTCCTCAACTTTTCTTTGTTGGGAGATTGTTCCTTACTGATTTAATCTCCTTACTAGTAATCTATCTCTTCAGATTTTCTATTCATGATTCAGTCTTGGTTGGTGGTATGTTTCTAGGAATTTATTCATTTCTTCTACGTTAACCAATTTGTTAGCTCATAGTAGTCACTTATGATTCTTTGTATTTCTGTGGTATCAACTGTAAAGTCTCTTCTCTCCATTTCTGATTTTATTTATTTGAGTCATCTCTTTTTTTTCTTGAGAGCCTAGCTAAGATTTGTCTATTAAATCTTTTTTTAAAAAGCCAAATGTAGTTTCATTGATCTTTTCTATTGTCTTTTTAGGCTCTGTTTTATGTATTGCCACTCTGATCTTTCTTATTTCCTTCCTTCTACTAATCTTGTGCTTTATTTGTTCTTTTTTTTAGTTTCTTGAGGTATAAAATTAGGATATTTGAATTTTTTCTCGTTCCTTGTGGCAAGCATCTATCATTTTGAACTTGCCTCTTGGTATTGCCTTTGCTGCATCCCATAAGTTTTGGTATGTTCAGTTCAGTTCAGTTCAGTCGCTCAGTCGTGTCCGACTCTTTGAGACCCCATGGACTGCAGCACGCCAGGCCTCCCTGTCCATCACCAACTCCCGGAGTCCACCCAAACCTATGTCCATTGAGTCGGTGATGCCATCCAATCATCTCATCCTCTGTCGTCCCCTTCTCCTCCTGCCCTCAATCTTTCCCAGCATCAGGGTCTTCTCCAGTGAGTCAGCTCTTCACATCAGGTGGCCAAAGTACTGGAGTTTCAGCTTCAACATCAGTCCTTCCAATGAACATCCAGGACTGATCTCCTTTAAGATGGACTGGGTGGATCTCCTTGAAGTCCAAGGGACTCTCAAGAGCCTTCTCCAATATCACAGTTCAAAAGCATCGATTCTTCTGCACTCAGCTTTCTTTATAGTCCAACTTTCACATCCATACGTGACTACTGGAAAAACCATAGCCTTGACTAGACAGACCTTTGTTGGCAAAGTAATGTCTCTGCTTTTTAATATGCTGTCTGGGTTGGTCATAACTTTCCTGCTAAGGAGTAAGCGTCTTTTAATTTCATGGCTGCAATCACCATCTGCAGTGATTTTGGAGCCCAAAAAATAAAGTCAGCCACTGTTTCCACTGTTTCCCCATGTATTTGCCATGAAGTGATGGGACCAGATGCCATGATCTTAGTTTTCTGAATGTTGAGCTTTAAGCCAACTTTTTCACTCTCCTCTTTCACTTTCATCAAGAGGCTCTTTAGTTCTTCTTCACTTTCTGCCATAAGGGTGGTGTCATCTGCATATCTGAGGTTATTGACATTTCTCCCAGAAATCTTGATTCCAGCTTGTGCTTCATGCAGCCCAGCATTTCTCATGATGTACTCTGCATTATAAGTTAAATAAGCAGGGTGACAATATACAGCCTTGACGTACTCCTTTTCCTATGTGGAACCAGCCTGTTTTTCCATGTCCAGTTCTAACTGTTGCTTCCTGACCTGCATACAGGTTTCTCAAGAGGCAGGTCAGGTGGTCTGGTATTCCCATCTCTTTCAGAATTTTCCACAGTTTATTGTGATCCACACAGTCAAAGGCTTTGGCCTAGTCAATAAAGCAGAAATAGATGTTTTTCTGGAACTCTCTTGGTTTTTTTGATGATCCAGCAAATGTTGGCAATTTGATCTCTGGTCCCTCTGCCTTTTCTAAAACCAGCTTGAACATATGGAAGTTCACAGTTCACGTAGTGCTGAAGCCTGGCTTGGAGAATTTTAAACATTACTTTACTAGCATGTGAATTGAGTACAGTTGTGTGGTAGTTTGAACATTATTTGGCATTGCCTTTCTTTGGGATTGGAATGAAAACTGACCTTTTCCAGTCCTGTGGCCACTGCTGAGTATTACAAATTTGCTGACATATTAAGTGCAGCACTGTCACAGCATCATCTTTCAGGATTTGAAATAGCTCAACTGGAATTCTATCACCTCCACTAGCTTTGGTCATATTTCCATTTTTATTTTTCTCAAGGTATCTTTCAATTTATCTTTTGATTTCTTAATTGACTGTTCAACAGCATGTTTTTTTACCTCCATATATCTGTAAATTTTCTGGTCTTCTTGAAGTTAATATCTAGTTTCATACCACTGTGGCTGAAGAAGATACTTGACACGCTCTCGGTTTTCTCCTTTTGCTTCTATTTTATGATTTGGTTTTTTGGCCATACGGCATGTGGGATCTTAACTCCTCGACCAGGGATTGAACCCACACAGCCTACATTGGAAGACAAAGTCTTAACGACTGGAATGCCAGGGAAGTCCCTCTATGTCTTAACCACTGCAATTTTCCAGTGTCTAGAATAGTATCTGGCACAGAGTAGATCCTCAATGCTGTATTATATGAATGAAGTGAAACGGAACCAACATACATGTTTGTGTGTCCTCATTCTAACGTTGTTTGGTGACATTAAATAGAAGAGACTGTGATGTCTTTCTAAACTAAACCTATTCAGCTTTGGAAACTTGGTCATTCTGAACCTCTGGCCCTGCCTCTTGAGAAGACTTCTCCCCAACCTCATTTTACTCCGGGTGACTCACCCTCTAACTC
The DNA here is from genome assembly GCF_033118175.1 of Dama dama. Taxonomy (NCBI): domain Eukaryota; kingdom Metazoa; phylum Chordata; class Mammalia; order Artiodactyla; family Cervidae; genus Dama; species Dama dama. Next base: position 45,253,076 of record NC_083683.1, read on the forward strand.
CAGTGGTCAGCTTGTGTCCTAGGCACCCTGACCACTATTTTTGGTTTGGGACTTGACTCATAATCCAAGCTAGGTGTCAGACAGAGCCCTCCCTGAAATTTTTGCTGGAACAATAAGGGAAAAGATAGTCTATCTGCTAGTGGTGAGGATTCCACCAGCCCAGAGCAGGTGGTGGCTGCCGTCCCACCATGCAGGCAGAACCTGTCTAGGAATCAACCACACTGGGACTGAAGTAGAGCCCAGAGCGAGAGGGAGTTAGAAAGAAAGAGATAAGTGGACAGTGGCTTGGTTGATATTATCTGAGTTCCCAGATGAAGCTCTGTCCAAACCCACTGTACCATTATGTTATGTGTGATTTACTTCCCTTTGAGCATAGTCTGAGTTGGGTTTCTATCACAGGTAATCAGAAACCAAAACAACGGAATTTCCTGATGGTCCAGTGGTTAACACTCAGTGCTATCACTACTAGGGCCCTCGGGCCTGGGTGGGATCCTTGGTTAGGACATCTTTTTTTGTGTTAGTTTTAGAAGGTCGTTATAAAAACTTTCACCTTCAGCTTCTTCAGAATTAGTGGTTGGAGCATAGACTTAGATTACTATGATACTGAATGGTTTGCCTTGGAAATGAACCGAGAGCATTCTGTCATTTTTGAGATTGCACCCAAGTACTGCATTTCAGACTCTTGTTGACTATGTGGGTTACTCCATTTATTCTAAGGGATTCTTGTCCACGATAGTAGATATAATGGTCATCTGAACTAAATTTGCCCATTCCTGTCCATTTTAGTTCACTGAATCCTAAAATGTTGATGTTCACTATTGTCTTCTGCTTGCATGCCTGCTAAGTCGCTTTAGTCTTGTCTGACATTTTGGGACCCTATGGACTGTAGCCTGCCAAGCTCCTCTGTCCATGGGATTTTCTAAGCAAAAATACTGAATGGATCAAGAATACTTGCTTGGATCTGAAGTGCGTGATCATTTCCTAGTTAGGGGATCTTTCCAACTCAGAGAACGAACCTGCGCCTCTTACGTCTCCTGCATTGGCTGCATGTTCTTTACCATTAGTGCCTCCTGAGAAGCCTCTTAACATCTCTTGCTTTGTCATGTCCAATTTACCTGGATTCATGGACCTAACATTCCAGGTTCCTATGCAATATTGGTTTTTTTAGCATCGGACTTTACTTTCACCACCAGGGCCACGGCTGACTTTACTTTCACTGCTGGACCACCAGGGATGTCCTCCCTAGAGGAAGGAACATCTAAAGTGAGACATCAGGGACTTAACATGGTGGTCCAGTGGATAAGAATCCACCTGCCAATGCAGGGTACATGGGTTTGATCCCTGATCTGGATATCCCACATGCCATGGAGTAACTAAGTCGATAAAGCCACGACTACTGAGCCTGGGCTCTAGAGCTGGGGAGCTGCAACTACAGAGCCCATGTGCTGCAACCCTTGAAGCCTGTGTGCACTAGAGCCCGTGCTCTGCAACAAGAGAAGCCACGGCAATAAGAAGCCTGCACACTGCAACTGGAGAGTAATCCCTGAACTCTGCAACTAGAGAAAAGCCTGTGCAACAAAGAAGACCCAGCACAGTCTAAAATAAAATAAATAAATAAAATTATTTTTTATAAAAGCAAAGTGAGACATCGATGGTAAGTAGGAATTAGCTAGATGGAGGATGGGCAGAGCCAGAATGCTGCAGCATAGCACAACATGTGAAAAGACAGGGAGGTAACAGAGAACATCGGTGCATTTGGGGAACAAAAAACATAGGGAGCATCCTTGTGAGGCTGGTATCATACTCAGTTCAGATAAAGAAATGAAACAAAGATTTGATAATTTACCCACAGTTTCTCAGTTGGCTTGACCTGGAATCCAGGTCTGTTTTACCCTTAAGAGGCTGTTTTTACTCTCACTGTCCCACAAATGTCTCTAATGCTGATTGGGTCCTCAGTATTATTACACTGAAATTGCAGACAGGTTGTTTAAAATGAGAAGAGGACGAAGGAGTAAACCTAAGCAATGCCTTCATGTGAGGAGTAGGAAGAAGAAAGTCCCAGTGAAGGTAGGAGTGAAAGAACAATTAAAACAGAATGACTCAAACAGCACAGCGTGATGGAAGCCAAAGAAAGCGTTGTAAGAGGAATGATATCACATTTCAAAGATGGAGGAAGTTGAAAGAGTTAGTGGGTTTTCTGACTTTATTTGGTGATGATCTCATTTAGCTAATGAGAACGTAATTTCTAGGCAGGGTCACAAAAGGATGGAAAAGAGTGTTGAAGAAGTAGAGGAGTACAGATCACTTTTTCAGATACATTAATTTCTGGGTGCAAGAAGTAGTAAAAAGGGAAACCAACTTCAAGATGGAGACAGTCATTTTTTTGGAGGTGATCTTCAGATAGACACTAAAGGAAGGGAAGGAAGCAGTCTGCACAGGAGTTGACCTGTGATGTAGGATACAGGTTGAGCCAACCATCAGAGCTGTCCCTGGTTGGGGAAAGAGAGGCGAATCTTCATCTTCCCGCCTATATCAGTTATTTGACGTGGGCTGCCTGAGAGAGGCATAAGAGGTCATGCCTGAGGCCAACAGCATTCCCGCTCGAAACAGGGGTATTAAGTCCTTCATTCTCACAGGGGATACTTCTAGTGCATTCCAGCATTATCACAAGGAAGAATACTTTTAGGATAGATAAAGATATCACAAGACTCAGTTTCAGTAGCTGGGTTGGGAAGATCCCCTGGAGGAGGAAATGGCAACCTATTCCAGTATTCTTTCCTGGGAAATTCATGGACAGAGGAGTCTGGTGGGCTACAGTCCATTGGGTTGCAAAGAATCTGATATGACTTAGCCACTGAACACACATACAAAGACTCAATTTTGGAAATAAATACATAAATATAAATAGATATAACCTAATTATTAGTCTTCATTTCTTGAGCCATAACATATTAAAACAATGGGATGACACATAGTTATGGAACACCTCTTATATATCTGGACTTTGTTAACACCAGGTGTACAAAGATAATTTCCCCTTTTGAGAAGCTCATATTTTTGTAGGAAAAGAAAGCATAAAAACATTAACCCACTAAGGGGCTGTGCTGATGTTATTTGTATTGTGTCTGTTCCACCCATCATCTGCCTGGTAGGTAATTGATTTTCAATAAATGTATTCAGAATGAGTTGGTGTTAGAGTAAGAAGTGCTTGTGTAGCAGACAGGATATAGAGCTAATGCTGCCTGGAGGAGGGAGTCAGCAAATGCTTCCATAGAAGAGGGTGTTTTAATGGAACTGATGATAGTAACAATAAAAACAACAACAATAATAATGAGTTTTTTTTCCAGGTAAGAAATGTGTATAACTATTAGCATAACTGATGCTGTCACACCCAAGTTCCTTTTGTCTTTACCCTGACCCAACCCAGGACTGTACTGTTCTGTTACTCACTTCTCTGTTGTCAAGTGTTTTGTAGTTAATAGGTATAGTTTAATAATCATTAGGATCATGTAGCCCCTATGCTCTGTTGATCCTCAAACAATGACCACCTTTGCTTAAGTGTTCCCATGAGACTAATTATTCATTCATAAATCTTGCCTTAGGAATACAGGTCCTGTTTTGAGCACCTACCCCCATACCCTAGTTTAACAATAAAATTGTCCTAATGGACACTGATGTGGAATGTAGTTTCAAAGTCTTCTGGATCATTGTTCGTCCAATCCCACCCTGTGTGTAAGTTACCATATAATAAACGGAAACATGATTATATGGAACTGCCTGTCTTGCTTTCTTGTCTCAAGATGCCATCTCAGTTTGATGGGTATGTTTTGTTCCCTCTGTCCAACAAAGAGGGAGGGGTGGGAAGACTTAGGAGGGGGCTTCCTGGGTGGCTCAGTGGTAAAGCATCTGCCTGTCAATGCAGGAGACACAGGAGATGTGGTTCTTGTTCGATCTTGGGGGTCTTGGGATCTTGAGTTTGATCTCTGGGTCTTGAAGATCCTCTGGAGGAGGAAATGGCAACCCAGTCCAATATTCTTGCCTGGAAAATCCCATGGACCGAGGAGTCTGGCCTGCTATAGTCCATGGGATTGCAAAGAGTCACAGAGTACTGAACTTCTGAGTAGGCATGCATGGAGGAGTTAACTTCAAGCAGTTGTTCAGGGGGACAATAAAGCGTGAAAAAGAATACTGGGAGAGTGGAAGGGAAGTGAGCATGGAAGAAAAAGTGTCCTATTTAAATAAAACCACACATGATACAGATACATATTAACATCTATTAAGAAATCAGTTGGCTATTATGATAATGTGAAATGTTCAGTGAATTTACCTGAATAGGATTTTATAAGAGAAATTATTTCTGAGCTAGAGATTTGAATGAAAGGAAACTGTTTTAGGTGTGTAAGATGAAGCACTGTGATATGGTAGTTGGGGTGCTGGCTTTTAGATTTAACAAATTTTTATTCAAAGCCTGACTCTACCACTAACATGCTGTGAAATTAATTAACTTTAATTAATTTACCTCCTTAAGTCATTACTTAACCTCCCTCAGACTCAGGTTCCTAACATGCAAAATAAAGATTATAGTCCTTCCTCACAAATTTATTGTGAAGAGCAATTCTTGTTTATAATGTCCTAAATATGGTATTTGATACATAATAAGGATTCCATTAATGTTACTGTAAGTGCATTGGGGACCTAGCAGGCAAGACTGGAGCGTGTATGTTGGGAGCAGTTCCTGAGTAAAGGCCACAGGAGTACTATGATAGAGTCTCCTTGTAAAATGAATTCCTATTTTGGGAGTCCTAAACCACAACAGGGACTTTTCCTGCAACAGGTTAGTTCTTAGGTGATTTCATATTTCTTCTTTTATTTTCCCATGAAGGGGGGCAAATTGAGCCCAACCCAATCTAAGGCAGTTTTGCCTTAGGGAACTTGTCTGCCGTAGAACAAGGACAAAGAGATAGGTCGATTGTAATGAGATGGCTTCTAGTCCTGAAAGGAAGGGATCTTCTTCATCTTGTGGTGCTATGGCCGTTCTGGGCCTCTAGCACCTGCAAAATGAGACAGAGATGAAATTTTAGAATCAAAGTTTTTAAATGTAATTAACTGTTTGCTAATATCCATGAGTGGCAAATATACACATGCATTCTCAGTTGCTCAGTCATGTCTAACTCTTTGCGACCATATGGACAGTAGCCCAGCAGGATCCACTGTCTGTGGAATTCTCCAGGCAAGAATACTGGAGTGGTTTGCCATTTCCTCCTCCAGGGGATCTTCCCAACCCAGGGACTGAACCAAAGCTCCTGTCTCCTGCATTGATCAGCAGATTCTTTACTATGAGCCTCCTTGGATGCTCCCGCAGATATATGATGCTTTCCTTTTCACGACAGGTCAAAGATGAAATCTGATTATGCTTTGAAGGTTGTGGTTTGCTTCTTGAAACTCCCTGCGGTGTCTTTAACAATGTGTTGCCCAGAGCAGGGTAAGTGGCCTTGTCTAACCAAGGGGAGGCGCACTTGTCTCTATATATATAAAGGCAAGAGACAGGAGCGGCACTGGGAAAAGTCAGACAGAGCCTGCACAATGAAGAAACAGCTTAAGGAGGAGGCAGCCCCACACTGTGAGCTAAGTAAGTAGCCAGCAAGTAAGTATATAACAGCCCAGGGAATCTACCCACCAGAGAGCGGACCTGTATTGCGAAAAGGAAGGTCCAGTCATTTTATTTTCTAGTTGCAGTAGAAGTTCCCAAAGGAAAGGTTCTGGTCTGGAGGGACTTCATCAAGCTTTTCTGAAACACCCCATATGCATTGCAGAGAGATCCTCAGAACTAATTTGTAGTAAAGAACCTACCTGCCAATGTAGGAGACACTGCAGACTCACGTTCCATCTTTGGGTTGGAAGATCCCCTGGAGGAGGAAATGGCAACCCACTCCAGTATTCTTGCCTGAAAAATTCCATAGACAGAGGAGCCTGGTGGGCTACAGTCTGTGGGGTTGCAAAGAGTTGGATATGACAGAGAGACTTTGAGTATACACACACATGGTATAAGCTTAGTTATTCAGCTTTGGATACAGACAACTCAGTACTTGCATAGTGTTGAAAGTTGGATACTGGCTTGGTTTGAGTGGATGACATTGTCTTTATGAATCCTGTTTATATAAGGAAGACAGGGAGTAACATCTTTAAAAAGTGGAGCGTTTGAGGCAGAAAAGGAAGCATTTTGCCTTATTATTGTTGTCTTCTTTATCATGGGAGTCTCTCTGGTTAGAGAGCATTTGAATGTGCAGAATATAAGGAGTCAGAAGAACTAGGCCCTTGCTGTCTAAGCCATCCAATGCCATTTAGTCTTTGATAATTTAACAAGCATGTATTGAACAATTAATATTTATTGGCCCCTGGAGACACAGGAAGAGCCCTACAGGTATCATCGGGAATATCATGGACATAGTAAAACAATAAATATGAATTATAAACTGTAATACCATCAGAATGGAATATAAAAGAGTTGACCAATGATAAAAATATATTTATTGTCTAATTCCTCTTCCATTTTTAATTTAAGTTCAGAGTAACATACTTTTTTTAGAATAAGGATCAGTTCCCAGTAAAGACTTACACTGGAAAATTAGGGTTCTCAGTCTTGTCTTTGTTCTTGTTGCTAGTAGGTCATCTTGTATGGGTTATTTTTGTTCTCTTTTGTTCCATCTGTCACTAATAATAGAGGGTCTGTAAAATTCCTAGGAAATGAAAGGAGGCTGAAGGTTATCTATTGAAATTTCAGCAGGTTCCAAAGGGTAGAAGGAGGACTATATGAGTCTTGATTTCCTGGTGGCTCAGATGGTAAAGAATCCACCTGAAATGCAGAAGATGCAGATTTGATCCCTGGGTTAGGAGGGTCTCCTAGAGAAGGGCATGGAAATCCCCTCCAGTATTCTTGCCTGGAGAATTCCATGGACAGAGGAGCCTGGCAGGCTACAGTCCATTGGGTGGCAAAGAGTTGGACACGACTGAAGTGACTTAGCATTCTTGCTCGCACACTAGAGAATCATATATATATTGTCTGTCATTACAGACAAGTTTTCTTTGCTTTAAGCAAAGAAACTTTGAGGCACATATTACTAAAAATTGTTAAGGTCAGTCTACATTGGGGGCAGCCAGTATCTGTCACTGGAATAAATAAGTTGAATGTAATCTAATGGTAATCATTCCTCACATTTGCGAGAGAAAAGCTACTTAAGTATAAGGGCAAAACATTTTTTTCTGAGGTAAGAAGTGGGTACAGACTGGTTTAATAGACTTCTTATTTCGGGGTAAAGGAGTCTCTGAAATTTTTACAGAGCTTGGGGTTGTGTTCTGAGATAGTTGTGTCAGGATAGGAGGCCAGGTTGGGCTGTCAAAGGGAGATACACTGCTGTGAACTTCCGGTTGGGAGGAAATCAGGGGAAGCTTCCAGTGAGATCTGGGAGAGACAAAGACCAAGCTATAATGTCTGAAAGGAAGACATTAGTGGCCCTGACATGTGAGCAGGCAAGGAGGTTTGGAAGCTGGCAAAGCCTCAGAGGGCTGAGCAGAGAAAGTGAAGAGCCCTATTTAATGGGTATTAATTGGGCCATTCTAGTTCTCAAGTCTCTGGTTAATGAGTGATATTTTTGTCTAAAAACTCAGTACTTCTCGACAGCCTGGCCACATCTCTCCCCAGTTATCGCCTTTGACACCAAGGCAGTTGATGTTATTTTCAACTGTACTCTTCCTCCTTGTATCTTACCCCCTCTCCTCTTCTTGCTGCCGAACATTTTCTCTTTATTTTTTTTCTTAATCATTAGATGTTCTGCATGTCAGATTTGCCTTTCAACTTTCAAACAGATTTTCAAAAGTCTAAGTCAAGTGGAAACAGCAAACTTGGTGCTGAGTTGAAATTGTGGTTCTCTGATTGACTAATTGAGATGTCTCCAATTTTGAGATTATTACCTTGACATAAAAAGTCAGTAACATGGTCCATCTCAGTGGCCATTGTGTCAGAGAGAGAGAGAGAGAGAGAGAGAGAGAGAGAGAGAGAGAGGCTCTGAAGCAAGTTAGGCATGTTGTACAATAGCAGCACTGTACTTTATGAACTGGGCGTGCTTGTGTGACGTTCAGCTTACTGAAATATTAGCCACTAGGATAGAGAGCAGAGAAGGCAATGGCACCCCACTCCAGTACTCTTGCCTGGAAAATCCCATGGACAGAGGAGCCTGGTAGGCTGCAGTTCATGGGGTCGCTAAGAGTCGGACACAACTGAGTGACTTCACTTTCACTTTTCACTTTCATGAGCTGGAGAAGGAAATGGCAACCCACTCCAGTGTTCTTGCCTGGAGAATCCCAGGGACGGGGGAGCCTGGTGGGCTGCCGTCTATGGGGTCACACAGAGTCGGACACGACTGAAGTGACTTAGCAGCAGGGTAGAGAGGGTTAGAGTTTCAAGGCTTTTTTCTTAAACTAACACCAGAGGGGCTTTTCACTTTGTTCTTCTGTCAGGTGAAAAACTTTGAAAGTGTTAGTTGCTCAGTCATTTCTGACTCTTTGAGACCCCATGGACTGTAGTCCACCAGGTGCCTCTGCCTGTATTCTCCAGGCAAGAACACTGGAGTGAGTAACCAGTCCCTTATCCAGGGGATCTTCCTGATCCAGGGATCAAACCCAGGTCTCCTGCATTGCAGACAGATTCTCTATCATCTGAGTCACCAGGGAAGCTTGTCAGGAAGTAGATGTAATCTGTCTCCAACCTGTCTTTTTTTTTATTATGTCATTTTATATCAACATCATTTTTATGAAAGAAAAATGGGATTATTTTGTATTCAAATTTTAAAAATAATTCCAAACTTCCCATCCTCAATTATAATTTAGAAATTCACATGGTTTCTCTCTTATCACCCCTAGTGGGGGCAGATTGAGTTTCAGAATCAATTAGATCGAAAGACTCAGAAACTGATGCTTCTTTATTGACCTGGAATGGAAAAACAGAGGAAGCTATCATTTCTCATTCTAAAAAATGGCCAGTAATATTCCTTATTAAAATCCATAAGTTCAGAGAACAGTTAGCTCTGTTTGAAACACAGAATATTTCAGTTTGTTGACTCCTAATCATTCAGGGGCAGGAGCTCACCTTCATGAAGAGCATCTTATACAATATGAAAGCTATACTAAAAATAATGGTTTGGTAGGATTATCAAGTATTTTAGCCTTAAAGTAGACCTTTAGAGGAAAGGGAATTTTAGAAGGATCTGGAAATCTTTACATTTTCTTCAAAACAAATGAAATTCTGTGTTTTGTTTTGTTTTTTAAATCACAACTCATTTTTATTCTCTAATAAACAACTTGGGTATGACTTTTAAGGCCTATTTCAGCAGTTTCCATTTTGTCACCAGCATGTTGAACACTGAACATTGGCTGAGGAAATATCAAGAGGGAAAAGAGGTGGCTTTGCCAGTCAGCTTTAAATATTCCTGTTCACATTTATCTAATCAGCTGATTCCATGCACACTTTTCTGGTTGCCCCTATGAAACTTCTTTTCCTACTTAATGCTATCTCAGGTTTTATCTATATCAAGGAGTGAAAGAAGGGGAGAAGAATTAGAAGACTGTTCAAAAAACATTCCTCTCCAAAACTAAGATTAATTTTAGGGAGACCTTTGCAACATTGAACACAGCTCTAAAATCAATGAAATGGTTTTGGGTGACTTTGCTCTTTATAAGAGAGTTTAATAAGATAAATATTAGTTTAAATTCAATTTTTTTTTTTAACCATGGGGGGAATAGTTGAAATTTTATATACTTTAGTACTCAGTATTTCACACTTTCTTGTTGTCAATTTTTAAACCAGGTTTGGGCTATCCAGATTGTTCTTCAGAGTTCTTGTAAATGCTAAGAAAACACTTGGAAGTATTTTCAACTAAATATTCAGAATTTATGATAGCTAGTAAGTGTTGGGGGATATAACTTCTTATGTTGATATAATTTAAAACTTGCAGAAAAGTTGCAAGAGTAGTATCAGGGAATGAATGCTTTCAGAGTAACATGGTTTGATAATAGTAAGCTGCAAGTGCCTTGGGGGAACATGAAAAAGGGCCATTTAACCCAGGTTAAGAAGTGAGGAAACACTTTGTTGAGGAAGACTTTTTTATTTCTTTGGATTCAGGAGAAACTTCCAAATCACAATTTCAGAGCATGCCTGTTTGCACACTAAGTCAAAGTAGTAGTAAGTTAAGCTTAAGGCCACATATGCCTGCCCACCGACAGCTTCTGGTTATCCATTGCTGAAGCTTTATCAGAGAGAACTGATATATCCCTGAAGTGTTCATTGAGAAACGGAAGGTTCCTGAGGTGTTTGTTGGGAAACTGAGTAAATCTGCATGCTTTATGATTTTAAAAAATAAACAATACATTTACTTGGCAAAATATTTTAAAATTGCAAAACCTTATACAGTGTATATTCATGAGAGGTCCTTTTGCCTGACCTCATTTGTGCTCCTCCACTCCTTTTGGAGATGGCAATACCAGTTTGGTATGTCCTTTGGATTTCATTTGTACGTGTATTGTATATTCTGTGTCTCTCTTTTGCTACATAAATGATAGCATACTGTTCTATAGTATCTTTAACTTCACAGTGTATCTTGGAGATTGTTTCCTGTCAATCTGTTTAGATTTGCCTTGTTTATGGTATTCCATTCTATGAATGTCCCAGGTTGTTTTAGTCTTTTGAAACTACAAACAGTGCTGTGGGAAATATTCTTGCACATATTGATACTTCCTGTACAAGTGTTTCTTTAGTATGCATTTTTAGAAATGGAATTGCTGGGTCAAAGGATATGTAGACTTTTGACATTTAGACAGAAAATGTAATTAGCATTCTTATCTTGTAAAACAGACTTAAAATTTTTTAAATGAGGAATGGGATAAAATTGTTATATTGCATTGACCCATGAGTGCCTTTTCCCCCCTGCTGTTGATGGCTGTTTGATAGGAGGAAACTTGCTGGCTTTAAGAGAAGGTGACACTTAATGTTTGGGGGTGAGCTAGAATGTCAAGGCACACTGTTAATCATAATTGTCCGAGTACTGGAGGGTTGATTTTTATTACTTGTATCTCCACTTGATCTTTTTCTTAACATAATTTAATGACTAAAATGACCTGGAGGTATGGTCCTAGAGAGCAAAGTGTTCTTATTATTAAATTACTGCTTCTATCTGGGTGTTGAATTTTCGTGAAGACCTAAACACTGTGCAGCATGCAGAGCGTATTGATTCTCCATTCCTTGCCCTTGTTATGTTCTCTAGACACTGCAAGCAATGAAAGTTATAGTTGTTCACTCAATGTTTTGATGAGAAAGTTGGAATCTAGGGAATTCCCTGATGGTCCAGTGGTTGGAACTCGGGGGTTTTATCTTCCAGGCCCAGGTTCCATCCTTGTTCTGGAAACTAAGATCCTAAAAGCTGCACAGCGTAGCAAAAAAAAAAAAAAAGCAAGAAGTTGAAATCTAGAATGCATTTTCTTTCTTGGAGAGAGATTTTGGAAAAAAGATCAGACTCTTGTGTTTAAAAGTTCTGTAAGTAATTATGGGAATAATCACTTAGAATACTAATTACAATAATTTGATTTTTTTGTGAGACATTTCTTTTTAAAATTATTTAACTATCACCCTTTCACACATGATACTTGGGGAAAAACACACTTCTGTCTCAATTGTTTGCTTTTTAAATATAACCTTTAAAGGCCTGTTTTGAATAGGAATCTTCCTCAACTGTGTTGAATACTTCTGTGCCTTCTGAAACCAGATATCAATCATCAAGACAAAAGTAATCTCATTGAATTGGTCCTTCCTGAGTAGAGCAGCAATTTGAAACTTGAGTTATTCTTACTAATATAATATTAATAACACTAATCTTAAAAAAAAATCATTCACGACATTTTGGCACTTCTTTCTATTTTATTTATTTAATTAGTTTATTTTTTGGCTATGTTGTGTGGCTTCAAGATCTCAGTTCCCCAGCCAGGGACTGAACCTGGGCCACAGCAGTGAAAGGCTAGAATCCTAACCACTATGCCACCAGGGAACTCCCATAATAATATTCTTCTTTGGGAGGTGGGTTGGAGGGGGCCTTTGCTGTGTGACTTGTGGGATCCTAGTTGCCTGACCAGTGATCAAATTCACACCCTTGGCAGTGAAAGCATGGAGACCTAACCTCTGAACCACCAGGGAATTCCCAGTAATCTTCATAATAATGTTTCTGAGGGATTGAAGCATACAGAAATTTTCTCATATAAATAGCCCACGATTTTCTGTGTAAGAGCCATAGTCCCAGATCGGATTTTTGGTTTCTAGTTTATTGTGTGTTATCTTGGTTTCTTAGAATTAATGTAAAATAAAAGTAAAAACGCTCTGAGTGGGGTCTAGGAGCTGTGCTGTGATTGGAATTCAAGTGGTACTGCTACTGAGTGGTCAGATTTGTAAGTCCCATTTAGGTGAGGTGCTGGCTGAGATAAGGGTGGGGTTTAGTCAGCAGTATTGAGATCTGCTGGTGAAATCATCTGGTAGCTCAAACTCTGATAGGAAGGACATGGATTTTGTTCATTATACAAAGTTCTTGATATTGGTGACTATAGAGATGAAAGGTTATGTTTCCTAACTTAGCAAGAGGTGGTATGTTTTACACTCCAGAATATAGATGAAATCTAATACCCCCTTCAGGTCTTAATTCTGCAAAATAGGTATAGAATATGTCAATTTGTTATTGTTTTAGTCATTAAGTCATGTCTGACTCTTTTGAGACCCTATGGACTGTAGCCTACCAGGCTCCTCTGTCCATGGCATTTCCCAGTCAAGAATACTGGAGTGGGTTGCCATTTCCCTTTCCAGGCGATCTTCCCAACCAGGGCTCAAACCCAAGTCTCTTGCATTGGCCAAAGGATTCTTTTCGGCTAAGCCACCAGGAAAACCCCAGAATATGTTACTAGAATATCTAAAAAAGAAAGTAGAGCACTGTTAACACAGGAGTGGAAAAAGACTAGTAAAGGATAGAGAAGGGGAGGCTTCCTTAGTTTTTTAGTAGGATAGTTGTTGGGGTTCAAGGGGAGGTGGTTAACAATTAATATTATTTACCTTTCCCCTTCGAAGTTTGAACTTAACTGAGAAATAGATTCCTTAATCAGTAGATCAAAATTTTTTAAAATTAGCCTTATTGGTGGAGTTGACTGGAGAATATGCCATAGATCTGTGACCCAATGGATTTACTAATATACCCCCTCTAACCCCCAGTTAAACTTAACCCAGTAGTCCTCATGCTCTCCCTTCCCAGGCTGCTTATTGCTGATGGAGAGAAGTGCAGGTGGAATGTGGACTGTGTCTTGTCCTCCTGGTGCCTCTGGGGGAGCAGGGAGGTGGAGCTGGTCATTCATTTTTCTCTTAGTTGTTGAAGTGCTGAGGAATGAGACCTGAAACCTTACAGCTGAAGTCTCTGTTCACGGAAAGGTGAGGCTGCGAAACAGTGGCCCTCTTCTACCAGTGTGCTCGTGAGATGCTTCCCCCAGACCCAGAAGCTTGAAATATGAGCTTAAATTGTTAGTTAGATCAAAGAGAGTTATAGATCTCTGTCCTTAGAAACCCATCAAAATGGTGGGAAGTCAGTCTCTTAAATATTTGGGTTAATCTGGAGGCAAAGGCAGAGACTGGGAGATTGCCTCAAAGCCATTCTGTGGATGCTTTTGTTGTGTTGTTCAGTCGCTAATCCATGTCTGACTCTTTGTGACCCCATGGACTGCAGCACCCCAGGTGTCCCTGTCCCTCACTATTTCCTGTGGATACTTATTAAAAACTACTTGCCCACTTTCCTGGAATACCCTTTACTTCAATTTTGTTTTGAAGTGTTGCCAGCAAAAATATGATTAAGACTTTTATATTTTTTCTATTAAACATCTCTAATCATAGTCTGCGAACTGTGATTATTTCCAAGGTTATCTAATTCAGTAGAACAATTATTCTTTTCACATAGTAAGGGTTCAGTCATACAGAGTCACAGAATGCTGCTCGTGAAACTTGTTTTAATTTGTTCTTGCTAATTCCTCTCCCTCTCTTCTCTCCTTTCCAGAGTTCTATTCTATGAACTCAGGCACTCAGGTATCCACCACGGTGTTGGGTCCTGAACAGAAGATGCCAGATGGTAATTTACAGCTTTGTGTCATTGACTCATTTTTGTTTGGATTTAGGCTTAAGCCAGTAACAGAGATTTACCATATTGTCCTTCTTGTCCTCTGTTTCATCAAAAATTGTCGCCATCTCCTGTCCCCCAGCCATCAATATCATGGAGACCTGCTCCATTCAGACAAGGGAAACACTGATGATTAGTCATCGATGAGCGCTCCTGTCACGAGGGTGACACCTCCCCTTCCCCAAGCTCTTCACTGCAGGTCTTAGTCAGGTGGCAAAAGGTTCCTGTTTGGTGGTTTCCCTGAAACTTCAGAGTTTAGCCTGAAATGTGGCAGGATTTTGCAAGTTACCCATCTTTGGGGCAGCCTGATGGAGATATCATGTCCAAGGATGATCCTTTGAGTAAATCCTACTAAAAAAATGGGTGGGGGGTGGAGACTGGAGTGTCTCATTAGCCTGACAATTTCCTTCTAAAAGTTAAGATTTTAGGTTATCAGTGCGGCTAGTCTAGGGATGTTATATATTAAGCGCTAGACATCAGTGATTTTAGAAGAAAATGATTCTAAAAATTGGCAAGTGGCAGTAGAAGCATGAGGGCTTCCCCAGTGGCTCATCTTGTAAAGAATCCACCTGCAGTGCGGAGACCTGGGTTTGATCTCTGGGTTGGGAAGAGCCCCTGGAGAAGGGAACGGCTACCCACTCCAGTATTCTGGCCTGGAAAATTCCATGAACTCTATAGTCCATGGGATCACAAAGAGTCAGACACGACTGAGTGACTTTCACAGTGCAGTACAATAGAAGCATGAAAGTAGGGGGAGACCATTTGTGAGATTAGTGTTGAAAACTGATGTAGCGCTTAGTGACCGGGGAAGAGGGTTGAGAGGGAGCTTTATCACCATAAGCAATTTTGTATTCCTCAAATTTTCAGCCATGTGCATGTGTTGCCTATTCAAAAATTAATTTATTAGAAATATAAATAAAAATAAAGTACCAGAGACATTACTTTGCCAACAAAGGTCCATCTAGTCAAGGCTATGGTTTTTCCAGTGGTCATGTATGGATGTGAGAGTTGGACTATAAAGAAAGCTGAGTGCCTAAGAATTGATACTTCTGAACTGTGGTGTTGGAGAAGACTCTTGAGAGTCCCTTGGACTGCAAGGAGATCCAACCAGTCCATCCTAAAGGAGATCAGTCCTGGGTGTTCATTTTAGGGACTGATGTTGAAGCTAAAGCTCCAATACTTTGGCCACCTGATGCGGAGAGCTGACTCATTTGAAAAGACCCTGATGCTGGGAAAGATTGAGGGCAGGAGGAGAAGGGGACAACAGAGGATGAGATGGTTGGATGGCATCACTGACTCAATGGGCATGGGTTTGGGTGGACTCCGGGAGTTGGTGATGGACAGGGAGGCCTGGCGTGCTGCGGTTCATGGGGTTGCAAAGAGTCTGACATGACTGAGCGACAGAACTGAACTGAACTGAACCAGAAATTGATATAGAGTCAGGTTGATCTTGTGCATTTAGGTATTAAAAAGGTTTAATTTCAGTATTTCTAAGATGATTATTAATATTAGTGTATTTTGTTAATTTTAACTCATTTCTTCTCAAATCTGTTAATTCAGAAAATGCTTCTGGAGACCATGGGGTCTCTGTCAGTCTTGGTGCCATCAACCCTGCCTGCAGTAACTCCTCAATTCCACAGTCCCCTGGGGCACACACAGAGGAGCCCTTTACCACCTACTTTGATGAGAAGATTGCCATTCCTGAGGAGAAGGTTAGTGACAGGTCCTTAGAGAAAAATATTATTATCTAGGGAAGACCTATGTACAATGTCTGCTGGATAACTCAGGATCAGCAACCTCAGAGTCAGTTCTGGCAAGCAATCTCTGAAGACTGACTTTTTGTAGTCAGAGTAAACAGAAACTTTTAAGGAAACTAAGGCCCTTGAAAAACCATTGCCAAGTTGTACTAGTGAGCATTTTTTGACCCAGAAAGGGAAAATTTCATGTTCCCTTTTTTCCGGTGCCTTTTGTCCCATTTGGGTAGTGTTTGAGCACAGGGGTACTGCTATTATTGCTGTGGTTTTAGACTGAAAGGCTGTTGGAAGGGCAGGTAAGAGAAGGGCTCTTATTTGGACGGAGAGCTAACCAGGTTATTGATAAGGAATGGATAAGATGGAGAAGAATCTTGGACTCACCCATGTCCAACTTTCGAACCCTTTGTTCTTATGAAACTGATATTGTTGCTTTTTATGTGATAAAATAATAGATAAATTAGATCAGCAGTTTGGAGGTGATAACCTTTTCTTTTTCTCCAAGAGACACTTTTATTATTATTATTATTATTTAAAACTTTTTCTTCTATATTGGAGTCTAGTCAATTAACAATATTGGCTAGTTTCAGGTGGACAGCAAAGGGAGTCAGCCATACATAGGCATGTATGTATTCTCCCCCTGGAGGAGATAATCATTTTGCTCTGTTTTCCTCTCTTGTACAGCCCTCTTGTTTTAGCTTTCGCAAACTCTGGGCTTTCACGGGACCAGGATTTCTTATGAGCATTGTGGATCCAGGAAACATTGAATGTGATTTGCAGTCTGGAGCACTGGCTGGATTTAAGGTGAACATAGAGTCCTCCCTCATCCATTTTTTTGGTTTACCTGGTGGCTCAGGTAGTAAAGAATCTGCCCGCAATGAGGGAGACACAGGTTTGATCGCTGGGTCAGGAAGATCCCCTGGAGAAAGGAATGGTAACCCACTCCATTATCCTTGCCTAGGAAATTCCAGGAGAGAGGAGCCTGGCAGGCTACAGTCCATGGGGTCACAAAGAGTCGGACACGACTCAGTGACTAACACTTTAACTTTTCCTTTCCTTTTTAAACACACACAGCACACCACATCCTTTTCCTCTGTTCTGCCTGTTGGATATGAACCTTGGTTGGCTACATGCTGACTCTTCATTGGCTCTGACACTTCGATGAAAAGTACTTTTCTATCTGTTTTTAAATTTTATTTTATCACGTAGTTGGTTTTTAGTTTTATTTACCCAGGTAGTTTCCTTGAACAAAAGTGAAACAGCAGAACTTGGAAAGGTGCAAGGCGACCTAGCAAGTTCTGTGCAGAAGGTGTACAGAACTCAGGTCATTGGATTCCTGAACTGGGCTCTTTCCTGAGTGTACTGTTTCTCATTCCCACTGCCAAACAACCAAACCAAAACTTCCAGTAATCTCGAGAGTGTAATGGCGGGATTTTGTTCTTCTCTAGTTGCTCTGGGTTGTTCTGTTTTCCACCATCATGGGACTCCTGCTGCAGAGCCTTGCAGCTCGACTGGGAGTGGTCACTGGGCTGCATCTTGCTGAAGTGTGTCACCGCCAGTATCCCAGGGTAAGCAGTGTTTGTCTCATATCATAGGTAACTATGTGTCTGGCAACCTATGCTAGCCCCTAGTATACTAAAATAGTGGAGGATGTGGGGATCATGGCCCTGAGGGCTGGGAATCCCAAGGGAAATTCTCTAGCTCCTCTTGCTGCTAAACCATGTTTCCCTGATGCTGGGAAAGATTGAAGGCAGGAGGAGAAGGGGACCACAGAGGATGAGATGGTTGGCTGGCATCACCGACTCGATGGACATGAGTTTGAGCAAACTCCGGGAAATGGTGAAGGACAGGGAAGCCTGGCGTGCTGCAGTCCATGGGGCCGCAAAGAGTCGGACACCATCGAGCGACTGAACCACAGCAACAATGTCTGGAAGACAGGTTTAAACTGACTTGATCTTTGGATAAGTACTAATCTGCCTCCAGTTTGTCTTAAATGTTCAATCTCCTTTCCTAGCTGTGAGAGTATCCTTACCTGCTTTTTATCTTGTATGCCTCTTAAAAAAAAAAAAAAAAAAAAAAACTTGGGAATTTATAGTTTGTTTTATCTTCTCTTTCTTCATGTATCTTAGTGGTTGTTTTTTTTTGGTGACATATTTGTTAGGTAGTAGATTCCTGGAGGTTGTTTTTTTTTTTTTTTCTGGCCTCAATGAGCTAACAGAAATTTCTTTCTGTTCAATTATTGACCAGATTAGATCCCAGATTTTATTATAGGACACCCAATTCCAACACTTTGCCCCGAGTCCCTTTGCATATCTGTCTTTTTTTACTTGCTTGTGTATTATTACACTAAGGATGACTCCAACATTTTCACGTTTGTTTTGTCTCTTCAGCAATGGTCAGGATAGATATTTTCTTCTGCAGTATTTTTATTCTCTCCTGAACAATATTTTGACCATCCTAGCATTCTCATTTTCCGCTAAAACTTTCAGGATTGTTTTTAGATGAAAAATTAAGTGGAAATAATGAATGGAAATTCCATTCGTCTGTCAAGTGAAATGGAAGGAGAAGAAATTGGCATCAGCTGCTGCCCTGACCTTGACTCACAGGCTCTGCCATAAAGAGCACCCTGGCCCTCTCCTGCAGGGGGCCAAAGCTGAGTTCTGGTCCTTCATCTCTGGACCTAAGGCTTAATAAAGGACTGTTATTAAGTCCTTATCACAGTGCCAAAATGTGAACTCCAAACTATAGGGAAGTTCTTAGAAATGATTAATTAGAACCATATCTTTCTGCTGTTTGATGTTTAGGTTCCACGAATCCTTCTGTGGCTGATGGTGGAGTTGGCTATCATTGGTGTAGATATGCAAGAAGTTATTGGCTCAGCTATTGCCATCAATCTCCTGTCTGTAGGAAGGTGAGGGGTTTTTCTCTAGAAAGTAATCAATGTTTTGTGGGATTTCAAAGCAAGTATAAAAACAAAAGTCCTTCCCAGGTGGCTTAGTGGTAAAGAATCTGCCTGCCAAGCAGGTGATGCACGTTTGATCCCTGGGTCAGGACAATCCATTGGAGAAGGAAATGGCAACCCACCCCAGTATTCTTGCCTGGGAAATCCTACGGACAGAGGAGCCTGGTGGGCTATAGTCCATGGGGGTTGCAAAAGAGTTGGACATGACTTAGCAATGAAACAACAACAACATAAAAACAAAAACCCAAGTCATTTTCAATTTTCAAAATTCAACTCAAGTATTATTTTTTCCATTTAACCACTCTGGAACCACCTTCTTCTCTTCTGGCAGATGTAGGCTCTTTATCTCCCATGTTCTCATGTTTGGTCGTGCATATCTGTGTTATCCAGTGTGTGGCAATGTATATTATAATTAATTTGTATGTCAGCTTATCCCACTTGTCAAGTGAACTCCTTGAGAGATAAGGCACATACTTTTCAGCTTTGCGTCCTGAATGTCTGTAATAGAAGATAAAGTTTGAATGAATGTATTACTTAGTGCTGTGATCCTAAAACACCCAAGGCCTGGCCTCCTTACCTCTGTTCCCTTTTCCCCAGGTCCTTGCTCCTCCAAGGGTCATATATCTAGAGAGTTGTTGGGAAGAGAGTCTTTTTCTTAATGTTTCTTTTCTTTAATCTCCCATTTTAATCTCTGACCTAGGATTCCTCTATGGGGTGGAGTTCTCATCACCATTGCAGATACCCTTATATTTCTCTTTTTGGACAAATACGGTAAGGACAGTGGGAACAGAGGGGTCACTGAAATTTCCATCATGTGGCTTACAGGGAAATCTGCCTTCTGTGAACTCACTGCTACATTTTCCCCTTCAGGTTTGCGGAAGCTAGAAGCGTTTTTCGGTTTTCTCATCACTATTATGGCCCTCACATTTGGTTATGAGGCAAGTATTACAGGCTGATCATTAGCTGTTGTTTGTCTTTTTTTCATTAGCTTTTTAAACAAAATTTTTGTCCTTTTATTATAAAAGACAGTGTGTGTTAACAAAGCCCAAATTCAGCACTAGGCCAATTTTAAAGGAATAAGGATATAGGAAAGACTAGTGTCCAGGAAGTTCTGCAGGGACTCCTAGGTAAAAAATGACTAGAATTTCTAGGACTTTCCAGACTAGACTCCCTGGTCCCAAATTGGCCATCTCAACAACAGAACAGCCTTGGCAAGGATTAGGAGAGGAGTTGCAGGGTTATTCTTGGTTGTTACCTTGACGGGTTCTATTTTTGCTCATCCTGGTTGACAGTAATTCCAGCTTGGACTTTCTCTGTATTGTAACAATTAATGAACTATAGGGGATACAGTGCATGTTTCCTGTTTTGTGCCCCACCCCCAACACTGTGTTGGGTTATCCCTAACCTTATCATTTTATGCAGTGAAGTGAAACCTAGCACCTTTCTATGTCCAATTATTATAAACTGATTTCTGTTTATTGGACTAGCTAAGCTTTTAAAAATATGTCTACTCTATGAGTAGATGATACAGCTTGGTCTAAGGCTTCCAAGAGAAATGCTGAACCAGGAAAAACAGTGTATGAGAAGTGTTTTTGAGTGAGTCTCAGCAGATGCTAGTGGCAAGCATAAGTAATTTTTATATACATATGTGAGCACAGATGTTGGATCATTGAAAAACAAGAGAGTTCCAGAAAAACACCTACTTCTGCTTTATTGACTACGCTAAAGGTTTTGATTTTGGATCGCAACAAACTGGAAAATTCTTAAAGAAATGGGCATACCAGACCACCTTATCTGCCTCCTGAGAAATCTGTATGCAGGTCAAGAAGCAACAGTTAGAACTGGACATGGAACAACAGACTGGTTCCAAATTGGGAAAGGAATACGTCAAGGCTATATATTGTCACCCTCCTTATTTAACTTACATGCAGAGTACATCATGCGAAATGCCAGGCTGGATGAGGCTCAAGCTGGAATCAAGATTGCTGAGAGAAATTTCAATTACCTCAGATACTCCAAAGACACCACCCTTATGGCAGAAAGTGAAGAGGAATTAAAGAGCTTCTTGATGAAAGTGAAAGAGGAGAGTGAAAAAGTAGGCTTAAAACTCAACATTCAGAAAATGAAGATCATGGCATCTGGTCCCATCACTTCTTGGCAAATAGATGGGGAAACAATGGAAACAGTGGCTGACTTTATTTTTAGGGGCTCCAAAATCACTGCAGATGGTGACTGCAGCCATGAAATTAAAAGACACTTGCTCCTTGGAAGAAAAGCTATGACCAACCTAGATAGCACATTAAAAAGCAGAGACATTGCTTTGCTGACAAAGGTCGGTCTAGTCAAAGCTATGGTTTTTCCAGAAATCATGTATGGATGTGAGAGTTGAATTCTGAAGAACTGATGCTTTTGAACTGTGGTGTTGGAGAAGACTCTTAAGAGTCCCTTGGACTGCAAGGAGATCCAACCAGTCCATCCTAAAGGAAATCAGTCCTGAATATTCATTGGAAGGACTGATGCTGAAGCTGAATCTCCAATACTTTGGCTACCTGGTGCGAAGAACTGACTCATTGGAAAAGACCCTGACGCTGGGAAAGATTGAAAGCAGGAAGAGAAGGGGACAACAGAGGATGAGATGGTTGAATGGCATCATCAACTGAATGGACATAAGTTTGAGCAAGCTCCCGGAGTTGGTGATGGACAGGGAAGCCTGGTGTGCTGCAGTCCATGGGTTCACAAAGAGTCAGACATGACTGAGCCACTGAACTGAACTGAGCACAGAAGCATGATTTGTGTGGGTAATCAAGAATTGACTGTATTCTAAGGTGTGTCTCACAGGAGTTATTGTGACACTAATATCAATAAGGCCCTTAGCAACCATGTTATTTCTTTAGAATATTAATTATATTCTTTACACATCTATTTAGTATATGTAAAATACAATGTGAAATGTCTGGATACCCCAGTCATAAATTCTCTAACCTTGTGGTGCTTGGTTTCTTTTGGGTGGTTCTATGTTCCTCATTTCCTAAATAGTGTTGATGAAGGGGTTTAAGGAGTAAAGGATGCAATGTTATCTAGTACCGTATTATTCTCCTAGTGTCAAGTTCCAGAAAAGGCTAATAGCTGTTCTGTTTGTATGTAGTATGTTACAGTGAAACCTAGCCAGACCCAGGTCCTCCAAGGCATGTTCCTACCATCCTGTTCAGGCTGTCATACCCCACAGATCATTCAGGCTGTGGCCATCATGGGTGCTGTTATCACGCCACACAACATATACCTGCATTCTGCCTTAGTCAAGGTAAGCAAGACCTATCTTATCTCAGTGACTTATGTAGTTCATGGCATCTTTTCCTTTTGTTGCAAGGGATACATATTTAGTTTACAATTATTGGAACCCTGAAGGAGCACGGTGTTTTTCCACAGTTGGACACCACACTCTTGTATCACCAAGGTGACCAGAGATGACTGACCCCATAAAGAAGGGACTAAAGTCCTTAAAAGATCTGAAGGGGCACCGTGTCTCTTGTCTTTAAATCTCAGAAACCTCAGTGGCCTCATGGAGGTCAGGAGGAAGGAGCCCAACCTAGCTTTTACCAGTCAGTCCAACACAATTGTTTGCTGGAAGATTTCAGAGACCTGTGTAATTAAGGGTAACTCCCCCTTAGGTCTAAAATCAGGTTGTTTTTGTAGGTCAGCAGTTCTTCAAACCACAGTAACTGAGGGCTCATCACTCACTCAGTCACTTTTTCCTGTTTGGGTATGTGTGATGTCGTCAAAGGGTCGTGATTAAACTCAGTGAACCAGGATGTATGTGGGGTCTCTCACACTTCATGTGGTCAGTTGTTTGACCTCTAGGACTTTCAGCTGACTCCAACTCATGAAATATTACAAGGAAACTTGTTCCAACTAGTCAAAAAATGACAGTTGCTATTACCTCTCTAGTCCAGACAGGTAGACCGAGCCAATAAGCAGGAAGTTCAAGAAGCGAATAAGTACTTCTTCATTGATTCCTGCATTGCTCTTTTTGTTTCCCTTATCATCAACGTCTTTGTCATCTCTGTGTTTGCTGAAGCATTTTTTGAGAAAACCAACCAGCAGGTGGTAAGTAAGCCAGGGACCTGGGTAGCAGTGACTGTGAGGGTAAGGAGGAGGCTGACTGGGGCAGAAGGCACGACAGTGACTCAGAGCTCAGGCGAAATAGATCTCAGTGCTGGCCTAAGTCCCTGCGCTAGTCGGGTTTGTAGTCTAGGGCTGTGGCCAAGTCCAGACCCATCATTCTCAGCTTTGGACTGGGAAGGGAGCAGTCCTCAGATAAAAACTGCCTCATGCTGTGGTTAGTGGCTTCACGTCTATTTGCTCTTTCTCATCCCCTTTTGCTTCCAACTACTGACTGCTTTCCAGTCCTGCCACTTGGTGATGACAGGTTGGGAGGAGTCAGCACACAGAAAATAGAATCTGTGGCTAGACAGACTGTTTTATCACACTGAGTTCTCTGTCCTCTTGACTCCTGATTGCCAATCTAGTTTTGATCACTCCTTTGTTTCCTCTCACTCTCATAGGACCTCTGATTCCTGGCTCTGCTTTGACTAAGGACTCTCTATTCTGGGTGTCCTTTCATATTTGAAGCCTTCTAAGGGCCCTGACTTCATGTCACCATTTAAATTGACCTAACATTCTTGTATTACCATGCATACTGTAACTCAGGAAAAGTTTTTGATGACCTGGGAGTGTAGAAAAATTATCAAGGAAGACCTCAAGGCCATTGCTGCCAGTCTCTGCTGTCATCAATCCACGTCCAGTGTCTCGCCTTCAGCATCCATCTCTTAGATGACCTGTGTGTGATCTATAGGAGAGGTCTTCTTATCTGAGTCCTGGACTCAAAATTAAAAATTGTTCCTAAACTGCTTTGGTTCCAGGTTGCGGTCTGTAAAAACAGCAGCAGTGCCCATACTCACCTTTTCCCTGATGATAACTCAACACTGACTGTGGACATCTACAAAGGGGTAAACCTGTTCAGGTTTCTGATCTTTGCTCCTGAATCAATATTCTCAGCATAATATCTGGTCTTTTCCATGGGTTCACTTCAGAGCTCAGCATATCTTCTCTGAAGTGTTGTTTTTTTTTCAGAGGTCCAGATACCAGATAAGACTTTTGGATTATGTAGAAGGGAATAAAGATCTGCTGAAAAGATGAATTAATTGAATCAGCAATTCCCAAACTTGTGCTGCTATAGACAGTAATTGGGGTGACTAGAGAAAGTGTTCTTAGTAAAGTGATTTATTTTTTATACTTGTTCCCCACCTAGCCCCAGTGACTGGACACTTTATTTATGTAGGCTGTCCTGTGTGGTATGTGGGACCTAGTTCTCTGACCAGCATTCGAACCCATACCCCCTGCACTGGGAGTACAGGGTCTTAAACCAATGGAACACCAGGGAAGTCCCTATAAAGTCATCTTTATTGGGGCCTCTCTGTCCCTTATGCTAGTTACATTATGAACTTCTAAGAGTAGAATATGTAGCATCTCCAAAATTCATCTGTGCTTTCTCTTTGTTCCTGTTACCATCTTCCAGAATACTGTGTTAAAGAATATAATCTGGGAAATGTGTTGTAGACTTTTTTTTTAATATTTAACTTATAAGTTGAGGATAAAAGCTTTAGGAACCTAGAGAAGAGAAGGGACTAGGCTGAGGAGAAATGGGGACCCATCCAGCAGAATTTAGGTTGAAAGCCTCTGAATGAGGTCAGGACCTGAGTCTAGCTTCTGGGACAGTGCTCAGCACATTGCTTGGTAGAGGTGGCCAGAAAGACAGAGAGGTGACACAGAGGAGTACTTTGGGATGTTGTCTCAGGTGATCTTTCTCCCTTGCCTCTCCAGGGTGTTGTGCTGGGGTGTTACTTCGGGCCTGCCGCTCTCTACATCTGGGCGGTGGGGATCCTGGCTGCTGGGCAGAGCTCCACCATGACAGGAACCTATTCCGGCCAATTTGTCATGGAGGTATGTGTTGCTGTGACTGGGATAGACTAGGGGAAGAGGACATTGCCCTTTTGTTCTTTCTTAATCCCATGCCTCTATTGTCTTCCCAAACTACCCAGCCCTTTTTCTATTTCCTTCCAGACATTCATCCTGTTTCTGTGTTTTCTTCCAGGGATTCCTGAACCTAAAATGGTCACGCTTTGCCCGAGTGAGTCTGACCCGCTCTATTGCCATCATCCCCGCTCTGCTTATTGCCGTCTTCCAAGACGTGGAGCATCTAACAGGGATGAATGACTTCCTGAATGTTCTTCAGAGTTTACAAGTGAGGAGGGAGCTGGGGAAATTCACATCCCACTAAGTCAGGAGGGATTCTGTACCTATATTCTGTATTGCCTTTAGATAACAAGCCTAGTGTGGTTGTGGGGAAAATTCAGAGGAAGAAAGAGGCACAGTCTTGGTCTATGGTGAATGCATATGAAATCTCTGGCATCTAAAAGACTTTTAGAAATGGCTTTATTTTTAAGCCTGTTGAATGGGAATTATAAGCTGTAATTACACATAGAATACAATTATTGTTTGTTAATCCAAACAAGCATTAAATAATGTATAGGACACTGTTGGGCTTTATGGAGATTAAGAAGACAAGGCAGATACAAATTTTGTAAAGACACTGTGATCATAATTGATTCTGGGTTCATGCTACAGATTTCCACATAACCCTCCAGCATGTTCTGATGACAGGAATAATTTCTCACAGAATAGATGAGGCAGGGTCTGTGGTTCCCTTTTGCTAACAGTGCTGCTCTCTGGGGTGTTACAAGGACCCCCTGTAGCCCTGTCTGATCTAATTTTTTTCTTTTGCAGCTTCCCTTTGCTCTCATACCCATCCTCACATTTACAAGTTTGCGGCCTGTGATGAGTGAATTTGCCAATGGATTGTGAGTGTACTTCTTTTTGTTCCCCAAGATGTTGGGGGACGGATATCTTCATCAAACAGGCCAGTTAGGAAATAAGTCATAGGGTACTATGTGCTTTAAGAGGTGGCTGCTAGAGCTGCCCCCTCAATCTCTAACTTAAAAAGGAGAGACTACTGGGGACTTCCCTGATAGTCTGGTGGTTGAGACTCTGCCTTCCTATGCAGGGGGTGAGGGTTTGATCCCAGGTCAAGGAACTAAGGTCCTAAATGCCACAGGGTATGGCCAAAAATTAAAAATAAATGAACACAACATTGTAAATCAACTGTACTTCAATTTTTAAAAATTAAAGAAAATAGAGATGGTAAATGTCACAAAAGAGGGCAAGCACATTTTTAATTTCTGGGGGAAATTTTTCAGCTTTTAGTGCTTTAACTCTTCAACTTCGGCCACTGAAGGTTAAAGCATCTTAAATCCATGTTAAATGATCTTGCTGAGAGAGGCATAAGCTAATACCTTTTATATACATGTTTAAAGGACATGGAGTATTTGAAATGACTTGTGGTATCTCTAGGGACTCATGACCTTTTCAGTTGTAGGGCTTGTTGCATTTTTTTGGGACTTATATGATACGGATTATTTGATAGTGGTTTTTTTTTTTCTCTTTCTCCGTATCATTGTGTAATTTTTGCTCGTTTAATCTAACCTGGGACAAAAGAAGCCCTTTCCAGTTTATTTTGAAATGCCGCTTACTCCTGTCTCGTGACCTCAAAAGACACAGTGTCCTTTTCTGTTTGTGAATAGGTTGGACTATTCCACCAATAATTGTGCTGATTCTTTTGACAGAGGCTGGAGGATCATAGGCGCTGTTGTGGTCCTTGTCGTCTGTTCCATCAACATGTACTTTGTCGTGGTTTATGTCCAGGGTCTAGGGCATGTGGCGTTGTACGTGGTGGCTGCAGTGGTCAGCGTGGTTTATCTGAGCTTTGTGTTTTACTTGGTAAGTCCAGCTGGGAGGAGGCAGGGGTGGTTGAGGTGGTGCTAACACTCAGAAGAAAAAGGATCCCAAAGAACACTTACCAATCTATCTTCAGGTTATTGACACAATTTACATGAAATTGTTAAATCAGCTGTGACTAAAGAATATTTTTAGCCATAAATTTTCCCTGGTTCCTAAGAGCTGTCATTTTTCTCTTTCTGTCACTCTGTCTGATTTCCATTCTAATAATTCCTAACCAGAGAGTGTAGTATGTTTGAAGAACTTGAAGAAGATCAGCTATGTAAAAGTAGAGAGTGGTACAAGATAGGGTTGGAGAAGGGAGCTGTGTTGTGTGATTTCAAATCTTTGGAGGGCAGCACATGTGGGTTCACAGCCCTGCCCAACTCTACTACTTAATAGCTGTCCAATGATGACACAAGTAAATAGTGATAATCTCTCACTGAATTATTAAAAATGGTGGTTGTAAAACATAGTGCTCCATAGAAAAAGAATGGAGAATTATGTATACCTAAATAATAAAAAAATTATCAAAAGTCTAGAGTAAATTATATAAGAATAGTAATAGTAGTTGCCTTCAATGGTGGGATTATGGAGATACCCTTTTCTCTATTTTCCAATTCTTCTGTAATATTATTTATATCAGTGAAAAATAGCTATAGCAACAACACATCCACCTCCCTATTCTACACAGGTTTCTCTAAAAAAACACAGGGTTGAGGATTAGGGACTACTATATAGAATGGCAAGGCAGTAGGGTGGAAATGCCCTGCTCATCTTTATAACACTTACCTAGTCCCCATGTCATTGTCTGCCACAGATAATGTCTTGATTGGGAAAACGTTTTAGTGAATATTGAGAAATTATGTCTTGGATAGACATATCTCTTTTTTTTTTCACCCGGTAAACCATGGGTACACTTAGATTAAGCTGACCCTATAAAATAGGGACAGTTGTTATTGTTCGGTTGCTAAGTTGTGTCCTACTCTTTGGAACCCCATGGACTGCAGCATGCCAGGCTTCCCTGTCCTTTGCTATCTCCTGGAGTTTGCTCAAACTCATGTCCATTGAGTTGATGATACCATCCAATCATCTCATCCTCCATCACCCCCTTCTCCTCCTGCCCTTAATCTATGAAACCCAAATAACTGAGTATGGCCTTGATAGAAATTTTTTTAACAATTTGCTCTAGGACATCTCCTGGTGGTTTAGTGGTTAGGATTTCGGACTTTTGCTTCGAAGTCCTAGGTTCAGTCCCTAGTCAGGGAACTGAGATCCTATCCTACAAGCTAGGCAGCATGGCCAAAAAGAAGTTTCTGTAGAAGTTAAGGGGATCCTTCTTGTACGCAAACTGGTTATGAAGGTGCTCAGTTCTTCTCAGTCAGCCTGAGGCTATAGAAATTGTTGAAGACCAGTTTTAAGCCTGAGGACTGATTCTAGAATGAATTGCTATACTACTCTTTTGTTCAGAAGACTATCACAGTTCAGTCATTACCCATATTGTGAGGAATGGTGTAGGACTGAAAAAAAAAGTGGTCTTCAGGGACCTCTCCCAGTCATATAAAAGAAACAAATGCAAAGCAGTAGGAACAGAAGGAGCTGAGTATTGAAATTAGTACAACAAAGAGTTTTGCATCTGAGCAGTGCATTGTGGGCGGTGAGGAGGCTAAGAGGGCTCTCCAGAGGGGTCAGTGAATGATGACCAACTGTATTTTCTCTTCCAGGGTTGGCAATGTTTCATTGCACTGGGCATGTCCTTCCTGGACTGTGGGCACACGGTAAGCGTCTCTAAAGTCCTGCTGACCAAAGAAACCCCCAGTGGCTGTACTGAGTAAACGCTGTTCACAGGTAGCCATCAGAGCCAGTGTTTCTGTGGTTTACTGTGTGAACCCAGCCAAAGGTATGTGCTGGTGCACAGGCTACGTTTAGGACTCAGCTGTTGGTTGGGAAAGACTTTGTTTTGTATGTCTTTTGAAAGATAGCATTATTTTTCTTTCTAAGCTTCTAACATGGGAATTGGATTAGGTAGTATCTCTGACAACTTGATATCTGCTGCTCTCAAATGATGCTCAACACTTTCACTGTCCCAGGGTCAACTTGTTTTATCTTTAGTAGAGATAATCCTCATGCCTTATTCTTAACAAGACCGACTACATGTTAAAAAAAAAACATTTGGAAAATACAAAATACATTTTTCATCATACAGTTTACAAAATAGGTATGCAAGTTTTGTTTATCTAAAGATAATGGATTTAAAAGGCTGAGAAGCCATTAAAAAGAATGAAATAATGCCATCTGCAGCAACATGGATCAACCTGGAGAGTGTCGTAGTGAGTGAAGTAAGTCAGACAGAGAAGGAGAAATATTGTATGACATCCCTTATATGTGGAATCTAAAAATAAATAATACAAATGAATTGCCTACAAAACAGAAAGAAACTCACAGGTTTAGAAACCGAATTTGTGGTTGCTGGGGGCAAGGGATAGTTAGGGAGTTTAGGACGGTCATGTACGCACTGCTATATTCAAAATGGATACCCAACAAGGATCTATTGTACAGCACATGGAATTCTACTCAATGTTATGTGCCAGCCTGGAGGAGAGGGGGGTTTGGGGGAGAATGGACACGTGTATATGTATGGCTGCGTCCCTTCACTGTTCACCTGAAACACCACAACATTGTTAATCAGCTATATCCCAATACAAAACAAAAGTTTAAAGTTTGAAAAAAATAAAAAGTATACAGCAAAAAAATAAAAGGCTGAGAAATACTTTCCTTATACATATCCTTTGAATTATTTTTATTATAAAAAAATCTCAACTAGAGTAGTTTGATTCATATTATATTTAATTATGAGATAATCTTCATCTATCAGGTTCAAGATTTTTTTTAACTTATTTTCACTTTAAATTTCTAAGTGGAAGTTAAGAGGGGTGAGAAAGCATTAAGATGATAAATGGACAGATGGTAAAACTCACTTGTGGTCATGATGACTAATACTAATCTCTTCTGAAAATCACTCTGATGATTTCCCTCAGAGACTGAGAGCTTACTGAAATGTTCTTGGGAGTCCCGATTTTAATAACTCTCATGTTAGTACAGAGCTCTCCTGATGGTATTTCTTCTTGAGCCCTTAGAGTTGGGAAACCTTCCCCTTCCTTCTCCAGGAGGGTAGTGATAGAAAAAGATGGTAGCATTTATGAACTGATGTTCTCAAGAGACTTTGGGGTGAGGAGAAAAAACTTGAAAGAAGAGGAGCCATCTGTTTAATTCATATAAAACAACGTCTTCCAGAATTGTCATGTTTTTCTGAAGCATGCCCAAGACAACTTGCCAGGCAATCTGAGGAGCTCTGGATGTGAGCGTTGCAAAGCTCGCTCCCTCTCAGCGAGTCCTTTGGTGTCACTATGGTTGCCAAGTCCTCTCTGCAGGGTTGCACTGAGCTACTTCTCTTCAGCCATTCCCTCAGAGGGAAAAACTCAGAGACCAGATGGTGGAGCTCTGGAGTCAGAGGAAATGGGTCTCTTCAGCATGGAGCTGCTGCTCTTCAGCCATTTCTGACATTTTGACATGTGGAGCCTGACATCATGTGATTGTCTCAAACCAAGTCACATTGTCTGGTAGACATAAATAATCAGGCCTTTTATACTGACTTGGAGAGAACAGTAATGGGAATGCAATTGAAGGACTTTGCATTTCTGGTGTCTTCCTTCTGGAGTGCCTGTTGACTGATGTTCTCTGTTCACCTGAGCCCCTAAAGGCATTGTTTCCAATACTTTGTACACAGTCAAAAGCACAGACTGAATGGACTGTCTTTTACATGGCTTTCAGGGTAAACTTCTGTGTTCTACTGACCATACCTTTACCTCAGCCTCTCCAATGACATAGCATAAAATCATGAGAGACAAATTCCCCAACCATTCCTCCTCACATCCCTCCCTCTCCCCTACCATCGTTCCCTAGACTGGTCACAAGGGCACTCTGGAGATAACGGAGACTGACCTCTTAAGCTCTCGTCTGGCCTCAGTAGGTTGAGGGCCAAGTTGACAAAATTCTTTGTAAAGGCGGTACATTAACATTTACCTTTGCTGGGAGTTTGAGTGGGTCCAGTCAGTCTCAGGTTCACAAATATTTAGAAGCCCAGGTAAAAGCTGCTAGTTTTCTTTTAGAAGTTATATATATGATGAAAATTTCTTCCCAGTTAAATGGCAGTTTATATCACTATGTGTGTAGTATTTTACAGTGTTAACAACACTCCCATGCTATAGTCCATCAGATGCTCTCACATGGAAAGTGTTCTTTCTATTCAGCCACTACTTTGGGTACAGTAAACAATGTTTAGAACTGACATCTTCCATGCCAGCATGTACACTCTGTTTGTGTGAAATGTTTAAGAATATACAATTGTCCTTTCTGTAAGTTGGACCTTGTTCTCCATAAATATGTCATGAAATAACTGTGCTGCTACAGTGTACTGGGAATTAACAGGGATGGGGAAGAGCTGTATTTTGATTCCTGTGAGGTCCTGCTGGTGGTTTTAGGAGTGGTTACAACGAACTTTTAGTGACATTTAACAATATGTAAACTCAGTTTGTGGGGATTCCCTTGTGGCTCAGGTGGTAAAGAATCTGCCTGCAGTGAGGGAGACCCAGGTTCAATCTCTGGGTCAGGAAGATCCCCTGGAGAAGGAAATGGCAACCCACTCCAGTATTATTGCCTGGAGAATTCCATGAACAGAGGAGCCTGGCGGGCTACAGTCCATGATGTCACAAAGAATCAGACACAACTTAGCTACTTTCACCTGGTGGCCCAGCAGTAAAGAATCCTCCTGCAACACAGGAGACGCAGAAGACTCAGGTTTAATCCCTGGTCGAGAAGATCTCCTGGAGGAGGGCAAGGCAACCTACTTCAGTATTCTTGCTGGGAAAATCCCATGGACAGAGGAGCCTGCTAGGCTACAGTCCAAAGGGTCACGAAGAGTCAGATACGACTGAATGAGCACACACACACACCAACTTTGAAATACTGAAACATCAATTACCACCTGGGTTGATACATTAGACTCATACTGTTAGTGGTTTTCTCTTTAGAAGGTATAGAGGAATACAGTTGATCTCTGAACATGCAGGGGTTGGAGTGCCAACCTTCCATGGAATAAAAAATCTGCATGTAATTTATAGTCAGCTCTTCATGTTTGTACTTAGCCTTCCATGTCCAGTGTTCATCCAAATCTGTGGTTCCGCATTCTCAGATTCACCCTGTCTGGGATCATGTATTTCTGTCCTATTTACCATTGAAAAAAATCCCTATATGAGGAGACTAGAGGGGTTCAAATTCATGTTGTTCAAGGCTCAACATAGGTTTAGTTCCCAGAAGACTTGATAAATTGTTGACACCAAGCACTAATCTCTATCACCAATTTAGTTAGTTTTGCCATTGCTAAAGATTACATTATTACCATATGTAAAGTTGAAAGATAATTGTCATTCTGCCCTTCTCCACTCTAAGCTGAACATTTTTCTGTCTGTAGTCTTATTTCACCATTGATGTAGGCTTTTACATTCTGTATATACTGCCAATAAAAAGTATGTGTATTTGAAAAGAGAAACAAAAATTGTGTAGCTTAGAAATGAAAGCATTTTTGGAGACCAGATATAAATACAAGGACAAAGCTCAGAAACAGTAAACTACTAGGATTGTCACCAAACACGGGGCAAGAAAAGCTAAGTCAGCACTTAATTTGTTCCAGAGGTGTCACTAGAACTTCCTTTTCCCTTTCTGTGTTGCAAGCTCCCCCTGTCTTAACAGGAACTGAATACTGTAAGTAACACCATGGAAGTTATGAGAATTTTGTTCCCCATGTTTTCCTTTCTCATTTAGCTCTTTTTTTCTTTTAATCTTTTTTTTTTGGCTGTGCCATGGGGTTTATGTGATCTTAGCTCCCTGCCCAGGGATTGAACCCAGACTAATGGCAGTGACAGTCTGGAATTGTAACCATTAAGCCATGGGGAACTCCTTATTTGGGTTTAATTTCAGAACTAAAATAGGATGCATAACCATTTGAAGATCCTGGTATAGCTTTAGCTCTGCCCTCTGCAGTGCTTTCCGTCCCTTCCTTGGACAGGACCAGTGAGTCCAGATGTGTCGCCTTCTTTTGACATCTTAGCTTTGGAATGTTAAAAATGACCAACACATTACTATGCTCGTTGGGGTCTAAGCACTCGTGTGTGTGTGTGTGTGTGTGCTCAGTCACTCAGTCATGTCTGACTCCTTGTGACTCCATGGACTCTAGCCCACCAGGCTCCTCTGTCCATGCAGTGTTCCAGGCAAGAATACTGGAGTGTGTTGTCATTTCCTACTCCAGGGTATCTTCCTGACCCAGAGATCAAACCCGTGTCCTTGGGCCTCCTACATTGGCAGGAGGATTCTTTACCACTGCACCACTGGGGAAGCCCTTAACACTCATAAGATCTCTTGTAGTTCTTACAACAAAAGGGCAAAAATAAGCAACTGAAGAGTCAAAAGTAGAATAACACATTGCTAATAATTGTGTAGTTGACATTTGAATCTGACTAGCTAAATTCCAGAGCCCATGTGACCATTACCAATCATTCTATACAATATATAGTATATACTTCGTAGTATGTACTTTAAGACACCAAACTTTGGTGTTTAGCAGCACCAAGAACAGCACCATATCAAAGATACTTTGCTTAATACTCTGATTAGGGTTAGAAGATGTTTTAGGTCAAAAGCTGCCAATTGATAGGCTAATTTTGTTTGGCCTGTCCTACATTTTTCAAAGTACCTGGATGCTTTTTCAGGTAGATGTGGAAAATGGCAGGGTCCTGTATGATCCTATCCTAGCAATAAGTAAGAACTGATAGCTTATTCATTTTCTGGTGGCTCAGACAGTAAAGAATCCTCCTGCAATGCATGACACCTGGGTTCGATCCCCAGGTTGGGAAGATCCTCTGTGGAGGTCATGGTCACTGCAGTATTCTTGCCTGGAGAATCCCCATGGACAGAGGAGCCTGGTGGGCTACAGTCCATGGGGTTGCAAAGAGTCAGACACAACTGAGTGACTAAGCAGAACACAGCACTGCCCTTGAAAGTTTTAGCCAATTC
The DNA here is from genome assembly GCF_033118175.1 of Dama dama. Classification (NCBI taxonomy): domain Eukaryota; kingdom Metazoa; phylum Chordata; class Mammalia; order Artiodactyla; family Cervidae; genus Dama; species Dama dama. The sequence continues at coordinate 45,287,047 of NC_083683.1, forward strand.
CTCTACCATTTAGCCCCATTTCTCACTGAGAAATGCAACAAACTTCTCCAATGGAGGAGTTCTCTCTACTAAGTCATCAAATGATAACGACCTGGAGCTCATGGGACTAAAAAAGCAGCCCCTGTTTACTACACGCCCACCCCACCACCTTAGCTCACTTGAGAAAAGGCTACAGTGAATTGTCAATGTATCTGACAATTGCTCTTGGTTACTAAAATCAGATGGTCAACACAGAAATCAGACTGATTATATTCTTTGCAGCTGAAGATGGAGAAGCTCTATACAGTCAGCAAAAACAAGACCTGGAGCTGACGGTGGCTCAGATCATGAGCTCCTTATTGCAAAATTCAGGCTTAAATGAAGAAAGTAGAGAAAACCACTGGGGCTTCCCTGGTAACTCAGATGGTAAAGAATTGCCTGCAATGCAGGAGACCTGGCTTCAATCTCTGGGTCAGGAAGATCCCCTGGAGAAGGGTATGGCTACCCACTCCAGTATTCTTCCCTAGAGAATTCCATGGACAGAGGAACTTGGCAGGCTACAGTTCATGGGGATGCAAAGAATTAGACACGTTTGAGTGACTAACACTTTCACTTTCAGAGAAAAACACTAGGCCATTCATGTATGACCTAAATCAAATCCCTTATGATTAGACAGTGGAGGTGATAAACAGATTCACAGGACTAGATCTGGTAGACAGAGTGCCTGAAGAACTATGGACAGAGATTTGTAACATTGTACAGGAGGGGGTGACCAAAACCATCCCAAAGAAAAAGAAATGCAAGAAGGCCAAGTGGTTGTCTTAAGAGGCCTTACAAATAGCTGAGGAAAGAAGAGGATTGGAAAGCAAGGGAGAAAAGGAAAGGTACACCCAACTAAATGCAGAGTTCCAGAGATGAGTAAGGAGAGACAAGAAGACTTTCTTCAGTGAACGATACAAAGAAATAGAGGAAAACCACAGAAAGGGTTAAGACTAGAGATCTGTTCAAGAATCTATCAGTTATTGATATTTGACTTAAATATCGATCTACTGGTATTTCTTTGGAAAATCAAAGGAATTTCATCCAAATATGGGCCCAGTAAAGGACAGAAATGGTGAATATCTAGTAGAAGCAGAAGATATTAAGAAGTGGCAAGAATACACAGAAGAATTATACAAAAAAATGATCCAGATAAACATGAAGGTGTGCTCACTCACCTACAGCTGGACATCCTGCAGTGTGAAGTCAAGTGGGCCTTAGGAAGCATCACTACCAACAAAGCTAGTGGAGGTGGCAAAATTCCAGCTGAGCTGTTTGACTTCACACTCCAGGATGTATGGCTGTAGGTGAGTGACCACACCATTGTGGTTATCTGGGTCATTAAGAACTCTTTTGTATAGTTCTTCTCTGTATGCTTGCCACCTCTTCTTAATCTCTTCTGCTTCTATTTGGTCCTTACCATTTCTGTCCTTTATCGTGCCCATCCTTGTGTGAAATGTTCCCTTGATATCTTCAATTTTCTTGAAGAGATCTCCAGTCTTTCCCATTCTATTGTTTTCCTCTGTTTCTTTGCACTGATCACTTAGGAAGGCTTTCTAACCTCTCCTTGCTGTTCTGGAACTCTGCATTCAGTTGGGGATATCTTTCCTTTTCTCCTTTGCCTTTCACTTCTCTTCTTTTCTCAGCTATTTGTAAGGCCTCTTAAGACGACCACTTTGCCTTCTTGCATTTCTTTTTCTTTGGGATGGTTTTGGTCACCCCCTCCTGAACAGTGTTACAAAGCGCTGTCTATAATTCTTTAAGCACTCTGTCTAGTCCCTTGAATCTATTCATCACCTCCACTGTCTAATCATAAGGGATTTGATTTAGGTCATACCTGAATGGTCCAGTGGTTTCCCCTACTATCTTCAATTTAAGTCTGAATTTTGTAATAAGGAGCTCCTGATCTGAGCCACAGTCAGCTCCCGGTCTTGTTTTTGGTGACTGTATAGAGCTTCTCCATCTTTGGCTACAAAGAATATAATCAATCTGATTTCAGTATTGACCATCTGGTGATGTTCCTGCATAGAGTTTTGTGTCGTTGGAAGAGAGTGTTTCCTATGACCAGTGTGTTCTTACTGAAGTGGTTTGCATTCCCTTTTCCAGTGGACCACATTTTGTCAGAACTCTCCACCATGACCCGTCTGTGTTGGATGCCCCTGCATGACATGGCTCATAGTTTCGTTGAGTTGCACAAGGCTGCGACCCATATGTTCATTTTGGTTAGCTCTGTGATTGTGATTTTTGTCCTGGAGGCTGTGGGACTGTAGTTCTTGCTTCTTCTTTCTGCCTTCTGATGGATGAGGATAAGAGGCTTGTGCAAGCTTCTTGATGGGAGGGACTGGTTGTGGGGTAAACTTGGTATTGCTCTGGTGGGCGGGGCCATGCTTAGTAAATCTTTAATCCAGTTTTCTGCTGATGGGTGGGCCTGTGCTCCCTCCCTGTTAGTTGTTTGGCCTGAGGAGGCCTAGTCCTGGAGTCTACAGGCTCTGTTATAGGGCTAAAGATGAACTTTAAAAGGACTTATGTCAATAGGTGCCTCCCAGGACTGCTGCTGCTAGTGCCCCTGTCCCTGTGGCAGGCTACTGCAGGTCAGAGCCTCACAGGAGACGCTCAAACAGTCACAAGCAGGTCTAGCTTAGTCTCTTGTGGGGTCACTGCTCCTTTCCCTGGGTCCTGGTCCACACAAGGTTTTGTTTATGCCTTCCAAAAGTTTCTGCTTCCCCAAGTCCTGGGAAAGTTCTGTAATCAAATCCCACTGCTCTTCAAAGTCAGATTCCCTGGGGATTCCCAGTTCCTTTGCTAGACCCCCAGGTTGGAAAGTCTGACGTGGGGCCTAGAACCTTCACAGTAGTGAGAGGTCTTCTTTGGTATTACTGCTCTCCAGTTTGTGGGTTGCCCACCTGGACAGTATGGGATTTGACTTAAACGTGATTACACCCCTCCCACCATCTCGCTGTGGCTACTCCTTGGTCCTTAGACATGGGGAATCTTTCTTCATGGGTTCCAACATCTTCCTGTCGAAGGTTGCTCAGCGGCTAGTTGCATTTTTGGTATTCTTGCAGGAGACTATGGGCACACATCCTTCTACTCTGCCACCTTGATATATCATTTTCCACTATACTATACTAGAAATGTTTTCTTTCTATGATTTTACAGTGTGCATTTGGTGTCCTGAGCACTCATATGATCTCATTTTAATTCTTACAACTAAAGAATTAGCCTCTATACAGATGAAGTAACTGAAAGGTCAAAAAGAGGTTGTTGGTACCTAGCGGCAACAACATTGCTCAAACCCCAGGTAATACCAGTGGGCTAAAAGAGACTCAGTGATTGTCCCATGGTGAATGCGGAGGAGAGGAAAAAGAGTAAGATACAACTTCACAAATGCCAGTACAAACCACTGGGATTAGGTCTCTAGGAGTGAGTCTGGCAATATATTTTTTTTGCTTTGTTTTCATATTTATTTTTTGTCCACACTGGGTCTTGGCTCCGTGTTGCAGGATCTTTCATTGCTGTGCGCAGACTTCCCTCTAGTTGCTGCTTGTGGGCCCCAGAGCCAGAGCTTGCTTAGTTGCCTCCAGGCATATGGAATCATAGTTCCCAGACCAGGGGTCAAACCTATGTCTCCTGCCTGACAAGGTGGATTTTTAACCGTTAGACCACAAGGAAGTTCCTGGCAATGTGTTTTAAAAGCAGCTAAAGTAATTCTTATTCAATCTGATAAACATTTGGGACCATTGGTCATCTCCTTTTCTCTTAGCACATGCCATTTTATTATTATTTTTAATGAAAGGCTTTTCTCTGCTCAGGTACCAAAGGATATTAAGGCCCAGATAATAGGGCTCAGGATTTAGATCATTTGAAATTTGATTTCTTTTCTCTTTTTTGGCTGCACTGTGCAGCTTATGGGATCTTAGTTCCCTAACCAGGGAGTGAATGCTAACCCTCAGCAGGGAAAGCTCGGAATCCTAAACACTGGACTGCCAGAGAATTCCCTGAAATTTTATTTCTAACACACTTGGTATTAAGGTATAAAAGCTTGCAGTGCATTTGCTCTTAAGATCCTGATCAGAAACACCCATCCTGAGGTAGAGTGTCATAAGAATAGTTAAAGTGAAAATTTTGCATTTGGTATTACCTCAATCTTGATTTTAGCTCATATAGATTATTTTATATACAATAAACCATTCATGTGTCTGTAAGCCATTTATTTTCTGAAAGAAAATCAATATAGCAGAATTGAAACAAGAGCTACTTTTATATACTGATCATAGGTCCTTAAATTCCAATTTTAAATACTAACAAATCAGTCTAACCCTTTTCCATCTTTTTGTCCTCAGTACCATCTGAGATTGACAGTTCAACCTGAACTCTACCTTCTGAACACCATGGATGCTGACTCACTTGTGTCTAGATGACTGATAACTGATAGCCTGGGAAACTATATATGACCTACTTTCTCTTAGTCCTTTGTGCCAAGTGTTATGTTAATATATCTCTGTTTGTTCAGTGGTGAGTTTTGTTCAAACTTTTTGAACAAAAGGGAAAGATTTCCTCATAGGAAGGGTGTGAAAGGCTGATAGCTGTTAAGTGTAGGTCAGAGACCCACCCACCTCACAAGAGTCCTACAACTGCCAGAGTTAAATGATTAGCCTATGATGGCCACACACCCCTATGGGCTTGTGTCTGGACTTAGGCAATTTAAAAAATATATATGTGTGTATGTTTATCTAAACCTGAACATATCAGTTTAGGTAGAGTTTTATATAAAAGTGATAGATATGTTGTATTTTTTAAAACAAATATTGCTCAGATAAATCAGATATTTATTTTGTCTGAATCACAAATGACAAAGGAAAAAGAGCACTGTTCTTTTTCAGAATGAACTGGTCAAATTGACTTATTTTTAAAGTGATACTTGACTATGGCCGGTTAAACTTGACTTGGATTTAATTAAACAGCCCTTGGTAACTACTAGTATTAGTACATCATTTCCAAAGAAGACTTTTCTTTATTTGACAGTTATATTTCATCCTGGTTGTCAGCATGCTCTGTGATTGTTATTTTCTCTATTGTTTTTCTTGAATTTTTTTTTCAGAGATATGATGGTATTTTCCAAAGAGCTTAATACCTAGGAACGGGATCCAGAAATTATACTTTAACCAATGATCAGTTTTCCATACTGCATTGTGACTCAGCCCATTCTAGCATTTTAGGTATAAAAAGAATTCTAACATTGAACTTTGTAAGGCCCAACAGAAGATAATGATAATTTTCTTCCTAATGTATGTATAGTCCCACCGTGTCTTTTCTTCCCCCTTTTCCCATTAATACTCCAAACATGATTTCCAGGTCAAAGTCTATTTCTGTAGTGGCTAATGTTTCTAATGCTGACTCTCCTAGGGAATGTTAAGCATTTTAAGTTATTTATAGCAAGTGGTATGATATTAGAACTAGGCTGGGGCTTGGAAGATTAGTCCACAGGTCACAAACTGCCTGCCTGCATGTGGGTGATAGCTTTTTTTTTGATGCTCCTTCCTAACTAGGATTTTTTTTATTTCATAACTTTTTTTTTTTTTGAAGGGAGTCGAAACTGTTTACTTGACAACACAATTAAATAGCTGGTGGTTTAAAAGTCAGTCTAGGTTCAAGATGGCGGATTAGAAGGACGTGCGTACCCATCTCCTCCTGTAAGAGCAAAATATCGCAACTAGCTATTGAACAACCATTGACAGGAGGATGCTGGAGCCCACCAAAAAAAATACCCCATGCCTGCTAGTGTTGGAGACTCTCCCGTGGTGGCGTGGGTTGACAGTGGCTTACTGCAGGAACCTGGGCACCCATAGCAGCCTCCATAAAATTTGTATAATAAAACATTTAATACTTTTACTTGAAAGTTTCTGATTGAAAAGTCAGAAGATTTTCAACACCAGGCTCACATCCCTTCATGGAAGTGTAGTTGGCTTACACTGGAGGCACTATCCATTTTTAATGGAATACACTCCATGCCTTTTCTCATTTCCTTTCAGCACCAAAGGCACTGAGTTTACAAACCCTGCAGCCTTTGTATGTTTGAGCATCATTTTCCTCCTTCAGCATAAACCTTACTGCCTTATTTTAAAACTTAGCACCTTCCAGACATTGCCTTTGTTCATTTATAATTTGATCCTCTAAGTGGCAGGGATTTTTTTTTTACCAAGATGCTTCTTTAAAATGCCCTAATTTCTACTTTGTGGCCCTTGAAACTTCTCATAAGAGCAACAGCCTTGCCAAACAGGTTATAGAACTTCTGATCTTAAAAGTAAAACTGAGTTAACACCATTTATCAGCTTTTACTTGAAAAAGAAACTCAAAAAATGAGTTCCAGTGTTTTGGTTTCTTTATACAGCGACAGCAATTCTAGATGAATCAGTTTGTTAGAAGAGCCCATTTCTGAGTAAATACTTCATCTGTTTTTAATGCTGAGTGTGTTTTGGGAGAGGGAGGTCTTTCTGGTAGCCTTATTAGAAGTATCTTTTCATAGTGTAATCAGCATGAAGGATGACATTTCTATGCCAGAGGTCTTAAATTTTCCTGATTTCATGGAACATATTAGAGCCAACTGCTGGAATGTTTGTTCTAGTGGAATAGAGTAGTTGGATTCTTTCCTTGCCCGTTTTCTAAAGTGTTGACTGAAACATGTATGCCTGTTGGTGGCACTTGAAGAGCCTCATAGTAGGTACAGATGGCACCTTTAAAAATAATTACCCTGAGTCAGTAGAGAAAAGTATATATAATACACAGAACAGTGAGTTAGTGTCTAGACTGCAGATAGACTTTCAAACATTCCTGCATTTTTCCCTTCCCCAAACGCTAGACTTCACCTTTCAGTCAGAGTATTTCTCTACTACAGAAAATATCAAGGAAGAGGAAATTATCACCACAGATCATATTATATGCATTTTAGTGTATTTTTTGTTTTTTTACCGTGTATTCTTGTTTTTATCTCAGTGGGTACTTTTTTGTCCCCCCTTTGGTTTTCTTTCCCATGCCTGGAGTCAGAATAAATCTGAGGCATAGCAGTTGACTTCAACAAGATGGAACTAGTTTTTAGAACCTTAGGGCTTATAGAGGAGCTTGAGGCCTCAGGTATACTTCACATTTATTATCTTCTTTGTTTCTTGTGTTTTCTGCAGCGTCATGCCAGATTAGCAGTAGCACAAATGGGACTAAATCTTTCCACTCCCACAATACTGCCATTTGAAGGGAAAAGGGATTATTTTAGCAATTTACCTTTGTATTCCTAGAAATACTTTGAAGAAGTATAAAGATGAATACACAAATATTTAATGTTAGACATTTATGTTTGTGGTAAATAAGTCAAGTTTCTATATGAGAGTGAGGTGTAGAGTGGTAAACCAAAATTTTTTTTTTTTAAATTTCACTGTGTACCCCCCTTGCAGTGCACAGCCTTGCAGCTCCACTGGGGCCCTCAGGGCAGAACCAAATTTAAATAACAACATGGCCATTCATTTGCTTCTGATGTAATTTTTGCCCATTCTAAAAAGGACTTTATGAAAGCCTTAATTACCTTGCCCTGTCTGGAGAGAATTAAGCAATGAATACAGCATCACATTTAATATGGAGAAAATTTTTCTGTAGCCATTATATAACTCCTAATTTTCAGATTGATTTGGCAATAATATAGATTATTTTCTGCCACTAACTAAAAAATAAAAATTTTAAGTCAGAAAATCATGTCCTAAAAGAAATCATGTTCTAGAAGACATCAACAAATACATTTTTGAGTTGACTATTTATGATTGTTGATTTGGAAGTCAACATCTTAAACAATTGAAGGCTGTGAGAATTCTGGCTGAAACTTCTGCAGTATAATTTGCTATATATTGAAAATTCATTCTTCGTAAGTACTTTTCAGAAGGCTTCTTATTTTTCTTGTGTGTAACTTCATTTTTTGTACCTATTGAAGAATCGAGGTCTAATGTAATCCTTGTACATAGAGTAGAGAACACCTAGAAACAAAATATGTATGTCAATAGAGTATTCATGGGAAACAAACACTGCATTTCTTCACTTGTATTTTTTCTAAAACTAACCTACAATTAAAAACAAACACCCTCTACCTTATTAATTTTTGGTTTAGATCATAAAAGTGGCTCTAGGGAAAAAACAAAACAAAACTCAACTTTGATCCCTGAGTTGGGAAGATCCCCGGAGTAGGAAATAGCAACACACTTGAACCAACCCAGTATTCTTGCCCGGAAAATCCCATGGACCGAGAAGCCTGGTGGGCTATACAGTCCATGGGGTCACAAAGAGTAGGACACAATGTAGGTATTTCCTGGAGTTCTGATCCCAATGCTTTTCTCACCTCATTCACACCTATTGTTTCACTCCTAAGCAAGTAGATCTCTCTTCTGAGAGTGAGACCTATATATAGACTATATTAAATGTGACATTTCAACGTCCCATATGTAGATGGTCTCCAAAACTTGTATACAAGCAACTATGTTGAGCATGCCCCTGTAGGTGCATTTATAAACAAAATAAATGTACTATAGCCAGTCAATATACTGATAAATCTTTTTCATTTTGTTTTTGGCTTTGGCTGCACAGTGTGGCATGTGTGCTTGGGTGCAAAATCATCTCGGCTGTGTCTCTTTACGACCTTATGGACTGTAGCGCACTAAGCTCCTCTGTCCATGGGATTCTCCAGGCAAGAATACTGGTGTGGGTGGTCATGCCCTCCTCCAGGGGATCTTCCTGAATCAGGGATTGAACCCACATCTCTACATTGGCAGGCAGGTTCTTTACCACTAGCACCACCCAGGAAGCCCAGTAAGGCATGCAGGATTTTAATTTCTCCACCAGGGATAGAACCCATCCATGCCCCCTGAATTGGGAGTGTGGAGGGAAGTCCCACCGCAGTCATCTTTCTAAACTGTTATTCTGACTATGTTACTCCCCTGTTTAAACCCTTCACTGGTTTACTTCGTCTTGTTACTCCTCAACTAGCAACCATGAAAATCTATAGGGGGATCTGTTTTATATCACTTTAGCTAAGCTGTTACTATGTTTTCCAGGATTCCCTTCTCTGCATGGTGGTGGTGGTAGTTTAGTCACTAAGTCGTGTCCAACTCTTGCGATCCCATGGACTGTAGCCCGTCAGGATCCTCTGTCCATGGGATTTTCTAGGCAAGAATATTTGAGTGGTTTGCCATTTCCTTCTCCAGGGGATCTTCCCCAACCCAGGGATTGAACCCGGGTCTCCTGCACTGCAGGCAGATTCTTTACCAACTGAACTACCAGGGAAGCCTCCTTCTCTGCATAGTTCTGAGTTAGCTTGGCCATGAGAGACATTTTACTTGAGATTTGAAAGTGAAAGGATACCTTTCCAAATACTTTTTGCACTTGTCAGGCTTGGTACAGAGGACCAGGTGCTATTATAGTTGGTGTGTGTTGTTGTTTATCTGCTGGCTCTCTTTGCTACTGTTGGGCAGCAGTCAGGCCCACAGGTCTTTCAGCTCCTTATGAATCTCCTCTATTAGCTTTTCTGGCTCCTGGACCAGACATGGATAATAGAGGGTTCCAGCTTTTCTTAAAGTTCATGCCATTTAGGTCGGAGTCGACATGATTCTGACTCAAGTTTCCACTTGTCTTTGTGGGTTCCAGTTCATCCTTGCAGATTCTAGTTTCTTTTTCCTTCCCAACTGCTGCCTTGTTCAGGTGCCAGGATTAGAAATAAAACCAACAGCCTGACATGGACTGTTTAACCAGCTACCCAAATTGCTTAAGGTCGTATCTCTATAATAAATCCCTTTTTCGGTATCACTACTAGTAGTTTTAGAAGGAAATGGCAACCCACTCCAGTATTGTTGCCTGGGAAATTCCATGGAGAGAGGAGCATGGCTACAGTCCATGAGGTTATGAAAGAGTTGGACATGATTTAGTGACTAAACAACTAGTAGTTTTGCTTATCTTATTGAACAGAATGATACAGAATTTGGTATTAGAAGCTCCCAGAGGAGCATAACCCTAACATAACATAACATAACCCAGAGGATTGGTTCTGTGAATTAGTTCTGGGTTATTTGGAGTTGGTTCTCCAATATGATTAGATTTAAAGGTATTAATGGCCTTTCTCCCCCGTTTCAGTGGCTAAGAGTATGCTGACAGTCCATGGCATACATTAGCAAAACATTAAAAAATTATCACCTTGCAGATACCCTACCATGTGCCTATAGAAAGCAAGGCTTTAGGTGATCAAGTATATACTGCCATAGACCATTTCGTGGAAATAAGGAGTATAATATAGTTGGTTACTTCTAAGTGTACTGGAAAACTTGGGAAAACTATACAATGGGCTCATGACGTTTTTTTTAAACATGCAATTTATTTATTTTTATTTAGATACACAAGGTCTCAGTTACAGCATGTGGGATCTAGTTCCCTGATCAGGGATCAAATCCAAGTCCCTGCATTGGGAGCTTGGAGTCTTAGCCACTGGACCTCCAGGGAAGTCCCTAAGCTTATAGCTTTTAATTCCTAGCTCAGGTTTGCATGAGGGAACTGAAAGCTTTAGACTTTCCAAAAAGAAACTCAATTCCTGTGGCCATGAGATTGCTATTTTTGAAAAATATCCACAGAGTCTAATCTTGTGAGTGATTAATCACAACACAAAATGAATTCCCAGCCTCACAACACCTCTTATATTAAAGTTTAGGGCATTGCTTTGGAAGGAATGGGACTCTGAAAATTGGAATAGGGACATACGGTCAGATTTCAGTGAAAGTGGGTCCTTGAGCCCCAATATTTTACTGACACTCCTATAGAGAAACAGTCCTCTATATCTGTCTGAGAAAGATTGAAACTTGGGCCAAAAAGTAGTCTCCACTAAATGAAGCTGAAATACCAGAACTTCCTTAGTATACTTCCATGGCAGAGCAGTGATTCTTCTGACCTATGGAGTAGGGGCTCTTATGGTAGGGAAAGCTAAGTGTAAACCATTCTATATGCATCTATCATCAAAGTAATACTGCATTCCCAGGGGGATTGTATAGCTTAGTATCATCAGCAATGACTTTAAAGATGCCAGGGTGGTGATTTCTACCACATCTCTATTCATTTTGCCTCTTTTGCCAGAAGGCAGAGAGATCTTAAAGAATGATAATGGATTTATAAAAACTTAATCAGGTGATCAGTCTAATTGCAGCTACCGTACATGTGTGGTTTCAGTGCTATAGCAAATCAGCCTAATTTTTGCTATCTGATTTGCAGCTGTTAATCTGATGGATTGCTTTTTTCTGTATACCCTTTAGTAAAGACTGTCAGAAGCAGTTTGCTTTCATCTGGCAGGGCCAGCGGTATACTTTCAGTGTTGAGTCTCAGGACTGTGTGAACTTTCCAGCCCTATGCCACAATCTAGTCTGTAGGACCTTGATCATCTCTATTCCACAGTATATCACATCAGTCCGTTACACTGATCGGATCTATCAAGGGGAAATTGCTACTATATTCTTAGGCTAGGGAGAAGGGTGTCTGGAATGTATACCTTCTGGGGCATTTCTTAGTATTCCCATGTCCTGTGATTAAAGAAGGAGGAAAATTACACCCAATACAGGAAGGATGATTAATGACCCACATCATTTAAGAATGAAGGTTTGTGTTAACACCCCAGTCAAATAACTATGAATAGCCAAGGTGCTTTTGGAAGGCAAAGGATGGATAAAATGTCTAGTGGAAAAACATGGTTATAATATGAGCCATGCTCACCTGACCAGTAGCAGAAACAAAGACTGTGATGGTTATGAATATTCTTCCTTATTTTTATATGAATACACTTGTGTATATTCACCAGTTTTTTGTTTTTTTTTTTTTTACTGTTTGCCACTTTCACTTACCTACCATCTAATATAAAAAATGTTAATAGTAGTTAACCTTATATCTCAGTATTTAAGTCACAGGATATCAAAAGGGAACATGACTCAGCTCAAAAATGAATCAATATCACCCAAACGGACTTTGTATCCTCCTGGGGAGAGAGTTAGCATGTTTTTGGTTGTACAAGGCATGTTTGATTTTGCCGTTTGTCTTTATTTGAAGGTAAGTGTATTAAGAGATGTATATACAGATGCCAGCTGGACAAGGAGTAGAAGGTGATGGATTTGTATTGTGTCAACTTAGCTAAAATGTAACTAGGTTTTCCAGAATTCCTTTCCTTTTGTCAACTACAAATTGGCACTTGCCATCTACCTCGATAAGTATTAAATCATGTGCTGCTGCTGCAGCTCTTGATTTTCAACACCCCCTGAAAGGAGTTTAGGGTAGAAAGCAGATATGAGCCATTCTGTGCTCAGGGGAAGACTGGGAAGACAGGTCTTCAGATAGTTAGATATTTTCAGGAGCTGACTTTATGAGCCCAATTCTTTTATCTCCTATCTAGAAAAGCACTAAAATCCTTCATGGTGATGACTATTCTTTGTGACTACCAGAAAGACTAGCAGACTAGCAGAAGACTAGCTAGAAACCTTTTGGAAAAATATGTGCTTGACTCTATGTATTCCCCCTTCACCAAAATCACATACATAATGATGTTACCCCCACTCCACCCCACCCCTGCCTCTTTGGAGTAGTTTCTGAGTTATCTGAGGTGTTGTCTCCCAGGCTGAAATCTTCATTTTGCCCCAAATAAACCTCAATTTGCAACTGTCACATTGTGCATTTTTTTAAGTCAAAACTTTCATTCCCTGAAAAACTGCACAGGAGACATTTAGCATGAACCTAGAAGGCTGAAGTAAAGCAGCAGCCAAGTTCTTTTAACCCGACAAGGCACTGCTGCAGCATGTTTTTCCCATCTGCGGGGCCACTTTGTTGGCATGGGGCAGCAATCAGGAGTGTAGCTACTATGGCTCCTGCTGAATTTCCTCTTTCACTTTCTCTGACTCCTTGGCCAGGTCTGTGTTTAGTTCCAGGATGAGGGGCATCAGCTTTTTCTGTCACTCCCAGCATCTACTTTGAAGGCTTAGAAATGGTGAGAAGTCCACAAGGATTCCAGAATATCCTGTGTGTTCTAGGTCATCCTTATAGGTTCTAGATTTTCCTTGCTTTTCTCATTTTTCATCTACCATTTCTTAATAACTGCTTGCTCTGACCACTTCAGGTCCCAGTTCCGGATACATAAGCAAGAGCCTTACAATTACATAAATCCAAATACCTACAACAAATCTCTTACTTTATGCTACTACTAGTAGTTTTACAGTCTCAACAATCACAGATTAACTCACCTACCATACTGCTACGCAGAGTTCCACTAACATGCCATGCTTTTATGACTTTTTCCTCTGCCTGGAGTCCCGACTTCCTTCTCTGCTTAGCTATTTCCTCTTCATTCTTGGCTCATCACATGGTTTGCATTCTTAGAGAAGCCTCCCCTGAATTCTCAGCTCTAAATGCCCCTCCTTTATGCTTGCGCTTCCAGAGCAACCTGTTATTTTGTTGTAGTACATTTGACTTTATATTGTCTTCTCCTGCTCTTGGTCTCTCTCCCTAAGGAGACTAAACTGTTTGAGGGTAGGGAGTTACTTTTTATATCTCTAGACCAGCACAGTGCCTTGCACATAGCACATGCGCAGTGTTTGCTGAATGATGAAAATGAGAACACATTACTGTGTAGTAATGTTTCCTGTTGTATTTTGTTCAAGTATCACATATCACAGCTCATAGTAAGAAAATAATTACCACATAACTCCCTCTGTGCAAGTCCCACACTCATCATCTCATAATCCTAGACCTACTCAGGCTGAATATACTTTGCATAGAATAAATGGGAGTTAAGAACATTGTGACTTGTTCTTATTAATATAGACAAAAAAACCTTAGATAATTTAGGTCCCAAAGTAGATTCTTTTTCTATCTGAACTATCTGATTTAGCTGTTGATATAACCTGAATAAACCAGATAATTTTACACCATTCTTTGGATTTGACTGTGTAAATGTCACTTAATTTACAGACTAATAAAAAAAATTGCCTATCGCTCAAGCTGAATAGCTGAGTTACATAGGGTATAAACTATTCACTGCTCCTTTTACTACAGAGGATAATACAAACTATAACCTAGTTCTCTACTAGGTTTTTCCTTTTTAAAATTGAAGTATATTTCACATACAACATTATGGTGTAGAACATAATGATTCTGTATTTGTATGTATTGTGAAATGATCATCACAATAAGCCAAGTTAACATCTATCACCAGATATAGTTACAGAATTTTTTCTTTTGATGAGAACTTTCAAGATCTACTCTCTTAGCAACCTTCAAATATGCAATACAGCATTATTAACTATAGTCACCATGCTATAAATTATATCCCCATGTATTTTATAACTGGAATTTTGTACCTTTGCCTACTGAGTTTTTTTTTTTTCAGTGCTTAAACTACCAAGACATTAAGCCTATAACTGGCCAGCAACCTCAACCAAGTGAAGATTGCTGCCTTTCTTTCCAGTCCTCCTCCATTAATCATCTTGATCCAATATTTATGAATGAATATGAATGAATGAATAAATAAAAATATGCTCTAATCTGAGTGAATTAATAATAAAAATACTCTCAAAGATGGTTGAGTCATATACAAATTAAGTAGGTTACCTAGAGTCACAGCTCCTACAACAAATCCTTGGGCAGCAACTCTCATGTGAATAAGATGAATGGACATTTTCTGATCTCTTCTGTATTTTAACTTGTAAAGACCATAGGACACCACAGTCACAAAGCCTGCTATCCCTGTAAATTAAAAAAGTAGAGATTATATAAATAGCAGGCTAAAATTTCCCAAGAACTTAGAGATTTGAATAAAGGACTGCCCAAGGGATCAGTATGTGGAAGATAAGCAGGCAAAACACCAAAAAATACTTCATTAATGGATTCAGTATTTGCAGTTTTGACTATTTCAGAAAAAATCGAATTGTGTAGTATAGAAACTTGTCTAGTGGTTTTCCTGAGGCATGGTTTCAAATTTGTAAGCAGTTAAGACTTTTATTTGGGGCAAGCTGTTTAACCAGTGAGTGAACCAACCAAAATCTCAACATTCATAGCTTTTGGGTGTTTGGCTTTATTCCTCTCTGGTTTTTATTAATATTAGATAAGGAGTAAATCTAGTGAAGTGAAAGAAACTTTAATATCTTAAGTGAAAATGACATGTTGAGTTTTAGTAAGAGGTAAAAAGGTGTGAATATTTGCATGAGAAGCCTGTGACTCTGGGAAGAACTGTGATTCTAAAAAATTCCAGAAGCCCATACAAATATTTTTTTACATATGTCAAGAACTGAATATACTGCTGTGACAACCAAGATTCTATGCAGTTGACTCTAACACAGAAAACTGAATAGGAATCAACTGAATAGGGAAAATTCTAGTAAGTGATTTGAAACAGTGTGAGAAGTTAATCCATGACAAATCAAAATAACCATATAACAAATAAGGGGATAACTATCTGAACTAGCTTGAATTTACATCTCACACCAGACCCTACAAAAAAACTCTGGATGGGTTAGAATTAAGTATGAAAACAAAGCAAATTTATCAAAAAAATATAGAAGAAAATAAAACAGAATATGACATCTAAAAAAGGAGTAAGGTAGACTTAAAGTGAGGACAAAAATACTGTATTTTGATGACAGAATAAAGGAAACTTCTGCATGGTAAAAGTGTGGCTCTATTTTGGGGGATCTCTCTTCTACTGATTTATGCATCTACCTTCATCAATACCACATTGTCTTGACTACTATATCTGTATAGTAACCCTTAATATCAGGTAAGGATGATTCCTCCCACTTAGTACTTTTTCTCCAAAAAGGTTTCTTTATGTCAAACCTCAACATGAATCAGTCATAGATATACATGTATCCCCTCTTGAAGCTCCCTCCCATCTCCCTCCCCATCCCACCCCTCTAGGTTAATACAGAGCCCCTGTTTGAATTTCCTGAGCCATACAGCAAAGCAATTATCCTTCAATAAAAAATAAGTAAAATTTTAAAAAAGGTTATTTTAGCCATTCTAGAACTTTTGCTTTTATATGAATTTTAGAATAAGCTTGTTTATATCTACAAAAAAAACTCATTGCTGGTATTTTGATAGGAATTACACTAAACCCATAGATGAGTTTGGGGAAAACTGACATCTTTATTGAGTCATACAATCCACGAACACAACAGTCTCTATATTCATTAAGGTCTTCTTTGATTTCTTTCATTAGCATTTTGTATTTTTCACCATACAGATTCTCTACATGTTTTCTGAAGCTTGAAAGTGTATTAGTCACTCAGTCATGTCTGACTCTTTGCAACACCATGGATTGTAGCCTCCTGCCTGTCCCCTGTTCATGGAATTCTCCAGGCAAGAGTACTGAAGTGAGTAGCTATTCCCTTCTCTAGGGAATCTTCCTGATTCAGGGATTGAACCCAGGTCTCCTGCACTACAGACAGATTCTTTACTGTCTGAGCCACCAGGAAAACCCTAATCATTTCATTTTCTTTAGGGTGACTGTAAATGGTCTCATGTCTTTCATTTTGGCTTCCATGTGTTTGTTGTTAGTATATGGAAACGCAATTGATGCTAAAGTAGAATAGCAAGTTTTGACTATGTTGGCATGTGTTTGTCTCTATGGGTGGGTGAGGATATATTAATTATCTCAGATCCACTTAATAAATGGAAATAAGAATCAGAGTAAATAATCACATTTATATGAATATTTTGTATGCTAATTAGCAATAAATGAAATTGAAATAAAAATGACAAACAAAAGCCACAAAAAACAAATTATAGTAAAACAATGATGGCAGGTACACTGAGAAACAGGTACAATGCTGAAAGCTCTGTAAAGATTTAGCCAAATCATTCTGGAAAGAAATCTGAAAAGATATAATAATTGATATTAAACTGAACATGTGAGAAGTTTAAGAGGGAAAGGACATATGTATACCTATGACTGATTCATGTTGATATATGACAGAAACCATCACAATATTGTAAAGTAATTACCCTCCAATTAAAAATAAAATTAAAAAAACTGAACATGCTTCATGCCCTGAAAATTCTGCTTTGGGGAAAATACTCCAAGGAAGTAAGCAAAAGAAAAGTCAAGAAGCTGACACAAAGATGTTTACAGCTACACTATGTATGACGAAAAACAAAACAATCCAAATGGCCCAAACAGAGGAAAAACTATCAGAGCTGTAAAAAAATTGTAAATATAATCATATTATAGTATAATATACTACTATGAAATGTTAAGTAAAAGAAGCAAAAACAAATAATCTATTGACACAGAGTTTAAATACATGTAATGTATTTAAAGTGTCATTATTTAGACCTTAGCAGTGACCATAAGATTTTAAACAATATAAATCAGTTATAACGACAGAAGTCAAGATAAGAAATTAAAATGTTCTATAAATTATCTGAGGATACTCCATCCTGTGGCAGAAAATACTTAGTAGATATTCTTAATAAAACAAGTAAAACAAACTAATAATATATATACAAATTTTATCATTTAGCTTTCCAGTAGGAACTTGGCTCTCTTCCCTTATTAAGACTCTGTTCTTACTGAAATTTGTTTTGCTTCTTTCAGAAATTAAAGTCAGAACCTTTCCTGTTTTCCATACAGCATCTCTGTAGTTGGCATATAATTGAGTTTAGCTGGAAACACTTTTATCTTTCTACTTTAATCACCCTAAATGTCTCTGGAAAAACAATTTAACTTACAACAGACACAGTGATTAGTCTGTTCATTATAGTGATCTGTTCAAGTGACACTGAGTTCTTGAATTTTTTTTTCTAGTTAAAAATGCTAAAGATGATGAATAAATCACTATAAAATTATTTGCCTTCATTTCTTGTGCTAGTACAAGCCTTAATCAAATTAAGTGAAACTTTTAAACACAGAATACTACTTTAAAGTAAAATTTTGATTCTTTTTGATACGTGAATAATGACACATAAAGTTGCTAGATTTGTAGTGACATTTAATGGAAACATATGACTTATACCTATTTAGAAGCTTTTGTGGAATTAATCACAAACTTATGTGTGTCTGATTAATACATATATATATTTAAATTTTATTGAAGTATAATTGATTTACAACCTTGTATTAATTTCTGCTATACAACAAAGTGATTCTGTTTTACATATATATTTTCTTATTCATATTCTTTTCCATTTATAGTTAATCACACTATATTGAGTCTAGTTACCTATGTATATATATGATTTAAATACTTTTTAAAAAATAGTTTCCAGACTAAACACAAGGAAAGAGGGATGGCTGAAGTATACAATAATAATGCTTAGGGCAGCTAAAGTATCCAAAAGAGAAGGAAGAGAAAGCTTAGCTTTTGAAACAAAATACTGGTGCTTAGATTTTTTTTTAAACTCCATATATATATATATATATATATATATATATATATATATAGTATTTGATAAAAATGTAAACACATTAACTATGTGTTGGGAAAGGATAAAGAGGCCAAGACTCCAGATACAATTATAATAATATTGATACTTCTTGCATCAAGAGTTTATTTAACCATCAATCTTAGCACCTGGAACACATCAGGAAGCCAACAACAAGCCTCAACAACAACAGACTTTCATTCAGAGCTTCTTAACTCTGAATTGACTCACAGTTCTTTTGAGCTTGGGTATCTAGCTTCTGGCAACACAGAATATTAGAAGCAGAAGTTTCTGATGGTACCCAACAGTAATGGAAGAAAGAGAAAGATTTATAAACATTGGACACAAGAACTTAAAGAGATATGTAGATCTTCCTTAACTTGTGATTGGATTACATCTTGATAAACCCATCATAAGTTGAAAATACTGTAAGTCAAAAATCCATTTAATACAACCTCACCTATTGAACATCATAACAGCCTAGCCAACTTTAAACGTGCTCAGAGTACTTACGTTAGCCTGTAGTTAGGCAAAGTCATTGAATACAAAGCCTACTTTATAATACAGTGTTGAATATCTCATGTAATTTATTGAATATTGTACTGAAAGTGAAAAACAGGATGTTGGGTACAGAGTGGTTGTAAGGGTATTGGTTGTTTATCTTCATGATGGTGATGCTGACTGGGAGCTGCTGCTGTCCAGCACCATCATAAGAGTATTGTATCACATATCGTTAGCCCAGGAAAAGACAACATTCAAAGTATGATTTCTACTTGAACGCAGATTGCTTTCTCATCATCTCAAAGTCAAAAAGTTGTAACTCTGTATACAGAGTCTCTGTATACATCTCAATAGTTCCTAACAGACTCAGTCTAATAAACTGAATTGGCTGCTACTGATTCTGAGTCATTATAGAAAAGTTACAGTCCATTCAATCAATTCTATTTAGACTGGTTGGGAAGTTTAAAAAAATTTTTTTTAATATAAAACTGTAATTTTACTTTTCATATTTATTTATTGGCTGTGGCAAGAGGCATGTGGGATCCTAGTTCCCCAACTAGGGATTGAACCCACGCCCCCTGCACTGAACATGCAGAATCTTAACCACTGGACCACAAGGGAAGTACTTGGCAACAAGTACTTTTAAATAGACTGTGAATGAAAATGAATTAAACAGAATAAAAATTTGATGTTTCATAATAATAGTAGCTAACATTTACTGAGTATTTGTCATACACTAGGAACTGTGCTGAAAGTTTAACTCATACATGCATAGAAGGGGTTAGCTTCAATTATCTGAAAGTATTCAATTATATAAAAGATTTCAATACTCAAAGATACTGGTTGAGGTATTATTGTGTTATTACAAACAGTTTTACAGTATCCAGTCAAGGCTTGTACTTACCTACAGGGACAAATGGGGAGTCTCTAGATTTTCTGATCAGTCGGGATAACTGGCCTTCATCTTCATCTGCTGACCACTGGTTATCTGAAGACATTTTTCTCTCTAATAACTAGGGGATAAATGTGGTTGCTATGAATGCTCAGAAAGAATCTGTTTCCCTCTTCCAATATCCTCTTGATTACATGTTCTTCATTTGTTTGACATGACTGTCTGCTCAACTGAAATAAAGTTATCTTTCCTTTACCCTCTGCATTGTGGAATCCTTTCATTTTGTTTAGGGGTGGAGGAAAAAGAAATATACAGAGTGGTAAATAATAATCAGATCCCATGAATACAGAGTAAAAACATAGATCATATAAGTGTTATTCAGTCCCCTTTCACTGCTCAGCATTTGTAATCATTGGGAATCTCAGAACTTCCACAGAGAGTAAGAGCAGAGTTTCTTTTACAAAATACAGTTTTAAAGAATAATGGCAAAGCCAACATAGGCAAAAATAACTCCAGATTTACAGTTATTGGGAGAATGACCACTCCAGTTCTGCAGAATGTGTAGGGTACTATAAAGTCATTGAGATTTTTACCAAGCTCCTACCATGTACCAGGTGCTACCCTAGTCAATGGAAATAATCTTCCTTGTCTGCACAGGATGAATGAGGAAGCTAGCAAAAGCAACTGTAATCACAATCAACATGATCTGGAAGTATCTGTTTGTTATCCGTGCAACCCTCTATTTTTAACCCTCAAATCTGAAATACGATGGCTTCATTCTTTGATATCAATCAGCTTTCATCAGAAAATGTAATCTGGTAAGTGGCAGAAGCACAATACCTTTAGCGTACTCCACCACTTGCAGCCTGTCTTCTGGTGTTCGCTTAGCAGGAAGCCGTGGATCAGAACAGGCTTTGCAAAGACGGGACACGTTTAGGTGCAATTTCTAACTAATTGATGATGGGAAAGCCAGTGCCCTCCCCAGTAAGGGGGAGTGGCCAGCTGGTATTGGCCAAGGTTTCATAAGCCCCAGCTGGAAACTTACTAGTAGCAGGACCTGGACCACAAACATTAGGTTTTCGAAGATAGCATTCAAGGAAACATTAAGCTTTTCAAGAAAAGGCCTTTCCTTCTGCCTTCAAAAGGGCGCTCCCAATTCCTGAGTCCCCATTACCCAACTCCTATTCCAGAAATTGAATGGAAAGTGGGGGCAGGGTTACAACAGTGGGTTTGTAGGTGGGAGTGGGGTTAGCCTTATGAGGCCAAGACTCTTGTTGTCTTTTAGTGCGCTTGCCAGATGGCCGCCCACGGTGGCCGAGATCTGAGGCTGAGGAGCCGCAAGCCTGTCCCAGCTCATCTGACCGCCAAGCCCTCGCACCTGAGCTCCACGTGGAGCTGGGAGATGCATGCTCGCCCTGCCAGGAAGGACGTGACATCACTGCGCCCTCGGCCAATCCAAAGGCCCTGGGGCGGGAGACAGACGGTGTGAGGGAGCTGCGCGTGCGCGGCACGAGACTACTCTGTCTCCCTGCGGGTGGTGGTGGGCCCTGTCTTCGCTGCTTCTGTGAGGGTGCAACCTTGAGGCCTCAGAGAAATTCTGACTCAGGTCTCCCGACTGCAGCCACGAACGCCTCAGGCTGAGGACAGAGGACCAGGTAGAGTTCATGCTTTTACCTTAGAAGTTTGAAATTTTTAATTATTTTAGATTTACAGAAAAGTTCCCAGAATAGTACAAAAAACTGTATATATGATAACTTAGATCCCTCTTTGTTAACATTTAGTCGCATTTGCTTTATCATTTTCCTCTGGATATGGTTTCTTCCTTCCAATGAGCCGCCTGAGAGAAACTTGCACATGGATAGGCCTGTACCCCTATATACTTTGTGTGCACTTGGGCTATTTTCTTACATAACCATCATACAAAGAGCAAAATCAGGAAATAAACAGTGCTATAGTACGATAATTTCAAGATTTTATTCATATTTCACTAATGGTCCCAATAACCCTTAACAGCAAAAAAAAAAAAAAAAAAAATTTTTTTCTTGTCAAGGATCCAGTCCACTCCAATACATATTACATTTGGTTGTCAAGTGTCTTTTAGACTCCTTTAATCTGGAATGTTTCCTTAGTTGATTGATGTATTACTCAAGATACTTCAGAGATACAGAACTGATAGGTTTTTTTTTTTTAATATTTATTTGCTGCTTTGGCTGTGTTGGGTCTTAGCTGCAGCACATGGGATCTTCATTGTGACCCATGGACTCTCTAGTTTGTCTTGCGAACTCTAGAGCTCAGTGGGCTTCAGTAGTTGCAGGTTCTTAAATTTCTGATCCTACCCAGTGACTTTATTTTTCCCTTCTGTGAAATGAATAGTGAAGCTGTCTGCTGAGAGGACATTGTGGAAATGAGTGTGGTGAAGGTTTGTCCTTTGTGGCAAATGAGGGCAAATTATGAGATTTCTTAGCAGCAGTGAAAGTCTAACTCAGATTTTGTGCTTTCTCCTGAGCGCAGCAGAGGAAGAAAATGGCTGGGATCAATTGTTTGCTTAACAAAGGTTAATTGAGTGCTGCAGACAGAAAGGTGTCTTAAGACAAATGCCCTGTCCTCAAGAAGCTTAGAATCGAGTTGGGGAGATGGATGAGTAAAGCAGTGTCACGTGAGAACCTGTTGAGATGATGGGAGGAAGAGGTATGGGCTTATAGGAGCTGAAGGATCTTAAAATTCAAACTGGAGAGTTAAAGAATTCTTTTAGAGAAAGTGGCTTATGGGCTATTTTTAAAAAATTTTTAATTTTTTATTTATTTATTTTTTTCATTTATTTTTATTAGTTGGAGGCTAATTACTTTACAGTATTGAAGTGGGTTTTGTCATACATTGACATGAATCAGCCATGGAGTTACATGTATTCCCCATCCTGATATTTTTTTTAGAAAACTTATAGATTTTAGGTGAAGAGATGGTAGGGATGTTTCAGGCAGAGGGCACAACTTGTGGAAAGGCCCAGAAGCAAACAGCAAAAGCGGTTCAAGGTGTAGAATTGGGTGGGAGTGGCTTATAGAGGATGGAGCTATATGACCAGTGGGGCCAGTTCATGAGACCCTTGCATTTTATTCATGAAAATTTTTTTATTGGAGTATAGTTGATTTACAATATTGTGTTAGTTTCAGGTGTATAGCAAAGTGAATCAGTTCTCTCTCTCCATAAATATATATCCGTTCTTTTTTTAGGTTCTTTTCCCATATAAGTTGTTAACAAAATATTGAGTAGAGTTCCCTGTGCTGTATAGGTCTTTGTTAGTTACCTATTTTATATAAGCAGTGTGTATATGTTAATCCTAATCTCCTAATTTATCACTTACTCCTATGTTTTCCCTTTGGTAACTACAAGTTTGATTTCAAGATTTGTGAGTCTGTTACTATTTGTAAATAAGTTCCTCATGTCATTTTTAAAATTAGATTCCACATATAAGTGATATCATGTGATGTTTTTGTCTGACTCACTTCATTAGTATAATAATCTCTGGGTCCATCCATGTTGCTGCAAATGGCATTGTTTCATTCTTTTTTTAATGGCTGAGTAATATTCCATTGTATACACGTGCCATATTTTCTTTATCTGTTCATCTGCTGATTGACGTTTTTGTTGCTTCTTTGTCTTGGCTATTGTAAATTGTGCTGCTATGAACATTATCGTGCATGTGTTTTTTTGAATTATGTTTTTTGTGAACATATACCAATGACTGAGACTGCTGGATCATATGGTAATTCGATATTTAGTTTTTTAAGGAACCTCAATATTGTTCTCCATAATGGTTGTACCACTTTAAATTCCCACCAGCCGTGTAGGAGGGTTCTTTTCTCCACAGCCTCTTCAGCATTTTTGTTTTTAGACTGTTTGATGATGGCCATTTTGACTGGTGTGAGGTGATTCATCATTGCATTTTTCTAATGATTAGTGATGTTGAGCATCTTTACACGTACTTTTGGGCCATCTTTCTTTTTTGGAGAAGTGTCTCTGGATCTTCTCCTCATTTTTTTGAGTGGGTTGTTATTTTGGTATCAAGCAGCATGAACTGTTTGTATATTTTGGTGATTAATACTTTGTTGGTTGCTTTGTTTGCAAATATTTTCTCCCATTCTGTTGGTCATCTTTTTGTTTTGTTTATGTTTTCTTTTGCTGTGCAAAAGCTTTTAAGTTTAATTAGGTCCTGTTTGTTTATTTTTGTTTTTATTTTCATTACTCTAGAAGGTGGATCAAAAAAAGATATTGCTATAATTATGTCAGAGTGCTGCCTATGTTTTCCTTGAAGAGTTTTAGGTCTTTAGTCCATTTTTATTTTTGTGTCTAATGCTAGAGTGTTCTAATGTCATTCTTTTACATGTAGCTGCCAGTTTTCCTGGCATCATTTATTGAGGAAACTGTCTTTTCCCCATCCTATATTCTTGCTTCTTTTGTCAATGATTGATTGACCACAGGTGTGTAGATTTATTGCTGGATTTTCAGTTCGGTTCCTTTGATCTGTATTTCTTTTGTGCTGGTGCCACACCTGTACTCAGAAAACTATAAGGTGCTGATGAAAGAAATCAAAGATGACACAAACAGTTGGAAAGAAATACCATGTTCTTGGATTGGAAGAATCAGTATTGTTAAAATTGAGGCAGGAGGTAGCTGGGACCCAGGCTAGGCAATTTCAGCTATACTCTTGTTTACATTTCTTGGGGCAAGAAAAAGGTGAGCTGTAGGTTACATACTTAAAACCAGCCTCCTGTTTGCTCTTCCACAGGGAAGTAACAACTGAAACAGGGTAAATAGCCAGGCTTTGTCTCCTGAGGACACCTTAAAATAACAGTCATGGCAGGAACAGAGAGGGGCTAACCCTTGTTTGAGTAAAAGGATCAGGAGGTCGTATATTTTCCATCCTTGGGGCAGGGCTCCTTAGGATTTAAAAAGGAGGGGACCCTACTCCCATGATATATGATGCTAATATGTGATCTCATTAGCCTCTGGGATGGAATCCCTCTTGGAAAAAAAGTTGTACACATGTGTGTTGGGGAGAGTCTTATGGAAAGAGAAACCAGATAATTGGCTAAAGGTAAACAAAGACTCAGAAGAACTGTCCTATGTAAATGACTTAACCCCCTCTTTACTGTGCTCCTCCTCCCTAGGGGGGATGCCCACACCCTTTCTCTCTGGGTGTGCATCTCTGCCTTGCTTCTATCTTAACAAACTGTCTCTGTGTATTCTCCCATTTATTGTTGTGCTATGTCTCTAATAGTAAATTTTGTACCTGCATTTACAGCTTTTGCCATCATGAGAAATGCATTTTTCCCTGGGGGCAAAGATCCTAGGAAAAATAGCTTCTAGCCTCTAGCACTTGTTGGTCTGATGGCTAGGATTCCTGGTTTTTATCCAGGCTGTGAGAGTGTTAGTCGCTCAGTCATGTCTGAGGTTTTGCAACCCTATGGACTGTAACCTGCCAGGCTTCTTTGTCTCTGGAATCCTCCAGGCAGGAATACTGAAGTAGGTTGCCATTCCCTTCTGCAGGGGATCTTTCCAACCTGGGGGTTGAACCCAGATCTCCCACTTTGAAGGCAGAAATCTTTACTCTCTGAGCAACTAGGGAAGCCCAGGCTACTCAGGTTCACTTCCTGGACAGGGAATTAGGGTCTTGCTTCACACCACCACTCATTGCTGCCTCTCCAAGATCAAAATGACTATACTCTCATACATGTTTGTCAAAAATTCATCAACCTGTACAATTAAAATGGGTTGACTTTGTTATATGTAAATTATACATCAATAAGGTGATTTAAAATTTTTAAAAAATGAGTATACTATCCTAGGCAATCTACAGATTCAGTGCAATCCTTCTCAAATTACCAATGCCATTTGTCATAGAAATAGAACAAAAATGTTTTAAATTTGTATGGAAACACAAAAGACCCCGAATAGCCAAACAGTCTTTAAATAGAAAAACGGAGCTGGGGGAATCAGGCTTCCTGACTTCAGACTATACTACAGGATCTTGCATTTTAAGCTAAGGATTTTGAACTTTGATCTGAAAGCCATGAGAAGCCACCAAAGGATTTCAGGCAGGAAGTGGTTTTTTATTTAGCTTCTAGAAGCATCATAGAGAACAGCTTGGGAGGGGTGGGGCTGTGGTGGGGCTTACTTAATTGAAGTAAGGAGTGATATGTGCAGAAGCAATGGAAGAAGAAAGGAAGGGTCAGTGTCTGGTTGTAGGAAGAAAGAGAGAAAGCTAGGATGATGTGTTGGGTTCCCAGCTTGAGTGACAGTGACAAATGGTGATTTTGCTATTTGCTGAGATTAAACAAATACAGAATAAGAAGCAGGTTAGAGATAAAGGAGACCCATAGTCAGATATTGGCCGATTTTACAGCAATAGGAAAATAAGGCATGAATGGGAGAGTGGTGATGAATTGATTTACACTGCAGTCCAGCCTGGTTAGAGAAGGGAATCCATCTTGGTTGGTAGGGCAAGACAGATTAGATTTATCCAAGATTTCTAAATTGAAAAAATGGGTGGGAGAGGTAAAAGGCTGGAAGGCTGGGTTTCCAGAATGAAACTTTAGAGTTTAAAATTTTATATGTGGCACTTTGGAGGTGATGATGACATGCTTTGATAGATGTTTAGTATGTCTATTTTCCTCTAGAAATGGTAAGTTTATTTGTAGGAGCACTTTTTTTCCCAAGGAGAGGATCTGTATCTTTCATCAGACTCTCAAGGAAATCTCTTAGGACCCTATAAAAATTAAGAATTGGTATTAGCCCCATCATAACCTATTTCTCATATTTTCAGACATGGCTGTCATGCAGTTGCTATATGAGCAGAAGGCAAATGTTTCTTTATAAAATTTAACTCAGAAGGGCCCTGCAGAATATGAAGGGAAGAAAATAAAAGCACAACAGCAAAAAGGTAGCTGACAGGTTAGCAGTTTATTAATAGTGTCTGCTCTCTCCAGTGTTTCCTCCCCCTTTTAATATTGGGGCAGATGAGGGGTATGTATCGGCATGTAGCTTGGTATATGGCATCATTTATGTTTATAAATAAATGTATATCTTAACTGTTTAAGCCTTTGGTTTTTTAGAAAAAAAGTTTTTAGATTTCTTTGTTCCTAAGCTTTGGTGGACAATAAAGTGGAAAAAAAAGCTCTTCTTCTGGGATCAGAGTTAATAATCTGTTCCCATAACCTGAGAGGTGAGATAGAATTTGAAAGGAGTGCTGTTTCTTTTATAAGCTTAATACTGCCTGCTTAGCTTGACAGGTAAAATGGAAGCCAATATTGGAAGGACTAAGAAAATCCTGTAAGTATCCACAGTACTCCCTGTAGAAGTTACTTTAGCAGCTGAAGCAAATGCATTTCATGCAGGTGCCAATTTTTTATTGTCAGGTACAAAAATGAGAGCTTCACCAAGTTCTTATGAAAGATTTTTAAAATATGGAATCTTCAGAAAACATTTTAGTGTGTAATAATTAAGTCAATTGAAGTTCCAGAATGACATTTATAGAAATGAAGAATCTTTTCTAATAGGAAAATAGTCTTTATTCCTCTCACAAATACTTAGGGTGGCAGGATCTTGACCACAGTGAGGGGCCGTCTGGAGCAGTTCCAGTGCTCTTACTAACCATCTTACATATTGTTTCATCCCCACAAAAATCCTAGGAGATGTGGGTACTGTTACCCTCTTATGCTAAGTGAGTAAAATATTAGTAAAATGTGGTGATGAGATTTGTTCAAGTATTCTGATTTCAGGGACTTCCTTGGTGGTCCAGTGGCTAAGACTCTGCACTTCTAAAGCAGGGCACCTGAGTTTGATCCCTGGTCAGGGGACAAGGGCGCTTCCCTGGTGGCAGTAGTGTTAAAGAGTCTGCCTGCCAATGCAGGAAACACAAGAGATGTGGGTTCAGTCACTGAGTCGGGAAGATCCCCTGGAGTAGGAAATGGCAATTTGCCCCAGTATTCTTGCTTGGGAAATCCCATGGACAGAGGAGTCTGGCAGGAGTCCATGGGGCCACAGAGGATTGGGCAAAGCCGAGCAGCAGGTGACTAGATCCCGCATACTGCAACTAACGATCCTGCACCTGGCACAGCCAAAATAAAGAAATATTTAAAAACAAACAAACATTTTGGAAGCTTTTTTCACTGGACCACAATGCTGGGGAAAGCATTGAGGTGTCAGTTGACAGAGGCCTTAAATACAGAGTTGAGCAGCTTGAATTCAGTTTAATGCTGAATAGATATCTTTGTAATTTTGAGTTGTGGGAACGGTCAAATTAAATTGTTCTGGAAATTATGAGCTCATTCTCAGAAAGGGATGATGAAGGAGTGGAGGCATGAAGACCTGTTTGAAGCATTTTCTGGTATGAGAGATCAGGACTTGGGTGAGGAAGCCCCTTCTTTGTACCCCAGGAAAGTTGTTGGCTGAACTTCTGCTTTATTATGGGTTGAAATGGATGAAAGAGGGAAAGGAAGGTTAAATCAGTTGTAAAAGGAATGTCTTTCTACTACTGTATTGAGGTGTATTATCCCCTCCTTACCTTAGAGCTACTTCTCTGTCATACCCTTGAATCAGGTGATGCCTGGCAAGTTCCAGCATAAATGGTTTATCACTCTAGCCATCCCCATTCAGTCTACACATGTGGTCATCCAGGCATTAATTCTGAGGCTAAGGTGGTGGCTATGGAAGTGCAGTAGATGGACCAGTTGAGAGATATGTAGAAGAGGCAGGACTTCATGATGAATCCTTTGGCTTCACAGTGAGCACCTGCTATATAGTACACGCTGTATTGGGCATGTAGAAGAAAGGAGGAAGAGACTGGTGGTTATTAATGAGTGCTAAGAGATTTCTCAAAGAACTATCTTCTTGAAACAGCCAGCAAATGCTTTCTAGGGCATCACTTTACCTGTTCCTTAGGAAATTATTACAGATATTGAGGAAGCTGGAAAATGTTGCTTATTTAGGGAAGAAGAGAGTGAATTCTTTTTTGATGTGGTAAATCCAAAATATCAAAGTCATGGCAACTGTGAGGTTTAGGAATCTTCTTCACATAGATGGTGGTTCACAACCTAAGTTTATAAGGAACTCTCAAGGGACTGAACACAGACCAAATGAGTCTTAGGGGATGATTCAAGAGAATTGGTGGAGGAAGGGGCAAACGGTTATAGAGACTAGGATTCAGAAGAGCTGGAGAGGCAGCACAGCATTGTAGGGAAGTCTGGGCTTTGGAGTCAGTTGAGCTGCGTGGGAATATCAGGATGACCATTCACTCTGTGGCCCTGGGCAAGTGACAGAACATCCATTGGTCTGCTTTCTTCTTTGTCAGATGCAGATAATTACACCTGCCTGGTAAAGTTGTGAGTACTATATGAATTCTGTAAAACTCCCTAGTATAAAGAAGGTGGGTAATAAATGAAATTTTTTATTATTTGCTGTTAGAGTCATAGAATAAATGAATCATTCCAAGGAGAAGGTTAATATCAGTTTCAGATACATTTTAAAGACTGTGAAGGATGTCTGGGTTGCACTAAGGGATGTGAGAGATTTTTATCTTTAAAAATGGTGAATTCTGGGAACTTCCTTGGTGGTCTGGTGGTTAAAACTATACTTCCAATGCAGGGGGGTGTGAGTTTGATCTCTGGTCAAGGAGCTAAGATCCCATATGCCATTTGGCCAAAAAAAAAAAGGTAAATTCTGAATGGTAATTTTCCTTGTTCCCATGTAATTCTCTGTAGGTTCCCAAATAGTTTCCTTTAGAAACAAAATAATGTCATACATCATCTGTGTATTATTATTATTATTTTAAAAACTGAACTAGAAATTGGGAACATTGGCCACTTTATGTTCAGTTCCTGGGCCTTCAAGTTAATATGACATTTGCCTCAGTTCTGTGGTGATTCCATGGTTCAGGGAATCCTGGTTATTCTTTATGTAGCCTGAATGCAGTGGTCATGTATGGATGTGAGAGTTGGGCTGTGAAGAAAGCTGAGCACTGAAGAATTGATGCTTTTGAACTGTGGTGTTGGAGAAGGCTCTTGAGAGTCCCTTGGACTGCAAGGAGATCCAACCAGTCCATCCTAAAGGAGATCAGTCCTGGGTGTTCATTGGAAGGACTGATGCTGAAGCTGAAACTGCAATACTTTGGCCACCTCATGCAAAGAGTTGACTCATTGGAAAAGACCCTGATGCTGGGAGGGATTGGGGGCAGGTGGAGAAGGGGACGACAGAGGATAAGATGGCTGGATAGCATCACTGACTTGATGGACATGAGTTTGAGTAAACTCTGGGAGTTGGTGATGGACAGGGAGGCCTGGTGTGCTGCAATTCATGGGGTTGTGAAGAGTCGGACACTACTGAGCGACTGAACTGAACTGAACTGAATACTTTTGGTTTTAAATATTGAGGTATTTAGAGTGCCACTTATTGAATTGCTTTATTTTTTGCTGTTGTTGACATTAGTCTGCTATGATTCATTACACCGTGAACTCCTTAATGGATAAATAAGAACTGAATTTCAATTATGTTAAGTTCTGTGTTTTCTAAAGCAATACCAAAAAGAATGGCTTATATTAGGGTCAAGAGTACAAAAGGGACTATTATGTAATATTTGCCTCACTTTCTATTCAAGTGTGAAATATGTAGGAATTTTCTGCTACGATTCATTACACCGTGAACTCCTTAACAGATAAATAAGAACTGAATGTCAATTATGTTAAGTTCTGTGTTTTCTAAAGCAATACCAAAGAGAATGGCTTATATTAAGGTCAAGAGTACAAAAGGAACTGTTATGTAATGTTTGCCTCACTTTCTATTCAAGTGTGAAATATGTAGGAATTCAGGGGAAGCCGCTGGATTATTGGAACAGTTAGGAACAGGATATAATAAACATATAAATATAATAAAATTTAGTAAGTTTTTGTTGTTTTTAGCCATTAAAGTAAGTGTTGAGTTCATGGACCCAGGGTCTTAACAAAATTAGAAACAAGCTGATGGAAATAGTAACCATCCCAAAATCTGCCCTTCAGGTTCCCAACCCTGCCTACTGTCTTTCAGTTCCTTGAAGATATTGTTTTTCTTTTTTGTTTGTTTGTTTGTGACACAAGCTGTTCCATTAGGCTGAAATACTCTATTCATCCTCTGAAATTCAGCTCAGATGTCACTTCCTCAAGGAAGCCTCTGATCCTCTCCCTGGGAGGGTCAGATTCCATTCTCCTGAACTTCTTCCTCAGAGGGAGCACTGATCACAACTGTATATGCTCCCAGAGAACAGAGAACAATTCTAGCTTATTCAGGGCTCTAAGCCAAGCACCAAGAGCAGAGTACACAGTAAGCATGAAGTAACTGTTGAGTGAAGTTCAGCATTTATTAAGCACTAAGTACCTCACTTCATTAACTCCTCACAGTAACTCTTTAGGTAGATATTACCCCCTTTAATAGATGACAAGAGTGACACTGGAGAAGTAACTTGCCCCAGGTTATATAGTCAGTGACTGACACAGCCAGAACTTGATTCATGTGATTTTGATGGCCAAGCCAGTGTTCTTTTTTTCTTTTATTTCTCTTATTGTGTGCTATTATCCCATGGAAAAGCCAGTGTTCTGAACATGGCACTATGCTTAGCAAGACAGAGGGTCTGATCAGAATGCAGTGATGTACTTATAATGGACATTTGTAGTGTGCCTTCCCACCATCCATTCCTGCTTTGCCTAATCACAGGCCCTGCTTTCATGTGGAGGATACACAACTCTCCTTGTCTCAGTCCCCAAGGTTTGGGTGTCCTCAGCCCTTGGGATGACGTGCTGTGCTCATCAACATGACTCATCCCATTGAAATAGGATGAATGACTCAGGGATGGACTTCTGACCTAATATTGTTAATTGAAGAATCAATTGAGACTCAACTGTAGAACTCTGGAGTGTTTCCAAAAAGTTGTCTTGATCTTTTCAACTGGCCATGGATCTTGGAAGCATGAAGACTAGCATTATTTCCAAAGACTTTACCACCTGAAAGAGAGAGGAGGGCAGATGTGACCCTAGACACTGTCTGACCACTGATTACATTATATGAGCCTTGCCCAAACTGTGCCTCAGGCTCTCTGTTCCTAAACCTTTCACTAATTTTAGTCAGAGTTCTTTTTCTACTTAAATCTTTTTGGATTGGGAGTTCTGTTACCAGCAATCAAGGGAATCTAACCAACACAGAACCTAAAAAGCATTGACATCTTTTGCCTCTTTTCTGTTTCCATTTTGCATAGGCTTAAGTCATGTCCTTAGGTTCTTGGAATGATCATAAATGTGTGTTTTCTGGGCCTGCAAAGGTAGTGTAGCAGTGATGCTTGTCAAAACAGATGTTGTGGCTTTAGGAATCAGGGCTCTAAGACTAGCTCAGTAACTCGTGGAATGTGAGAAACTTCACTTATTTATTTTTCCCCACCTGTAGAGAGTAAGGATAATATTTGCTATACCAAATTTATTTTTTTATTTTTTTTTCCATTTATTTTTATTAGTTGGAGGCTAATTACTTTACAATATTATAGTGGTTTTTGCCATACATTGACATGAATCAGCCATGGATTTACATGTGTTCCCCTTCCCGATCCCCCCTCCTGCCTCCCTCTCCATCCCATCCCTCTGGGTCTTCCCAGTGCACCAGCCCTGAGCACTTGTCTCATGCATCCAACCTGGGTTGGTGATCTGTTTCACCCTTGATAGTATACTTGTTTCAGTGCTGTTCTCTCAGAACATCCCACCCTCACCTTCTCCCACAGAGTCTAAAAGTCTGTTCTGTACATCTGTGTCTCTTTTTCTGTTTTGCATATAGGGTTATCATTACCATCTTTTTAAATTCCATATATATGCGTTAGTATACTGTATTGGTCTTTATCTTTCTGGCTTACTTCACTCTGTATAATGGGCTCCAGTTTCATCCATCTCATTAGAACTGATTCAAATGAATTCTTTTTAATGGCTGAGTAATATTCCGTAGTGTATATGTACCATAGCTTTCTTATCCATTTGTCTGCTGATGGGCATCTAGGTTGCTTCCATGTCCTGGCTATTAT